>NW_027273874.1:4630000-5830000 GCF_046630095.1 Trachinotus anak | reverse complement strand
ACTACCTAAAATATGCGCACTTCCAGCGAAAAATATAATTCTTTAACCTAAAAATTTCACAGTTTATCCCACTTTAACCTGAAAAATGGGCAGTTTGATCCAAGAGCTGCATATTTCATGAAGGAGATACAGAACGAGAGCAGTTCTCTTCATTGTTTTGACAGGAACCTGTGTGTATGTTTTTGGCAATGTACTGTATTTATGCTGCTACATTTCATTCTTTTAGTAGATGCTTTTGTCCTATAATATATCATGGATAAATATGTGTAAAACAAAATGCTGTATATAAGAAACGGCGAGCTGCCAGGTGGAGAATGGTGTTCAGCAGCTATTCTGTTTTGTCTGCTGCTTTGTTAGTAACATCAAAAAGTGAGTGACCGTTCTCCCCGAATATCAAAAAACTAAAGCAGGTTTAAACTCCAGGCCTTCATCTGCTTTATTTGGAGAGTGATTATTTTGTTATGCATCCATATTGTTGCCATTTTTCTGATAACATTTGGCAGACTGGATGTAGCTCCTCCCCTGTGGCATGGCGACTGTCTTTCATACACTGGCGCCGTCTTTTTTTCCTTGCACACACCCTCTTCTTTCTCACTGGCTTATAATTTCACCTTCTTTATTCTTTCTCTCTTTAAATCTCTCATCTTCTGTCCCCTTCTTTTTCTTTCGCCCTCTCCCTTTCTCCGTCCCTTGTGGTCTCTTTGGCTACAGTTGTGGCTCGTTAGCACCATTTAGAAACCTCTTTCCGGCTCATTTGGCTCTTGGCTCATCCCAGCCGCATTGACATTAAGCAGCGTGATGAGCGACTGCGCCCCACGGCGGACATGACACTGTCATCTCCATCAGGACTCGCAGCTGAACACCAGCCCATTTTTTTTCCTCAGCCTTCTCTTTTATCCGTCAGTGTGGAGCTGAGACATTGCTAATGTACTGAACTTCCACAGGGAGTTTAAATAATGAGCCACAGCATGTTAAAGTATGAGAATATACACGGCAGAACTCAGACAAGCAGCTTCAGACGCCAGTTTGGGGAAGTTGGGACATATTTCGGATCTAATGTCATAAAACGCTGCAGGTAGCAGTGATGGATGACTGAGCCTCGTCATAAACCAATCATCTCTCTTCCTCAGGCGTAGACCAGCATGCCGTTGGTGAAGAGGAACATCGAGCCCAGGCACCTGTGCCGCGGGGCTCTGCCGGATGGGGTGACCAGTGAGCTGGAGTGTGTCACCAACAGCACCCTGGCAGCCATCATCAAACAACTGGGCAGTCTGAGTGAGTACACAGCACATACAAGTACATACAGTACAATGGTTTACTTGATGTAATATATTGAATGGATTTGTTGTTCAGACGCCATGTCTCTTGGCGCCTTCACCAGCTGACTTTTTTTTTTTTTTTTTTTTAATAAAAAAGCAAATTCTTGCTTATTTTTGGTGTCAACTTCAACTATGGTGAACTTTGACCTGCAAATTTAGCTATTGAGCATCAATCTGTCTTGACACTACCAGAGTCCAGATTGAAGGAAGCTAGCATAGTTATGTTGCTAAATCAACTTTAACTTCAAGTATTAAGTGCTTTGCAAAAGAGCAGTGGTTAGCCGACAATTATAAGACATGAAACGACAGATGTGCAACGACTAATGCGCTCATGATGATAATGTAAATTTGTGACAATTAGCGGATAATATTTACAGTGTTCACTCTTATTTTATCATACTAGCATGCTAACATTTGCTTCCAGTCAACAAACATGGCGACCCCAAGAGCCAAGGCATGGCTAAAAATACACAATTACACTGAGCCATGTGAACATTATTGTCATAGCTAACTGCACAGAAACTCAAAAAGACAAAGAAACTCCTGCACAATAGCACAATAGATCTCATGGCCACATGCATGGCTGCCAGTGAGAAATGACATCTCAGTCTGTCTTCCTTTGCATTTTAAGTGCAATCGCACCCAAAACGAATGAATTCAGAGCAGACACATCACTCAGGATGTGTTTGGCGTGAACGAGGCTATATCTGCACAAGCTGCCTAAATGGATATCAGCGGTTGTTTGCTGATCGGCACTAAGTGTAGCTGTCAGGGTGTTTGATGGAGCCTGTGCAAAAATGTGGAAAAGGATGAATCCAAGGTGAAACTTTATGATACAATAACAAACACAAACACGATGCCAGAGCGCTCACCGTGACTCAGCTATAAAAAATTAAACCACAGTAAAAACACAACCCGATGAGTCAGTGTTCTGCAAATACCAGAGTCCAGATGCATCCCAATCACTACATCCTTAATTTCCTTTTATCGCTCGAATATTATCGCACTATATAGTTCATAGGAAACCTGTGCAGTCGAGTCATGCGTATGAATGCAGATATTCACAGCTGATGTTGCTGTGTTTGAGAGGAGAGATCAGGCTATGCCAGGAAAGAAGCCATTCAGCGGGAATATGGGAAAAAAGGCTATTTGAATTTGATTAACAGTCAGAGGCTAAATTGAATTCAGCGACAGCTCAGTGCGAATGAGTGAGTGCTCTGCCTCTGCTCCATCTGTCAAGCTGTGGGCTGAGAGGCAAAGAGACGCCGAGGCACTGAGTGTATCCGGCAGGTGTTTGTGTATATGTGTGGATTTCATTTGGTTTGGAGGTGGCAGAATTATTGAAGAAGGCTGCAGTTCTGGATCTCAGTAAACACATTTAAATATTTGTACCTCTAAGTCTGTCATGCTTTGTCTCACACACACACAGACACACACACACACACACACACACTCAGGCTCTCTCGCAGATAGAAAGGTCCTTTCAAGTATTCAGTCCGACAGGTGCACTGCAGGGGGCAGCCTGTCCTGCTGAGACAGACAGAGGGGGAGGAAGAGGAGGAACGGCATCGTCTGACCTCCATCTCCGTGAATTTCTTTCCATACATCTCCTCTGTTTTGTTGTGCTATTTTTAGACACTTTTTATTAGTGCTGTATCACACTGAGAACGGTGGAAGTCATAATAATTTGTGCAGCCCACATAAAAACCCTGTTTAACCTGCCCAAGAGAGCAATGACCACAGTTATTTCCAGGTCATTATTCTGCTGTTAGACTCGTGTCACTCTGCAAACAGAGGTCTGGTCAATGCATAGGTAATGTTATAATGTTTTTTTTCTTTCTGAGATCTAAATGCAATGCACAGTCAGATCTGCTGGGGTGCAAGTGCCTTGCACAAGGGCACCTCAACCAAGTTCCTGTCCGCACCAACATTTCATGCATCATCCTTCAGTTTTCAGCCATGAAGGTGCAGGATTTAAAACACATGCACCAATAATTAACGTGACTGAACAGACTGAACTTAAAGCTACCCTATTTAGTTTCGCAACGATTTGAACGTACTAGGAAAGACAAGGAAGAACACTTAAAGCTGATGTAAACATGGATTTAAAAAAATACTTATAAATTGACTTTAGAGTTGACATTAGTTGATAAATCGATTAGATTATCAACAGAAAATCAATCAGAGACTGTTTGTAGTAGCTTGATAATCAATTTTCAATTATTAAGTTGTTTTTCAAGCAAATATATCCAAAGGAGGCTGCTAGCTTCTTACATGTGAGACTTTTCTGCTTCTCACTGTTTAACATCACTGGGAATTAATTTAAATTGATTATCTTTGGGTTTTCAGCTGCTGATCAGACAAAACGAGGAATTCAAATGTGTCATCTGGGAAGTTGCAATCAGGAGTTTTCACTATATTATAAACAGAATGATTAATAATAAGTAATCAGATTAATCAATAATGAAAAGAACTGTTAGGCCTCAAGGATACACACAGGGATACTCACCATAACTGTGTTTATGTGATGAATTATTCTAAACACCTGAGCAGGTTCTAGTGGCTGAACTGGGCCATGAGATAAGGTCAAGAGCTCTGGGAAAAAGCTGAAAAGCGAACCTTGAGTTCAGGATAATGTGTGAATCTCCATGCAGACTGTGTTATACTCTCTATTTTTCGATTTTTATGAATGGTTAATGTCTGAATATTAAACTAGTTCAGCTGCTGGTTCTCCTCAGTGAACGGGAAATGCTGAGATGTGGAGCAGAGCTCAGCTGCCGGACGTGAGAGTGTGAATCTGCTCTGTTAACCGTCAAAGAGAGAGAGACGCCATCTCCCAGCAGGAAAAACTAGTGACAACATCAGGCCTGAACACGCGTGTGTGTGTGTGTGTGTGTGTTTCCATGCAGGTCGCCATGCAGAGGACATTTTCGGAGAACTGTTTAACGAAGCCAACAGCTTCTACCTGAGGATGAGCAGCCTGCAGGAGAGAGTGGACCAGCTGGCTGTGAAAGTCACCCAGCTCGACTCCACTGTGGAGGAAGGTGGGACTGTGTGTGTGTGTGTGTGTGTGTGTGTGTGTGTGTGTGTGTGTGTGTGTGTGTGTGTGTGTGTGAGACGAGTTTATCACACAGTTTCATCAGGTGTTTATTTATGAATTGATACTTGAATCAGCTTTGTCCTGATGCCTGGTGGGCAGAGTTTATCACATACTGTGTGTGTGTGTGTGTGTGTGTGTGTGTGTGTGTGTGTGTGTGTGTGTGGTCTTCATCCTTAGAGATGTCTCTATCTCTGCCTCCTTCCATCTCTTCCTTCCACTCGTCCTTCCTCCCTCTCTCTATCATTCTGTCATTTTTATTTTTTTATTTCTTCTCCCTCTCTTCTTTCTCCTCCTACATCCTCCTCTACTCTCACACTTTCTCTTTCATTTCCTCTTCTCTTTTTGTCATCTTCATTTCTCTCTCTCCCTCCCTCCTCTTATGCCCCTCCATTCTTTCCATTCCTACTCTCTCTTCCTTTCTTTTCATTCCCTGTTCCTCTCATTGTTTCTCTTCCTCCCTCCTCTCTCCCTCTCACTGTCTCTTCCATATTCATTTGTCTTTTTTATCTTCCTCACCTCTTTCTCCTTCCCTCCATCCCTCCATTTCTCCCTCCTCTTTATATTTTTCTCCATTCTCTTTATCCCAACTCCCCCTCCCTATTTCCTCCATTTCTTTCTCCTCATTTTCTCTCTCTTTCTATCTTTCAAACACTTTTCAAAACCTTTTCTCTCTTCCTCTGCCCCCCCGTCTCTCTCTCTCTCTCCCTCTCTCTCTCTCTCTCCCACTCCCTCTCTCTCTCTCTCTCTCTCTCTCTCTCTCTCTCCTGGCTGATACTGCCTCGTCATTCTGCAGCACACTGGGCTCAGACAGCATCAGACAGAGCAGCGCAGATGAAGATGAAAAGCAAAAGCTCAGCAGTCCTTCGTCTCATCCTCCTCTTCCTCCCCCTCCTCTCTTCCTCTCCCACTCCTCCTCCCCCGTTCCTTCATCTCCTCTCTCTTCCTCTGTCCGTCTCCGTGCCTCCTCCTCCTCCTCCTACTCACAAACCTTTTGTCTGTCCCTCATTTCCTTCCACGCATTCACACGTTCGTCTGTTTCTCACCTCACATCTTCTCACTTCTCCTCCTCCTACCACCTTTCTCATCCCTCACTCCTGTCATCTCCTTCCCTCCATCTGTTTTCTCCAAACTAATAGGACGAGTGACAACATGGATGTTTCATGATGGAAGAAAGGACGGAAGGAAGGAAGAGCAAGGGGGGCTGAAAGGAGAACACTTAAGGAGAGGGAGGAAGAAAAGATGAAAGGGACAATGAAAGGAAAAGGGAAGGAAGAGAGGAAGGAAGGAAGGAACAATGACATGTAAGGGAGGAACTGCCAGGGCAAACCTGTGCAGTAATCCAGCTGTGTAATCAGCATCTGGATACGCCACACCTGTCAGGTGGACGCTCACTAACACTGATTTAAACACGTCTGTGAAGGAAATTTAAGCCGTAGAAAAGCTCTTTTATTACAACTCATGAAAAGTGGGAGCAAAAACAGTGTGTTTGCATTTCCTCGGGTTTTACTGATGAGATGCTGCACATCCTTCCACACAGTAAACCACACTCATGTTGCAGGGAAACTCAGGCCTCTGTAAACCATGGAAGTCCCTTAATGAGACTGTTTATGGCATTAATCTGGTTATTAGCAGTAGTCAACATGGGTGTGTGCATATGAATGTGCAGAGAGGGAGATTAATGTTAATGTCAGTGTGAGAGAGAGAGTGTGAGAGAGAGGGAGAGAGAGAGAGGGAGAGAGGGAGGGGTCTCTTTGAAGATGTGTCTGAATGAAAGTTGCATTAGCTGCTAGTTTTGTGGATTATTCATTTGGCCGCAGGGACAGAAGCTTAGGAGGGAATGATCAAACACCGAGCAGACAGGAGTGTGCTCTGACTGCACAATCTACACACACACACACACACACACACACACACACACACACACACAGATCAAACATCCAATCGCTCTTAAGTGTTTGAGGAATAAGTCTTCGCAGTCAGATGCTAAATCTAACACACTCTCTTTCTTTTTGACCTTGTTGATGCTGCTGATAACTTGCGTGCACGCACGCACACACATACACACACACACACACATACATACACACACATACATGCACATACACACATGCACGTACACAACACCGGCAGTCAAGGAAATCACTGGTCAGTACATATCTCACACTCACACGGTTTAACCTTATTATATATCAGGCTGATCTACACTGAACGTGTGTGTGTGTGTGTGTGTGTGTGTGTGTGTGTGTGTGTGTGTGTGTGTGTGTGTGTGTGTGTGTGTGTGTGTGTGTGTGTGTGTGGCCATCTGGTAGATCCTGGATAGCATTGCAGCCGTGTTAAATCTCCTCTGGTGTTACGGGATTGACACACATACATGTTGTATTTCCTCTGTCTCTCACTCTCTCTCTCACACTCACACACACACACACAGGCTCCTGTTATCACACAGTCCTACATGCCGCATACGTACAAAGAGACTTTATAAGTACAAACAACACACACACAACCTTTATATTGCTCCCTTACATCCACACATACAGTAAGCCCACTCACACACCTCCCTTACAGCTGCAGTGTGTGTGTATGTGTGTGTGTGTGTAAAATGCTTGTTAAGCTGATGCAACAAGCTGTAAGACTAATCTGTCCCTGCTGTCCTATTATCACCTACTGTGTGTGTGTGTGTGTGTGTGTGTGTGTGTGTCAGAGTGCACACAGTATGGAAGCTGTCTCTAGTGTAAGTGTCGATGCTGTTGTCTCAGAGATTCACAGACACATGTTTTTATTTTTCACACTGAAAACCTGAAACGGAAACATCCTCATTCATCTCCTCCAGGAATTACTTTGCAATAAAATGTTTTTTGTGTCTACATTTCAAACTTTGCCTCGTTGGGTTTCATCTCCTGCGTGTCCAGCCCGTGTGAGCAGTTTCCCTACATTCCCAGAATGCCCTTCAGCACAATCCATAAAACCCATAAAACACAGGGTCAAAGCCTCACAAGCGCGAGTGACATCGAGGGTGTGTGAGTGCTCTAAACTGTGTTTAATAGCTTCTACGTGAGCAGCAAACAGCACATGCTGTTTTATTTGTCGCGGGGTGTGGCGGGGGGTAAATTAAGTCTTTGGTTGACATAATTAATCATTTAATTTGCTTTTATTACATTAGAGACATGGGCAAATGGAGAGTTAAGAATAAAAAGAAAATATATTTAATCCACCTGTGACAGAGGAGCCGTTTCTTCTTCTGTAAATACAGAGAAAATCCAATGAAAATGCTTCTCCTTGTATTTTTGCTCTGAAAAATCAAATTACACTCTCCTCGTGCAGCCATAATGGCCATTGTCCAAATGTTATTATAGAAATATCCTAATAATAGCTGCCAAAAATTGCCTACAAATTGTTCCAGTAATGCTGTTTTCATTCAATTTTCTTTCTTTGGCCATTTCATCATGACTGAAGCTGAATTTGGTGGCTCAGTCTTTGTAGTTAAGTCACCGTGTCCTGGCTGTTTTGTGCTGTTATTTCTACTAACAGCACTAATAAAAGATTTTCCCCTGCTTTATTCTGATTAATTCACGAGCATAGAATTTGCAGAAGTGAGACCAGAGGGCAGAGGACGCAGGGATTCAGGATTTAGCTGCTAAGCCGACACTTTAAGAGTTAAAACAGCTGTTTTTAAGGATTATGTTGTCAAACACCATTAAGGAGACACAGTGAATGATTCTGCCTGTTTTACCACATTTAGGCCTCTGTTTGCTAAATACTCATCTAAATCTCCTCCTCTGCTCGCAGTCTCCCTGCAGGACATCAACATGAGGAAGGCCTTCAAGAGCAGCACCATCCAGGACCAGCAGGTGGTGTCGAGGACCTCAGTCCCCAACCCTGTGGTGGAGATGTACCATCGCTGCGACAAACCGCCACCGCTTAACATTCTCAGCCCATATAGGTCAGTAATTTACCCCCACGGGATCATATCAGTTAACTAATCTGTTTGGCTGACCACCACATTGTGAGTCGTCAGTTTTGGCGGAAAATCGGATTCATTGCTTTGCAAAACCAGAAGGGGCTGCTGTTCTTCCTCACTAGAGCTAAAGTATGCAACAGGAAATAGTCTGCCATGTTTATCCACTCCATTAAAACCAATTATAAAATCAATTTCTGTAAACAGTTGTGGCGTATTAACTTCTAATCACCTAGAACCTATGCTGATGTTGATTTTCTGCCTCCCACTTAGCCCCCTGGCAGAGACCACCGAGTCTCTTCATTAACTTTAAACTGTGTGGATTGTCATTAGAAGATAATAACTGTTGTTTTGTGTTGGTGAAACGTGTGACTTGATTTCGTTTTACCACCGGCGTGGAGGTTTATTACCCATTCAGCCGAGAATATGAACAGACACCCTCAGAAACATGTTCCAGCTTTTCAAAAAGAACCGATGAAAGAAACTCCCTCTTTAATAAAACTCAGTGTTTCGGTGGAACAGAGGCCTGAGGTCATTTCTCATTTACTCATCTCACTTATCATCCTCTAACTCACTCTCTATTGTCCGGATCCCAGCACAGTCCCTGTGGTGTTAAATTAGTACAATTTTTGTATTGACTCTGGTGTCCAGCTAATTATCTGGGTTCATTAGCTATTGAATAAATGAGTATAGACATTTTGTTGCATCTACTATTAAACTGTCACACATCCTGCTCCAAGCCCCCCCACCCCCAATCAAATCCCATATATCTGAATGTCTATTTTTTTCCCTCTTTTTCACCCACTATCTTTCCATTCCTCCGTGCAGGGATGACAAGAAGGACGCACTGAAGTTCTACACAGACCCCTCTTACTTCTTCAACCTGTGGAAAGAGAAGATGCTGCAGGCCACCGAGGACAAACGCAAGGAGAAGAGGCGGCAAAAGGTATGGTTGGTCCGTGCTGGTGGAGTCCATTCGTATGTGAATGTGTGCAAGTGTTTGTCGGTGTGTCACTGTGCACGTGCTGTAAGTTGGATGTGTGTAATAAGAGTGCGACAGAACGGTTAAAGAAATTCATCATCTGCTTTAATTTGCTAATATTTGTTTTTCCTGCCAAGTTGTTTCTTTTTTTTATGCTGTTGTTTCATTTGATGCATTCCTATTATTGTACTCGCCATTTAGCTTTGCTTCGTTGTGTAGTCGGTTATTGATACAGCAGCAGCTGGGCAGGCTCATTACCCGGACACAGAGGGGAGCACAACTTTTAACAGTTTATACTTTAAGCGTTAATCACGCAAATGAAATGAGGCACGAACAACGATGTAAACACATTTATACAAAGGTAGAAGGAGAGTCTCTTGTGCTTCATCCTCTCCACTAATGGAGGTCAATGCTCTGACAGGTTACATGACAGGATACAAACACTTCAGCAGTTTAAAGTGAATCGTGTGCTCCTGTATTTCATCTGGGTTCAGTCGTCCAGAAGTGGCCCATCAAACTATATTTATACAATAATGTAGCTCCTGTACAGCTGTAATAGTCCAGTTGTAACAGGCGGTCTGACCTTTCACAGTAGGAAAAGAACCAGTGTAAATGAATGAAAAATGAATCATGGCTGAATTCCATTTAGCTGCTTCAGTTTCAGGGTCCTGGTATCTCACATGCTGGCTCACTGTCATATCATCATGGTTTATTGGGACACTTGAATTGAACAAAGCCATTGTTAGTGATATTTAACACTAATGCTTTTCCTCCTACGTTGACTACGTTTAGTTTCATTTGTGTAAAACACTGCATATGTTTACTGTATGTGTGACGCTGTTAGCTTCACCGAGGTGTAGGTTTTCATTTATAGCTTCATTTATAGTCAGGTATAATGGCAGGTGTATTTGTTTTAAATCTTGAATATGAATCCAACAAGGTGACGTATTTGTGCTTGTACTGTATATATTGCATATATTAGTATGTAGAAAAGATACATCATTGTCCATAAGGCAGAATTCTTCTGATAGAAAGCCTGTCGTCCGTAAGCAGGGACTCATGACAGGGACCTCACTCACATTTTCTGCCTACAAATGACCCCAAAAAATTATATAGAAAATAAATAAAGCTCAAAAGCTCTTTGCCAGAGTAATGTAGTTTGAATAGCAGAGGTGATCTGTTCATCTACATGTGTACGGGGCACATCGCCTCAGGCCTGGACCATCGAAGTTTCCAGTTCCCTTTGAAACCTCTAGCAAACCTTTATTTTCTAATCTGGGTAAAGTTAAATTTGAACTACATATCCAAGAAACAGTTTAGACCAGTTTGGGTTATGGATGATGTTCATTGGATACTAAAGTACGACCATGCTGGTCTCCAGGAGCAGCAGGGGTGCGGACTAATTAGCAGGGACACCCCCGTGGGCTAATCCAGACACGGGTTTTTTTGTTCAGTCCGAGTGGGAAGAAAATAACAGTGGTTCTGATCATTTTAGACACTTCTGTCTTTTCCAGTTAATCCTGTGTGAAGCACGGTCACTAGGCTCAGTCAGACCAAGCTGACCGGCATGGACAGCTAAACATGTCCGAGCTGTGTTCCCCTTTGATTAAAAATGCTACACTTGTCTCCATCAAAGCCCTGAACAGCTGCTGCTGTACGCGTTTGCTGCACTTTGTCAATATTTCTGTTCTATTTAATGCTGCTCACATTTTTCTGTTCCCTCCCGTCAACCTGGAAACTTGGCAGAACAAAATCCCTGTTTCAAAGATAGTAGTTTTCACTCAGGTTTGAATACCAGAGGAAGAGCAGCTGCGAGAGGATGGATCATCCTCCTCCACCTTTCCCTCCTCTTTATCTTCCTTCCTCCTTTTTCTAATGAATCCATAGCGTTACCTGGCTTTCAGAGTCACACACCCCACCCTTCCTCCTCGTCTTCCTCCTCCTCCTCTGCTCAGTCTAACGCACCAGCTTGTCTTTCTCCCATGTTTCCATAGGGCTGTCCGGCCCACCCTGACAGGCCCCACTCCAGACAGGCCCCACCCAGGAGCCCCCTGTCCATCTCTGTAAGACAACCCCGACCCCCTAACCTGCCCCATCCTGCCCCACACTTTACCCCTGCACATCCCACTAACACACAGCACACACTCACCTGTTATAGAGGATGTACGAACACGGGTAAGACACACAGACTCGCACAGAGACACGGAGGGAAACACAAACACAAGACACAAGTCAGTGGTTGCATTGGAATAATATTAAAAATCACAGATACACACACTCCCCTCTGTTTGTGTCCATGTGTGTCACGTTGCCTTAGCTTGCCACCTCACCCTCTCTCCAACCCTCTGTGTTTGGCTTGGTTTGGTTTGGTTTGGTTTGGTTTGGTTTGGTTTGGTTGCCGTCCTGTGTGCTCAGAAGTTTTGGCTCTGTTCATTGTCTACTACTGTGTGTCGGTGTTGCCTAATAGAGATTGGGTGGTGTGTAGACTAGTGTGTGTGTGTGTGTGTGGTTGGCTCTGGGTGAATTTGCCCCATGGTGAAGGAGCTGGTGATTTCCCTCTGCACCAAAGAAATCAATGATCGATGGCTGAGTTTCTCTCCACTCCTCTCTTTCTCTCTCTCCATCTCTTTCTGCCTCTGTCTCTGTTCTAGGAGCAGCAGAGGCAGGTTGAGGACCCGAGCAGAGAGGTGAAGAAGGTCCGTAATTATTTCAATTAAATGTTTTACTTTCAATTTAATCACTTCTGGTAGACCTCCTTCTAAAACTATCATATAACTATAAACTCAGTATAACCTGGATTGTTGACAACTGATTATACAGTATAAATACGTCACTTGTCATATCGAAGATCTGGGTCGCTGTAGCTAACCAACGGCCGCCATCAGCTGACCGACCGGCCTGACATGTAGTTACTACGTCACAAAGTTTCCAGCACTAAATCTCACAGAGCCTGCTTATTTTAAGTCTTGTATTATTAATAACTGCAACAATTACAGTGACATGAAATGTGAATTATTGTCTTCGTATCAGTTTGAATTTTCTAATTTTTTTGAAATAAATACAGACATTAAAAGCAATAAATCAGTATTAAAGATAGCTCCTGCAGTGTTGTTGATACATCTAACTTTGATTAAGAGGCCTTGAAGCTTTATAGACCTTCTGTACTTCAGTGCCTTGCTTTGATATACTTTTCATTTCTCTTTAGTTTCTTTTTAAGATCTCCACAGTGTCAATGTTCTGAGTTACCAATCCTAGGGTTAAAGATCGATTTTTTTTTTCTCTCAATTTGGTGCTTTGCTTTGTTTTTTTTTTCTTCTTCTGTTTCAATCACCTGTGCCATACTGCCACTAGTTTTAGACATAGCTAATTGCAGTGTGTGTATATTGTCCCTGAGAAGAAAGCAGTCTGGCACAGTGAGCCAACAATGAACTCAGTGAAATCAAAGAGAGATCATTGCCAGTTTGCCAGATCTAAAACATCTTCAGTAAATGTTTATTCAAGCCATTTAACTAATTAGATACACTCTTGCTTGTCTAATAACACTGACATAGTGGGATGTTAGAGAGGTATACAGCTGTGCTAATTCTCCATACCAGAGCAAGTGAATGCCAGTTAGATACAGTAGCATCATGCGCTATATAAACTAATTTACCTGATGCACCTCTTTCAGTCTAAACTTTAAAAACATCACTTATATTACTCATTCAGTAAGAGATATGATTTGTAGAAAAAAACACTAAAGCTGTATGTATTGTGACATTTAACTGCAGTGAAATATGAAAAATATATAATCATATATAAAAATATATTCTATATTTGAAGGTGCGTAAGGCTCGTAACCGGCGTCAGGAGTGGAACGTCCTGGCCTACGACAAAGAGTTCAGACCAGACGCGAGGCTCACGCCCTCCCCTTACCATGGCATGTCCTCTGAAGGCTCCCTGTCCCCGGATAGCAGGTACACACACACACACACAACACGTTCCTATTTGTGTGCCGCTTTCCTCTAAGGTCCTGTTGCCTTGTTAAGATTTAGCCTGACAACACTCACGTGCACATCACTGTTTATACGTTGAGGTGTCCCAGGGGCCTTACAATACCTGACATGAGTGGTTTACTGGAAATACATCCACACACAAATGAAAAAACACTGCAGAATTTAACGGACCAAAGTGACTTTCAATTTTTCCCTCAGTCTTAAAAAGCTCTGAACAGTATACAGTGTGCAGGTACTGATACACAACTAGTGTCTCACAGTTACACCCTTTACCTGAAAACTGAGATAGAGATTGAAGCAATACCAAGCGACTGAGTGTGTTATTTAAAGCTCTATGCTGCCCTCTTCTGGAGAAGGCAAGTTTGAGCACATGTATTTTTAAAATTCATATGGATTTTACTATTGCATATCCAAACCTGTACAAGAGAGGATAAGATTAACGAAAATTGGATCACAAAAAAATTAAATGAATAAAGGCAGTGATTTGCTTACTGTTGCCATAGTAATCAAGGACAGAAACCTATATTATACTGTTTGCTAGCCTTTTTACCTGAGGTACATGTCTTTTAATGACCACCCACTCACATTCCCTCCAACAGATCAATGGCGTCTGACTCCTACCCAGCTAGCCCTAACCACCCCTCAACCCAGGCCCCCAGCACCGCACACCCTACTGACCACCACGCCAGGGATCACCTCAGCGCTGCGGCCCAGACTCAATCACTGGATCGGGGCCTCAGGCCGGCCAACCAGCCCCCTGGGCCTGCAGGGGCAGCTGGGGCGGGAAGGCACGTGGCCTCTTTGGGCAGAACCCCCTCTGGACACGGGATCCAGCCGGGCGGAGATCCAACGGTTAATGGGCCGAGGCAGCAGTCGGTTAAGGATTACCGGGCTGGACACGGGTAGGTTTGCCAATTTAGACTAGGTTTATGTGAATTTTTGAATGTATTCAGCTGTCTATTTATTTATTTATTTGTTGGCATTTTACTTTGATTTTCTACTATTTTATTTATCTTTTGTAATGTTTGTGGCTAAAACTTGTTTTTGCAAAATTTCGTTATTCCTGTGTCTAATGAGTTGGTGCTTAAAGTAATACGGACACGATTACTAGTTTTAGCCCAGCAATGGTCCAGACTAGATCATCACTGTCTCGTGGCTTTTGCCTTTCTACTAAACTAAAGTGAAACACGATGTTTAAAGTATAAAGGCCGACTTAATGTCAACCAACTGCCGCTATGAATGTTAAATGGAAACGTCTCAACTTTTCAAAACGTCTCCCCATGTCTTCTCCTGGACCTGACACCCATACAAATGATGTGAGACCTATAAAGTCTTACTTTTACCACCAACTGTACAGTTCATTCTTCATTGGAAATCAAGATTGCAGCATGACAAAAACAGACACATGAATCTGTGAACAAGAATAAGAATAAATAGTCAGTCATTAATTTAGTAGTAATTTGGAGGTAATGGGTGAGAACTATAGCAATAAGTAAAAATCACTAAAATCGTTAAAAACAAGAAATTAATATTACTACTGTATGAAAATTAAACTGTCATGCACTGTATTGCAGTTCTACATTACTAAAACAGATGGAATATATTCATTGACAGAGTCCAAATTAAGTTATTTTTATTGCAAACACTAAAAGAGTATGTTGGTTTCCATTGCATGTTGCACTGGGGAATCTCTGCCTCAGACTTTAAAGTAATTGTTCAGCATTTTGAGAAATATGCTTATTTGTTTTCTTGCCAAAAGCCACAACTTGTCTTTTTTTTTACATTTTGTATGGAATAAAAAGAAAACAGATACGAAATGTAAAGTAGTCACTGTTTAAAGGTTCTTTTAGGCTGTTTTAATCAGTTAACTATACCTTGCTGAAGGATCAAAGCTTGTTAGCCGCCCATATCCATTGCAGTTTTTCAGTTTTCGTCTTTTCTGTCCTTCTCCCACCAGTGGGCAGCCCTCCACCATCCCAGAGTATTATATCCCACCTGCTCCTCCCCCACCTCCTCCAACCATCCCTTCTGCGCAGACAGCCTTCGACTCCACCACGGCCCCAACCTCCGCAGCCGCCTCCGCTGTGCCCCCCGCCGCCTCTGCCCTCTCCCGTCCCTACTCCCCCTCCCCTCCTCCTCCCCCGGCCAACTACGTGCCATCTCCCTCCCACCCGCCTTCGGGTGCGCCCCCCGCCGCCCCTCCACCTCCTCCGCCTGGAGCCCCTGCTGGCCACCAGGCCCACCCATCCCCACCACACGCTGCTGTGGGCCAGGCGGCCGTGGACGCAGCGCCCCAGACGAGGAAGTCCACCATGCTGGGGATGATCCCGATGAGCGACGCCCGCTCCGACCTGCTGGCCGCCATACGTAGAGGTAAGTGTGTGGAAAGGTTAGTATGTTGAGATGATTTTTGGTTCTTAAAACCACAAACATATCTTCTTATGGATATGAAGTAAAACACAGGAAAAGTATAACATATGGGAGCTTTAAATATGTAAATTTTTTATGAGTATGTTGTTATTTTTACTGCCAAATCTCATGTGTTAAAACATTTTACAAACAGACACAGTTTCCAAACTGTACATTGACCAAATATAACACCTTATCCCTATTGTTGAGCTTTGGTGAGGGGCCCTAAACATCTGGTCCCTCCCTCCCTACATCCTTCCTCCCTCCCTCCAGGTATCCAGCTGAGGAAGGTGCAGGAGCAGAGGGAGCAGGAGGCCAAGAGGGAGCCCGTGGGCAACGATGTGGCCACCATCCTATCGCGCCGCATCGCAGTGGAGTACAGCGAGTCCGACGACGACTCCGAGCTCGACGAGAATGAGTGGTCTGACTAAAAGTTTTAAAAGAAGAGTGAGATAAGAGGCGGGGGCTTGGTGGGTGGTGATGACAGGGAATTTAAGGGGGAGAAACATTGTGATACTGAGGCAGAAATGAAGTTAATCATTGACATTTAAACAAAAAAAAAGTTTAATGAAATTCATACATACACACATTGACGTACACACTCCAGATCGCCTGCTGCAGCCTCTCTGAACATTAAGCGCTTCAACAGCAACAGGTCGGTAATCTCAGCCGGTTGCCCCTGACGACGCCTATTCTTGAACTGAACTAGAGGTTTGTGTGTCTGACCACCCAGGGTGTATGGCACATTAAACACACACACACACACACACACACACACACAATCACAATCACATAAACACTTACATTTGCACCATTTCAACACCCTCCCGCCCCCATCCACTCATTTTTAACCACTAACACTCAGCTGTGAAAAACAAACGCGCCAACTCCTCCCTCGCCACATATTTGAGTGATAATTATTAGCAATATTCCAGGCTCTTAAACTGTAGGTAGGTGGGCCCCGAGTGAGTACGGGGGCAATGTGTTTACAAAACACATGGTATAGCACAAGAAATACTAATTATAGTGCAATCTTAACTTATCTGCCAAATGTTGAGAAAGAATTTATGAAACAAGTCTTGGATAATCAGGGAAATAAAAAAAAAAAATTAAAAAAAAAAGCTTATCAGAGGATTACTCCGCTTCGCCGGGCTGTGCCTGTTTACAAAACATGTGCACTCTCCTTAAGGGACTACACCAGACTTCTGGGAGTTTGGTCATCTTGAAACAATAGAAACAGCACCAAAATGATCTCTGTGTAATGAACTCTGGCGGGTGTGTATGCTAACAGCTGAATATATAACATATTGGCTAAACGAGCTTGATTTAAATGGTTAAAATTGGATAAAAGCGCTCTTTACTCAAGCGTAGCTGATGACTTTTTGCCATTGATTTGTGAATGACTTAAGCTGAAATTATGCTTCTCCAAAGATACATGTAAACATCCCCACAGACCTATGCAAAGAATGGTGTCCTGGGAACTAAGTTGCAGAACAGCTGATGTGCACACCTCCCGAACTCCAGCTTCCTGTCAGGAGGTGGGTTCTAAAGAGAAAGTAAGCTGGAGCAACTAAAGGATTAATCAATGTTATTTATACATGTATAAAAAAAACAAAACATTTACAAACGTCTCCAAGAGAAGCTTTAACAATCAAAATTCTGTTATAAGTAACTTATATGCTATATAAATGCTAAATGGTAATGTTATTTTATACAACTACTTAAAGGCCCATTGTGTTTTTTTTTTTTTAACCACAGACGAGTGATCATAATTCACAATACAGGCCTGTTTTGTACTGTGTTTACAGTCATAACTGATGTAGACAAACTGTAAAAATTAAGAATTTAGGTGTGATTGTTGTCTCTTGTCAGCCCCTATAATAAAATACTTATCAATCAATTAAGGGGCAAGTTTAATAGTCGGGCAACAACTGTATTAAAAATATGGTTCGCGCCTTTAATGTTAATGTATATAAATGCATTTAAATTTTCATTTAATCTATTTCAATAGGATGTTTCATTGAGATCAAATCTCTTCTCCAAGAGAAACTACACAGTAATTCCCAACAAACACACAATTTACACACTGAGAACAGTGGTTGCACATTAAGAAAAAAAAATTGCAAGTTCTATAATATTTTGCTTTTTTCTTTTAAAGGTTTAAATTTTAAAACTTTTTGGGCATGCATCAGGCAGACATATCTACAGAGATAAATGTGATGCTGGTTCTTGTAATGTTGTGGGTAAAGTGATTAGAAGGCCAAACTCCCATAAAGTCAGTGTGGTCCTCGAACTCATACCTTTAACATTGTGATATACAGTAGTTCTCCCATTGAGATAGTGTAATAAAACTGTGACGAAAGACGCCACCCACCAGGATTACGCTGGTTTGGGAAAACAAGCGCCACCAGCACCAGCCCTCTTAGAGTTTAGTCATAACTCATCATTCAGCCTCCATATCACAGCATTGAAAAATAAAGCAAGTGAGCAAGCTTATGCCATTATTTTAGTACATTTTTATTCTTTTTTATTTTTGGTCTTTTGTAGTCATTCATAACTTGAAGCCTAACATTTCAGCCAGTGACTGTGTGCTGTGGTATTGGTCTTATATAAACGCTTCCACACTTAACCACAACCAGAGCCGTACTCACAAAGCTCGTCATCCTGGCCCAGGGTCAAAGGTCACGTCCACTCCTTTATTTGACCTTTACACACTCTCAGTGACCCTGGATCAGCACTGCTGTCTGTGGAGGCTTTGTGAAGGCCACCCCTCGACTATAAATACATATGTGTAAGAGACTTGCGACATGATATACAGTATATTATCTATCTCTTTTCAGTATAGGTTTGGCTAAAACTCAGTATAAGCTGATTGGACTGTAGTGTTTTTATAATGTGGTTTTTCTTTTTAAAATGTGCTGCAGTGAGTTGTTCACTTTGGTTTATCTTAGGGTTTTCTACTGTCAAGGCCAGGATGGAGGTACCGGTTAAAACAGTTTAACTGCTTCTTTGACACAAATTAAAGGATGATTCCACCAACATTTTTTTTTTTTTCTTTGCCAGATTTATGAATCTGTTCTCAAGCCAAAGCAAATATCCCACAAAAACAGGATTCAAACAGCATTTACTGCTACTTTTATATATTTCCCATTTGTTTCAGTTTTCTATCCAGAGCAACAGAAGATCTTGCAGCTCGTTTTTTTTTTTTTTTTGGTGCCGCAACTTAATAGCAAAGCATTTGGGGAATTGTAGTGTTACTCCTCCACCTGGAAGCACCGCAGTAAATGTCAAGCCTCGGTTGTAGATATCCACCGATACAGTTTCATTTTTAGACCAGTTGTTTTTATTTGTCCATTTGTGTTTACTTGAGCAAAACGTGTATATTGTGGGAACCCAGTTTCACCAAAAGGCTCAGTCGCACTGTTCTAAACATTAAAATATCTGGCTACCTATTAGCTAAATTACCTACGTGCTGTAAATTATCAGTCATTAGCCATGTTTTCTTCCATTGTAAAGTGAATATCAGAGCCTAATCACAAAAAGAAGAAACAAACTGCAGTTCAGTGTGGAGTTCCAACCGGCTTCAAATTGAACTGTAGAGGGAAATGCTGTTATATGTAACCTAAATGTATCTATTAAGTCAATTTCAACCATCTTTGGCCCAGTTTTACGCTAGATATCTTGATGTCATTTGTTGCACAGGTTAGAGGTTGTTACTGTATTGGTTTACTACAGAAAATGCCAAGATTTTGAAAAGGATAGGGCTCAAAAGTAGTTATTATATTGTTGTATATAAATACCACACAATATCTGAGAAAAAGGCTCAGCCAGTAAGCTACACTGTTGAAGAATACAAATCACAACTGGATAAAGGCCTGTACGATATGTCAGTGAGTTGTTGGTTGATATAGGTTTTAAATAACTGTGCCAACTCCTGCGTTAAAGGACATTATTATTGAAGCAAAAAAAGCACATATGAACAGCTGGAATGTGGATTTACCATAGACCTGGGTTGAATGTCACAAGAAAAAATTTGAGTTAGAGGCACAAAATCAGGAGAAAACACAACCCAGGTCTGATTGTTTATCTTATGGTTTTGTTGTTGTGCAAGAGCCATAGATATACTCTCAAATTTAGCAGGCATTTCTGGGTCTAAGCACTTCATGGCTTTGCACTGTCCTAGAATGTAAAGCTGTGACTGTAAAACAATTTTTGTCTTGTTGGATGCGCTAATAAAAGACTGGTCCTGTCGATATTTCAAAACTGGAAATATTTATCCACAATCACCAAATTTGCGAGATGAAATGCAGCAAAACCTTATTTAATATTTCGAAAGTGGAAACCCTGAGGCAACCAAAGGCAGAGGAATCAAAGCAACCATACCTTGTGTATCTATGGCTACTGGCTTGTAAGAATATTTCGTTATGTGTTGAAAATGTGAGAGATGAATCATGTTGTATAGACTTTTGGTAAGGCAGCCTGTAAAGTAAAATACATTTGGAGTAATATAACCTAGACAATGAAACAAAATAAAACTGTGTATTGCACACTAAAACCAACTGTAAGCAAGTATGCATGTACCTATAGACAATAAATGGTGAAGAAAATTGTATATCCTGTGCTTTATTATATTTAATTTATTATTATTATTTATTACTTATACTCATTTTTATCCCTTTTGCATCACTTACTATAAAGGACATGGATATTGACATACCATTGACTCATTCCTTTTCTACCTATATTGATGAACTGTAGGTAGGTGTAAACCCTCTAATCTTTAATACATAACACCAATTTACAACATACACGACAATAATGTTATACCCTCCTACATTTACCCACATGTGAAAATATTCACTGGATTGGGTTTCATCTGCTTAAGTTCTTAGTAAATACTAATCAGCAACTTTAGTAATGTATGAATGGTTTACTAGGAAAAAAATTACAGTTTTGGAGGCTCAACAAATGTATCTTTTATATATGTTGGTGTTTTTATGTCTTAATGTGTGGAGAAATCTCTTTTTCAATTCATGCTATCTGATTATGCTAATCTCACTAATGCTATATAGATGTTAGGCTAATGTTATTGGCAAAATGTTCCATAATTTTAGGTAGGCTACGTTGTGTTACTTTTGAAAAATGTCATTTGAAATCATCGGGTTTGAGGTCGTTATTAAACAGTGTCAAGTTTCAGGTCAGATATGTCGACCTACTTCATCAGCTCTTTCACGCCTCTCTCTAAAAGGGTCAGATATTAGCGAGCTAATGTTAGCTTTGTCAGCTGGTTGAGTTAGCCGCACATCAGTCACACCTGGGTCTTGAAAGATATTTTGTGGCTTTAATCCACTAATTGAACCATCTTGAAGAAAACAATGAGATAACGTGTGCACAAAGGAGTAATAATATTCTATTGTCACGTATTAATACCCTATTGATTGGTAAGGAGCTAATATGTCAAGTTGCTACATAGAGTATAAGAGAGGAGACTTTATATTTTGACACCAGTCTGTCTTTTACAAGCACATAGGATGTGATAGTTTCTTGTCAAAAGCACCAGTTCTCCTCTTCAGTATCTTCATAACTTAATACTCGTTACATTACATGCAAATATAGATTTTCTTGGAAGAAAAATGATCAGCCCTTCTCACTTAAAGGCTGAAAATGGTAACATGTAATCAGCAGTGTCAGTCATCTCATAGTGATGACGTAAATCCAGCAATCATCGCTCCATTTTCTCAGCGTTGCGACACGCCCACCGCTGTCAACATGGTTCGTTCCAGCTCCATGCTGTTCTGGGCCTTAGCAGGGTGGAGGAGGAACCAGTGGGTGCTGTTTGGGAGAGAGGAGTCATTTTGGGACACAGATGGTGACACAGCAGAGAGGGAGAGAGAGGGAGGTCAGTGGAAAACACAAAAACAGTCACAGAGACACATAATGGTGAGATGATATCTGCTACTTAAAGTGCATTGAAATACAGATGATTCAATATCAAAAATGGGGGGGGGGTTTTGTTGGTTTTTTTTTTTACAGTATTTCTTGCGTCCATCTTTGCTCTAGTGTCTAATTTTGGTCTGGATCTAATTTTGGAATCAAAGGCTTCAGATAAGCCTATTTAAATACAATAATGCACTTAATTTATCTGACGCTGTGAAGGATGCAACCACTTTTCAAGGTGACGCATACATGCTGTATTTAGGTGAATCCAGATGTTTGATTCCTCTCATGTGGAAAGATAAATAAGATGACTAAACCACTGACTAAAATCTTGATATATTGATGTGATGGTACAAAAATAAAAGTCAGTTAATAGCACTAGTAGTAGCAGAGACATGAGTCACTGTAAGCAAAATAATTACAATTTGACAGACTGGATCCAGTGTTTGAGAGACACATAACACCATACAAGCCAATTTAAGTATTCTTTTTTTAACTGCTACCAACTACACATTAAGCTGTGTGTTTCAGACAGCTACAGTATAAAAAAACAATCTGAAACTAGTTTCTGATGTATGATTTATCACAGTGAACATTCATTAACCTTTATTTTTTGTTCAATCCCCAGTGGAGTTCAAGGTCAGTTTGATTATTTCATACTTTTGAGAGGTTCACACATGGCCTTATCAAGAATGGACGGTCCACCTCTTTCCAGCTTATGTTGCTCCTGTAGATGTAAAAGACTATGACCTGTTGGATATTTCAGTGTGGAGAAAATATGAAGGTTTGGGACAAAGAGCATGACCCAGAGACAGCTGGAGAGGCAGCACTTAAAGGTGGACATTAACTGAATGTGGCTGCTAACAAGGGACCAGAATGCAGCTCAAGATTAGACTGATAAGTCTAAGAGCTATGGTAAATTCAGTTCAGACTCTGGCTTGATTTTTGTTTGTGAAAGACAAACTACCAACATGGAGAAAGATGGAAGTCTGGTTTAATTACATTTAACCGGAGCTACAAACTTTACCTAATCTTAACCAAGGTGGTTTTGTTGCCCAAACCTGACGGGACTGGAAACCCCAGTCTCTCCTCTGACAGATGGTGTGTTGTGTTCATCCACCATTGACCACCTAATGTGGTGTGCAGCATAGAGCAACACTCCTGAATGTTATGCTGTCATTGATTATATATAAATGTAATTTCCGGGAGACGGGGTTGATAGATGACAGAGCGAGGTGTCATCTGCATAATTGTGACTGTAGAGTCCATTCTTTTGAATAACTTGACTTAAAAGAGCCATGTCAATGCGAAATAAAAGAGGCCCAAGGACTGAACCCTGGGGAACTCCACACATCATGCCCCTTGGTTTTATTTGCTTTGCTTTCTTAACAACTTTTATATCTATAAATTACCACATGTCAGACTTTGTCAGGGATAGAGTGTAAAGGTCCTGGACTCTGTTGTTGTCTTTGTGTTTAGACAGTTCATTAATAGGAATGAAAAAAGTGGAAGTGAAATCTTTTAGAAGGAGCTTCATGTGTCAGCTTTGTGTATTTTTGTAGCATTAAGCTGCATCATATTTACCAAATTCCTTCTGTGTCACTGTGAAGGGGACGTTTTTTTGTATAAGATAGTTGGATTTTCTATTGAATATAACTTAGTCTCAAGTGAAGAAAAGCTCCCAGCTCTCTCCACCTTCACAGCTGGGAGTCTCTCTGTAGGTTTTTAAGGTATTCTGGGAAATGTAGTATATTAAATTAGCCACTGGACAACATTTAAAATAGTTGGTGGGAGGCTTTGATCATGCCAGATCGATGATGGGTTAGTAATCTCCGGTCCACATGAAGTCCACTCGTGAATCATTTCCTGGCCACATGGAGAAAATCATCCTCACAGGTTTCAGTCAAATGGTAATTAAAAATTTAAATTGGGGCAAAGAGGTGTGTGTGTGTGTGTGTGTGTGTGTGTGTGTGAGTCAGACATAGCAGATGCAAGAATATCACCACCTTCTGTGCTCTTTTTTCTTTGTTGTTCTCAAACACATGCACGAACACGGAGGTGATTTGCAGCATCCTGCAGCAGATGGTGGAGAGAGCCTTCTGACTCATAGAAGAAGAGAGAGAAAACGAGGGGGGGGGGGGCAGAGAGAGTATATGGGTGGGTAGAGAGAGGGAGATGGAGACAGTAGGGTTGGAGAGAGAGTTGGCTTCGTGCTTGGTTTGAGAGAGCTGCTGTAATGACGTAAAAGAAGTGAGGTGTGTGTGTGTGTGTGTGTGTGTGTGTGTGTGTGTGTGTGTGTGTGTGTGTGTGTGTGTGTGTGTGTGTGTGTGGGCGGATGCTGCGTCTTTTCCCTCGTCTGTTGACTTTACAGTACTCACCTCTGGCCACATGGTGGAGCTCTTCACCTCCATGTAGAGACTGCATAGAGGTGAGTCAAGGTGTCCAACGTCTCACACACACACACACACACACACACACTCATATAGTTCACTCCCTCGTTGACACACAAGCAGATTTGATTGATTAAAGGTTGAATTAAAATTCTCCCACACACACACACACACTCACCTGCACCACAGATTTGGCTGACTGAAATCTCCTGCTGTGTTGTTAATTATTTATTAAGAAAAAAACTTTAGTGTTAGTGTGTGTCCTGCTGCCCCACCCTCACACACACACACACACACACACACACACACAGATGTATATACACTAACCTTCTTCCCTCAGCTAGTTTTGCACCTTTTCCTTCCCTCTGTCCCTCCGGGCTTCCTCTGTTTTCCTCTACATGACTGTCACAGGGATGTGTGTGTCTGTGTGCGTTTGTGTGTGTTCCATCTCCTCCGACTGGATTCTCCCTCACTCCCTTCTTCTTTACCTCTCTCTCTCTCCCCCCTCTCCCTCCGTGTTTCTCGCCTCTCTGCTGTTATGCAAGCAGGGAGTGGTTTAATAATTCAGCAGCATTTTTTCCTCTTACTCCCAGGCTTTTCCTTAACACCACAGTGACCCACGATATCGACTCTCACGTACTCACAATCCCCACACGCACTCATAACAACACCCACACGCAGATAATGTCACACAAAAACTCCAGCAAACACCCACAAACACACACACACACACACTGACGTCACTGGATTGACTCCATTCCAACACAGAGAAAAACACAACGCTACAACTGTCTCCTTTTGTTGTTCTCTGTTTATTTGGCGAATTATTCTCCACTTTTTTTTTTTTTTGCAGTCTTTTTTTTTCTTTCTCTTCTCATTTATTTACAATAGTAAAAATAAAGCTTTCTCTTCAAGGTTTTACATTCGACATTTACAAGTGCAATGTGTAACACGTCCATCTCGTAAAGTGCATTTGTACTTTTTAATCGTTTCACAACACGAACTCAAGAAGAAACAATGAAAGGAAATACAGTAGAAATAATAATAACAATAAAAAAATAATAATAATATGATTAGGTCTCTGACATCACAGTATCATTACCCAATAACGTCCTCACCTTGAGGATTGAAAACCAGTGATGCTCGTGCACACGTGCTGCGCCCTCATCCACACCAACAACATCAATGCATAAAACAATGTTTTTCTATGAAGGCCATACTCGGTCCGATACAAAATTAGCTCTGTAATGGTTTTTTTTTCTTTTTTTTTTTTTTTTGATTGACAATCTCTGCTTGCCTGAAGCGTTGCCAGGTTGTAGGTTACAGAGGGAAAACGTTAGCCTGGCCTGACTGACTGATGGACGAGAGGCAGGTGGGTGGGTGGCAGGCAGGGAGGGAGGGAGGGGAGGGGGACCCTGCTTTTAAAAACCCCTTGTGTAAATGCTTGTGCTGGGAAGAGAGAAAATAAAAGAGAGACTGAAGAGGATGGATAAGGAGAGGTATAAAAATAGACAAGGATGAATGTGTGCTTGTGCAAAGGAGATGAGGCAGGAGGGCAAGGAAGAGAGAGACTGAACAAGAAGAGGAAGAATGTGGACGTTTCTGTCTACTGAAGCAAAGTAAAGGTTTGCGCTCAGGGACGGAGGCTTGATTTCTACTTCTTTACTACCTCCCCTCCCTTCCTTTTCTTTTTCCAGTCTTTCTTTATCTGCTTTCAGGGTAACTATTTTTAGACCGAGCCTGACCGACTAGCTTCCTGCGGGCCGAGGATAGCAAAACGTTAGACAAGAGAAGAGAGACGGAGGGAGGGGAGAGGGGGAAGAAAGAGGTACAGGAGAGGAAGGTGTTCAGGATGGCGAGAAAAAAAAAAAAGACCTGACAGACGGGAAGAAAGGAAGAGGGGGAGGAAAGTGAAGCGGCAGGAGAAGGATGACGAAAAGAAGTGAAGACGATGAAAGAGAAAAGAGAAGGGGGACAAGAGGGAGATGTCTGAAAGAACAAAGGGAAAGAGGGGCTGTCTTTGAGAGGATGAGTGGGAGGGAAAAGTGACAGTGGGGATGTTTTTGAAAGGGGGAAGAGGAAGCGAGAGGGGGATGTCTTTGAAACGACCTGCTCTCTTAGACACGACTCAGACAATGTGACGTCACTGGAAACCTGACTCTGTGACGTACCCCGCTGCTCACGCGCCGGCCCCCCTCCCTCTCTCTGCCGTTCAGATTAGTGCACGTCTTTTTGTGGAAAAATCAGCTCAGATTTCTGCAGTTCAAGTCAAGGAGACGTTTTTCAGAAACTCTGATATCAGGTCACTCTGAGAAATAAAAAGTCTCAAGTTACAGCAAAAAAAACCTGTAGAGATTGGAGCGGTGAATTGATTGTTGTGTGGTTTTTTTTTCTTCTTTTTTTTTTCTGTTGTTTGCTCAGTGTAGTGATCAATAATATCAAGGTCAAGTTCTTTTACATAACAGCTTTGCCCTTCCTCTTCCCTTAATCCTGCTGCTGTCCGGACCATGATGAGCACAGATTTACAAAGAAAACCACCTCTCTGATAAACGTGTATGTACACAAACCGAAAATAAGACACTATAAAGTCGAAAAATATGGCACTTTTTCAGCATATCTGACACGCGACTGTTGTTTTTTTTTTGTTGTTGTTTTTTTCCTCCTCCATCTCCCAAAGAAACTTTCAGACATTTGTTTATAGGAAGAACACAGAAGAAGAGGAAGAAACACGCACACACGCACACACACACACACACACATACAAACGAACTCTCAGCAGCGACCATGTCCTGTAACTCATGCCCTGATGAACATTACAAAAATATACATTTCTGTACAGCATTGCATAAGAAAAATAACACACACATACTCACTTGTACAGTATTTCTTTTTTTGTTGTTGTTTTTTTTTTTTTTTTTTGAAGTTGAATTATAGTCCTGTATAGCGGCTGACGAAACCATTCTGTGTGTTTGTGTTTACAGTGAGAGTTGGTTTGACTTATGGTTCATTACAATTGGCTATGATCCCGAGGGGAAACGCACACACACACACACACGCACACACACACACACAGTGAGTGGTCACTCCACTCCTGCTCCAGGAATGGTTGACTGAGTAAGTGGCATATTCACAGATGAGTGTTGTTAATTGTTAAAACAACCAATAGATGGACATGCCAGATGGGACCGTCAGACGCTGCAGTGTGTTTAAATTACAGCTGTGCGATGTTGCTATGGTTCATGACTTCATATCAGCTGCTTGGTCGCTCTGGTTGCCCGCTGAGCAACGCTGGATTTAACATTTCGGTCAGCGCGCTCGTGGATTGTGGTTTTTCACTTTAGGGTTTGCGAGTCCCTCCAGGCTCGGATCAAATAACCATTCGGAGATTGTTTTTTAACCCGGGTGAAATGCCACATGGCTGATGTTTTACTGTCAAAGGACAAAAGAAAAAGAAAATCCACGAAAAAAGTTGTGTGAATGTGCAAGATGGGATCCTTTTATTTTCCCCAAGTGTCCAAAAAATTGAACATTTGTCATGAGGTTTGTTTGCAGCAGGTTTTGAAATAGAGAACCGAGGTCACCAATGACAAAATGACTTCATCTTAAAGGCCTGAAAAAAAAACCCAAATTCAACTATGTATGTTTCATAAAATATGTGATTCTACATGTTTGGTGGCAAAAAAAAAAAAAAAAACAGGAAGCTGCTGACTCCCTGTAAGTTTTTTGTTGTTTTTTTTTTACAATTTGTGCTGCTAATATGTTACATCGACAAAACATGGCACATACAGGCTAAAACAACCCATTAAAATGAATTTGTGTTTAATTCACTTCTGGTTCATGAGTCTAATCATAGTTATGAAAAGGAGCAAAATCAGAAGGCGAGCTTGAAAGCACATCCAGCGTGTTAGCATTAGCTGTGCTAGCACAGATCTTCCCATCGATGTTAAATTTAAAGGGCCAAACCACAGAGATAGACCACGTTTTAGAGTAGAAGAAGATACTGGCATCGGTTTTTGCCCATGAGAAACTGTTCCGGATACGACAATGTGAATTTCACCCAAGATGCATTTGTTCTGTGTCCCATCTAGCATCTCCAAGCACAGGTGACTAAGCAAGTCTCACACGTCGTTGTGCATACGGGAGAACTGCGCGCCAATAGGATCTGCATCAGTTTCCTATGTGAAATGGATTCAATTAACTCTCTGGGATTGATTACTTTTGCCCAGCGCCGCTGGTGAGTCACCGCCAACCCCCGCACCCACACACACTCACACACACACCCCACAGTTCTGCAGTTCACCAAGCTCGCCAAAAGTACCAAACTCCATCCATCTCAAGCTTCCATCTTCAGAGTAATTGAAAGTATTTCACTTAATAATTGATGCAAGTCTTTTACCATTAGACAGCTCCATCGATGCAGTGATTGAGCAAAAAGAGAGTCAGAGAGGGAGGTGGTCAAACTGGCAAAGCTAATTTTACAGGATCTCAGTCTGCAAGACGCACCTATACATGGAGACGCGTCATATTTAGGTTTGTCCTACTTCCATGATTCAGTGCTGCTGAAATGCATTTTGGAAAACCCCAGCCAGCCAGGTGATATTTCTTTTAAATACAGTGCAATGTGCGATTTGTTGCTTCAAAATATTTATTCAGAGCCGACCACCTCTGTCTAACTTTCTCTCTTTTTCTTCATTGTGGCTTTTTTTACACAGCAAAATACAGTTGGACGTTATTGCGAAAGAGATTTTTTTTTTGTTCCAATAAGGCAAAAAAACCCAAAAACAATCAAACAAACAAACAAACAGAAAAAAACAAAAGACACAAGAGATTCTGTCTTTTCAAACAAAAATCATTGACAGACTAGCGTAGCTGCTGCTGCCAAGAAAAATAGAAAATATTTCTACTCTAAATTTCAATTTACACTATAGAAAAAATGATAATCTTAATACCTGCTTCTCGTGTGCGCCATTTTCAAAGTTTCAGTGTGTAGATGTGTTCGTTGCTGTCGTCTACTTTCGTGGTTTATTTGGTAGAAAGCGTTGAATTTGGAAGTGACTCCCTGTCTTTACTGAAACAATCTATGTTTTTTTTGTTTTTTTTTTGATTGTGTTGAGTCTTAGTTTTATAGTTTGAAACTACAGCCCGTACAGTTTCCTTTAACTTTTCCGGTGCACCTCCCACACATGTATATTAGCAGCATGCCAAGAGCTTAGTCACGGTACCACTCTCTGAGGTTGTGCAGAGGAACAGGACAGTGAAAACTATCTCCTCAGATCATTTAAATGCAGATAGAGGTTGGCAATAAATCCCCCTCTCTGGCTCATGCTCGCAGCGTTCACTACATCCTCTGTACATTAGCCCGATCCCCTGCGCCATTATTACCGAGATGTTATTAACATTAGCTGGATTTAACTTACATGATGCCCTTTCAGTGGGAAATAACACCATCCTGATTGGGTGTGTGGTGGACGTGACCCGAGGTTGCGTTAGAGCGCGTCTCGCCTGGCGTTTCTATTTCACGCCGCGTCACCTCGCCTCTCTCGCTTCTCATTAACCCGCCGAGCCTTCAGAGGGGGCCCCGGGGCAGAGCTGTGCTGCTTCTTCAAGACGGGATGAGAGCGTAGATGTGTGTGTGTGTGTGTGTGTGCGCAGTGAATATCCAGCTACTGCTGACAGGCTGCAAGTAGGGAAGTGAAAATGGAAGGCGTAGAGGAATTTAGACCATCTGATTTCCACTGGATATATGATACATAATGTATATGTCCTGACCATGGGATTAAGTAGAAGCATGGACCAGTCCGTTTCATTTCTTTAGAGTTGCAATTTTTCTTACAGAACTATGACAATATCCAAGTACAACTTGGACACAGCCAGCTAAAGCTGTCTGGATGAAAAATGACCTACTCAGTATGGATTGTGCTCAGCTCTAGCTAATGGATAATCAATTGGGCAATGGGAGTTTTGAACGCTGTCTCTAAATCTAAACCCGGTGTTATGCGGATGCAGATAAACGTCGAGGTCCCGTTTGACCGTGAAAAACATCAGCTGCCTTCACCTTGCCCATGTCAGAAGGCTTGTTTTACTGACGCTCACGGGGCCATACATTACTTCGCTCATGCATAATTTCTACTGCTGAGATACAAGAGAGGGAGGCGAGGAAACGGGGGGGAAAGAAAGGACAGGGTCATCGTCGCGCTAAAGGACCTTAAGCTGAGGTTCAAGGACAAATTGAGCTTGATTGGAGAATGATTTGCAGTATTCATACTTGCCTTCATTAAATATCCTTATTCAGCCAATAAAAGCCATGAATGTGTAAAAAGCAACAAAAAAAGCTTTACCATGTCATTCCACATATGATGGCTGGTAAAACCACATTCTGGTTTTTATAATGACTTGATTGAGCTGTGTTTGACAGAGGAAAAACACAAGCAGAAACCAGAAATACGCAGCGTTTTGCCCTCTCATTTACTGTGACGCTGCCCACCTTTTCCGGCCAAATTAGGCTTCCAATGAATGTCATTTTGTTGGCCTTTTCTGCACCAAACGAGGCCAAATGACCCTGAATGTTACGGCAAAAAAGGATTTGAAATACCTTTAACCATCATGTGTGCGTAACGTAACAGTTAATCAATCACTGAAATTAGCAAAATGTGACTCCAATCAAGCTGGAACGGTCCTGCAAAGGCCCGTCTTACATTCCCTATCAAGATTGTGTAGAGAACAGCATAGCCTACTTTCCAGCGCAACCCCCCCCCCCAGTTCCACCACACCTTCCCACCCTCCACCCACCCCAGCAGCAGAGAGCATTCCCAGGGTAGCAGCACTCTGCAGTGGCGCTGTCCTTGGTGCTGAATTCAGCTCTCTCTGCTTCGCAGTCACGGCGCAGGGGCCTGGCTGAGAAACTCGTTTTTCTCCGACAGGGAGCAGATTTGATTTCATCTCGCCAAGGACAACACACGCCGGCCTAAATATGGAAATCCCTCTCTAGGTTTTGCAAACTAGCAGGGGGTTATCTATGCATTAGCAGCCGGCTGGATTAGATTTTTGGGGTTGAATGTTTTTTTCTCTGAATTGTGACACATTTGTCTTTCTTTTTTTTTTTGTGAATTGTGAACACATTGTGCTGTTGGAATTGCGAGAATTCATGGGGGGGGGCTACCATTGTTAATGATGTGAATGAATGAATCATTCTTGCGCTCGCTTGTCTATAAAACTCATGAATTACTTAATTTGCATCAGATCAAGGGAACATAGATGTTGACATATGTTTCAAGGGAGGAAAGATTCTTGTGTTTCCTAACAGAAGACGGCAAAGATAGCTCACCGAGAATACTCAAGGTCATTCATTGTGTATATTTAGCTCATAGTATTTTTATCCACACACCACTTAATTTGAAAACACATCAGTGAAAACACATATAGTATTTTATGACTGTTTCACCCCTTCTGATTGCATAACCATGCAGTGCTGCCCAAGCTCAGGTCCTATGGAGATTTAGGACGTTTCTTCCTAAATCCCACACTCACATATATGCTACTCTCGAGAAGTAGGCCTCACTTCTCGCACACCCTAAAGGAGGTCAGTTGGAAAAGTCACCTGACACACCTCCTGCAATTCCCACAACCACCATGAGGATACCTTAATCATTCTTTTGCAGTTGGTTTCACACCACCTCCATCGCCCTGTTGATTTTCTCCATGATCTTTGTTAGCTCTATCGTTTTGTCGACCATGCACTGTCCTCCTCTTCTCCCTGCGCCACTGCCACTTTTACCGTGGCCAGACGTGCCTTCGCCATCAGCCCACCAGCCCTGATATGAGGAGCAGAGGAAATCTCTTTCCTCGGCCATAACCTTTGATCTTTCTCCCCTTGATCTCTTGGTTCCCGTTCCATCCTCTTCCTCATACAAGACTCGGCATCTAGCATCGTGCCAAACAGAAACCAACCTTCCCTGCTACACATCACTGGAGGTCCTGGGTCTGAGGGAGAGGTTGGACGGGACACACCCACAGCAGGCCATCCACAGCGACTTCTGGATGTCTGGATTTCGAAACGCATAGATGATGGGGTTGATCACAGAGCAGCAGGTGGCTGGGAGGACCGTGGCGTAGGTGTATATTACAGGGTAGCTGGAGTCAGCCACAATGGAGTACATGGCAAACGGCAGCCAGCACGCCCCGAAGGCACACAGGATGGCCGACAACGTGGAGACACCTTTGGTGGTGGAGATGGCCACAAACTGGTGCTGCACTGCAATCTGTTGCGCATGGCGAAAGGCAATCTTGCAAATTTGAAGGTAGAGCTGCATCATCAGGGCAAAGACCAGGAGGAAGGTGACGGCGAGTGCCACTGCGTTGTTTTTGGTGACAGGCCGGCAGATGCTGCACGTGGACTCATCCTTCAAGCAGTTCCAGCCAAGTGCCGGCAGCAAGCCGAGTGTGAGGCACGACACCCAGATGAAAACCACCATCACGTAGGTGAAAGTGACTGTCCGCTCAGTGTGGTAGGTCAGGGCGTTGTACAGCGACAGGTATCGGTCCACTGTGATGGCGAGAATGTTAAGGACAGACGCCGAGAAAGCCGAGATGAGCAGTCCAACTGACAACAGCGTCACAAACTCCACCGAGCTGTCAACCAGATAGGTGAAGACAAAGTTCAAGATGAGGCCCAGGCCAGCCAGAAGATCTGCCACCGCCAACGAGCCAATCAAGATGAACATTGGAGCCCGGAGCGTCGGCGTGTAGAACAGCACGGCGATCACTAGAGCATTCTCACAGGAGATTAGCGTCCCAGTCACGCAAAGCGCAATATCCCAGGGGCTGACTTCCTGGACAGCGACGGCAGTGGTCGCTGGCTGGAGGTCAGGGGTCAGAGTTCGCACGACGGGTTCAGAGGAGGAGTTGGAGGGGTCCTCGGCTAGGCTCCAGGAAGTGGAGGAGTCGAAGGGGTCGAGGGGGGAGGAGGAGTTGAGGCCGCTGCTGCTGCCGCTACTCATGGCTGCTGCCGCGGCCAGGGAGAGAATCATAGCTGGAGAGACAAGAAAGAAGGGAAGGAGGGAGGGAGGAAGAAGGTGACAGTAGGAAGGAAAAGTGAATCAAGGAGGAATGAGTAAGAACAGAGGTGAGCGTAGGTGGAATTGATCAGGTGAGTGTGTGTTGGCACAAAGTTTGTCATAGAGGGGTGAGAGAAATATGAGAGGAGAGACGATAAACAGCAAGAGTTATAGATAAAAGAGGAGGGTAATGGGGGGTGGAGGAGAGGAAGTGAGGAGGGAAGGGGAGGAGAAATCAAGGAGGTTGCAGTCGATATTGTGCAAGAAAACAGGGAAACATTCAGACAAGGAGAGTGATAAAATATGCACAACAGAAAACCAAAGGGAGTTTGGAAAGAGAGAAGAGGAAAAACAGAGAGAAAAGGAGATACCAGTGGGTCGGGGTAAAAGTTCAGAAAAAGGCAATGATTGAGTGAAGAGTCAAAACAAGACGGACAAGACAACAGCGAAATAGACGTAAAAGATGGGAAAAAGACAGAAGGAGGTAGAGAACACGTAGGTATGAAGGAAGGAGAACAAGTTTTAGGATGAGAGGAAAGGAAAAAGGAGGAGAGCGAAGAGGAAAGAGGCAGTTGTGGAAAGAAAGGATGGAAAACAAGAGAACGTGAGTAAAGGGAGGTGAAGAAAACAAAGGAGGAAAGGAAAGGAGGAAGAAAGGGAGGGTGTTAACATTTATCCCCTTTGATAAAGGGGCAGATGACTTTTTTTTTTTACGTTCATTCACCCATCCATCCGCCCATTCATTCATTCATAAAAGCAACCGTGCACTTGACCCCAAGCACGCACGTCACCAGCAGCTCCCACGCACCACGCTGACAGGTAATTAGCAACAGCACAATAGCAGGTGTGGACACACACGCACACACACGGAGGGAAAGGAGTTCCGTAAATAACTAATATTTCTCCCGTTTCTGCTTCAAAGCAACGTGACACCGAGCAGCCTACACACAAAAAATAAACAACACAATTAAATAACGCAATAGCCTTTAAAGAAGCGTCAATCTGCTGCATTCCTACCTGAAAGATGCCGGACAAAGACGAAGATGTCTGATTTCCTCACAGTCAAAACCATAATCAAGAAATTTCTATTTTTAGAGCATCTCTAAAAATGGTGCATGACGTCCTGGGGCATGGCGCGGTGGTAGCTGCTGCTGTCCTATTCACCGGTGGCGTGTATAAGCGCGCGCCCAGACATTCGTGCGTGCGTGTGCGCCCGCGTTTGCATCTAGAAGTTCGTTAATTCGGATTCTGATCCACATCTGCTGCTGCTGCCGCTGCCGCACGCAGACAGAAAGAAGAAGAAGAAGAAAAAAAAAAAAAAATCCAGCACAAAGCTAATTTTAGCTCAGCCAGCCTGATCTGCCAGCGCGCCCGCGCCAAAAAAGATGTGGAGCTCCATTCACAAAAAAAAAATAAATAAATAAAAATTCTCCCCTCTCACACCTCCCACCTCAACCTCCCCACACACACCCTTCCCTCACCCCCCCGCCCCCTTATGTTCTTCATCTCTCTCACTCTCCCCTCCTCTCTGGCTTTCATGCTCCTGTGCACACACACACACACACACACACACACTGTCAGTGACTGCAAACGGCTGGGGGAAGGTCACCAGCAGCAGCAGCACCACCACCACCACCAAAAGCCCCGCAGCTGAGGGACTCACATCGCTGCGGTAACAGGGAGCCCGGAGCCCCCCCACCCCATCCACCCCCACCCCCATGTTTTTTTTTTCTTCTTCTTCTTTTTTGAAACCACCAGCAGCGACCTGTCACGACCTGCTAAAACCTCTGTCCAGCTTCAGTGTGTGTGTGTGTGTGTGTGTGTGTATGTGTGTGTGTTTGCAAAAGAGAGAAGAAGAAATACCTCGATCAGTTTCATTCAGCTGCAGCAGTGCAGTCCCTGAGCCAGCGAGAGAGAGAGGGGGAGAGAGAGAGAGGGAGAGAGAGGGAGAGGGAGAGCAAGGGGGGAGGGGGGGGGAGAGAGAGAGAGGGGTAGAGAGAAAGCGGGATGGAGGGGAGACCACGCCACAGAGACAAAAAAAAAAGGAGAGAAAATTACCAGCTCTTTGTCTTCGTCTTCCCCCCTGCAGGAAACCAGGATGTCTCTCTTGTCCTTTATTCTCCACTTTCTGTGAATGTGTCTCTTATATTTTCTTCTTTGAGGGTCTCCCCCCCCTCTCGTTCTCCCCTTTCCTCCCCAGTCAGCGGTGCGCTCCACACTCCTCGGTTGGCATGGTTATTAGCTTCTGTCGGCAGCTCCGTCCTGCCGCTGCACATCCCCGGCCCCTCATTGGACGCGCTTGTCATTCTCCTCGTCTGACGTCAGAAGTCTCCGCTCCTCCGGTCACCGTCATCATGGTCGGTGTGTGAATCACGAAGGAGAATGAATTAATAAATTCACCTTCAGCGAAGGAGATTTATGGATGTTTTGGATCTATTTTCTCAGCATTTTTATTTATATATCGCCGGCAATGTATTATTATTATTATTATCATTATTTTTATCATTATTATCATTGTTATAATTAATATTATTGTTGTTGTTGTTATTACTATTATTAGTTGTAGTGAGCTGAAAAAGCGCACAAAGTCGGAGGACTGGACGCACACGCAGGTAGCGGGGACAGAGCAGCGGCCCCCTTAAAGGTGAAACTGACCACCCCCTCCTCTTTCTCCCACCCTAAATATTGCGTCACAAGGTGTGAACCAGCTCCAAAGCATATCTCCTCAAATTTCCACCCGGCGTGTTGATGGACTGACGCCTCATCCTGCCAGTGCGTGTTGGTGCTCGGTTTGCTGCAGCCAGTGGAAGCGGCCACACGGCGGGGCGGCGGTTACGCAACCTCGCAGCGCTGCCGGGTGTCCCACTGCATCACTCCAAGCAGGCTCGGACCATATGTGTCGCCACCCCGTGAAAACAGAGCCGCTGCAACCCGCTGCATGGAGCTCTGCTGAGGCAGCGGGGTGTTTGCTGTAAGGCTGCTTTACATCATCTGAGAAAAAAAAAAAAAGGGGGCTACATGCTGGATGTTGAAGTTAGGATGATTTCAGTAGTGGACTGACTGGGAGAGTGTTTTAGGAGGAGGCGATTATCAACTATTATTAACTTACTATTCTCTGATAAGATCCAGAATTAACCCACAGAAATCTATGAAACAAGAATAATCATATGTAACAGCAAAATTAAAACGGAACAGATTACTAAGATATATATATATATATATATATATATATATTGGCACATTATATTTTGCCAAGAAAGACTCACTATGGTACTCAAGTGTGTTCTATTTATTCGTTTTTGGCATCGATAACATATTACTATAACATCCCAACAAAGAATTACAGGTGTATGACACAAACATTATATTTTTACCCCTGTAGTATTCCTATAAGGTTAAATCTAAAAAGTACCAGATGGTGTAAATTCTTAAAATTATATTGTAGTCGTAAGTTTAAGCAGTTGTTGTCCTAAGTGGCCGTTTAATGCCAGTGATTGTTCTCACTCAGATCCTGCTCCCCTAGTTTTAAAGTGCAGATCAAAGCAGCTACAGTGATGTATAAGTGTACTTCAGGGCGTGGCAGTCCACTGTGACATCACCGCTGGGCGTGGTTACGGGTGAACTAGAGCAAACTCTTGACCCTGCGTCCTTTTTAATGTGTTCTAGTATTTATTTTTTTTTAATTTAACAAATTGACCTCATGTGGTGGTATAACTGGAGTTTTTATATTTACTATTAAGACAAAGTCGCAGTAAATCTCTTAAGTAATATTTATTAATACGTTAAAGCAGTTGTGTGGTGGCTGGTTCGGGCTCTTCAGACAATTATTAATTGATTAATTAATTATTAACTGTTTATCACAGATATAGTATATTGGTGCATATAGGCTATATCAGCTACAAAGTAAGAAATTACTGTACAAAAATGCAAACATATCTTCGTCACCATTATTTAATAAACAAATTTGAAGGCCCCTCACACCAATGATAGAACCACAAAGGTGATTTCAGTTATCTCAGCTGATTAGACGTCATCTGTGGTCCGTCGCTTCGGGTTTTTCTCAGCTTTGTTCATGGTGGGAAAAATGACAGTACAAAGAGTTGTGGTGACATCAATAGCCAACTTCACCTTCAACCTCATTGTGAGCAGAAGCATAATCAGGCAGAAAAGTGACAATACTTATGGGGATGTGCAGGACTTTTAATGAAATCTTTAAGACTGTAATGTTATGGATTTATGTTAAAAAAAAAAATATTATTATAAGTTATTTTAACTCTTAAATGTCAATATTGGCATAAACCTCAAAAATCCAGTGTATACAATTTAGGTTACTGTTTAAAAAATATTGAATGAAGTTGTTTTATATTTGTGCATAAGAAACATTTAACTAAGACGACTGTTTATTTTACCATTGAAATATATATGCAAGATATAAACTGTGCATGTGTTTTTGCTATGACATTGCCATGTGTTGCTCCGCTGCTTAATTACTGCCATGCAAACAAACAGTGTCACACAGTCAGTCAATCACTGTCACCAGAGCTGAATCAGACGCTGACACGACTCGTCCTGCAGCTCGTGTCGTTACCAGACGACAGAGAAGCCTTGTGCAGCACCTCTGCTCTTTTCCTCTGAAAGTTCCTGTCAGCGAACCACTTCCACACGGCTGGAGTTTCATCTCTGAGCGGAGCCAGCAGCTAAATTACCCTTACCATCGACATGTGTGACAAATTTGACCACATTAAGATTTGTATCAGTACTAGGATGAATGATGCGATACGGACCACCTCTTGCTGTCTGGCACAAAAACTCTTGCTGTTATGCTCTAATTGGATACGGTGATAGCCCCCCCCCCTTTCCCCACCCCCCCGCCTTCTTGAGATTTTTTTTTTTTTGCCTCCCCTGCTCAATGGGTGCGTGACACCAGCTGGCGTGATGCGAACCACCTCCTCCCATGTGTGAAGGAAGACACAAGCTCATATATTTCTCTCCCCGGCTCGAGCTCAATTACATCATCACACCTTTAGTGCAGGAAACTCCCGAGTCGGCCCACGCGCTCTGCCAGCCCCTCTCTCTCTCTCTCTCTCCCTCTCTCTCTCTCTCTTTCTCTGTCCCATTTTCTTTTCTTTTCTTTTCTTTTCTCTTAGTTCCGCTCTTCAGCTCTCCTCATGTCTGTTCATCTCTTTTTATTCATTGTTAAGCCCACAAGCCAAAGGATAAATGGAATAGGAAAGAAGCTCCTGGTTTCTTTTGATGCACAAGACACACACACACACACACACACACACACACACACACACACACACACACACTTGCGTCTTGCTTTCCTGTTTTTTTTTTTTTTTTTGTGGACGGCGCTATGTATGAATCACCCCACATGATAAGAATACAGATGAAATGCGAGTGAGCGCGCGTGCGTGTGTTTTCATTGACGCCCTCTCCATGTCCAACTTCATTCATCTTTCCAGCAAGGCACTATGGGTAATTGAGAGCTCTTACATCATCTTGCTGTTTTGGTATGCTTTGTAGCAGAAAGCTGGCCCGTCTCACTGCTCTCTCTCTCTCCTGCTCTCTCTGTCTTCGTCTGACTCCATCTCTACTACTCACGCACACGCACACGCACTTTCCTCTCTTTTACACAGTGATGACAAAGCATGCCAAAGTCAAACTGTATTACATCACTGATGCGTTTCCAACATGAAGCTCTGTTCTTTCTCCTCCTCCTCCAGTCCTCGTCTCCTCCGCGATGAAAGTCACAGGAGGACAAACGCTTCACATTGAGGAGATTGAGTTGCATAACTCCTTCATATTTAGGGCAGTGGTGCATGGTTATGCTTACATCTTATGAACGCAGTCATGACGGGCTGTTATCTAATATTAAAACTGACTCTTCAAACAGAGAAAAATGTCTTTGAGAAAGCACCAACACATAACAAAATATGAGGACTTGATGATGCTGTAAAAAAAAAAACAGGATAAGCATCAGATTGCTTGTTAAATCCTCATATACCTCACATACACACTGGCTGGGAACATCTCAGCAGTGACAGTGGATGACTAATACTACTCCCACCCCATCGCCCCCTCCTTCCTCTCCCTTAACTCCCTTAAATACACACCTACTCACTCCTTCATGCAACAACCACTGGGTTTCCCTTGAGTAGGATGCTTAAAGGAAAATCCACCTACTAAGGCTGGGTTTAATATTGATATTTACAGTCTATCATTGTTTGTACTTTTGGACTTAAGCATTTACTAAGTGAGATTTCTCTCAGATTGATTTTTGATGTGAGTGGAAGTTGAAACTGACAGGCCTACTGCAACTTCCTGTTGTCAACATGACCGACATTAGAAAGATTTCTAAAGTCATTCTGACATTTGTTTTCTGAATAACAACACATTTTGTGTTTCTGGGGTTATTACAGACTGTATATGAAGATGGATGTAGCCTCTGTGACGTCACCCACACGTTTCTGAAGAGAGGTTCTGAAGCGCAGAGTGGGCTGCTCCGCTGTCGCCATCTTGGCAGTGCCTGACTACGCCTAAGTTCCAGCTAATCCAAGAGGTGGGGCGTCTGTGGAGCTGACATTTCAGTGCATGAAAACAGTTCGTGGTAACCACCTGTCACTCAAAGTGGCACGCCTTCAGTTATGCTTCATTTTCAGCCTTAATATAGTTTAAATGGGTGAATTATATAAAAATTCAACCCCAGTACAGTTGTCATGAAGGAGGAAATTAGCCATAGAGACCAAAAACGTTTTTTGTACCAGGCTGTAAACATGTTTATTTCTGCTAAGTTGGATATCTTAACATGGGAGTCTATGAGGGTTGATCACTTTTGGAGCCAGACTCTAGTGGCCAAGGAACTGGTTGAGGAACTTCAGTTTTTGGTCTTGATTCATTTTTCAGCTGCTTAGGAGTAATTGTGTCACATGTTTTTTATTTTTCTTTTCTTTATTCATGCACATAGCTAGCTCTTTAGCTGGTTTGTTCACCTAGTTGCTAATTTTGCCTGCCTGTTGCAGCTGTAAATGACTGATGAGCTTTGAGAGTGAATCAAACAGTCAAACCAAAACGATGAGCTGAAAGATACTAAAACGCCAGGTAGATTTGAGAGGAGCTTCACAGTTGGATGATAATTCTCTGTGGGTTTGTCACTCTGAGGGGGGCCTTTCACAATAAATGTATTTCATTTCATTTCAGCCATTGTTGATAAAAAACAAAAAAGTAAAAAAAAAAAAAAAGATTAGAGCAGCTTTAACTTTGACCCAGATCTTATTATTCATAGAAAATGTCTCATCCAAAAGCTAAAAGCCCAAAACAGTTGACCTAAAGCGTCATGCACAGCACGTTATGTCAAACACAGTGCAAATTTATAGTGCTGCATCACCAGTCTAGGTCTAATGAAACTTGGAGCGGTGATGCATCTTGACGCCAATCTTTACGCACTGAGGGCGTCCTGCATTATTCACAGGCTACGACGAGTTTCCCCTGTTTCCTCTTGCTTCATCAGAACTAAGGTGTGTTTGAGGCTGAATCACCAGTGGCACTGTAGTCTCTTTCCCAAGCGGAGAAATACATGCATTATTCAGCGCTCTGCTGTAGGATTAAGAGGAGGACACCGACTTTTCAGACCCACCAAATCCCTGCAGCGCTGTCAGGACGTGTGATTCGGTAGTTAGCAATGGCTCCAGGGACCCATAACTCTGCTTTGATTAAAGGTCTCAGGGAAAGGTCAAGAGAGAGAGGGAGGCTGAAAGAGAGCAAGAGAGCAAATTGATGGACTACAGAGAGCCTTTGGTTGATGGAAATGTCCCTCTTCACTGTTGAAGTGAAGCTTGAAATGAGTATGTATGCTGCCGTGATAATGATGAGTTGGACTGACTGTACAGTAAACATTTACAACACTTCTTATTACATTTATAACCTTAACAGTGTGTTAAGACTGAATTCAAAGCAAGTTCTGACCTCACATTATTTGTGCAGCGTACAGTCGGTGTACCAACAGAAGAGATGTTAGCAGCGGCAAAGCTTTTTAGTGTCTTTCAGCTTATTGTTTTGGTTTTACGACACACAGCGTTCATGTTTCGGTTCACTCTGACTGCTCTCATCAGCTCTGGCAGCTGTTTTCAGTGAAAAAGCTCTGACAAACCCGCAGCAACAAACAGTAGTAAGACTAGCAGCTGGTGAGCAGCTAGCTGCTAAAGGTATTTACATCGTAAGTTGGCAAAAGCCCAAACAGATGTTCACCCGGTGGCCGGCAACATGATTCCAAAGAAATGATAATGTAGCGCTTTCTCTTTTAGATGTGTGAATAAGCAACAGTTTGCGAACATGTGAACCTCACATGTTAGCCAATGGGCCTAAACATGAGACTGACATATGAGAGAACATTCAGCTCTTGCATTGTGCTGTTCCTTGCTTGCACTTTCAGTTTTTAAATTATGACTGGAACTATTTTGTGGGTTGTCTTTGAATGTGTATGTCTACACAGCAGTTTGCCGAGGTTAGCTAGTAGTAGTAGTAGTAGTAGTGGTGGTGGTGTGTGCATGTGTGATTGGACGGTAGTTCCTGGTTGTCTTTTTTTGTCAATACCACTGGGAGGTAGCAAAGTTACAAATTTCCAAACTCTACACAAGGTGGCTTTAACTGCACTTATTTGCTAAGCTAACAATGAATCACAACCGGGGAAATGTCAGTGCATTTTGTTGAGACTATTGCTGAGGAGATGAGAGCATTTGTTGCTGTAATGAGCATAAATTTAACCTTTGAACAGCTGTGATCCTGCTATGAGCAAAACAATCAATAGTCTCGCTTTAATCTCCTCTCACTATCTTCATTTCCAGTTCACTCTAATTTGTTTGTCTAACCCTCATTTTATTGAGCAGGCATGTACCTGACTAAGGGCCCACCTGCATGAGCACGTTTGTGTGCATGCGTAGGTCATTATCTCCCCGTGGTGTGTTGTTGCAGCAGAGTGGTCTTTAAATGGGGCTTAGTAATGATGATGACGCCATTATTGACACCATGAAACTACCCTGGAAGGATTCAGAGACACAGGGGAGAGAGAGAAAGAAATAAAGAAGGGAAACAGAAATGATACAATGCCACTTTTCTATATTATAATAGTCACCTTTTTAATAATAAATTACAAAATTTTGGTCATATTAATGATATGAATATCCAATTAATTGTATCTTTAGAAAACCAGTCCATTTTGTACTTGGTTGAAATATAATCATTATAATACTATATGTAATTTATTTTCAGAATTTTAAACTAAAGAATTTGTAAAGAAATGATCCATCTGCTGTACCCTCCTCTCTTCCCTCCACATCCCGTTTTAACTCAGGCCTTAAAGGTGCACTCATACCTTCACATTTTGGCTGTTGCGCTCCCTTCCTCACTTCTTGTGCCCATCTGCCCATAAAGTGCAACATGCCCTCTGGTCCTGGCTCCCACTCCTTTTTTCTTCCACCAACTATATCCATCCATCCGCATCCGTCCCCTAGTCACAGCAGTTGGACTCAGACGCCGGCATTTCAGTGATTGCCCTCCAGTTTCTGGCTGAGGTCCTCTGGATGGAACCCAGGGGCCACGCTGACCAGATGCTGCCCAGCTGTAGTAGCTCTTGTCTGGATCGCTCAGTCACCAGATGGCCTCTCACCTCTGTACCCATCTGGATTGTCCTCATCATTCCCTCTGTCTGGCTGGGAAACCCATCAGTCCATTAATCCAGGACTTTTCTCTTGATGTTTTTTTCCCCTTTGCTTCTGTAGCCATATGCCCCACAGAATATACAGGACATAAACACAACTATACAGTACATACAGTATATAGTCAAATAGGCCATATGTGTAGTTTTGATGTAAATAGGGCTGCAACAAATGATTATTTTCCAAACTCAATAATCAACCAATTATTGTCTGGATTAGTAAACCTGAAGTTAATATCCATTGAACAGTCAAAGACCCAAAGATATTCAATTAATTATTATATAAGCCAAAGAAAAATCGCAAATCTTCACAACTGAGAAGCTGGAACAAGCAATGTTTGGCATTTTTCTTAAAAAAAACAAATCAATTATCAAAATGCTAGCGATTCATTTTCAGTCAAGTGACTGATCAATTCATTGACGTTTCTGCGACATTGAACCCATGAGGAGAAACTGTAGGTCTATCCACCTTCTCTGACTCCAACAGTGGTTTCTACAGTCTTCTTTTATCTAACATGGCCTGCTGTATGCAAATAGTTTCCTGTCGAATAAATTGACATTTTATACACATTTTATTTTAAGCGCTCCACAGGAGGATGCCTTTAATTTCACAGAGCCTTGAGGAGGAACTCATGTGCTGTCGGCTTATGCTATACTGGGATTCGCTAATGTATAATGTCACAGCACAGCAAGGGAAGCACAGACACGACATTAAACTAAAGATTTATTAAACGAAACAGAAAATGAACCATAAAACTATGTATTGTCACAAAAGTCGCCATCATCTGTTGTGCATGGTCGACTGGGACTGTAGCTGAGCAGCCAGCACAGGGGTCAGCCATCCCACTGATGGACTTCCTGCCTATTTCCTCAAGGGAAAGTGCACCACAGAGGACCAATCAGCACCAGAGGGCTGTCACCATAAAAACACACACACATACACACACACACACACACACACACACACAGCATGGTCTGTTGTCTCTGCACAGCTTCATTTTGTTGAGGGGTTTAAGAGCGTGAAGACAGAGGGAGGTCAGTGAGCAGAAACAAAGGAACTCACACAAAGCCCAGTGACATACTGTATGTACACACACACACACACACACACACACACACACACACACACACACACACACACACACACATGTCTTCATGCCTGGAGGTACTACTATTCCAGTCGGCTCCTGTTGAGACAAGTAGCAAGATTGAATGTGTGTGTGAGTGTGTGTGTGTGTGGCCCCTGTTGTGAGTGATGTGTCTGAAGGAGTTTCCTGCAGAGAGCTGCAGTGGTGTTTTGTCACCAGTAGAGATGCAGCAAGGAACCCTACAATGTATGTGTGTTTGTGTGTGTGTGTGTGAGAGAGAGAGAGAGAGAGAGAGAGAGAGAGCTGACAACAGGAGGGGAAAAAAAGATTGAGATGTAAGAGTTATTGAGGAGAGTGTTGCTCGGGGCAGAGAGGGAAAAACATGAGAAAAATGGACACGGAAAAATAAAGTGTGACAGAGACAGACATAAAGAGGGGTAAATAAAGGATGAGGGAGGCATCATACAATCATGCCTCTCTGAAAACACAATAAAGTCAGTGTAACGTCCATAAATAAAAGAGGAGACTACCTCACCACTTACAGGGAACAGACAAGGTGCTCTGCTCTCTGAGTAGTGAAAAGAGAGCAAATACAAACACAGGAAAGAAGAGGAGCAAGTAACATGGGCTTAATTCTGTCCGTTAAAAAGATGTAATTTCAATTAAAGATTCAATTTCTTTGCATTTCACTTCAGGATTATTTGAATGATAGTAATTTTGATTTGCAGTTTATGTTGGATGGTTTGCAACAAAATCCTTTGCATTTTTATCAACAGGGAAAATGATCCCCGTAAAGGCCACTGTTCGCTGTCAAATAGCCTTTTTACACATGGAGCCACATTAGCATTAATTTGGAGATATGCTTCTTGCCGCCTCGTGAATATAAGTCTATGGCCAGAAAGAGAAATTGTAAAGTTGCAGTGAAACTAAAACAATAAAATGAAAATAAAAAAGTATTAATTTTCGCTGTAAATTTGAAAAAAAAAAAAAAAGGTTCAAAGGTTTTTGTGTGTATGTATGGGCATGTGTGTGTGTGTGTGTGTGTATGTGTAAGTAAAACAATGATGCAATCAGACAGGCTGTTGTCACTGTGAGCAGCTGTGGGTTAGGACCCCACTGAGCCACACCACTGCTGTCTGAATCACACACACACACACACACACACACAGTCTCACACACCTGTCAGCCTGTATCACTGTTAACATGGGCGACTTGAGAGCCACACTGGGATGTCAGATAAAAATAGTGCCTTCTTCTTATTCATAGAATGAACAGCTTTGACGCTGATAGATGAGGGCAGCGTGCGTACGTGTCGCTGTGTGTGTGTGTGTTTGTGTCGGTCTTCATATTTCCTCAAAATCAAAGCTATGTGTCAGCTGACATAAATGTGTGTCACTTGGGGTCTGTAGCCTGGCCTGAGCATGCTCTGAATGTCTCGACATCAATGCTGAAAAAAAGTGAAAATCAACAGTGACAGCTCACACACTCACTAGCCTGCAGACAACACAACATGGAGCCACACACTGTTTAATTTAGCAATGTAAATATTTCAAACATTGGTAATCAAACACATAAAAATACTTAAGTCTGACATTCTTTTGAGAGTTTTGCTAAAGAAAAACCTCCATGTGGACTCTGTTACCTGTCTGTCCAGGTGCGTCTCTATTAATTACATGCCCTTTTTAATTAGATAACTTTATAATTCAGCATCAGAAAGAAGTAACACAAAGTACATGATCAGGAAAGCAGCAAACACCATTTCTTAAGTTCTTAAGTTCAATGCCAAGATATGAGCCACAGCAATGCTAACAGTTAGCCAGCTAGCAATAGCAAAATTTGCCAAACACATTCATAATATCAGTAACAGCTAGTTAGCTAAGGTTTATCATGCCCACTGCAGCCAGTCACTAATGTATGTAGCATCAAGTTACTTAGACATCAAGGAGAAGAAAAGCCAGTTCTGAGTCAAGCTGGAGCCCTTCAGCAGCTCGTGGGGTTCTCCATCTCAATAAAGCCAGACCAGTACTGACTCCACAGTCAGACTGGGAAAGAAATGCAGGCTTGGACTTATCCACTGGGAGCAGGCTGGATGAATGACCCTCATGGTGCCATTAAAAACACTGATGGAGCAGGTAAAAACTTTTAAAACTTAATGGATGTTTTGACGGACCATCGGCCGACCAGGATTTGAAGCGGTAGTCCTCATGGCCAGTCCGCCTGTGCTCAGGGCGTCATAACGCCACGATATCTTTACATAGAAAATAGTTGTTTACTGCTGTATCATTGTTTAAAATCTCGTTTACAGAACCTTTAACAATGTGTTTGTTGATTTAAATCATTTCCATCCCAGACCATTAGTCATGTTATTGGGTAAGCTGTTGGTTTGACTCTGGATCCACTATTGACCAGTGCTGTTTCTTTTCAATCAATTGATTTTTCTCTTTGCTGTTAATCAATTTGCCTGACATGTAAATATTCTGCAGCTACTATTTATAAAGTAATTGATTTCTAAAGGTCATAGATTTGCGTTCGCACTGGACTGAACTGTATCTCAAGAGCACAGTGGCTTTCATCATTCTTAAATGGAAGAAGTTTCGAGCTACCAACGATTGGAGGGGAAAGGTCATGGTAAGAGAGATGGCCAAGAACCTGGTTGTCACTCTGGCTGAGCTCCAATGATCCTGTGTGGAGATGGGAGAAACTTCCAGAGGGACGACCATCACTGCATCCTTGGTGAAAGACCCATGAAATGACCCATGACATGACTGTGAGAAAGTGGTCTGATGAAAAAACAAGACTTAACTGTTTGGCCTCAGTTCTAACTATCATGTCTGGAAGAAACCAGTCACTGACCATCACCGGCCCAGTACCATCCCAACGGTGAAGCATGGTGGTGGCAGCATCGGTCTATGGGGCTGTTTTACAGCGGCAGGGACGGGACACAGGTCAGGGTTGAGAGAAAGCTGAAGAGGGCAAAGTACAGAGATATCCTTAATGAAATCTGGTCCAGAGCACCTAGGACCTCAGACTGGGCAAAAGGTTCACCTTCCAACAAGACAATGACCTTAAGCACACAGAAAAGACAGTGCAGGAGTAACTCTGTGAATGTCCTCGAGTGGTCCAACCAGAGCACTGACTTGAACCCAATGAACATCTCTGGAGAGACCTGAAAATAGATGTGCAGAGTTTGTCACGTCATACCCAAGAAGACTGGAGGCTCTAATTGCTGCCAAAGGTGCGTCAGTGAAGTCCAGAGTAAATTGTCTGAATATTAGAATTCTGTTTTTGCTTTGTCATTACAGGGAATTGAGCGCAGACAGCTAGATTAAATAGATAGATAAATACTTTATTCATCATTGGGGAAATGCAAAATGAGGATGATTTTTAGCACGAGGCTGTAACAAAACACTGTGAAAACAATGAAGGGGTCTGAACACCTTCAGAATGCATTGTAAATTGACTTGACTTTTGTTGAGTTTAAAAAGTGCATTTTTTTAATCTTAAAACTAAACTCGTTTGAAAGTTTGATTATTTCGAATTTTAATCTGCACTTTGAATTTCTCACTCATTATTTGCGTGTTTATGGATCTGTCCTGCGAGGGAATCGATGCCAGCCAACACTATGTCCCATATGGACTGAAATATTGATCAGCACATACAGTAAGTGGCTGAGACCCAGCTTGTAATCGCAGCCTTTTACCCTCTGCTTCTCTCCATCTCTGTTTTGTTCTCTCTCGCTCCACCTCTTCACCTCCCTCTCCCTTTATAAATAACCGAAAGTGTGTGTATCACTGTGTGTATGTGTGTGTAGGAAGGTGTGATCTCACACAGTTTTGCTGGTCTGTGTCACACATGCCTTTGTGCACCTACACACACACACACACACACACACACACAACAATTGCAATAACAAAACAGTTGTTGCTTGCGTAACAGGCCAGCTGTTCCCGCAGTGGATGCTGAATATGAGCGATTGTTGTTTTGTTTTAATTATCAACTTTCTCACTCCGCTAATTAGCGCGTGAGATGTGAGCACACACACACACACACACATGCACACACCCACACGCGCACCCCACTTTCCGTGATTACATAACACAGATGCATCAGCCATACAGTACACCTACTGCTCTGCCGCTCGCTTTGAAAGTTGAATATCAAAAATTCTACAAAAAAAAAAAAAAAAAGAAAGAAAGAAAATCGTTTGAAGAGTTCCATCCATCATCTCATAGCTGATGATTTTAATTTGGCGGGTGTTAAAATATTCACACGCAGCGACCTGTTTGTGTGTTTGTATGAGAAGCACCTCCAGCCTATTTGTTTGCTCTACGAGTGATTCACAGTCTGCCCATTCACTCGGAGACATGTGCCTCCTCAGATTCTCATAGCTGCCATCGGACTGAAAGAAACATGTGGAGCTTTTAGATTTGTGATGTTAAGTCACGATGATTCAGAGTAAATTATGCCATCTTCTCAAACCACAAATAGCTGCCTTTTGTTATGTGTCATGCTGCTGCTTCTGCGCCGGCACATTATGGACGAATTGATTTAGACGGAACAATATTTATACACATGAGATTTATACACTCCACGGCCAGAAGTATGTGGACGCCTCAACATTATAGCCCCTGTCCACATGATTCTGGATCCTGGCTCCAGGGATTCAGCTGCCAGATCATAAGCGAGGTCCAACACTGATGTTGGATGATAACGTCTAAGTTGCACTTTCTACTACTATTTTCCCATGTAGTGTAAGTGTGCATTCAGTGTGCGTTTTAACACTTGCATCACATTTAAAATGCATGCAAATTACAGATTGTGTGCTCAAAATGTATTTTTACAAATCTGTACTTTTCTCATTTTGGTTTTGTTCTTGCTCAACAGTTTTACCATCTGTGGACTGCTGTCAAAGGTAAGTTGCAAATACACCTTTTGTGATTAAAACTGACAAATGTTGTCAGATCACTGCAATGTCAGTAGAAACATATGCTCTTGACAATTCGAGGGTTCTTTCAAATGTGCCAAACAATTCTGAGGTGCTTTTTGACTCCACCAGTTTCGTATTGTGCTCCTATAACACTGCAGGATTTATACAAGGCCAGTTGAAAAAGAAAAAAAAAAGGATCAAAGTCAATGCAGCAGAGCCTGATTTTGAAATTCCTCGTTTGTCAAAACCTGGCACCTACATTACCCTCACTGGCAGTGTGCTAGTTCTAGGCTAATGTAGCGTCAAAATGCTATTTTCACGAGAAACATGAGGAGCAGGCTGCACAGCTCAATTTTGATAATGATACACTCGCAGATTTTCTTTTTAAGACTCAGGTGACTCAGCTGCAGCCACTGAGGGTTTTATACAATATGCTTTTTTTTTTTTTTTAGTTTTTTTTTTTTATACATGCTACAAGATTGTTCTTCATTGATGTTCATTCTTCAGCTTCACAGAGGAAGTGGTCCGCTGATTGAAGAGAAAGTCCTTAATTTCAATGCATGCATCCTACAACATTTACTGAAGTGCTCTTGCACAGGATACTTCAATCCCAAAAGCTTCAGGGTCGCTGTTCAGCCTTCGTTTAGCTGAGTGAGGAAGGAAAGGGAATAATGTCACATTATTGTTAACTCTTTGTGCATGAAATGTGGTGTATTAAAAATACAGTGATGTGTGTTTCCCTTGCAGCTCAGCATTAATTTCACCATTGACACATCTGATTGATTTGTTATTTAAATGTCAGCTTGTAAGCCAGCAGCTCACCAACAAACAATACAGCACTGTGTGATTATGCAGCAATAATGTGTAAATTGTAATAATGAGCTGTTAAGCAGGAAAGCTGGGGAAACACCTGAGCGGGCAGAATAACCAGGAGTTGACAGAAGATGATGACCTTCTAGTAGACAGGTGCAGATAGCTTTAACCCAGAGGTCTAGAGCCGGTGAAGTGGTCATTTTCTGTACATGGTAATGACGCTTGCATCTGAGCTGTCCAGACTGTGAGTGTTCTCATCAGAATAAGCACCGGAATAGGATTTTAATTCACTGCATGAGTGTGCGTCATGCTGCTGCGGTCGCTGCTGCAGCAGTGCTGGTGTTTTTGCGGTAAAGAGATGGGATTACCAAGGGATTAATGAACAGCTGTCACTATTAACGCTGCTAACAATGGTGACATACTGCTGCCGCCGCTGCCGCTGCTCAGTCAGATTCTCATTTATTGTACCATTTGGTAAATGAGTTTCACGCTGGAGGTTTAGTAAACCACGGCAACTCTTTGAGGTTAACACCTCCCTGCTTATCTTGATGACACCGCTGCAAATACCAGTGCATCTCCAACTTCAATCAGTTAGATATTAGCAGGAATTTGATGAAAGCTTCTTTGTTGAGGTTTCATTGCAAACAGTTCTTTGGTTTTGATGAGAAACACTTTTAATTCATTCTGAAGGCTTTAAAAACGTTAAGTGCTTTCCCTTCATTAGCGCCTTTGTTTTGAATGTTCTGAAACTTGCGGCTTGCGTTCTTCTTCTCCTCTCTTATTGTTGCATTGCCACCTTTTTGCAGCACATTAATTCCCACCTGTTGCAGAAATGTGGTTATGGTGGTTTATTTGAAGCCACCGTGTAAACACGGTATCAAACGACACATGCAGCTTTGCATGCAGTTGACGCCTCAAACGCACAGATTTAGTGAAGGTACAGTAGCCGGGATCTGATCCAGGTCAGGTTTCGTCAATGCATTTCTTCTTCTTTGTCAAGACCTGGCATCTGTGTTACCCACAATCCAACTCTACCGCTCAAACTTCCAATCAGAAAGACAGAAAGTGATGGTGTGTGTGTGTGTTTTTGTGAACTCCCATTGCGGCATGTTGCTTCATTAGCAGCTCTGTGTTTGTGTTGCGTGTATACAGCCTGGTTGTTAAAGCCAACAGGATGTGTTGCTGTGCTCTTTGAGGTTACCACCTGTTCAACACTCAGTCTTGTGTTCTCATGGAAACGAATATGGTGAAGAGCCGCGCCAATCAAACACATAATGGCCTCTTTGTTTTCCCACGTGTGTGTGTGTGTGTGTGTTTGTGTGTGTCTCTGTGCTGTGGACAAACTGCATCTATCTCTGCTCCCCTTATTTTTTTTTTTTTTGCTGCTGCTGCTGCTTGCGTTATTGACTTCTAAATTGCACCGTGGCGCCACCGTAACGCCAGCAGTGCACTCTGCCTGGTTTTTCCTCCCCGTGTTCACCTGCAATACTCAGCCTATTAAAGTTTGACGTGCAGTCTGGCGCTTGCAGCTCAGCATGGCTGCTCAAAGTAGGCCTGCTGCATTAGGCTAGACTTCAAATGGCAGATGACTCAAATGTTCCTGATCTATGTATTTTCCACAGTGATATTTTTAGCTTCAAAAGATCACAGTGGGGTGGAGGCACTTTCTTTTTTTCCCCTTAGTGTCTCTCTAGATACTGTACATCCTTTACCTCAGTCTTTTTACAGGAGGCTTGTCCTTCATACTTGCTCTTCGTTTTCATTCATTCTCCTCTTTTCTCCTTAGTGGGGAGTTTACCACTCTTTTTTCTCTCTTCTTTTTATGGCTGTAAAGGTATGTGTAGTGTGACTTTTTTTTTTTTTCTCCATCCAGTGTCATTTCATTTCTTTGTCATTTAATCAGTGTGTGTCATTGAGCTGGAAACACCTACTGAGAACAGAAACAGCACTGATGAACTGAACAGTCTCACCACAAGGAGGTTTTGATAATACGAATGTCCTTGGGAGATGTAGTTTTCCCACTTTTGCCACAATTATAGATGTTTAAATTAAATTTTTTTTGATCATGTGATATGATCAGAAGTGTTAGAGCTGCTACTGAATGAACCCTGAGGTGAGACTGGTTAGTCAATTGACGATTCTGAGGTCAACTTTAGTAGTAGTTTAGAGTTTTTCATGTTTTATGCTGTATTTTAATATGCTGTCACTTATTTAGGCTGCTATCTTGACAAAGTCTCTCTTCTAAAAGGTATTTTTATCTCAATAGGACTTCCTGGTAAAATAAAGGAAAATTTGATTAAATAAAAAGACCTGTAGAAACAGAAAAAAAGGTGCAGATTTAAAAAAACAAATCAAATTACTATACTAACAATATGATAACAATATATTGGGAGTGTATTTATCTAATAGCAGATGGCTATTCCATCTCAAGTTTATCAAATCAATTATATATCAGAGAAAAACACTTTGATATACACTATCAAGTCTTTAAATTCTGGCACTTTGTCCCATTTTATTCGAGATAAGACAGAAAAACTTTCCATACATTTAACTGCGGTTAAATGTATGGAAAGTTTTTCACTGCAGTTCACTGGAGGTAAACAGCCCTGAGAGGCTGATCACTCTAAATCTCATCACAGACCAACAGCATGACACTCGATCATGAAATAACATTCCCTGTATGTCACCGTCTCCTCCTTTCATCTCGCTGCCTCACCCCTTTCCTTTCGTCGGGGGAGGCGCTCTGTCTCTCTCTCTCTCTCTTACCCGTCTTACCCCCATCAAAGTCTCTTTCTTCTTTTCCTTTTTCTGCAGATCCTCATCTCTCTTTTCCAGCCCTCCTCCCATCCCATGCCTCATTAGCGTTACCAGTGATTACCCCGTCTCACTGATCAATGGGGGAATCGCAGACTATAGTTAATAATTGATGCTCTTAAACAGCCCCTCATTTGACTTCACCACCACTTATCATGCCTCTTCTAACTGGTCACTGGCATCTTTTTTTTTTCATTATCTGTTCTTTTTTTTTTTTTTTTTTGTCACTGCATGTTGAGTCTGTTGCTACACAGTCCACATTCATTTTCTAGATGTTTTTTAATGGTGGAATAAATCACTAGGTGGCAGCATAGTAACACAGGGTGCATACATTGACAGAGTAGGTGACTGTATATTGTAAATGAACTGCACCAGACTACATCATGTGGCCAGCTAATAGTTTAAGACGCAGTATTGAGTGTGGTAAAGTTAATCCCAGATTAGTGGAGATGTGGAATGACAGCAACACCATTCATCTTTTCGTTTATCCCTTCTGCTCCTCTAATTACCTGATCAATAAGCTCCAGGTCGATTCCAGATCAATTGAAATAATGTTCCCCTGACCCATTAAAGACCTTTTACGACCTTTTAAAAGCATATTGGTGCTTTGCCAAGTCTGTTAACCTTCAGTGTCTTACGGTTAATGAGGAGGTTAGCTCCAAAACAATTAAGGGCTCAGTGTAAGAAGGGGACAAAATCCACCTGGGTGTATGTGATTTAAAGCTCTCAGATATTAAACATTCATTTAAAAAAAAAAAAAAGTGCATCTTATTTTAAAATATCAGTCCAATCGATCACAATGACATTGTCAATTCAATTAACCTGCTATTTTCACATTTTAACCGTCTGAGCATGTTGGCTCATATTTCACTGTGTTTGTGCCAATGTAAAAATGGTTCAATGACTAAGCATGACCATTTGGTTGTGAAATCCAAAGAGTTATCTTTCAGAAGAGACCAGAACCATGACTGTGAACAAACAGACTCAGGATCAGTAGCCATTTGCTTTCGGGCTATGTTATTTTCGGAGTTGTTGTCGAGAGTATGTCACCGACGGAAATAAAGACATAACTTGTGTAATGATGACTGTGAGGAGTTTCTTTTCCACAGAAGCTGCTACAGCATCTGACAGCGCTCTGTGAGCTCTCTGAATGGCTCATTTTCAATATTTGTGTGCAGGCTTATTTTAAGATCTGATGTAACCATTCCTTGGACGGTTTTAGACCGTGTGTGTGGGGAGGTGTGTGTGTGGGAGCCCAGTTTGGTCGTGGGTGGTGAGAACATGAATGACAGCAGAATTAGGACTGAGATTGGAGCATTTCCCATCTCACCTTTCCCTCGAAGCACCAGACAGGCTTCCCTTGTGATGCAGTTTATGATGATGATGACGGTGGAGATAAAGGGCCGGGAGTGAATCTGCAGCTTCCCTCGGCTTTAAAGAGCTTTGCGGTGAGATCTGGCTTGTTGTTTAGCTGTCTGACCAACAACTTCACTGTTTTGGTTCACTTTCACTGCTGTCCTGGTGCCATTTTCAGCCACAGTACACAGCTGTGTTTAGCAAAAAGTCTCTAAAACCCACTGTGCTCTACCTGTTCATCACCAACAGCGCACAGAAAGAGTTAGCAACTAGCTGGTGAACATAGTGAAGCATTTAGCAAGTAGTACAAAAGGCTGGACGTTCAGTAGTTGATGGGGCCAAAAACCAAAATTGGACTTACTGCAGCTCCAACTCTAAATAAATGCTAATATTGCTCCGTATTGGATGTGCAGCCTATAGCTGATTCCTCATTCAGGGGCTGCATCCTTCAGAGGCTGCTTTAAAGACTATTGCATCACAGTGGTGCGACTAGATGGTCCCAAATGCGGCCTTTATCTGAGCAACAAAGGATCCAACTGGTGGATCGTTCATTGCCCAACCAAAACCAAGACTGATTGCGCACCAGTATCGAAAGCAAACAACACTGACAGAGAGTGCAAAAGTGAGTAATGGATTTAGCTCAGTTCAACAACTGATGGTACAACTGTTAAAGCCAAGTTATGTGTTCAAGTCAAGGTTGCTAGCCTATAGGAGGAGCTGAAAAAATCCTCCAAAGACCAGACTGTCTCATTTTGGTTCGGCCTTCGCGGTCTCCAACACCTGTAAAGGACCAAACCTCCACAGACTGTGCCCAGTGAAGGATGCAGCCCTGCATCGGGACACAGCTAATACATGCAACTATCTGCTAACAAGTTCAACTTAAAAAGTTAATGCCACAACTTGTTTCTGCTGCCAAATGGCCCAAAGAAATCCAGTTTAACGGTTAGTTCAACACTCTAATTTTGTTTCTTCTGAAAAGTTTAATTAATACCCTTATTGCTGTATAATCATTGCAAAGCTACCACCAGCCGCTGGGTAGCTCCGTTTAGCGCAAAGACTGGACAACATGTCGTTTATACTTCGAATTTTGCACGAATTTAAACAAACGAGATATGATGTGTTAATTAATGAGCTTTAGAGGTGCTTGTGGGTAGATTTCACTACATTTGGACAGATGCAGTCTAACTGTTCCCCCCATTTACAGTTAGCTGTTAGCAGTAGCTTCATATTTAGCAGCAAGAGTGGCTTCAACCCTTTCATCTAACTCTTGGCATGAAAATGAGCGAGTGTATTTGTCAAAGAAAAACTGTTTGATAGAAACATGTATGCAACCAAAAAAAGTTGAAATAATGTATAGAAAGGGGTCAGAGTAGAAAATAATCTGACGAAACCTGCTGCATCCACAGAGCTATTAAATAATATGTGTTTTCCCTGCAAACAGCAGCAATAAGTGTATGAACACAAAGCAGAAGCAATTCCTGCACAGCGCTAGCTGCACATTACAAAAGAGATAAATATAGGGGTACGAGGACAACTGCTTGTGAAAGATTAGCACAGGATGTGCGACAGTATGTTCCTATTTGCATGATGATAATGACGGTGCAGTAATTTGCCCTCGGTTTGATACGTAACACGGAGCTGTTAATTATCTCTCTGTTATCAGTTTCTTTTATTCCCCAGCTCTGATTGCTGCTCCCACTGTGCACCACTGGGATGGGGAGGAGAGGACATTTGACAACCTGTAAGCAGCTCCTTGGGAGGGCTCTGAGGAGGTGTGTGTGTCAGAGAGAGAGAGAGCGAGAGAGAGAGAGGGAGTGAGAGCGCCTTGCTTCTTATTCATCAGTTTTCCCCTCTGTTTCTTTCCTGCCGTCCCGGATTTGGAGAAAATTGGAAATTATTAGTTTTTGGAGACAGGAATAAATTAAAACAACAACTCATCCTGTGAGAATAACAATCACTTGGTGGGATAAATATGCCACATGACAACATCAAATGGTGTCATTAGAACTGAACAATTAGTCTGTTAATTAAGCAGTCAATTGACAGAAAACGTATGTGATATTTTACTGTTTTGATTAATTGCTTGAGCTGTTTTTCATGCTGAAATGTCAAACATTCTCTGGTTCCTGCTCCTCCTGCGTGAAGATTTGCTGCATTCGTCTGCTTATACCATTGCAAAGTGGATATTTTTAAGTTTTGAACGGCATCACCTTGGATTCTGGAGAAGTGGGATGGACATTTTTTTGTAATTATTTTCACACTTTATGCATGATTAATGGAGAAAATAATGCAGATTATTCAAAAATTTAAATGACCACCAGCTGCAGCCGTACATGTGATTTTCACAGAGTCTGTTCTCTTCACATGCATTTTTGCCCTTGGTCTTCTTCGTCCCTCCCTCCTCTCCATCCTTTCGCCCTTCCTTCTCACCGTTGTCAAGGGCAACCGGAGGAAAGAGCCGAACACAGTAACGCTATCACCTGATCGGCGGGGGAATCCAGCAGGTGTGCGTGCACGCTTCTTCCTGTGCATGTGTCTGCCTTTTCCATGCTGACAGTTATGGCAAAAAAAACCCAAAAAAAACAAAAACACAGATACAGGTGGTGGAGGGAGGCTGGGAAGGGCACACACACACACACACACACACACACACACGGTGCAAATGAAGTGACTGTTGGCAGGCTCACAGCTAATTCACCATGAATATTTAATCAACTGTAAACAAATTACTATTGCACAGAGTGGTGCCCGTGTGTGTGTTGTGATAGTGCGTGTATATGTGTATATGTTTGTCTCTGTGCCCTTGTATCCGTGTTAGTGTGTAGCTACATGTTGCTCTCTCTCGCTCTCTGCCTTATTAATGTGAGAGTCTCTCTCTCTCTCTCTCTCTTTCTAATGGAGCTCTATCGCTCTATTAGGTGTGGACTTTCTGTACCAACAGCTCTACTCTAGATGTGATGGATGTGTTATCGCCTGCAGGAGGATTGTTGTGTCTAGGTTTGATTCAGCAGCAGTTTGCATCACTCACATGCAAACTCATGCCTGAATCAGTCTTCTGAGGTTATGACCTATGGCACTGTTGTGAGCACTTCAACTAAAGGGAATTTTCTTCCACAGATTGTTTCATTTGTTGGATTTTAGGAGGTTTCAACTGGTAAAAACTGGTTAAAATGTTATTTCACAGGAAAAAAAACAAACAAACATCTGAGAAATGTAAGAAATCATGACCCTTGAGATTTATCATGGGACCCAATGAGGTGTCCTTAACCGAGCTTGGTAACTACTGGGTTCAAAACTACATTACATTGACTTTTCAAGCAAACATGCATGAGAAAAGAAAAGTGTCCAAGAAAATGGAAATTCACAATTTCCATGACAACTCCATCTACTGATGAAGCTCATGTGATGTGACTGAAAACAGCTACTTAATAGACCTTAAGGTGAGCTTGTTTTGTTTATGAGCCACGTTGAAAGTTAATCTAACGATTTCATGAAACTCAGTGACGATTCTGTGCAAAAACCATCTAAATTCATCCCAAAAAGTTAGTTCTGAAAATGCTAAATATGAACTCGATTCTGATGCTTGATTCTTGAACACATGGAAACACAAAGGAAGTAGTTCAATGATATTTAATCCTATAATGTGTCTATGTGACACATTGGGATAACATTGTCCTCACCCAGTCAGTCAGGTGCGGGGCTTTCAAACCAGCTGTGCAGGTTGAAAACAATCGCCTTCATGCCATATTAATCGATTTCAACCCTACAAGGCAGGGCTGTAATACTGTACTCATCTAAGTGCCCTGATGTTGTCAGGTGTGAAACTGAGAGCGCATTTCCACCACACTCGTGTTTTCTTAGCGCTCTGCCTGCTGCTCTCCCTCACATCGGTCCGCACTTATCGGTGTGTGTGTGTGTGTGTTAATTGGTGCTTCTGTGTCTTTCTGTGTGTGTTCAGCCCGTGTCTGAGCGCATGCGTGCGTGTGCGTGTTTCTGCTCTCCGTTTAACCTCCGAGCAGCGACTCAACACGGCCGCTCTCTCTCTCTCTCTCTCTCTCTCTCTCTCTCTCTCTCTCTCTCTCTCGCCCCCTGCTGCCTCCTCTTCCTCCCCCTCCCTCCCTCCCTCCTCCTCCTCCTCCCTCCTCTTCCTACCTGATCCGCTCCGACGCTATGCGTATGACCGCGTCTCTCTCTGCAAGGCGAGCACCACCGGAGAGACCCGCACGCCGCCGCCGCCGCTGACCGCCGGCCGCCGAGCGACCCAGGCCGGGCAACAGGAGCGGGAGACGCCGCCACTGACTGACCTCCGGCGGAGGAGAAGGAGGAGGAAATCGGCCGGGCGAAGGTAAATAATGTCCATGTTTCACCGACACATGAGGGTTTATCTGTGCAGGGGGAAGGTGGCCGTCCAGGTCTCTGGCAGACGCCTTCGCGTCGGTGACAGCTGAGGCGACCGAGCGCGTTCGACGACCGTGCAGGAGTCCAATTGATTATTGAATATTGATATTTATTTTTGCGCGTCCGCCGAGAGCCGGTAAAACGGCGATATGGACGGAATGAATGATCGAGCTGGCGGAGGCGCACGGCAGCCTGTTGTGCGTCCGTTTTCCGCTCTGCTAAATCAGCCTTTCAGACCTGGAAGCCACATAAATATAATTGAACAGGCACAGTGTTTGTACCGGAGTCTGTTTTTCACATTGATGGGCTCAAGTTTGGTGTGTGTCCCCCCCCCCCCTCCCCACCGCCCCCCGGGGGGCTGGGGGTGGGGGGGGGGCAGTGAAGTGAGATGCAGACAGGTTTAGGAATAACGTGGCCACATCGTAATCAAGGAAACACACACACACACACACTCTCACTTCATCTGGTTGCCTTTTAAAAACCTGCTCCCAGATCTGGTGTAGTTGCAGGACAAGCTGTATCATGCAGAGCTGCCTTCCTGTAATGAGCCCTATTATCAGCTTCATCATCACTGCTGTTGTGCACTTGTTTGCCCTTATCATCATCATCATCACCGTCATCATCATCATCATCATAGTTTGACTGTGGGTTTGCCACTTGCCCTAAAGGGCTGCCATGCATCACCATAGCTCTGTTTGAAAACACAGGGCTAAACTGTTAACCTCAAAGTCTTTTGCCACAAATGCAGGAAGGAGTAAAGAAGAAGCGAGAACGACAGGCGGCAGTTGTTGTCTCTTTAGCTCTTTAACTGACAAGGAGGTGGAAAAACTAGTGAGAGTTGGGGAAAGACAGTTGTTCATATGCGCTGAACTTCCAGCGAGGGAGCTGCCAATCCCTCCTAAAAAAAAAAAAAAATTTAAAAAATAATAATAAAAACTCCAGTGAGCTTTTCTCTCTTAATCAATAATTCATTCCTCCATCTTTTCCAGAGCTGGCCCTGGATAGAGGGATTGGAAAAAGAGGACGAGTGCAGCGTCCCGAAGCCTGCCGTCCCGTTCGTCATCCTCTCCTCTCTTCCTCTGCTTAGCCAAGCATTCACGTCTCGCCAGACTCCACTCCCCCCCCCTTCTCTTCTTCCTCTCCTCTTTTATTCAGAACTCCTCCTCCCACTCTGCCACTGGCAAACTTTTCATCCACCTCTACATCTTCAACACCCGTGTCTTCTCACTCTCTCTCTCTCTCTCTCTCTCTCCCTTTTGCCATATTCTTCCCTCTCTTTTCCGTCACCTTTGACTCGTCATGGCGTCCAAACTGAACCCCAACGTCCTGTATGTGGCGGAGCCGGGCGAGTCGCTGGGATCGCCCCAGGCAGACTCTGAGAGGACTCACATTGTAAGTACTGTCCAGTCCAGAGAAAGTTTTGCTTTCTTTGTCCGGATGAAGCAATGGTTTCACTTTGACATCAGGGAGTGAAGGCCGTCAGTTATGAGATGCCAGTTACTCCTCACCCACCTCCAGGTTTTTTTTTTTCACTATCTTTCCTTTACACTTCTATAAAACTTGCATGTTAATTGCACAACTTAAACCTCTTTCCACGTCGTAATTTGACCGGCAGACAATTCAAAGATTCTTTAGATGTTACACATTTCTAATTTAGTACCTTTCTTAAATGCGAGTTGGGGAGATAACGCGTCGTGGCAACACAGATGATCTTAATCTTAAACCTGTATACCTTTGTGAAAGTCAGTTAAGAGTTTTTGACCTCAGGTCTACAGCTGTGCAAGACCGGTTTTTCAATCCCACACGTGCCTGTTCCCGTAGAGATGATAGAAACTCTACTCATCCTGGAGAGGAAATGAGACCCACATAGCCCTTATGGATTATGAAATACAAGTTCAGTTACTCAGCTGCAACGATCATCTGTAGAACCGTCTTTAAAATGCCTTTGGATAATAATAAAAAAATGTAATTAGAAATAGATCTTCACTCTATTACTGGCTTAAGCGCTTGGATCTTCACACAGGAAGTGATGAATGAAAACATAACCCTGTGCTCATACTGTGCCCATCAGAATGAATAAGTCAAGAGTTCATTTCCAACAAGAGAGACTCAGTAAGTGTGTGAAAAATCACACCGGTGGAGAAAATCTGATGGTCACAATTTATGTTTGTGCATTTTGGTTTTTCCATCCAACTTGATTTGCTGTGGTTTCAAAAGTGCAGAAAGTGCCTAAAAAGTTGAATCCAGGCATTCAAACTTCTCTTTACCCTTAATTTGAAGGATTACTGGGATACACTAGAAAAAAATGTCTCTGAAATAATCAATGGAGAAGTCTGAAGCAGGGCACAGAGGTCAAGTTCTCAGTATTTTTACACGGGGTCCTGACGAGCAGTTTACATTTTTACAAGATTAATTGAAGATTTTTCATAAGGTCCAGGTCTCGGTGAAGGTTTTGTGAGGTGGAGGGTAGGACTTCAGCTAATGTCCATCACAAAGCCCACCCTGCAGACACACAGCTGTCTGGCTGTTGTGATGTCTGGTAACCCTAATGTCTGCAGTAATTTCCAACTAAAACTTAACGTCTGTCCAACGTCTTTCTGATGTTAAATTTATGTCTGGTTCCTGCAGTAGCTAAAAACCCAAAGGTCTTCAGTTTATCATTCAGGACGGTTACGAAAACCAAAAAATATTCACATTTGAGAAGCTGAATGTGTAAATAAAATATTTGAATTATTAGCTTATAATTTATTTTTTTTTTCTGTGTTGATTGATTAAACAAATTATCGTTGCAGCTTTAGTCAAGGTTCTAGATGAACTGATGACCTTACTGATTCTTGTAGAAATTCAAATCTCACTGAACGCCTGCTTTTTAAAAGTAATTTGTTATTCCTGCATGAGAGAGGACGAACGCCATGTTTGACAGTCAGATCTTTAAGTTTTGCTCCTTTTTTCTGTCCGTTCAGTGTCAATTCAGCCCAACTTGTTGGCTTCCGATCTCATGAAACAACCAACGTTATGTGGGGCATTGTGAACCAACAGGAAACTGTGGCATCAGATCTGTAAATAGATGCAACTGAAGCTTTTCACACTTTGAGTGTGGTCAGAATTGCATCCAATGTTAACGTGAAGACAATACGAGTGACAAGAAAAGATATTTCTTCTAAAATAGCAGACAGAGTGAAACTCACCAGTCAATGGCTGAACTTTTCCACTACCTACTTAGTAGAGGGACTTTTGGTCACTGAGCCGTGAAGACCTAAAAATTCAGTTAATTTGCACTGTCATGTTGAACATTGCTAATATCTCATCTTTGCCTGACAAAAAAAAAAAAAAAAAAAAAAATTATAATTCTTCCTCTTTTTTCTCTGTTCTCAGGCTGGAGAAGCCGGAGAAGAGTCATCAGACAGCGACGGAGAACAAGAGGAAACGTCACACAAACTGATTCGCAAAGTGTCGACCTCGGGACAAATAAGAGCCAAGGTAGGAAAAGACGTGAGAGTGAAAAGAGAGTATGTGTGTGCGGAGGAGGGATCGTGGCCTCTGCTGTGTTTTATCCATTAATACGCGTTCCCAGTGGTCAGAGAGACTCTGGAATATTACTGTACATTGACAGGAAAAGTCAGGAAACTGGATAAAAATCTCTGGGACGTTGTCAGGTGATATCAGATCATTTTACTTTACAACCATCATGTTTTGCAGAGAGTGCATTTCTTGCTGTTTTTCTACATTTTTTGAAACGCTGTACCCCTTTGAGAGCTTTTTTTAAACTTTATGCATAATAAAACAAGCGTCTCCAAGGTAAAAAGCCATATTGGTGAACCAGGGAGGGATAAAATTTTTAGGTTCATGGAAGTGCTCTTGACTAAGTTAGGGAAAGTCATGGAAAAGTTATGGAATTTTTCATCAGGGCCACTCTGGGAACCCTGATTAAACATGCTGGCTGCTCATTTATTCAAGGATTGATACAAAATTTAAACATCTCACCAAAGAATGGACGTGTCTGTGGGTTTGAAGCCATTTGAAGGACACCTGCTTTTATCTACAGCTGCACGCATGACTGTCTCACTGTTTTCAAGGGGACTGAACTCCTGACTTGTTAACTGCATCAATCGACCCACTGAAGGGTCTGTTCACTTTATCTGTGTCTTTTATCTGTTCGATCATCTCTGCCTCTCTCTGGTGTAACTTCATCGTCGCTTTAATCAAACCTTTGCTCTTATCTGCACCCCGTCTGAGTCTGCTGAGGTCAGCTGACTTCCTGGTTCACTTCCTGCCCGCGTCATTTCTCTCTCTTACAGTCGCTGTGATGTTCAGATCTTTGACAGCCAATCGGCCCTAATCACACAGTAATAGCTTCCTCATATTGACCTTGGGACTGTGTCTTACTGTAACATATGGTTTGATATTAGCCCCTTACTGGAAAATACTCAAACACACTCACCCACACACACACACATAAATCTGCCTCATTAGTTATCGATGAGCTAATAGCCACAATGAGAAATGCACTATTTGAAATGCAAACACGCAGATGACACCAACCCAAATTATTATAATGCATGTGTGGGTTTTGAAATCCATTACCTCCTTTGGCCATCAGCTGTAAATCACCCTCAGATCAATAGGAGACACGGGATACCTGGCAACACATGTTGCCATGGCGATGACATCCCATAATGCTGCATTTGTTCCTGGAGCAGATAATGATATTGGATATCAGTGTGGTATTGATCGGGTAATGTCATCGGACGTGGCTGTAATGTTCTGTGTTGAGGTCTGATGTGCGCGCCCATATAAGGGCAGGAGAAAACTACAGGAGGTTGCCATGGTTCCAGGTTCAGAGAATTACAGGTGAAAGCCATGACTACATAGTAATATTTTTACCTTATTTAGTCTCGTTAATATTGCCTGTACTTTTTATATATGTTTTTACATGTATTTTATATTTATTTAATGTAGTTATCTAGTAGAAACTTAATTATTTTAAAGTAGTGATTAAATTTTTTAAAATTAATTAAAAAAGATTCCATTTCATGATATGGTATCATATTGAAGAAAATATAAAACAGACAAATAAAGCAGATTTAATATAGTGTAAAGCATTTTGAAAATTGTAGATAAAGTTTAATTGTGTATAAGCTTTTTGAATTTATTCTTATTATTTCTATTATATTAAAGTGTGTGGTATCGTGAGAGACAAGTGCGAAAAAGAATTAAACATAATCATCATCATGTTTACAATAAGATAATACACATTTGAAATACATAGTGGCATCTTCAATAGAAAGTTGAAGACTGTTTATATAATAGATGCAATGATAAGTCAATTTTAAACCATTCGTTGAGTTAAAGAAAATTTACAGCCAACTATTTTGATAATGAATTATCAATTATTTATCAAGATTTTAAAAAATCACAAAATTTTGATGGTTTCATGTCGTTAAATGTTGTTGTTGTTTGACCGTTGGACAAATAAAATCTGAAACTTAAAAATGTTAGTTACAGTAAAAAAAAACAAAAAACAAAATTAAGACTCCAGTATAGTGATGTCATCATGCAGCTCCCTTCCTATTGGCCCACAGAAGCCACTGCTAGTCGTGGCTCTATATCTTATATTCACCAGCTGTCAGTCACACTCAACAGTGCTATGATTAGTTCGTGTGTGTGTGCGTGCGCGCGCGTGCGTGCGTGCGTGCGTGCGTGCGTGTGTGTTGATTAGATTGTGTGCACCTACAGTCACGTGACTCAGATTTAGTTAGTCATCGACTTCAGGATTACGCTCCGGTGACAACAATGCCTTGAGCGGATTACTGTGCTTGTGTGTCCCTTTGTTTGTTTGTGTACATGTGGGTGAGTGCATGTGTGTATTGGAGTGTGCGTCTGTGTTGGTGTATTCGGCTGCATATGTGCTCTACAGTGCTTCGTAATGTGTGTTTGTGTTGTTTACTGCTCAGCAACATTGGAGCAGCCCTGCCGCTCGGCCCGCGGTCACGCCTCGCCTCATTTCGTCCCCCCGCCTGTTGCTGCACTTGTCACAGTGGCAGTGTGTTGGCGCACTTGTTAACGACGTGCTAATTCTTATCAACTGTGACATGACATCCTGACACTATTAGATTAATTCAGCTCCTCGGTGATGGGTTGCTAAATAATTGTACAGATGCAGCAAGAGCCTGCGAAGACCGGGCGTGCCATTTCCATTTCACTTGGGCAATGTGTTTGTGTTTGTCATTAAATGTCTTTGGGTGTAGACACAAGCTTTTGGGGGCATTAATGGTTCAAATTGCATGCCTCTACAAGTTGGAAGGAGTCACTTTGGCAGTTAACTCTTAGAGGTTTCACCAATTCAGGCACATTTCCAATAGTAAAACATATTTGTTGTGCTACTGAATGCTGTTTCCACAGCTGAGCCCCCCTCTGCCAGGCGTGTGTGTGACAACCTCTCACACTGTAAATGTTTTGCTGCCGCTGTTGTATTGTCTGCACTGTAATCAAGGTGAATGTGACCTTAGAGATTTGACAGTAGGCTGACTCTGTAAAACTCGGCCTGTAGACTCTAACTGCCTAGATTGGATTTTTAAGACTAATGGAGATTGATTTTTTTTTTTTGCCGTGCGTGTGTGTTCTTGTTTTGATATCTTTGTGAGAATCAGTTTGTGGTTTTGACCTGAGACTTGCAGCAGCCTGTTTGTGCAGAGGCTGTAAGAACTCAACCCAACCAATGCAGCCGGGGAGAAAAAAAAAGGGCACTTTTTGCTCTGATGATTTGTTTTTAATAAGAAAATACAGTCACAGCGGCCTAGGCACCTTTCTCCCCACATTTCCTGTTTTTGTATCAACTATGCGAGAGATATATTGTATAACTTAAAAGCTAAATTCCCCAAAACACATATGTAAACATTAAAAAAAACACCCAGATCTTAATAACAATTCTAAATGCCTTTACAATAAAGATAAAATCAGCCTCAGCTTGCAACAGTAGGAATTCAAAGTAGATAAAAGCGGCCCCTGTTGCTCTGATAGTTTATGTCTCGTCCAATAGCAGCACACACAAACCGGATGCTGAGACATCAGATTTCAGAGCAGCAGTGACAGTGTTACTCTTCAGCAATCACATTAGAGTAATGGAGCCTGTCTCTAATTTTAGTGACATCAGTGCATAATTTACCCAAGACTATGACTAATATAAAATGAGAGGGCGAGAGAGAAAAAACGTAGCTTATTATTTATTCATTTGTAATAGTTTAGGGTCTAAATGTAGGAAATAGCATGTCCTCATAAAGATGGGAGTCTGTGTACTTTTGTGCCAACAAGTACCCATCACCATAAATCCAGAAAACACGCTGCAGCTCTGTGTGCAGCAGCCAATCAATAGCACACGTTACATCCAGATATATGATGCTTTACTATAGCAGAGCGGAGCATAATTCACAGTCCAGTATAGGTAATCAATACAGCGATGCATCCGACACCCTGTCCTGACTCTATTCCAGGGACGGCGCACCACGCCACGTGCATAGCTGCGCGGTCACATGACCTGATCTCAGTCAGACATTTTCACCGCTCCCCACGCAGAGCAACTCTCTGCTGAGCAATGTTGATTATTTACAGGTGGTTTTTAAAAAGACCTAAATACTATGACGCTAAATGCTATATGCTAAGACTTTATGAAAGTTTATAAGGCTGCAGTGTATGGCTTTGGATTTTCTAGGTACAAGTTATAGCTTTTATTGAAATAGTTGCAAGTGTAATCGTGTATTTATGGCTTCATTCATATCTGACTGATCAAAAAAGAAGAGGTTTCCTGCACTTGATGGATGACTGAACGGGCCTCTGGACATAGGCCCAGGTGGGCAAGGGATCAGGGGGCCATGAGCCAGAGCCTCTGTCAGAAGTGTCTATTATAAATCAAAAAGTCAACCAAAACAACTACCAAGAGATGCAAAATGACTTTAAAGTGATGTAAAATGATCACAGAATGTCCACAAAGAGACATAAAACAACCTCAAAGAGACACAAAATGATGAAGAGCTGATGAAAAGAAATGAAACGACCACAGGTTGGCGACAGAAAAACTGCAGACAGCTAGAAAGAGGTGCATGACGAGCACAAAGACACACGAGATGATGTCAAAAACGCAAAATGACTGCAAAGAGACACAAAACTGCAAACAATCACAAGAAACAAGAGACACAAAATAACTATAAAGAGAAACAGAACAACTACAAAGAAGCACAAAAGACCAATGACTGAAAACATGTCATTTATGTCGCTTTAAATCTGAGGTGATCCTCTTGTGTAGGAAGGGTCACGTCCACACTACTCCGGCGTTTTCAAGCCCAAAAATTAGAGAGTTTTGGCAACGCTGCTGTACCGGTTTTAGTTTGAAGAATCCAGGTTGAGCTGTAGTATGGACGGGCAGAAACGGAGACCTTTAGAAACAACGACATAAATACCCACGGTCGCTACCTGATTGGGTTTTATCAGCCTCGAAGCGTTACGGACCTTGTCGTCTTTGCCGTCAGCTGTTGTGCAGTTAAATTCTGCATTTTAACGCTTTTGAAACGCTGTGGATGTGGCCTCGGCATGTTGCAATTGTAACTTAACGTGTGTCATTTCTAATCCGCTTTTTCTGATTGACCTCTCTGAATCCAGTCTTCCTCTCCTTTCGTCTTCCCTTCTTTTTGTCTCTCTTCGACTCCAGCCGTAGTTACGTAAGGATTCACACTCCTTCCTCTCCTCCTCCTCCTCCTCCTCCTCCTCCCGTTCACCTTGCTCTTGTTTACTGTGGAAAATAAAGGAGACGCAGGAAGAGAATGAGGCGGAAGAGCAAACAGCTTCTTTGAATTGTGTGTGTGTTTTGTATTTGTGTGTGTTCTTCTGTGTGTGTGTGTGTGTGTGTGTGTGTGTGTGTGTATGGCTTTGAGTAGGCCGGTCCCAAGCTGTAATGGACATGTGTATCAAAGTGTGCACACATGCACACACACACACACACACACACAGAGAAGGGCTGTCCCTTCATTATGTTTGTTTCCACCTCCTTTTCCTTTTTTTTTTAAATTTTTTTTTCCTCTACCTTTCTATCTCTGTCCCCAGACGCCTCTTCTTCCTCCACCTGTTTGTTTTCTTTACCTGTCTCTTCCCTGCACTCTTTGATTAATTTATTTTTTCCTTTCGTTTTTCTATTTTTGTTCATTTCTCTGCATGTTTTCACCTCATTTGTGTTCTACATCTCATCTTTTGCTCACTTTCATTTTGGATGTTCTCCAGCAGTCTCAGGAGACTTTTTCCTTCCAAAACAACATCTACAAAAAAAAAAGAATAATTCAAAATGTAATTTAAATTAACATCAGCAGCCTCTTCTTTATCATATCTAACCTTTTGCCCTTTATTCATTTCATTATTTTTCTTCTTTCCTATTCCTTTTTTTAAATATTTTTCCTATGACTGCTTTTGGAGCGTTTGTACCTTGATGTCATTTTTAGTTGTGAGGAATCAATAAATCTGAAGTTTTCTCTGCTTCCCAACCAAACACTTTTCCTTCTAAAATAGCAGCACCACTTCAGATTATATAACCAGTCGTATTTCTGGCATTTTGAGGGGTGACCAACAGGTAACGCTTCTGTTTTTTTTTTTCCATTCCTGTGGATTTCCTGCACGGCGCTTTGGAATCAAACCCACTATATTTGTTCTTTTTTATCTGCATCTCGCTCCCGGTGCAGAAATCTGTGTGGGTGTTCACTGCAACGGCGATGAGGACGAATTATAGATGTGTGTGTGTGTGTGTGTGCGTGTGTGTGTGTGTGGGACGGTAAACAGAAATGGCTTGAGGAGAGTGCATGAGTGTGTGGGATGGCCTGTGTTGCGTGCGTACGTGTGTGTATGTGTGTGCGCTTTGATTTATGCCCTTGGCTTGATGTGATACAGCTGCAGTAGTGTGTGAGTCAATACTGAGAGAGAGATGGAGGGAGTGATGGAAAGAGATGAGGAGAGAGAGAGAGAGAGAAAGAGAGAGATGGAGATAGGCAAAGGAGAGAAAATTAGTTAGTGGAAGAGGGAGAGCGATGGAGACAGAGTGGAAAGTAGCAGCGAGACAGATCCAGAGTCAGTTATATAAGAAATGTACACAGCACACAGCAGGCGCTAATGCCCATATTTACTATCACAACAGGTTGGCAGGCCTGTAGAGGAGGCGGCCTGACCATTTAAGATGTGTTGTTCAGTCGGTGGCACAAAGATTGCACAAAACACATTGTTTCCTTAAGGTTAAATAAACATGTTCAATGCATTTTCTACCTTATGAAACACCTGAAAAGCTTTTTTTTCTGTGAATGTTTCTGAATTGCTGAAATTGGCTTCTTTCGTCTTCTTTTTCTGTTTTATTGGTTTGTTGCAACCTTCACTGCCGCAATTTGTTGATACATGGGACTGAATTAAGCCAAGGGATGTCATGCAGCCGTTCTTGTCCATTTGATGAAATAGATATAGCTGGTGTTTTTTGGGTAAATGCCAGATTTATTCTTTCTTCAGAGCTCCATTAGCTCCCACAATGTGGCTCGTCTTAACAACTACGACAACAAACAATTATGTAGTTTTCACATATGCTTTAGTGAAGCAAAAAAAGGAATAACAAGTGAAATAAAATTCAGAATTCATATTAGCTTCAGCTTCACTTTAGCAACCTGGTTCCAATCTGGCTCCTGATTGGCTGCTAATTTTGGCTTAAATTTAGCTGTGTTCCCGTTTGGTGCGTACTTTTATCATGAGCTGGAGATGCTGCAGTGTACGGTAAAAATGATGTTTTTGTGTATAATTTGTCTTCCTGGTTTGAAAATAGCTTTCAACTACATAATAAGCATGAACGCATGAAAAAAATTCCAGCTTTAGATCATCAGCGTATCAAATACAACTTTTCATCAACAAGTTGTCAGTCAGATTTTAGACACTGTATCTCTCTATCTTTCTTTTGACTCACTCTTAAGTGTAAAGTAGATTTATATTGAAATTGTGACGTTACAAGAAGAGTATATTCACCAAAAGTGTTTCTTGGCAGGTACTGTAGCTGCAGGTGGCAGGTGCGCCAAAAGCCAAAAGACACAATATAAGCACAAACTTCCCCCAAGGAGCATTAAAAACTAGCTGCTGTTGGGAAAATGTAGCGATACAGAACAAAAACCAGTGTTTGTATATTGTGTTATTGTAGTTCATGTAATATTAGGTACATGATAATGGAATATAATGGTCATATCTTAAACGTGGTTTGAGCAGTGAATGTTTCCACAAAAAGCTTTTTTTCTGTTTCATTAGTTACAACATTCACCCAAGCATGTCCAATATCACTGCTTGTGTTTTATAGGTAATCTATGGTAAAGTGGCTAAGTTGTCATGATCCACAGTGGACACAGCGAGCGCTATTGATTTGCTCTAATGAAATTACTGTACATAGGCTGTTAATCATACATGCGTGAATGTACTCAGCCAAACATAACACACACACACAACCACACACCCACACACACACACAGAGTTCAAATGCTGAGTCGCTCTGTCTCCTGGACTGACTGGTGTTCGTTAACTGGAGCCTTCCAACCAAGTTTCCATTGATTTGACCTCATGTCCCCCCAGAGACGTCAGATCGTGTAGTGTAAGAACTCTTCACACTCAAAATGAAACAGGAAGTCCTCAAAAATACCACCTTACATTCAAGGAAAGTAGGAAGTCCTTAAAAAGCTCTGAAGAAAAGAGTTTGGGCAGAAAACAAAAAAAGGTTCTTCAGTTTTTAGACGCACTTGTGTAAGTTATGTTTCCTATAAATAAAACGCAAAAGGAGATGATAAAATACAACCAAGCCCATTTTAATCAAGTGAAACTAACTGTAGACAAAAGTGTCATTTACTGAAGAGAACAACTCACTCAAAATGTCTCACGTCCCTTTTTGGGCGCTTCTCATTTCACTTCCCCTCTCTATTTTTACCTTTTATCTTTTCAGTGTTTATCTTTTGTGTCCATTCTTATTTCAATTCCTGTCTTTCATTGCTGCCACCTGGTTGTGCTTTATATCTCCTGCCTTGATCTCTACATGCTCGCTCTCTCTCTTTTCTCTGACCTCCATCGCTCATCGTCCCATCCTTCCTTCCTTTCCTTTCATCCCGTCCTCCCTTCATGTGTCCACTCTGTTGCTTGATACCGCTCATATTTTCTTTCTTCTTTTCGTCCGTCATTTATGCATGTCAAATTAGTCAGGTTTTTTTTTTTTTGTCCTGTGACGCACTCTGTCTTTCTCGCTTCCTTGCAGACGTGATCAGTCTTATTTACTTTTTAATTTACTAATTGATAAACATCCATCAGACCAAGGAGAAAAGAGCCTTTACTTTTTTTTTGTGGATTTCATTTTCCTTAGATTTAATACCTAAATTGTTTTTTCCACTTCATTTGTGTTTCATTGAATCAATAAAAGATGCTTAAAAACACCTAAAATACTATCGACTAACTGTCTCAACTCAGGAGCCATTTACTGGCTTGTTCCCGAGCAGTCAACCGCAGCACAACAGTCAACAAGAGGTCCAAAAAATGCGAGAGTCATGGAAAGTTTGAACATGTGCATTCTAATGACGACCATGTCATATGGTCGAAAGCTCTGCGAAAAGTGAGTAAGTGGACCTTGAGCTGAGAATGTTTTGCCAACTGCTGTATCCAAGGTCAAGAATGAACTGTCAAACTTAAAGGTGCCATATGTAAGTCTTTTAGTTTAAAAGTATTTTATTTTAAAACATTAAGAAATGAACTAAGATTATGAACAGAATGTGAGGAAATGACAGTTTTGTCAAAGACGTCTGTGTATTGTGTTGCAGAGACACAGTATCTACTGAAGTTAGCATGCTAACCAGCTAGCCCCATCCCGTCCCGTCACTTTGTAGCTCAAGTGGTGGTAGCTAACCAAGCTAGCTACCAGGAGAAAAGTTAGCATGACTTGTTGTCACAAATACACAATCATGAGAATAAGAACCAGATTAAAAGATACATGAATTTTTCTTAAAATGTTTCAGCTGCAAGTGTTTGGTGTCGGCTCCAGAGTGGTTTAAGTTGGAGTCAGTTTTAACTCATTGCAGATACACTGGTGTCTGTTTATATGTCAGCCGATAAATTACAAGAAGTTAAAGTATATTTTATAGTTTGTTCAGAGTAGAGACAAGTTTCTTTTCAACAGTGAATGTTTAAGTGGTTGAGTATTTGTTAAAAAGTAATTTAAGAGACGCTTCTCTAAAATGTCAGGTGTTTAATCAGTTGCCTGGATATTGAGAATGTGTAAATGTTGACCCTGAGATCTGTAGTCTCTGATTTAGTGCTGGAACAATATCTCTTGTTTCACTTCAGTTTCCAAAGCTGCTTTAATGTCTTAACGTCACTTTGGGAACATTTTGTTTCGAGTCAAGTTGATGCATCTGTCAAACACTTGCTTTTTTTTTTTTTTTTTTTTTTTTTTTTATAACCTTATAAGAGTCTCACCTCACATGTCACATCACAGTGACTGTCACTGTACATGAACATCACAGATTTACAGCAACAGCAAAAGGAGGGGGAAGTGACTGTAGGTGAGTTTAGCTGCTTTTACAGTCACTGTATCGATCTGTTTTTCTTTTTTCCTGCCTTTTTTCTTTCACTCTTCCAGTTTTAACCTCCCCGTCTTTCTCCCCTCCGTCTTGACCTGTCATTCCTCCTCCCTCCTGTGTCTGCAAAGTCTAAAGCACCATTAGGCTTCAGTCTGCAACACACCATTAAGAAGAGTGTGTGTGCGTGTTTCAGCGCGTGAGACAGAGACAAAGTTGCAGAGTTATCTACAGCAGCTGTGTCTTACATAGTGACACTCACTTTGAAAATGTGCTAATGATGAGATGACAACAATATCTCTAGTGTGTGTGCATGTGTGCGTGTGTGTGTGTGTGTGTTTGGTCACCAAATGTGTGCTCTCAATCAAGGACAGCCGCGTGTGTGTTTGTGTTATCGCTAATGAGCGAGCACATTTCAGTCTTGACAGGTGTGCATTCATCTGCGTTTGTGTGTCTGCGTGTAGAGCTGCTAATGTGCTGACGTGTGTTATCAATCAGCAGGAAGGTGTGTGTACCGTTCGTCAGTGGTTGTGTCTGTCTGCTGTCTGCCGGCTAATGGAGACTGACAACACAAAGCGCACGCTCTGAAGTGAAATCTTCTCCCTGTCAGTGAGTGATGATGTTCACTCAGCTGGCTCAGCTCGCTAAAGCTGCACCGGTTGTAGTTTTCTTTTTCCAAAATAAACAAGGAAGTGAATTTTCTTATGTTTTGCATAACGCCTGCAAATGTTTTCAGCATTTCAGCTGTAATCTTCGCAGTTAAAGGTGCAATGTGCAATTTTTTGTGTGTCCATTAAAGAGCAAACCCCTAGCTCAGAGGCTAGGTGTCTCTCTATGCTAACAATGCTACACGTCTACGCCCGCTATAATTGTGTTTTCATCCCCCTGTTTTTATGAGTATCTTCAATTTGAAGAAAATATCGCAAAACAGTTTTCCCACTTGGACGAGGTGCAAAAGCTGGTGTATTGAAAAAAGCGAAATGCGACAAAGCACAATGGAAGCAGACTTATCAAATGAATCATGACTTACATGAATCGTGACCGACCTAGTGAATAGAATTGCAGCAGCAAAAACGTCAGACCTGTGTGGAGACGGGAAGAGGAGACGGGAAGTGAAATGAGAAGTTTCCAAAGAGGGACATGAGACATTTTGAGTGAGTTGTTTGCTTCAGTAAATGACACTTTTGTCTACAGTTAGTTTACATTAATTAAAATGGGCTTGGTTGTATTTTATCATCTCCTTTTGTGTTTTATTTGTTGTGTTTCGCTAAATGTGGATGGAAACGTGACTTGTGACACATTTTAGAGTTCTACAGTGCAGTGTCTGGTGAGAAAGAGACAGCCGTTCATTGCAGTTGGTGGTCATGAATGAAATAAAGTATAACTTCATGCCTCAAAAGTTAGGTTTAGTAGAGTCAGGCTTTAAGTTTAGGTTCAGAATATCCTGGTCTGTCCTAATCTCGTCATTAGCATATAGCATAAGCTAACTATTATAATGTAAATGGGAGCTATATTTAGCACCAGTCATTGAAATGGTAAAATGATTTCTTGAAAAGATTGGGAACTATGATTTTACTTTACTTTACATTTGGTATCAAATCTGCAGAATCACACAGAATATTTTTATCTTTTTTTTTCTTTTTGACCTTTGCCAGAATATAAAAAAATGGAATTGAATGAAAGAAAAGCTGAAGGACGTGCGACATGAAAACAACCTAGAGATGCGTTTGACACATTCTGTTGAGAAACGTGTGAAATGAGCCCTTATCTGACACGCATTGCTCCTGAACGCTGCACGTCGTGCACGCTGCGCCCTTCACTCGTCATGTGTGTCTATTAATGAGACTCTGAGGCCACAGCACTTCCTGTGATGCGCTGCTGCTGTCTCTGAGTACAGTTTATCCTGTCAGGGTGTTGGCCTTTAAAACAGGACAACAAACAAGAGGAGACTCTATCACACTCGTGCTCCTCTCTGCTTTGCATTTCCGCTTTTCTTTTTTTGTCTGTCTTTTTAAAAGATAATTTCTCGTCTTTTTTTGTTCTTGTTTTGTTGTTACGCCTCCGTGAACCTCCTCTTATTTTAACCCTGTTTATCGCTTCATCTTTCTTTCTCTCTCTGTGGCCAAAAATAGACTCACTCTGGGTTTTTGTCAGCCTCTCTCTTGAAACCTCTTTAACAGGAAGCAAGAGACAGTCACCACAACACACATACACACGCACACAAATGCACACACACACACACACACACACACACATGCGTTGCTTTTGCAATACTGCTGTCCTGAGAAATAAGATAAATTTTATGATTCAGTTTATTCTTTGTGACTGCAGCTTGCAAAATCAGCTTTTTTTTTTTTTTTAAACGTGTTTGTGTGTGTGTGTGTGCGTGTGTGTGTCAGATTGCCTGACTTGAAGTACCACATGAAGACTAAGTCTGAGTCAGCAGCATGAAAAAACACATCTGTTAATGACACTTGATGTGAAGACTGCACCCGGTGTGTATGTGTGTGCGGGTGTGTGTGTGTGAATGACAAAGACAGAGTCAGCTCTATTCACTGCTGTTACTTCCACTAGTACACATGTACTTCCTACAATTACAGTCATTAGAATGAATAGGATTATTACAGCTTCTGCTAACCGTCTACCTGCTATACACACACACACACACACACACACACACACATACTTGATTTTGGTCCTTACTATATAGCAAGTACAAGTACACACATACACACAGACACACAGACACACACACACACAGAGGGCTCAGTATTAAGGAACTGGAACTTCAAAACTGGATACTGGATCCCAAGATGGCGACTGCTAACTTACTCAGCACATAAGCCGAGAAGGTTTTCTCGTGTCACTTGTTCTTCCACATTGCGCTCCCACACCTTTTCAAAAGTGGAACTGTGGAGGTAATTTTCTGAAACAAACAGTCCGGCCCCTGGCAGGCAGCGATGAGCGTGTTTGCACGTCTCGCCCGTCTTTTTGATGGCCGCCTTTTTTGGCTTTGAGTGAGGCCAACCAGAGCCTTCATATGCAGTCAGACGGCGAGACTGAGTTCATGAAGCAGCACAGCCCGGGCCTTGGCGCTCTCCTCCGACTGCTGACGCTCAGTGTCTCCGAGGTGTTTCTCCACAGGGTGACAGTAGTTAGCAGTGGCCATGACGGCAGCGCGGAGGGAGCTCGGCCTCCTGTAAAACAGTAAAAATCAAGACTTAACACAATATAAACTTCATAATAGGATTATTGATGCGACCTTGACCTTGATGAACACCTTTACAACATTATAAACACTTTAATGACTTTAAGACCCAGTTTTTTGAAAATGAAGAACGTGTTAAACAGGAACCTTTTACAGATGAGCGTTGCAGACCTCCCGATGTCTGGTGTCTCCCCCGTACACTGTGGTAAACGTGTATTTTCCGACCTGCGCTGGCACTGTACAGCTCAGCGCTTCCCACGTGAAGGTACGACGGTTAAGTCAGACGAGGAGGAAGGCAAGTGTCTGATGTAAGAAGACACCTTTTGTATGTCATCCACCTGTGTAGGCGTGTGCTTCACTTCCTGCAGTTTACCACACAGGAGGGATGCCCTGTTGATTGTTTTGAAATTGACAGTGATGTGTATAAGAATTTTATTTTATTTTTTTTATTATTTCATTTTTAATTTAGCTGCCTCATTACATTGCTTATTATCCTACTACTGCTGCTGCTGCTGTTGCTATTGATAATTCTTCATGATATAAGCATTTATAGATGCTATTTCAAATTTTTCTCAACAATCCTTTTCATGTACTCGGTGTTAAAGAGACCGCAGCTATAATTAGAAAACTGCTGCCAGTGACGAGGTCATTGAGTTGACATGTGGCGAGCTACAACATGCAAATAATAGACTATCTAACCTGCACCGTGACCGCACGTTGTAAAAGGAGCTAAAACAGGACCGCCGCCCCGCCCAGACCCCTGACACAGATCACTCGTTTTTACACGGTGTTGTAAAAGGTCAGCGAAAGACGTTCAGAGGTGGGAAACGGCACGAGGCAGACATGTTGGCAGGAGCAGGAAGCAGGTTATTTCCAGCTATATTACATTGTGGGATTTGATTGGTCGGATGTTACTGAAGTCGGTACAGAGGCCAGAGAAGGTCACTGATTTCAAAAAGGGAAAGAAAAAAAAATCGTCCGGAGTTATTAGTGAATCTTACTGGAAACAGAGTCTGAGTAAAACCGAGAGAGAGAGAGAGAGAAAGATCGAGAACGAGAGTCGGGGTGACTGCACTGGAAGGATGTGGCTTTCCTTCTAAAAACAACACATTTTATTTTTATACTCTGTGTATGTGTGTGTGTGTGTGTGAGAGAGAGAGATTTGTAACAGTCATAACGAAAGACTGATAGAGAAAGAGTGAGATGATTAATAAATAGATAGATTTCCACTCTATCACATTAGTGGATGGAGTTTGCTCAGTCAGTTTGGACTTTGTGACCTTGGAAACAGCAGTTTGACGAAACAACACCAACTTAAAGATCTCTTACTTGCTTGTATTTGTAAAATGTGCTCTAGAAAAAAGCCAGTAAGTGGACCTTGAGTCCGTGAGGCTCAGGATTGCTCGTCAAACCTGTCTGGAGTCGCTACGAAGGCTCGAAGTCGCTGTGTCACTCGAGGACAGTTTCAAAATCTTTTGCATGGCAAAACAGTTTAGCCTTCTTACGAGACACCAACACCAGTTGCACTGTTGCGTTTCAGGTGCCGTTGCTCAATGCAAATCATTTTAAAATGAACAAATTCAAATAAGGAACAGGCCCGAGCATTTTCAGTGTCACACTCACCACCGTTTCACACATGGTCGTCTTCAGCGAATGAGGTTATATACAAATCAGATGTTATCACTATTCTGGTGCTAATTCAGCCGTCGAGCAGTGGTTTACAGCCCAGACAGGGCTCACGGAAAGCGGTCGATGTATATTTGTTGTAAAACTGCGTTGGCCTGTGCCTCATTTGTGTTTACATCTCAAGATCACGCATACAAACGTATATATATATTTTTCCCATGATCAGTGATGAAATTGTAGAATTATCTCGAGATATCTCACAATCTTGTGTTAACAAATACGAGATTTTTCCAAGATCTTGACCTGAGTTTCCCGTTAGTGTTGCTGAAGAGTTTAACAAACTGGCTAAATCTGGATTAATGACTGGATTAATTAAGTGATTGCATAATAAAAAATAACCTCACAGTCAGATGAGAAGTATAAATTTCAGCATCATCACAAATAAGCCATCTAGTGATTATTTTTATTAGTGATGATTTCTGATGTCCATCACAACCTATCGGAGATGACGTCTCTTCATATTTCTTGTTTTTTCCAACCATCAGTTCAAAACTCAAACGTTGTTATTTAAACCAGAATAAATAACAGATCCTCAGTTTAAAAAATGTGGAATCAGCAAGTGTTTTTTGTCAAGAATTACCGAGTAAATTTTTTTGCTTGACAAATTCAGCTGATTTTTCAACCTCCACCTAACCCGAACCCTCTGACTGAAAACTCTCAAAGCTTTAAGCTGTTTTAAAATCCAGCTGAAGAAACCCAAGCTGACGTCTTCAGATAGTTTGTCTCTGTCTGGTTAACCATCTAAAACTCAAAGATATTCAATGTGCAGTGATAGGAAACTTTAAAAAGCTGAAACCAGAACATTTTTCCTCTTGATAAGTGACACAAACAGTTTATTGACTGCTTGCTGTGCATCGACTAATTGATTCATTGACTTGTGTCACTTGTGTTCATCCCAGTAGACATTTAAACAAGATATTGGCCCGAGACAGTGAACAGTCACGTCAGCTTTCATTTTCTGCAGATTCTGTACTTCCTGTGTGAGTTTGGCTTCCTGACTTCCTGCTGGCGTCCGTCCGTCCCGCAACACCTTCATTTCATTTAAGCAAATCTACAGCATCTCAGCTAGTGAAGGTGGGACCCTCTTGTGTTGATCCAGCTCCACTTTGTGCCTTGAGCTGATGAGGCCGGCAGATTTTATCAGGCAAATCTTGCTTAGTCCGGCTTTTGAAAGCTGCATTTTGTTGATACATCCTGTTGCATTTACTCTAATAGCTGATGCCTTCCTTTTTTTTTTTTTTATCTAAGTGTCCTTTAACCTCAGCCAGCAGTGCTTCTGTTTTTGGAATTTTTTTTTTTTACTGGCACTTAACTTAGTTGGCCTTCAGAGGTTTTTCAGGCTTGGAGCGAGGCTTCCTCCCCCTCAGACTCTCCGACTCGGGGCCAAGGGCGCAACTGGCACAAAAAGATGAGGACAAGACGATTTATAATCATATTAGGAATGAGCGCTTACCCGGCCCCAAGTCGCTCGAACGCCAAATGCTCTCCAGTTCTATCTCTATCTCGCTCCCTGACTCGGCCTTTTCTCTCTCGCTGCCTCTGCGTCTGCCACTCTCTCTTCCCTTAGTCATCGTGCTCAACGCTGAGCCAGACTCTGAATCACAGAGGTGCTGGCAGCTCAACAGAAACACAACAAATACCCCTGTTTCTTCTGGGTAATGAAGAAGCACAAGTAGGCCTCATGTACATGGACACACACACAAAACGCATGCAGTGTCCCTCCGCTAACACACACATGTACTCAAATACACCCCCAAAGGTCTTCACATGCACTGAGGGTTTTACCAAGAAAGAAACTGATGTTTGTGAGAGAGAAGCCACATCCTGGGGAGGGGGGTTTCTAAACAAAGAGCTGATCGAATGTCACTGTAAGCAGTGAGAGAAGAAGAAGAAGAATAGAGAGAGAGAGAGAGAGAGAGAGAGAGAGAGAGAGAGAGAGAGAGAGAGAGAGAGAGAGAGAGAGAGAGAGAGAGAGAGAGAGAGAGAGAGAGAGAGAGAGAGAGAGAGAGAGAGAGAGAAGAAAGGGGAAGATGGAGAGGAGAATAGAGGGGGGAGGTGGGGAGTGAGTGTAAAACAAGAGATGTGTGTTTGTTGGGTGTAATGGAGGGAGGTGGCTGGTTCGCAAAGGCTTCTTTGTATTTAAAGTAGGTCTGTGTGTGTGTGTGTGTTTGACCATGTGCCTGCTGGTATTTCGTTTTCAACACCAAAGTGTCCTACATACCTCTTGTGCATGTGTGTTTGTGTGTCTATATGTTTGTGCATGTGTTTGAGAAAATGAGGGTACAACGCTTCCTCTCTGACACACACACACACACACACACACACACACACACACACACACACACACACACACACACACACACCCCTTACTGGTAGAGCACTGTGGTAAATCTGCTTGTGAACAGAGAGTAGATTGCAGCGCGGGAATCCAACGTTTGTGGCTTCCTCTGTGTGTTCACCATGGAAGTGCCTCTGTGTGTGTGTGTGTGTGTGTGTGTGTGTGTGTGTGCGCGCAGCATGTGTATGCAGATAAGTGTGCAAACATGTAAATGCCAACATGTTTTCCAACACATGCGTATGGTGCATAAATAGCAGCATAACAAACGATATGCACAGTGTGCCACAAAGCAGTGCTGTGGTTTGAAGTCGTCGTAAACAACTTCAGCCTCCTCTTGAACCAGCCTGCTGCAGCTCGGACTACATTTCCCATGAACACTTCATGAGAATAATCTGTAGTTCTGACCACCCACAGAAATAACCATTTTACTTTTGTCATCTTTGCTTTTCGGTTCAGTTTTTATTGTCAGTCACATGACAAGGAGTCAAAGTCATGATGTGGCTGTTTACCAGGCAGGGAACATCTAATAAATAAGTAAGCACTTATCAAAATCAGCCTTTACAATGTGGTTCCGGTCACCTCAGTGATGATCTCATTAGTTTACAGCAGCCTAAAACTGAATTAGGTCATGACTTATGTTAAAAATGATGATGCTGTTTATTACCTAATAATAAAGTTCACATTTGGATCAAAGATTGATAGAAACATTTCCAATTATTTCCAGAGAATTCATAGTTTCATGTATTAATAATGTAACTTCATTCCCTGTAGCTTTTTTACTGTGCAGCTCATCTGTACGACCAGATTTAATGACATTGTAATTGAACAGTCGTGAATTACAGCGACGCATCAAGTGCTTTTTTTAGTCTGTGCATGCGTGTGTGCAACATGTTTGCAGATGAATGAGTGAAAGCGTGCACATGATAAGATCATGATAAACTTCCCCACAGTTGTTAGTGTGTGTGTGTGTGTGTGTGTTTGCAGCAGTGTGTTACTGTTGCAGCAGCGCAGGATTCCCTTCAGTCTGATGAATAGGCAGAGGATTCAGAGACTCGTGGATGGAGTGCTGAGAGTCTTCTGCTTCCTGCACCACCACTAACCACTCAGCAGACTCTTTTGTAGGAAGTCTGTTTTTGTCGTCCCATGTCTATGTTTGAGAAACTATTCTAGAAACGGGCTGTACTGTACTGTAGTTACTGTACCTGGTAAATCCCCAACTGTTCTCTTGTTTTGTTTATGCATCAAGCTCCTTTTCTTTCTACTTTGCTTTTTTTTCAGGTTTTGTTCTTTCTTTTTCTTTCTCACTCGTTTGCTTTCTCTTTTATTTGTTCTCTTTCTTCCCTTTTGCCTTTCTTGTTTCTCTTTTTTTTCTCTTTCTCGCTTTTAATCTGACTTTCTTGCTTGTTTTTTCTCCCTTTCTTTCTGCCAGTTTTGCTCTTTCTTCCTTCCTCTCTGTCTTTCTTTCACTCTGTTTTTCCTGTCGGTCACTGCAGTAGTCTGTCAGTGTGAGTGTGTAAGCACGCTGTGCAGCAATCTGCTGCCTGTCACGGACACACACACACACAAACTTGCTTTCACGTGAATATACAGGGATACACACTTAAAGTATAGCATTACAGTAGTACAGACACACACATACACCCATCTGTTGTGCAAGCGACAGAGGGGAGCAGATCATGTTGTTACCACACAGAGGCAAACTTTGACACACCTCTCTCTCCAGCTTCCCGTTATCTGCAGTATGTTTTCAGGTCATCCGTCTGTCTTATTCTCATGAATGTGGTATCTCAGGAACACCATCAGGGAATTGATGGTGGTCAAAGGTCAAGGTCACTGTGACCTCACAAGGCATGGTTTTGGCCATAACTCAAGACTGATTATGACAAAGTTTTACACAAATGTCTAATAGCATAAAATCAAGACATTTCATATCCCAAAAGTGAAAAATCAACCTCACTGTGACATCATAATGATAATAGTAATAATACCTTTTTTTTATTTATTCCAAAAAATTAAAGGTCCCATATTGTATAAAGGTAGACATCCATGTCCTTTTTGATTATAAAGCAGGTCCAGGTTCTATATTAAAACTGTCCACAGAGAAATGCACAAAGCCTGTATTCAGAAACTGAGCCTTAAAATGAGCTCTCAGGACTTCTGTGACTTTGTGATGTCACAACAAAGCAGTCACTGCTCTCAGGCATGCCCCAGGCCCCGCCCACCAGGACCAAGGCAGGGAAAGTATAATAAATAATTTGGTTTCTGTGAGTTTTTACCTGAAATCTGCTATATTTTTATTGAGAAAACAGTCGGCCACTCCGAAGAGAGGCTCAGAGCCGCAGAGCTGCTGCCAGTTGCTTGGAGAGAAAGTATCAGGTGGATCATGTCTTGTTGTGTATCATTATAGTGTCATTAAAAGCCTTTGACTGTCAAACGCTGCTCATACATCATTCAAACATTCATAAGAAAAAAGAATAATCAAAAGACATTTTTGACTGCTATGTGTAATAAAACTGAAATAGAAACATACAGTAGTGAAATCATGGTTTATTGCATTTGAATGCGATGAAAATCAGTTTGACATGCAACACTGTTTTGCATATGTTAAATAGAACTGGCAGCGACAGTCGCATCACTTCCCCCTGTGGTTACAACATGTTTCCAGTTTACATTATGTGACCATGACACGGTGATAAGACACAGACGCCATGCTAGTTAATGCACAGCAGCCGCCCACCCACGTAAACGCACAGAACATATAAAATACACATCTACTGTAATCCTGAGTTTTCTGCACCTCCACTATCAGAGCTGAACACGTGCAGCTGCACCTGATCCGCTGCCGGATTCTCGGAAAGTGTTTCAGCCCTTGAGATGTTCAGAGCCAGAGTACAAAACAGAACGAGTGGAAGAAGAAAAAGGAAGGACTTTCACAGCCTTATACACAAACACTTGAGTCAGGAGAGGCCTTTTTCTCACAGTCCTGTGTCCTGAAGATGACCACAGACACTGTTGTTGATTTTTTTCCCTCCATAAAAACACTCCAAACCAGAGGAATTTCTGTTGTAGCCACAAGAATTCAGACATGTACGGTTCAGACACACACTCATACAGATATAATAAAAGTAGCCACGCACACAAGGGCTTGTCTCCATTTTTAGAGCCTCCTCTGGGATATGGAGTCTAAATTTAGAAGGTCATTTTGTTAAACAAATACAGCATCAGCGCGTTGGAAGATTGTCAAAACACGCTGGCCATGTGTTTCCGTCAGCGTGTGTGTTTATGTGCGTAGATTTATCCTCTTGTGGACACTACATGTCTGTGCAGAGTAAGGTTATTTTAACTTTGTGAGTTTTATATAAACAGTGAAGCCAAAAAGGGGGAGTAATGGTGGGAGAGAAGCACAGAGCTGCGGGAGGAGAGCTGAAAAAGGTGAGCGAGGGAGGGGGGGTGTAGCATTAAAAATGAAAAAGTGGACAGAGAGATGGAGAAGTGTAGGAGGAGGAGGAGAGTTCAGTTTCATTAGCATGACAGCCAGCAGAGAAGCCCTAGTAAAACCACCCAGAAGGCACACACATGCACTCACACACACATGCACTCACATGCACTCACACACTTACATGAATACACATGCATTTAGCAATCGTGGCTACTCTGCTTGTGCAAGTCCTTACAGGGGAACTTGTTGTCATAATGGAGCGTTTCAACACTTTTCAACCCTGTTTATCGACCTGGTCGAACTCCATTGTTTCATAATGACTGTTTGCTTGGTGTATATGATGAAGCAGTGTGCAACAGGGGAATATAAACATCCTGATGTTGCCACACGGCTACCTCCACAAGGCAGCTGCATGCTACCAAAAGCCAGAAATTAGCCTCCTGATAACCCCAAGTTGCTGTATTTACATGTTTTGCCATTAGCCAACCCACTAAACCCACATTAACAATTAGCTAATTTAGGTTTGAATTTCCAGAGAGCTAAGTTTAGCCACTGCGGCTAGCATTAAGCTAGCTGTTAAGGTCAAATACCTCCAAAGCCTTTACACTAGCAGCTTGTTAGGAGTCATTCAAAAACGACTTTGATGGAGCCTGGCTCTGTAACAAAAGTAATGTAGCAAGTAAAAGTAACTTTTAATGTAATTTTGAAGTAATTCAGGTATTTAGTAATTAGCTAGCTAGATTTAAATTTTAAGCTCATTTGGTAATCATGCTTTTTTTAAGACACTATAACGTTAACTATATCTTTAGATTCTTTACATTAAAAACATGATGTTTCTCTTTTTCTATGAACAAGTAAAATGTTCAAATCACACTAGTGAATAAAGTCATGATTTATTAAATTTCTATGTTAAAAATAAAGTAGAATAAATTCATATACCAAAAAATGAATATTGGTATCCATATTATATGAATCAGTTTATTTATTTATTTTAATTGTATTAATAATAATAATAATAATAATAATAATAATAATAATAATACTAATAATAATAATAATAGGCCGAACCCTTATTTTTTTGAGCTGCAGCAAGTCTTTCACAACAGAAAAAACATTTCATGCGTATTTTAAAGCAGTTTACTATTTTTTCATAGAATACTTTTTGTTTAAGACAAGAAAAAATAAACCCTGATTCTGAAACATTGTGGCCGTCTCCGGAACTGATAATGTTCCCACTGAGAGACCAAAGTTGATAAAAGTCAAACTTTGATTGGTATCACACCTACAATACCAAGCTCAGATCGTTAATAGCGTCTTTAATGCTCGAGGTCAAGCCATTTAGACCGCCAGACTGTGCAGGATGAATTTCAGTGGGAAAATCACTACAGTGAAAGAGCACATTATTATAGTCTAGACATGCAGAGGTCTGCCCCATCCATCACATTACAAAACCCAACGGAGGGGGGCGGAGAGCAGGGTCACCTCAATTCAGTTTATCTCCCTTTTTTATGTGACAAATAGTCTACCGGCCTTTAAGTCGGACAAAGACTCCAGAGAAATATGAAACTGATGAAGATGTATGAGCGCCCCATTTGGAGCAGTTTAACGTTGAAAATGTCAGAACATAGGTGTAGGATGCATTATTCCCAGAAAGGACAGATGATAAGGCGAGGAAAAATATTGACAGAGCGTTGAAAGAATGACGACAGAATTAAAATCAACTGGAGACAGTAGGTGGCGGTGAAAAGAGGGTTGAAGGAGACGGGAGAGGAGAGCTGGGGGATGATGAAAGAAGAAATCACAGTTTTAAAAAAAAGGAGGAGGAGGAAGCGGTATCGATCTGGGCAGTAAACAGATGCCCCGGATAGAGGAGGAATGGGCGAAGGGATGAGATGGAAGAGTGATATTGATCTGAGGCAAAGAATGAGAGTTAATGTGCAGAGAAAGGAACTGAGGCAGAGACTGGAAGAATGAGATGAAAGGATGGCACAGAGAAAGTGAGAGGTAGAAAGAGAGTGATGGAGGAAAGGAAAAATTGCCTCTCAGCTTCAACTCCACCTTATCTTTACATGCACGGGCTTGGACTAGCTTACAGAAAGTGACCCCCTATTCACTGCAGTACTGCTATATTGTGCTAAAACGTGCCGTCTTATAGCACTACCACTTTGTGACACTGAGAAACTGTTGACTTAAGAGCATCATCGTGCTGCAAATTGTAAAAGTACAGTGCTGTTCTCATCAAATTCTTATCGACAATATGCGCTGTCAAATTCTTACTCTTTCTGATGTACAGTCCAGGCGCCTATTTTAGTTTAGCTCCTTTCTTAAGCCTCATAAACTAAAGCTTAAATACAGCAGATAAAGTGTGTTGATATGTCTGACTTCTGCTTTGATTTAAGGTAATGCAGTGTCTGCTCTACATAAAACTCAAAAAAAAAAAAATATTCTGAAGATATCTGCGCCATTACAGATACACCGTGGTAACCCAAATGATTTTATTGACTCCTTTTACAGCCCCGTAATTACCACCGCCAAGGAGCCAATGTTTTCACCCGTGTCTTTTTATCTACCAGCACAATTACACAAAAAGTGCTGAATTATTGGCTTATTGGAGTTAACTAACCTGACTTTCAATCTCTTAAACAGCATTGCAATAGGCCATTATTGCTAGTTGGAGAGAAATGTATCATAAAATCCCCCACACACTGGCACCCACATGTTGTAAGCTATGATTCCCAGGCTGTTGAAACATTCGTGCAACTTGAGCAAGAAGAATTGAGAAATAATATTGAACTTTAGCTGCGTAAACTGAGCCTGTGAGACGGTGACGCTGCTAAAGGCTGCAAGTCTGTTGACCCAGTAAGTTGACACTGTAACAAAGTGAAACCTGTTCTAACTAGGTGTCTGCACACAGTAGCAGCATGAGGGTGTTGATGTCAGTTTTCATCAGTTATGATTCATGGAAAATTTTAGGGGATGTTGTGCAGCCTGTCCCTGAAGCTCTTGTGTTTTTTTTTGTTTTGTTTTTCTGGTTATTAATGATCAAGATTTTCCTGTAATTGCTTCTCTGACTGTTTACAAAAACAATTAAGAGAAGTGTTCTGCTTAAACAATAAATTAATTTGCTTTGCATCTTTTATTATGATAATAAAGAGAAGAAAATTTAAAACTTCGATGTTTTTCATCTTAATATCGTACATACATTTCCTTTTTTAATATGAGCAATATATTCCATCTGACTCATAATAGTAATTCAGTTTTTCCATTAAAAGGGACTCCACAGTTTCCATTATCCTCATTATTTTCTGTGTATGTAGATGTGTACAGTATGTGTCTGTGCACATGTGCACTGTGTGTGAATATACAGTATCTGTGTATTGGCATGGTTGTGTTTAGTAACCGTATGATCCACATTATCTTGACCTCTGTAATTAAATGCTATGCTAATGTAAACCTAGCCACTCTCATTTCTGAGCTGAATTACTGTCAATTCACCTTCAATAGAAGTGCTTTTATTCAAAAGTCCAGATACTGGATTAACTGTTTGTATCAGCAGAGAGTTATGAACTCTCTCAGTTTCTGAAGTTATCAACAACAAATTTGGTGCCAGTCTGCACAAAACGTAAAGAAAAGTCAGTGAAATAAACAAAAATTAGAAACACTTCTTGCAGACATTTTTAAAATCTGATAAGCAGTTTGCTTTTCAAAAAAATAATCAGGTTTCTTTGCGGCGCAGTTACAACAGCAGTTGCCACAAACGCATATGAAAACTGTATCGAATTAGTGGAACAAACTCTGAAATGAATTTTTATTTAAAGTGAGGGTGGCCGAGGGAAAGCAGAGTCCTCTCAGTCCGTGCCAGCTGCAGGGAAACTCATTGCGGCGACAGGAGAAACCCTCTGATTCATGTTCCTTTACTTGATTCGGAGTGACCTGACCCCGGTCTGCAGCCACCAAACCAGTCCGCAGGCTCCGAGCTCTTCAACACATTTAGCAGCGCGGAGGAGACTCTGGAGCCTGAAGCTTTTCCTCTTTCTGCTCTGATCTGTCAGTTCACTCGGCCTGTGTTTATGTGGATGACCCACCCGCCAGTCCACAGCTGAAGGCGCTTTGTGTTTAGACAGTGCAGTTAAAGGATATGTCAACACTGACTTTATCCTACAGATTAAATACAGTTTCTTTGTCAATTTCACTGTGAGATTCGGTTTTCCTGCTTTCCATTCAAGTCCCTGCCCTCCAATACAACCTGTAGGAGCCTCTCCTGAAATAGGGCCCCTACGGCAGCAGGTGTACCACGCCTTTGTCGTCATAGCTACAGTGAGAAACGGCTATTATTTAATAAGAGTTTAACACTCAGCTCTGCCTCATCAGGACAGGTTTGATCAGATTTTTATTGGTGATCACGTTTTGTTTTCAAGTGTTGCTGAGTCCTGATTGGTGCTCAGAGGTACATGACATCACCTCTGTGTAACGATGCCCTGCCCACTTTAAACAGCAACAACAACAAAAACAAAAGAAAAACAAAATACAGAAATCTTTTGAGTGAAACAACCACTAATGTTCGAACTTGGGCAGAAAATTGTGTGTTTTTGTAGGACCTCATCTCTGAGTTTGAGTAAAATATGTTTTGAAGGCCTTTAAAGGTCCCATATTTTACACTTTCCCAGTGTTTTTATTTGAAGCAAGAAGATCTACTTGTGCTTTTCACAAGAAACATCTCAACGTACTTTTACATCTCCTCTCTCAGGCTTCTCTCTAGTAACAATCAAATAAAAATATGTTAGATTTCAGGTAAACACATTATGCAATATGGGACCTGTAACAGTATCACAAAGCGACTCATTTGCAGACACCTCATTAGCATCCTCTTGCCTCTCGTGGCTCGATGTGTCAGTGCAGTCTGACTGTGTAGTGCTGAAAGTCCCAATTAAAAGCCACTTCGGCGGCGTCTCAGTGCTCTAATTCGAAACATTTGTCCCTAACAAAAGCTTACCCCATGCGTTTCACACTCACTGTGGCTGATGAAGCAAACCATTGTGAAATACTTTGTGCGTAATCTCGAGCTGATCTTGAGTAACATGCTGCTGTCTTATCACAGGAAAAAGGAGTTTTCAAAGGAAGGCGACACACAGTTTACCACATGAGAGGGAGAATAATTTCACAAGAAAGCGCTTTTTCTATGATATTTACCTTCGGGTGAACATGTGATTATAGTATAGATTTATTTTTTTTGTGACTTTCCACCATGCAAACACACCTAACGCGTAGATAGCTATGCTCTCCCGGGCAGATTCACAACCTCTCAGAGCAAGAAGGATTATGAGTGAAGTGTGAGAGGCGGTGGTGGTGACGGTGGTTAATATCTGTGGTCGTGCCTTATTGTAGTCATGAAATGTAATCTACAGACCCTGTATCATCTTAGTAAATCATGATGGGAAAGAACTTAAAAAAACAGGTTTAAATATGTAATGTGTTTTTATTCTCACTCAAAGCAAGAAAGGAATTTTTAACACTGTTTTCATCATTTTTATGTAGTTAACTTTCCAAAAATGCCAAGAAATATTAAAAAATATATTATTATTGCTAATAGTGTAGGAGAGAAAAATTAAAACGCACTGTCGAGCCAGATCTTCTGTTCCCTGAGCAGTGATAAACTTTCATATGAAGAAGAAGAATTCAAGAAATCCAGATTTTGTTTTGGGTCTGGTCGTACTGGTGGAACTAAAGGGGGTTTTAATAAACATAACTGTCAGCAGTGTCTGCAGGAGCGCAGCAGGATCCAGTTTACCACAGCAATTATGCTCTGAACGAGGCTGTAGGGGAATGAGTGGAGAGGGCAGGAAAAGCCCCCACAGGTTGCCGTGGAAATCACTCATCTCCCATGACGACGACTCAACCGATGAGAGAGCGAGAGAGAGAGTGTTTTGTTTTTGCCTCCATTTCTGTGTGTGTGTGTGTGTGTGTGTGTCCTAAGCTGTGTTACAAATTCCAGTGGGGAGAGACATTACAGCTTGACAGCACAGGGACATAAAAACAGAATATTGCAGAGCATGCACACGTGCACACACACACACACACACACACACACACACACACACACACACACACCTTCACACCTTCACTCAGACACACAAGATTTTGTTTAAATTTCTTTTAAAATGTCTTGAAATTTTTTTTATAAAATCTTAAATAGATTGCATCTGCATGCACATTAGGTCCTCAGAGGCACTGTTACAGGCACACGTGGTCCTCACACACACACACACACACACACACACACACACACACACACACACACACACACACACACACACACACACACACACACACACACACACAAACATCCATCATATCTGATGTGTGTGAGTGTGGGGAGACAAGATTAAACAGCACTGTGTGATCATCAGGGATAATCACCAGACACACACACACACACACACACACACACACACACACACACACACACACACACACACACACACACGCCACACCATATTTCATCTTCGCCTATCTCCTCCCATCTTTACTCTCTCCTTTTTCTGGCCCCACCTGCACCCTTACATCCTCTTTCCTCTCCTCCTCTCCTCTTCCCTTTCCCCTCCTTAACTTTCATTTCTCCTCCTCTCCTTTCGTTCCTCTCCTTTAATTTCCTTTCCTTTCCTTTTCTTTCCACTCATCTCTCCTCTCACCACTTCCCCTCTCTTCTTCTTCTTCTCTTCCTTCTGTCTCCTCTCGTCTCCATCTTTCTCCACCCATCTCCTCTATTTCAAATGTAAAACCTTTATTTGCACGACTGTTTGCAACAGTGCAAATAAAAACAAACAAAAAAAGCATGGATGTGATGAACAACATTGACGACAAGCTAATCACATAAGAAGAACCTTCCACCTCTTCTCCATCTATCTCTCTCTGGCTGAGAGACTTATCTGTTCATTCGGCTGTGTGTGTGCGCCACGTGTGCCAAACAGTGTGTGTCTGTGTATGTGAGGATTATGCTGCATCAGAGCCAGATTTGGTCCGTATGCTCCGAAGAGCGCACACACACACACACACACACACACACACACACACACACACACACACACACACACACACACACACACACACACACACACACACACACCCATCTCCTCTACCAGCAGCAGCAGATTATGTGTCCTTCAGCGCACAAACCTCACGGGCAGCGGCCAAAAACTGGATGATATTTCAGAAACACATTAACATACGAACATGAAATGTGGCAAAAGTTGAAGAAATGTGTGTGTTTGTGTGTGTGTGTGTGTGTGTGCGTGTGTGTGGAGATAGAAAGTGTGTGTTGTGTCTGGCTGTCTCTCCATCTGTCCATCTAAAGTACGAAGCAGTGTCAGTGTTTTTTTCACATATCACTGGTGTGTGTGTATCTATTAATAAATGCACAGAGGTACATGAGACAGGATGTGGTCGCCATGGTGCAAAGTCCGCCCACGCCTTGTTCTGACTCTGTGTGTGTGTGTGTGTGGTCAGACGTTGTGTTTATGCATGACAGATGATGCAAGCAGTTCCTATTTCAAATGATGCGTCTCGCTGTGTTACTTGCCGTTTCTTGCGTAACAAAAGTTGTCAAGGACAATGGGTTGACACTTACGCACTCACTCACTCACTCACTCTCTCTCTCCCTCCCTCACACACACACACACACACACACACGGAGGAAGCCTGTTCAATGAAGAAAATGCCCAGATGAAAACAGTGCTAAATTGAACTTTTTACTGTGTGTGTGTGTGTGTGTGTGTGTGTGTGTGTGTGTGTGTGTGTGTGTGTGTGTGTGTGTGTGTGTGTGTAAGCGTGACTCTGTGTGTTTCCTTACATTTCCAAGCTGAAGGTTGACTTGAAAGTCGGCCTGTTACCATGGCAACCCTGCATGCCTTTGCGTTACCAAGTTTAAATGTCAGGAAGCAAAAAGAGAAAATTTGTGTAATTAACAACACCAGACCTGGGTCGGCTATTATTTGCAAACGATACTGTGTTTGTTTTAGCCACCTCCGAGCTCCAGATGGGTGGGGTTTACAGCATCAGGATGATTCACTTGGCATCTGCCGGAGTCTTAAGCATAAAACATTCTCACAGATGTGTTTCGGTTCTGCTCAAACAGCTTTGAATGTGTTTACCTGTTAAACCCCACCTGTGTGGTGCTGCAAAGCTAATTCATAAAAAAATAATTTCCCTAATATAAAACCCTACAATGACTTTTGTATGTTTTAATTGTGGACACACACACACACACACACACACACACACACACACACACACACAGGTGGGAGGCTGTGAAGAGTTAAAACTGAGCTTAATCTGACAGAAACAAATGACTGCACCACTTTCTCCTGTTTCTCGTCTTTCATGTTCCTCTCTAATGCTTCTGTCGCTCCTCTCCTTCCTGAGCCCTCGTTCCATTTCCAGTCTTGCCGTTTCCCTCGCTGTGCACCCCCATCACCTTGCCCCTCTCCTCTGTTTTCCCGCCCCAGCTCTTTCTCAGTCTGCCATCTGCTGGAGAAAACGAACAACTGCGCCGCTGTGAAACCACAGCTGGTGACTTTGAGGCAGCTTCATTCGGCATTCCAGCGATGTCCACCCAGGGACGGCGAGCCCTCATGATTACAAAAACATGGCCGTGTTGGAAAGGTCAGGGGGTTCAGTGTCTGCAACAGTCAGCGGGCGTTTGCTTTAATTAGCTCTGGCACAGACACACCTGAAAGTGTCTCTGTGCTGGTTCCAGTTACTCATGAATAAACAGCTGCTGAGTTCTCTGTCCTTTAAAACACATTATTTTACAGATAATTCAAGGCAAAAATTTTAAAGAATAAAACGTATAAACTTGAAATCAGTCATGTTAAATGTTCAATGTTCGTGCATTTATAAAGATATGATTTAAAGTCACCGTGATACTTAGGCTTTATTTACAGTACGTAACATCATGTGATCTGGTCTTCCCTGAAATTATGACGTTTGACATATGACATTTCTTGTGAACCCCCTTTAGTTCCCCTCATTAAAGAGGAACTAATGCTTTCTCTGTCAATTCAAATGACTTATGAATAAACAGTCATCGTCCATTGTTTATAAAACAATACAAGCTTTATATAAAGTCTAAACATTTAGTATCTCACAAAGCCAGATGGTTCTGTCTAGGAAAAAAAAAAGTAATATTATTTGAAACACTTTTATTTTGAAAGCCAAGACTCATAACTTTAAATAAGAATCAGAAATGAGACTTAGATAAAATTTCATGAACCGAAACTATATATTTACAGCATGTTACACTGTTTTTTTTCTATGTCTTAAAAGCAGTCTCCACAAAAAACTAGTTCTACTACTTACAGCATTTATAAGAAATGTTATTGTCTGAGTCACTGTGGGATCTTGATGTAGTGACTGTATGTGTGCAGGTACTGGTGAGAAAAAGAAAGGACAGTCCAGAACATATCACAAGAGTAATACTTTATATCCGTGAGTTTTAAGGCTGCAAATTCTGCAAGATAAGATTTTGCAACTCTCTGGGACAGATAAGTTCTTTATCCCTTGTCCTGATGACCCTGGGGTAAACAATTAACTAACCCTGTTCATGTTATGAGTTACCAGGAATGTTTTCTTGCCTGTATTTTATTGTGTTGCTTCTAAAGAGCCTTCTTCTACTTTACAGCAATCATTTTGCCAGGACTCTCTGTTTTAGGCCCAGCTCCAACGCAGCGGTCTCATTGACATAAATGGAGACGCTGTTCTTAATGATGTCGTGGTAGTGTTTGTCCGAGCATGGCCCAGGGTCTGGCCGTTTTTCAAACCTGCACCTGTAAAGCTCTGTACTTGAATGGGAGGGAGGAAGGAGCAGTATTTTTTTAGCGAAGGAGGTTAACATAGCATTAGTGTAAGATTTCAGAGAAGGGCTGAAAGACAAAGGGAGCGAGACAGGGGCATGTTTGTATTTGTCAGATAGGATCTCGCTCCGGGTTACTTCTACTTTTGTTTTGGACGTTAAAGAAAGTGTGTGGCGTGTGAATACACTGCAGAAGAGGAGTGTATCTTGCTAAGGGCCAAGTCTGCACACCAAATTAAAATGCTGAGGATGTTTATACTGTACCTGTCCCACGCCTTCTTCTTCTTGCTTTCAAAATAAAACGTATACATTTGTCCATAACTCAAATTTTAGCTCAGTTTGCTGCAAAAAAAAACAAAAAAGAAACAAACAAAAAAAACAATTAGGAATCTCATTAACAGCAAATTAAGTTCTCAACATCAATGTGGCAAAGCTGTACCAATGTTCACCTCAACGTATTTAGCTTTGTCTGGTGCTAACAGGCTGAGAATCTGTGTAAGTTAATAATTTCATAATGTTAAAACATATTAATTGAGACTTTACTAATGAAGTAGCATGAACTCCGTGTCTGCTCTTTCTCCCTTCAGGGGAAACTCTGCAGCACAAATGGTCTAGACAGAGACACCATGCCTGTTATCAGAGTCATTTCACATCAATAGCTTTGCTACATGACTCATTAAAGTTGCTGATGGAAGCTGTTTGACCTGATTCTGAATTTGTTTAACCAGTAATAACTTGGATGGCGGGTGCTTCAAAAAAAAACAAAAAAAACAAAAAAAACAACAACTTTTGGAGAGAAAAAGTGAGAAGAGAAAAAAAATAGTGAAGGAAGCTGAGGGGGCAAGACAGAGGGACGGAGAGAGAGAGAGAGAGAGAGAGAGAGAGAGAGAGAGAGAGAGAGAGAGCTGGTGTCAGTGAGCGAGTCTGCAGGGAACAGCATGTTTCTGCTCATTAAAGACAGAATGATATGCCGACTGGCAGAAAACACACACACACACACACACACACACACAAACGCGCGCTCAAACACACTCACACACTTGCTGGAATTTGCCTTGGCAGATGAGACACTGATCTGACACTGAAAGCAGTCCGATGACAGAGCGTAGGCAGCAGAGCGCAGACACACACACACACACACACACACACACGCACACACACACACACACACACACACACACACACACACAGAGTCAGGACAGCTCATACAGGCTGGCAGGACATGAGTTTGTGTGATCACAGTGACGTCTCCAGCTAACATTATCCTCCCCATCATTTCGACATGACTGGACTGAATATGCACCGATCAGCCACAACATTCAAACCTGGATGTTTGTGCGTGTTTGTGCATTCTTGTATGTTTTCGTGTCTTTTTGTGCCTTAAATCAGTGTTGAAGAGCAGAACAGCTATTATCCTGTGTGTGTGTGTGTGTGTGTGTGTGTGTGTGTGTGTGTGCTCATGTAAGAACAAGCCTATTTCCTTGAGGCTATAAATAGAACTTGAGGAACCTGTCTGACTGCCGATGCGTGCACTCACACACACACACACACACACACACCCCTCCTCTCAGGTGTGTGTCACTCAAGGTAGGGAAGAGCTCATTTGCATGCTTTAGGTTGTGTGTGTGCGGGAGATAGAGTGTGTGTGTATAAGACAGACACACATATGTAAAAGAGGTGTGTCCTGCAGCACACCTGAGGGGGCGTGGCTACCTCGCAAGGGAAGTTTGAGAGGGAGGAAGTAGGTTTGTATTGTTTGAGGAACTGCTGGTGTGGAAGGAGAGCTACAGCAGAGGTGGGGCAAGGCAGGGAGGGAGTTGAGAGAAAAGTTTATATAGACAAAGTAAAAAGAAGATTTCAGAACTTTTTTAAAGTAGTAGAAGAAGAAAAGATGGGAAGAAACCAGTGCTAATAGGTCCAGAAAAGTTTAAAGAGGAATTTCTTCTCTACCTCCTGAAACCATCTTCTGGCAGCAGGGGACAAACACCGTTCAGATTGATTCTGCAATACTCGCGAGGGTATTGCTCACCAAGCACAGGAAGTGAGGTCATCAGCGCGTGCCGCCAAATGCTGGGGTTGTGTCGGGCCAGTGGGTGCTGCTTTGCGCCCCTGTTGTTTGGCTATGAGGGAGGAGGGGAACAGGGGGAGGACAGCCGGCTCAGCCACGAGGACCATCTGAACGCCAGTCACATCCAGAAGTTGCAGGAGAGTCGGCTGGTGGAAGAGGTCAGTGTGTGAGAGAACATCCAAGTGGACCCGTGAAGGATAGAAACAGGAGGTCAAAATGAGGAGATTGAGTGGTAAATTTCCCAGAATTTCCCAGTTTGGGATCAATAAAATAAATCAATCAATCTATCTATCAATGTAAATCCACATTTTAAAGGTTGTTCCTTGCCTTCACACTCAGACTTAGTTGGTGTATTGTAGTTTTAATAGTTGGTTTCACTCTGACAGGCTCCTTTTGAGTGTTTGCTGTGGTATTTACACTCCTGTCTATGTGCTGTTTCGTCATCGCATCCAAACAGAAACTTTTTTTTTTTTTTTTTTTTTACACCTTTGTCACCTTTCAAATCTTAAAAGGATAAAGCTGGCAGCGTTCTGCGTTGTTATTTTCAACGAGTCCCACAAAGAGACCAAAAGACTTCCCTACTGTGGCACTACAGCCGATTCATTCACACTGACAATGTGGAGTTTTAAAAGCAAAGAAGTTGACTGGGAATCCCAACAATAGGGGACTGTTGTCCGAGCATACAGATGTTTATTCATCTATTTCTTTCAATTTAAAGTAGTTGAGAAATGAGTCATTTTTAAAGAACTCAGTTCATCTTTTCTGCCATTGCGCCCCGATCTGTAGCAGCTATTGTTCATCACAGGAAATCACACTGGTTGGCAAACTGTCCTCAACTTCAAGTTCTGCTTTTTCATCAGCCGAAAAGCTTGATGAATGTCCACGTGTTGGTCTGCGGGTCACTCAGCTGTCTGGGGAAACAAAGCGAATCTCAAAGATTTGTTGACCGAGCGTTTACACTGCGACCGCTGAAGGTCAGCCAGTCATCCAGATGTTTCTTTTCACAGATGTGTGTGAAAGAAAAAGAGAGAGAGAGCAAAGGGTTGAATCAGTCAGGTGTGTGTGCCGCTGCGCCTCAGAGCTCTGTTTGTCTGTGTGTGCATTTTGCAGATGAGTAAGCATGTGTGTTAATGCGCACTTGTGTGAATATCCACTTCACGGCTTTTTCAGTGCATGTGTGTGTGTGTGTTTGTGTGTGCACATCAGGCCTACTGGGGATGATTGTTGTGATGTAATTAGTCCTGCTCTAATGAATACACTGATCTGTCTGACAACATCTCTCAGCCCCGAGAGGAGAGGAGAAAACACCATCGTGGGCGTGGCTACGCTGTGACCGCAGGCTGGTGCAGAACCTGACCTTTGCATGCAATATATGTAGTGTTTATACAGCCATATGTGCCGTCCCCATGTGCTGTTTGCTTTGCTGATATGCCTCTGTGCGCAGCACAACTAGTCAATCAGGAGGAGGCCAGACATTTTAATTAATCACCCTGCCAGGCCACTTGACTGAGAACACATGATCATGTACAGAAATGGCCTTGAGGAGGAGCGATGAGAAGGTCACACATGTTGGAGCCACGCTTACATGTGCATAATAACGAGACTGTTGCAAGTAAACGAAGTCTGGTTGGTTCCATATCACCAGTAATCCTCTGTATGGGGTTAAACACTGAGGATAAACTCAGTTATTGTGGTTATTTTTATTAATTGGAGAATAAGGAATATGTAAAAAAAAAAAAAAGTGTGTTGTTTTCAAAATGCTAACTTGTGCAGTTGCTTTTACTAATCCAGCTTCCACTGGTTTCCAAGAAGTGAGTGTAGCTGCACCGATGCGCATGTGAACGCAGCCTTTCACACACACACGCACACGCACGCACACACACACACACACACACACACTCACTCACCTTTTATCTGCAGGAGAGGTTTGGCTTTTACTGTAGGGCTGAGGTCCGTTAGCATTTCATCAAATCTGAATGCCTTTGAATCATTTATTGCTCTCAGCAGCTGCACGCTAAGTCAGGAGGAACCGTTTTAGGCTAAAACTCAAACATGGAAACATAGAATTCAAGCTTGAGTTTAGCTAAATGCCTGAAAGATACTTTCAGCTTCTGAAGAAAGCAAACTAGCCAAATGTTAGCAGCGGGTCACAGGATGTGAACCAACTACCTCTCTCTAGAGGTGCAGTGAACACACTTGGATTACAACATCCTGAGTTGGATCTAACTTCCGGTTTGTCCTTCACCTATATCAGTGGTTGCTATGTCATTAGCTGCTTTTGTCAAACAAAAACACACTGATTAGCTCCTTGACTGACAGTTCCCCTTGGCGTTTCTGGGGCAACCACGGATATATCTGATTGGTGGAGCAGGAGTGTCCCACCTCGCCATTATCTCCGACGTGTCAGGTGGTTCAGTCAAAGAGACCTTTACACCTGGTTGTTTGTATGCTTTTCTTCTTTCTTCTTCCTCCTCAAGGCATTGCCAGTTCTTTTGTTAATTCTCTTTCATGCCAACTCTCCAGAGTCTCTTGTTTGCTGTAATTCCTCCATCTTGCCTTTTTGTGTTGCGTTGTTTGTTTCTCTTCCCGCTCTTCGTCGCTGCCACAGCTCGGTTTCCTACTCCTATCTCCTCTCGCTAATGAGCCATGCCATCAGGCTATCCATCTTTTTTTTTTTTTTTTTCCCCCACCATCAATCATTTCCTCTCTTTCTTTCTTCCCCCTCTCTTTCTCTCTGGCAGTGCGACAGTAAGAGATTTGCTGTCCCTCAGGGCATAAAAGCAAATTTACTCTAAGAAAGAAACATGCACTGCGAGGGCACAAGAAGCTGTATGTGCCATTGCAAAGCGGGATATCTCACGGACGCACAAACACACACACACACAGCTGAGGAATGAGCTTGTGATGGAGCGATGAATTAAATTTATCACTGGTCTGGTGGTGCCTCTGACTTGTATTACTCCCTCTATTCAGGCAGCCAAGGCCATTACTGCAAAGATAGAGGGGCAGAGAAAGTGACACAGAAATGCAGAAGATGAAGTGGAAAGTGAAAAAAAACAGGAAGATGGATGAGTGACAGTGAGAGAGAGAGAGAGAGAGAGGCAGGAAGAGAGGGAAGCATTTAACAGAAATAATGCAGCCAAAAGAGAGACAGATCAACCAATGTAAAGACAGATTATAAACAGATGTCCTTTTCCGACCTCTTCTGATCTCTATCTTGATCGGAAGAGGTTGTAGAACAGGTGCTTTATGGGAAACTTGCATACAAATGCCAGTCATGCAAGTTATTACTCTTCTCTTTCTCTCAAGTGTATCCAGTATAGTCATCTATGTATTTATTAATCCTCTTTCCTTCTTTGCTGACTTTCCCTCTCTTGTAGTTGTATTTATATACTGCTAAAGGAATTGGCCTTCATGCTAGTCGCTCTAAGATAAAATTCAAGACACACTTGGCCAACTGGCCAGCTGCTGTACTCGATATAGTAATGTACAAGACGTCAGCAACACAGTTCACAGGCTAAACAAGATCAGATATAAGTAACTTGAAAACTAAGTATTGTTCAAGCACAAAACTTTAGCACTGTACTCGTTAGCAACTAGATTTTAGCTACTAGCTAGAAAACTTTAACAAATCTGACCAAGCCAACATTTGATACTTCATACTCTTTCATTTTTGTCAATAAGTATAATGGTTCAATCCCCAGCTGTAACATGAGCTAGAAATGTCACTGAGCTAATCTGAAAAAACACTTGTTTTACCTAATGGGCCATTTCAACTTGATAATTTAATTCAAAAACCGTAATGCCTCGACAACAACATTAATTACAACCGTGTCATTGTTCTGTATAGTAACAGTAATTTTGCTCTTTTTTTCCTGGGGCTTAAGAGACCATTAATTTTGCTAGCATAGGGTTAATGAGGAAATGCAGACAAACAACAGACATAATTAGAGCAAAACCTAGTTATGAATTGTTCCATTTTTGTAGTCAGTGAACATTACATCCAGCAGAACAACACATGGCTTGGTATTTCAGTGAGTAATGATCCAAACCTCAAACTAGTTAGTAAAAGAAGAATTTCTAATTTTAAAAAAAGAATTTCATTTAATGTTTTATATATTTTTGCTTTCCCACACACTTTCAGTTTCTCTCTTTTACATTCAGGGGCCCTCACTCTCTCTCTCTCGCCCTGCTGTCGGATCGCGGGTTGTTGGTCGTTGTCATGCAGGTGCTGAGCCTCGTGTCTGAGTCTTGAATTTTTCCCTCGGGGCAGATTTCCGGATCACTCTGCTGAGCCGGCTGCTCCCGGTCCGCCGCGTCTGGCCCGAGAGGTTTAGGAGTTTACACTGGAAAAGCAACATACCTGTGTAATGGAAAGCACCAGAACATCTTTTGTCATTGCCACAGTGGAATCTGGCAATCTGCCGCTGGTTTGGAGATAACGAAACCAACATCCTCTCACCTCTCTCCCACTTTTCCTTTCAGCACTTCGTTGTCGTATCAGTCTGCGGTGACAAAACTGTGTTCCACATCAAAAAAAGTCTGACCCTTGTGCTTCATAAGACTGAGAGCTTTTTATGTTTATACCATAGCTATTTCAGCCTGTTACACTGTTAAATCCGTGCATAAAACAAACCACAAAACAACTAAGCAGCAGCAGTCAGCTAAATTACATAAATATGAATATGATTACTCTGAATTTTATTTCCATGAGGGGGCTGTGGAAATTACACAGTTATATTTGGAGATAGTATTATAACAGTCAGTCAAACATTAAAAACTGAGTTGCAGCTCTTAAAATGAGCAGCCTGATGGTAGAGTACTCAGAAGCTCTATTTCAACATGTGTTTGCATACTTAGAGACACAGTTCACTTTTGCCCACAGATCTTAGTGGCAGTGCAGGTTGCGCAAGCTGATTCATTACAGATGATGTGAAGAATCTGTAAGGCATTTGTTCTAGAGGCTTATGCAAAAGAGCTGCACGATTAGTCATCCGGAGTTGTATCTAATAAAGCGGGGCACATTTTCAGGTCTTACAGAAATATGTTGAATATGTTAATGTTCTTATCTTCTCTTGAATTCTGTGTATAGGTTATTTTAGCTCCTCCTTCCTGTTTTTGAGAACATATTGGGCATTGCTACACAGACATTTCATCATGCCGTATGTGTGAAAAGCCCTGATATTGTAGACGGTGCTTTCTGCCATGAAACTATGCGGGCGACACACGTGCAGAGCCACACACTGATGCAGGTTATCTCATGGGAAAGTCACTGGCTTGTCATAGAGGCTGATCTAATGAAATCTGCTCGTGCAGCAATGTTGTTATATTAGATAATAAACTTGCAGGTATGGAGCGAGCCCTCAGTAACGTGATCGGAGATTTAAGACTGTATTTGTGTGTCTTTGTGTGTGTATGGGTGTGTGCGTGTATCACCGGGCCTGGGTATCCTTTCATTTGAGAAATGAGGAGAAATGAGGATCTCCATGGCGACCCCTTATCTCAAGTTGATTACCCATGGTGCATTCTGTCCTCTTAAGGCATGTACTCATAAATAGAGAGAGTGAAAGAACAAGTGCATGATAAGCAGAGGCACTGATGAGGATAAAGGGAAATAACAGCCACCACAGTACAATCATTTGGGGGTTTCAGCAAAGCAAAACCCATGGTATCGAATCAGATCGTGCGTCCTGGGCGTGTGAGTAATAACCTCCTACCCTGCTGCATCACCTCATCGCTCTTGTTCCACATTCACTGTACAAGACATTACCTCATTAACGCTCCTCTTTACTCAGTGCATACTGACACTCAGCCAAACCCAGCTTCCTTATTTCCTTGTTGGCCAGACAAGTGTGCTGTTTGTGGACACTGGGGAAATATTTACAGAGGTCCCCTGACTTTCCCACATCTGGTCATGAATTAGTAACAGGAATTTCAGAAAAATCACCGTAAAGTACTTTTTTAAAAAATGCAAAAAACACTTGCTTAGTCCTTTAAGTAAATGTTTCTGTGATTGTCTACTCGGCTGACAGATTCAGTCAACACCTCTCTGCTCATCTGAGCAGCTCTCTCTGTGTGTCTGCTGTGTTTCCTCCTAGTGACACTATCCAAACTGTTCTCCTTCTGTTTATGTGTGAACTCCAGGAAGAATAGCTGTCACTTCAGTTATGCAGAGCACCTGGATGAACTAACGTCTGTTTTCTCTTCCTCTTCCCCTCCCATTTTCTCCCCCCCCTCCTTCTTTTTTTGTCCTCTCTGTTTTTCTTCTGACTCTCAATAGAAAAGTGTGAAGGAGGGAATCCTGTTAAAGCAGACCAGCTCCTTCCAGAGATGGAAGAGGAGGTACTTCAAACTCAGAGGGAGGACCCTCTACTATGCCAAAGACTGCAAGGTACAGGAATGTGTGAAGCTGGCTACAGCATTTTGAAATTGACAGACTGTGTTTGGCATTTGTAAGCAATGCAAGTGTGGTTCAGTGAGCTGTGAAACCATAATTGCAAATGGGAAACTGTTCCAAAAGTACACACATTTTTACCCAAGCTATTGAATTACATACAACAGAATGCATTTCATATGATGAAGTGGTGTCAAAGAAAATAAAAAGGGATTTAAATGTGAATTTAAAACAATAAACACCTTTTTTTCCCCCCGACATTAGTCTCTGATTTTTGATGAAGTGGACCTGTCAGATGCCAGTGTGGCCGAGACCAGCACCAAGAACATCAACAATAGCTTCACGGTAAGTAATGCAACAGGTCGCCAAAATGTGGATTAAAGCAGTTCAGAACTGTACACTTGACTTTGTTTAGAAATTAAAATTAATATTTTTAACTTTAAAATCCACAGCTGGGTCAGAAACTAGCAGGCTTTTGGTTTTGCTAGCGACATGGGTCTGTGGGGGGCATTAGGAAATGTGCAGCTAGCATATTGCCTCACAAAGCTACAACGAGGCTGTGGACTCTTAGTCATGTGTTGGTATCATCTCAGTAATGAGTAAATGAGGTGTAGATTTTGGCTGCAGATCAGCTGTTGGTAGCTGTTTTTTCACCAGTTTAATGGGAAATTTTTCACTTCTGTTTTTCACTTTAGCTTTTGAATCCCTGTTTCTTTCCCCTTTTCTCAGGTGATCACACCGTTTCGCAAACTAATGCTATGCGCCGAGAGCAGGAAGGAAATGGAGGACTGGATCGGCGCGCTCAAGTCCGTCCAAAAATGGGAAACCTATGAGGTGAGTTTCTCGTCCCTCTGTCAGTCTCCTTTTAGGTTTCCACATCGTCGTTTATTCTGTCGGCTGACATCGGGGTAGACTAAGAAATGGGCCAAATCTAGTCAGGAGCGTGTCATTTATTTTGATGAGAACATGCCTCACATCTCAGCTCCTCTTCCATCTGTTCCTCACACAGAGTATCCACCTTTTCTCCTGTCTCGGAGGAAAATACTCTCCTCCTCCTTCCAGCTCTTTATTCCTTAATTCTTTCCCTTTTCTCTTACCTGCTTCTCATTGCAGCTCTTTGCGAGCAGATTGATGTCGCTCATGAAAAGAGCCTCTGCTTTAATAGGCTATAAAGGGAGCTGAAGACTGTATGCTGTTATCCAAGCTTTAGTTTATATTCTGCCATGTTTTAGACTTCCAGTGCTCCTCGCAGTTTACAGCAGTGCATTTAGGGTTTTGATTTAAGTCCTTGCCTTAACCGATTCATGCCATCAGTTGCAGCTCAGGTGATGGATAACATCTTCTCCAGAGTAATCCTTCTTTCAGATCCAGCATTTTTGGTATCTGGAGTTACGCAGACTCTCTGAAAAGGGAGACAGAAGTTTGGTTTGACAGTCTTGTCCTGCCAGCTTTTTAGGCACTGTCTGTAGGTGTATTTATCCGTAGGCTGTTCATCTGCAGCATCGATCTCATAGTCTAAACTTGTATGTTTCCCCCCTGAGGCCACAGAGTTTAATATTTGCTGCTGATGTCATTATCTTATCCTTGTATCTACGGTTCCTCTGGCTGTTTAGTACAACAAGAAATCTAAAGAGTCACTGTCCCATCCTGCAATATATCTCCTTCTCCAGGCTACTTATTCTGATGCAGGGCTCTCATGATTCTTGTCCCGTCCTTTGGGCGTTTCCACCTCCAGTTAAGCATGGAGTTCTGATGTCATCGTCCTCTCCTTTCCATATTTTTCTCCCTCCCCAGGCCAGCCAGTTCAACATGGAGCATTTCTCCGGGATGCACAACTGGTACGCCTGCTCGCACGCCAGACCGACCTTCTGCAATGTTTGCAGGGAGGCTCTGCCGGGCGTCACCTCCCACGGCCTGTCCTGTGAAGGTGCACAGACACACACTTACACAAATACACGCATTTGAGGACACGTTTCTTGGAAGATGCACCCAAACAAGCACAAATTTTGAGGGCCAGTACAAGTAACCACTACTATGAGCAATAGTCTCAAAATTGTGGGAATTTTTAAGTCAGTTGCCAAACCACAGCACTGGGAATTTCAATTTCTAAGCAAAATTTTGATGTTGCTTGTTATGAGTCAAAATGCTGTAAACACCAATGTATTTGTTCTTGAAAGAATTAAAATGAACAAAAATATACAAAGACATTTTTTAGTCATGACAAGGGAAACTTGTGTAATTTGAAATATTTAAAAATGCCCCACATATTTAAACATGAATTCATCTTCTATTATAATCATTTATTTAAGTTTGTCCAACATGAAATGTATTTATCTGTCCTCTGCAGTTTGTAAATTCAAGGCTCATAAGCGCTGCGCAGTTCGCTCCACCAACAACTGCAAATGGACCACACTGGCCTCCATAGGGAATGACATCATTGAGGATGAGGAAGGGGTGAGTGATCATGAGAGAGAGATGAGAGAAAGCATGTCAACAACATGTGTTAGAAAGCTTCAGTTTGAATTACAGTTTGTGAGTTAAAGTGTAAAAAACATTACAGATGTCACGTCATTATAATAACAGGACATAAAAAGTGGGAAGATTGTGACGTATGTCTGATGAGCCACGTTTCAGGACAGTTTGTGTCTTGTGTTTTCAGTATTTTTCCATGTTTTTCCCAGGTGTCCATGCCCCACCAGTGGCTGGAGGGCAACCTGCCGGTCAGTGCCAAATGTGTGGTGTGTGACAAGAACTGCGGCAGCGTGCGCCGGCTGCAGGACTGGCGTTGCCTCTGGTGCAAAGCCATCGTAAGTGGGATTGATTTTAGCCTCCGTCCTGTCAAAAAAACTGTCTTGTCAAATCAGTGTTGGTATTTAATGGGACATGGCTGCTAGCTGAGAGGTATTTTCAGTTTAGGTCTGACAATAGAAAGTATTTATTTAAGAAAAAGAGGGGGAGGAGGAGAGAAAGGAAATGGAGCTGATGAATCTGACCCGCCTCAAGCTGCTCCTGTGTGGGGCCATTAACAATGTGTAGTTTGGCCTTTTCAGCTTTGGTAACTAACCCTGTGATGAAAACCCAACTAGGACATTTTAGGACAGTATCACAGGACTCAAACTAACAAAAGTTACTTTAAAGCACTAATGCTCTGTTCCTTTAAAGTTAAAGCTGCACCGCTCAGTATTTTTACAATGGCAGAGGGGGTAAAGACCATATGTAGTGTGAAAGGTGATGATAGCACTGGAGTTCACCTCAGATAAACAGGTCGTTTTAGCTTCTATCAGCTCATTGTTTTGTTTTTATTAGCTCTCATCAGCTAAACCTGACCAGCATTAAACAGACAAAGTTAGGAGTTAGTGGAGACCAGAAGAGAGCTAAAAGACAAGTCCCTGAAACTTGACTCCAAATGAATGCTAATGTTGCTCTGTGCCTTCTAGATGTTTAAACAACCAACTGTTTACTTATGAGGTGTGAGCAGGTGTTGTTCTAGCTCATGACACTGCACCCAAGTCGCCTGAACAATAATTTATGGCATCTTCAAAATGAATTTTTGACAGTTTTTATTTGGATGTTCTGTGACTCAAGACGTTTATACAAGTTTTGCTGAAGCTGTCGTTTGCATTGAGTTCAAAGCAGCACAGAAAACAATCTGTCACAAAGAGAAAATATCTACACTGCTGCAAAGTCCAAAGTGTAGGTGAACGCGCATCTGCAGAGATGTTACTTTACTCTGTCTCACTCGGCTTTGCAAAAGGCTGCATTGCTTTTTTGTGTTTTGCACACATAATGCAAAGTCCTCAGTGCACACACACACTCACATACACATACACAGAAACACACACACACATCCACACAAATGAATCAGGGTAAAGGTTATAGAACTGACATTTGGTGGGTTTCAGAGGGATTTAATGACCTTTCTGCTTCTACCGTAATATAGAATTACTAAGGAGACTACTGACTGTGTGTGTGTGTGTGTGTGTGTGTGTGTGTGTGTGTGTGTGTGTGTGTGTGTGTGTGTGTGTGTGTGTGTGTGTGTGTGTGTGTGTGTGTGCGTGCGTGCACAATTACAGGTCCATAACAGCTGTAAAGAACAAATGGGGAAGGTGTGTCCCTTGGGTCAATGTCGAGTGTCAATCATTCCTCCCACTGCACTTAACAGCATTGACTCAGATGGTGAGACACCTCTTACACCTACACACACACACACTCACACACACACACACACACCTACACACACACACTCACACAGTACAGTAGGTTCAAAGTTCAGGTATGCCACCTTTCAAGTCCAGTGGTGTAAATCCTTTGACTGCACAGGGTGTGACACTGTGACTGACCCTCTGCTGTTCCTCTTGTTGCACAAATTGTTACATTTATGATGTATGTATTTAAAAATGACTATTTAAATTTCTATTTTAAATTTTTAACGTGCTTGGTCAAAGCTTTCTAGCAGAAGAAGAAGAGCAGAAATATTTGGAACATATTTGTCAAATTTAAGGCAGCTTTTGTCTTGTTGCTACATCATGTGGATCCTCGGATTAGATTAAAACAGTATCTGTCATCTGTTCTTATGCAATCATCACAAACTGCTTTCTCAACATGAACTGCAACATTTGAACTTGAATCTGACGGCTAGAAATGTTTTCCATCACAACAACCAAGCTTCTTTTTCAGGCTTTTGGAAAGCCACCTCGGCGTCATGCTCGAGCCCTCTCCTCGTCTTGGTCAACTCCAAAAGTGGAGACAACCAGGGGGTGAAGTTCCTCCGCAAGTTCAAGCAGCTTCTCAACCCAGCTCAAGTCTTTGACCTGATGAACGGAGGACCAGAGCTCGGGTACTTAAGCTCTTTTTTTTTTCTTTTTTTTTTTCTGAAATGCTGTAGTGTGTGTTGGCGCGTTGGCTATTGATGTTGTAATTTTGCTGCCTCTCTCTCTCTCTCCTCATCCTCCCGTCCCATCCCACTCGCTCCTCTCTCAGCCTTCGCCTTTTCCAGAAGTTTGTGACGTTTCGGATCCTGGTGTGTGGAGGAGATGGCAGCGTGGGCTGGGTGCTCTCAGAGCTGGATAAACTCAACCTCCATAAACAGGTGAGAGCGACGAGGTGGAAGAGGAGGAGGATGAGGGGATGATGATATAATACTGATGTATAAGGTAACTGCAGGGAACGCTGATGGGCGAGAAAAGGCAGCGAGTTACCCGCCGTGCTAACGTTTCAAGACAATTTAGCTAAAAAGCATTGAAAATAAACAATTTTTCACATGGGTTCATATGTCCGTCATCTTGAAATCTAAAATGCAGATTGACAAATATTAAAAATCTGGAGTGTAATGTTTGCAGACGTCTCAACTGAATTCAAACCAAAAAGGAAATGGATCAGAGTGGCTGAACTAATGCATTAATGTCATTGAATTAATCAGGATTAATGAATGCCGTGTTGGATAACATGGTTTTTATTTTAAATTAGCATCTCATTTGGATAAATAAATGCCATATCAAATCAGTCTGAATAATTTTTGGTCATGTCAGACTCGTCCGATTCACCAGTGTGTCAGGAGTCAGCCAGTCTGATGTTTCTCTCTTGAGACTAATATCAAATATTTCACACTGTTTCGACACATCACAGTGCTGTACATGATCATCATCTGATTTTTCTCTGAGATACAAGATGTTGTAATTAGAAGTAATTTATTTATTTTTTGTCCTTGAGGCTGAAATTTGGGAGCAGAGTGATATTTGGTCTCCAGTTATCATGTTTTCAGTTTGATTGTTCATCTTAACAATATTGTAAATGTTCTGACAAAACCCTGATGAATAATTCATCTTACTATCACTGTCTTGATTTAAAACCTTTAAAAAAAATAATATAAAGACTTTATAGGTGCATCTGCAACTTGTTTGTGCAGCCTGTTTGTGCCCCTAAATTATCAATGTAGGGAAGCTGACTGAACATTGTATCCTTTATTGCATCTGTGTAAAATCGCTCACTGTGATTTAAGAAACCAGATCCAAACATGATGCTGAAGTAATTAAATGTTTAATTAAAACGCTGAGTTTGGGTCTACAAGTTTATTTTTGTGCAGAATAATCTGACTTTGTTGCAGCCAGATTTTACTTTCTATCTACAGTCATAATACAACTAACCAATTAAATAAACTTCCATATATTCTTTATATTATATTTTGACACAAGCTGTGATCCCTGTCAAACAGATCCTCCAACAGCAATATTCCTGCTCTTACCCAGTTTTCCCACATAATAGATTTTTAAATTAATTTTCAATGACTTTTTGTACCATGGTGATGATCCTTTAGAATGATAGGGATTCAAGTATTGAGAAGGGTTGTACCAGTTTTTTTCTCTGTTGCTACCAAAGCAGGGGCGCAGGTATCTGCAAGGTTTGATTTCGAGTCCTGACTGAGTGAGAAGGCATAATGGTACTAATCTATTCTTGGTCATCCTCCTCCACTGGTGCATATAATTTCTTTTTTATTATAAAGTGGCTTCCTGCCCCTCCAGAGAAAGCTATTCATCTTTATTCGGCTCTGTTAGATCTAGTAAGAAGTCGGGGACTAAAATCCAGAGGTAGCATGTATGTTATATAATTAATCTTGGGCACTACAATCATCTTTAAAATGGTTATCCTTCCTAACAATTAGAGACCCAACCTTGACCAATTTAGCAGATTACTTTCTATTTTTTTGGATAAGAGGTAACAGATTTACATTCATTATATTGTGTAATCCTGGGGTGATCATGACACCCAATTAAATCAGTCCAGATGGAAGCTATGTAAATTGCCAATTACTGCAAATACTCTGGGGGTCCAATTTAGACAGGGGCACAGCCTCAGACTTTGGCCAATTAATCTTGTATCACATTATTTGTGAAAAAGAACCAGTCAGAGATTAAATCTGTCGCACTGTATTTTCTTAGTCGCTTAAGAAGAGTGAAATATCATCTGCGTATAGAAGTAACTTTTGTTCTGTTTTCTGTGCGAATATCAACGTGACCCTGGATGGCTGACGCTAGAGGTTCAAGTGCTAGAACGCAGCCAAACTTCATTGTAATGAACAAAAATAACTTGTTTAGTGCTGCTTTTAATTAGAAATGTGAGTCATCGATTTGTTTGCAGATGATCTATTGATCTCGCCCCTTGTTATCAGATTCTGCAGCAGTGTATCTGTTGTTAAGAAGTAAGTGATTCTGCTCTGTCTCTGCAGTGCCAGCTCGGTGTGCTGCCCCTGGGCACAGGTAACGACCTGGCTCGCGTTCTGGGCTGGGGAGGCCTCTGTGACGACGACGCTCAGCTGCTGCAGATCCTGGAGAAGCTGGAGAGAGCCACCACTAAAATGTTGGACCGGTAAGACCACAGGGAGAGGGGTGAGGCTGGTGGGGGGGCAACAACTTGGGTTCAGTGTCCTAAGATCAAATGTATAAATCTGACAGTGAGTGTTGATCTGTTTTTTGCCCCATGATGGACAGAAAAACTGTCCACAGGGTTGTCCTACGATACACTGGTGCAGGACATCCCAAATGAATGACTTAATGAATTTAATGAACTTAATGAATGCATTGTCTAAATCTGATCCTTCTTAGAGTTACATGTTTCTGAAGGGCAGCAGGCAGGAGCGAGCAATAGTCAAAACAAGAAAGATAATTAGATAAAAATACCACAGGCTGTTTGTTTAATTGTATCTCTGGAGAAGATGCATGAACAATTTAAAAATTAGCTTTGCATTTTTAATGCCACAGAGCTTAGCAATGATAGGATGAACATGAAGCAGTATTAGTGCACAGTTGGCTGACCTCCACCTCCCAAACGATTGGACCGAAAACAAACTAAAAATCAAAAAGTGACTGCTGCGTCCTGTATCTTGTTCGTGTAATGTAAAATAATGATGCACTTCACAGAGAATTACACACCCCTGTCGAATAGTGTGGAAGTTTGATGCTGTTTTTTATTTTATTATTAGCTTATTTGTCATTAACAGCGCTGAAATATCACAAAAAACACTGTTAAAACACTGTAAAAAAAAAAAAAAAAAAAGCTGCTTTAGAAATTTTCATCCACTGTCTCAAATTTTTAAATGATACTGAGGCTTTATTTTCTGTCTGTTATAGTTTCGTAAAGCAAATGTAATCGGCCTCAACTGTTCAATGAATTCAGCATTTACCTCCTGTGGCTACCATCATCATCATCACTTACTGTTTATATAATCATAGTTGTAAATCTGGTGTTGTGGCTCCATAGAGAATCAAATAACCAAGTGAAGACAGTGGGTGGCTGGGATGTGAAATATATATAGACTCGTTCAAGACAAAAGCCTTGTAAGACAACGTGGCTTTATTTATTAATTTTTTTTACAGTGCACCCTGAGCTTTGAACTGTTGCAGCACATTCTTCACTCAGCCGTCAAGATCAGCAGAGGTGGATACGTCATTGTAGAGTAGTAAAAGTCTAGTGCTTACTGGAATGTGACACTGAAGTGATGTGCTGTACATACTTGACTGCATGCGTAACACGTAAGAAATGTACACTATGTTGTGTAAATGTGTCATCAACTGTCATCACTTTCATCATCTGCCACATTTTACAGCACTTCCCCCTCAGACGTAGGCATTTGATCAGAGTCTATTATACCGTCTGGTATTCAACCCGTGACATGCTTCTGAATTAAATCAGAAACACCCAAACCACAGTAAATAGCTTGTAACAGCTTACATGTAAAGTTCAAGGATTAAATGTCTTGCTCAAGGGCTTTTGATCAGGGCAGATACATGTTGAAGTAAAGTTTTTCAAAGGAAGTTAAACATTTGATTAAAAAGAATGTAATTTGATTTGGTGAAAAGTGTTAAACCTTGTTGATCTGCTGTTGTTATCAGCAGGACAACCACAGAAAAAGGATATGAAGACTCCCTGCCTCCTGCCTCCTATCTCAGCCTGATTATCTGATAATCCAGTTTTTTTGTCTGGTGTTTGACATCAATGTATTTGTGCTTTCAGATGGAGTGTGATGACGTACGAGGTGCCCGCCACCAATAAACACACGCCGATCGTGAAGGAGGACGACAGCCTCGACTCTCCTCTGCAGGTAAATGACTCTGCAGAACTTTCAGGGAGGCGTCGGCTTTTTGACAGATGGTATCCATAAATTAGCTCCCACAAAACAAAAATGAGATCTCACAAGCTTCGAGAAATTATTTTGGAAAACATCCCCTGACAGTCAATTGAACCCAGCAGCTGGAAGCCAAAGCAATCAGACCTCAAACACAGGGAGCGGCGGAGATATCGATGAAGGGAAGCTCTGTGCTTTGAAATTAGGCTGAGCACTGCCTCGTAACCTTCACAACGCTTTGGTGTGTCCATATTTTATAAAGAAGGGTTGTGACTCTAAATGAGGAAAAGTCAAAGGATTTCAGGGAGGAAAGAAGAGGTTAAGAGGTTAATCATCAAAGTGCATTTCACTTTCAATTCCTTTAGCTTATATAGTTGCCAAGACCTACCTACCTAATACCAACATAATGTCTAGTTTCCAGATGTGGGAGCAAAATGCTTCCCTACAGCTGTTAGTACTGAACTATTTTATTTTAATCAACAATGTGCTCTGAATGTTTGTTTTAAACATTTTTATTAAACTATGGATCAGATGTCTTTAGAGGTTATGCTTTTTTCAGGTCACAATTTCATAGCACAAAAAAGGCGTGAATGGTCTAGGAACTGTCCAAGGTCAGCTCCCGTTCAGGGTTTCTCTAGGCCTTTTAAACAAAACAGTCTAAGTTTATAATTCAGAAGTTTTCTCCTCCTCTCCCTCAGGTCCACATCACTCAGTATGCAGACTCCGTGGCCTCCCACCTCGCCAAGATCCTGGACTCGGACAAACACAGCGACGTCATTTCCTCTGCCAAGTACGTGCCATGAATGCCTTCAAAAAAAAAAACAGGAGGGAGCAAGTGAAGGATGAGAATGCAAGAGAAATGAAAATAAAAATAGGAGGATGAAGAAATATGATGACAGAGAGAGAGGCAGACAAAGAGGGGCGAGTGAGTGTTGGTCAGTAGGTATTGATTTTTGCTTTGGCCTCATCTCTAAGGACGAACACACATATTCCCACACACATATAGAGGGGACAGTAAGTGCCACCGGGCTGTAAGTGAAAGAGACTGAGGAATCAGTATTTAGGGGTCGTCCTCAGTGCATTAGTGCATTAGTAGTCTTCCTTTGGGAAAAGTCTCAGGGCCATTACCGAGCACTTTTCTCCACTGTTGTGTGTTTTAAACTGCTGCTGATTGTAGTGGAGACCTGCAGCACATTTAAAACACCTCAGGGACCTAAGGACACACTTAAAGCACGTTTTTATCTGAACATAACACCGGTGTTGTCGGACGGAGTATTTCTGCAGTCCCAGCAGTGGGATCTGAGCAGGTTTTCGACGAGCCACGGGTCAGGAGGAAGGCTCCGCAGATGAACAGAAATAATGTCAAAAAGAAACAACATCAAAATTTCACCTGTGGGATTTTACAAGCATCAGCAAATTCACTGGTCTGTCAAACCTGTCAGAGTGCACCTGCCGAGCCGCACAGGAGGACAGGGCTTTAATCAATGAGGCGTGTGTTTTTAGGCGCAATATTCATTTTACAGGATCCAATATTTGCTGAACGCACGAGGACCGTGTGAGTTTAGAGAAACCTCCCTGCTGAGTCATACAGCAGCAATGTCACAGCTGCGAGTAAATAGTGTGTGTGGAGGCGACGTAGCTGACAGGCAGGTAGGCGGCAATGAAACAAGAGTGTGTGTGTGTGTGTGTGTGTGTGTGTAATCTCCAAAACACAGTGACTGCGCAGTGAATCACCAAATCTGAAAGGTTTTAACCTGATAATGTCTTTTCATTTTCAACGTTTATCATGTTAACATTCACCCTCTCTCTCTCTCTCTCTCTCTCCCTCTCTCTCTCTCGTCTCCTTTGTCTTTCTATGTGCTCTCCACCGCTCCGTCAGGTTTCTATGTGGGACGGTGAACGATTTTGTGGCGGAGGTGGGGAAGGCGTACGAGAGAGCCACAGAGAACAAGGAGGAGGCAGATGCAATGGCAAAGAAGGTAAATGGTTCCGTGTGTAATCGTGCGTATTATATAAGAGCTTGTATAACAGTAACTAGTGGGTAAGTGTAGGTGTGTGTGTGTGTGTGTGTGTACATAATAAAGAGAGTGAGACAGAAATAGTTGTGTTGAAGGTTCGGTGTCACCATTCCCTCCTTTACTCTTCTGTGCCTTTGGCAGTCCGTGTTTTTCCATCTATTCAATAATGTGACTTTTCATAAGAAGTTGAAGGAGAAGCTGAAGCTGGAAGGCTGAACACGTTAAAGAGGATATGTTTTGTTACACAGCTGAAGAAGTGGGTTAAAGTCACTCCCCTGGCTAAAATACTGCCTTTTCCATTTCAGAAAACTCTTAACCCTTTGATGCCCTGCTCATATTTCTCCAGTTCGTTTATACACAGCTTTGCCATGTAGAACCCCATTTAACTGTATTTGGATATGTTATCTAGATAATGACGTCCAGTCCATTAGTATATCTGGTATTGATATGTGTTCATGATTCCACCCACACTCTTATCATCTCTCAATATACAAATAGGGCTCACAGGCTTGTTAACAAACACGGTGTATCTCAGGTCAAGGAGAGCAAAGCCAAACATGGGCATGTTTCCTTTTTTAAGCTAGCAGGAAGGGGTGGAGTTAGGTGACCTTTAACTTGCCAGTCTATTAGCCAATCACATGCATTTAGACCTGCATTAACAGGACACAGATCACATCTTAATGTCAGGTGTAAATGTGTTGATGTTGTTATTTGTTAGAACAAGTTTGATAACTTAGAGATAAGAGACTTTTTATTTATGTATGCTGAATGATTTTTGTGAGATTTTTCCACCAGAGTAAACAGGAACTATAGTGTTGCCCTGGAAACAGTGACCATGAGATATCTTAGCAATCAATTAACTAATCAACAGTGGGAAATAAGATGATTTTTCAAACTTAAACCTACTTTTAAAAAAAGAGAAAATCTTCTCGCCCAGCAGAGCCACCACAACTCGAGCCTCCACCTCCTATTGCCTCTGCAAATAAAAGCCTTCTATGTGCTTAAATAAGAGCGCGTATTGATTTCACGCTGGTTTCAGGTGTTACTGATTCGAGGATTGAAGAAGTTCTGCGTGTGCTGTATTTACACTCCTCTCATATGATTTTTAAAAACGAACAATAATATTGTCTTTCTGTATCTGTCCCAGTGTGCACTGCTGAATGAGAAGCTCGATTCCCTCGTCAAGGCCTTAAGCGAGGAAGCGGAAGCCCAGGTAATAACTACACCAATCATAATCAATATGTAATAGTCAAAGCCATCAGTGCAGGCTTACACTCTGATTAAAATCATTTAGCAACCCAAACAACTGGATCAAGAAACAATTGAAGTGTTTTCCTCCAAAATGTAATTTTAGCCTTTTGGATTCATCAATATTCACACTTTATGGATGCGTCGTATTTGTTTAATATAACACATACTGTTTGATTGATTATTTACTGTTGAATTGACAACTGTTGTTATTTATAGCAGCAGTTTCCAACATATTTTTTTCTCCGTAAATTGGATTTCTCTTATCTTTGCCTCTTTCTTGTTAAATATGAAGTAGTTTTATCTCTTCAGGCCTCTAAAAATATTCAGATTAAAAAACCTTGAGAAGGTAAAAATCTGTTTAATCCATTCATTTTGATTTAATCCTTTGATTTTTCCCCACCATGAATATTCATGAATATGTTCCCTTGCTTCTTATTTGTCCTGATTTATGATTATTAATCTTTTAATGTGGAGTTTTGGCCTCTGTTTGTGAGGAATAGACGTATGTATGGTGTTTTATTATTGAGAAGTGAATGATGAGGGGATGTAAAGTTTTCCTCTTCAGTTGAAACATGAGACAGTTTTTAAATCCCCATGATTTCAACCTCCTGCTCAATAGAAGGAAAGAGGCAAATTCGGCTTCAAATCAAACATCGATGTATATTTTATATGATATAAATAAAATATAACCTCATCCTCCTACATTTCTGCCTGTAGATGGATATTAAAGGCTGCTTTCCTTTGTCAGAAATAAGAGGGAGACAAGATTTCACACCAGTCTAGGGCTCCACAGGGCAGGAAGATTAAAATTTTATGAATGAGGAGACATTTTCTGGTTAAATATTGCTGCTTTGGTGATGCTGCAGGGTTCACTCCACTCTTTAAATAGAATAAATCTTATGGGGAAGTCGCTCAACAGGACAAAAAGGTCACTTAACAGGAATATACCAGAGGATATTTTACAGATATTCTTCTATATTTCCTTTTTCTTTTTTCATCCAGGTGGTGCCAGCAGGTTCAGTGCCCACCCAGGAGAGTGGCAGCTCGAGCCCCGGTGAAAGTGGTGGAGAGTCAGGTTCAGAGGGCAAAACATACCGGTCCAAGGAGCAGCTGATGCTCAGGGCCAACAGCCTGAAGAAAGCCCTGAGGCAGATCATCGAACAGGCTGAGAAAGGTAAGAGGAAGGCCGATTGACCTCCTGGAATCATTTTATATACAAAAACATCAAAACCAGCCTTATTTTATAAGCATCATTGTGCTGTGAGCAGTTCAACAATCACTCATCTTCTTTTCAGTGGTGGACGAACAGAACAGACACACGCAGGTCCAGAGGATGTCGTCCTCGTCCTCCATCAAAAGAGAAAACAGCGAGGAGCTGAAGGATGCTGAGCCACGTGAGTGTCCCTTCAGTTCAGCAGGGGAATGAAGTGAAGGCACAAAATCCAAAATGCTTTTGTTTGTTGTTTGTTTAAGAACCATTTTTTTAATCTGATGACATTTATTACATCAGATTATCACCCATCATGCCTCCTTCCAGGTCAAGGAGGCTTAAGTCCCACCTCCCCCATCGTCCTGGAGAAAGCGGAGAGCCTCAACACCGTCACCTTCAACGAGGATACTGTGTAAGTCTGCGTGTACACTTGTCTATTTTGCATTTGGTTTTGCTCCACTACTGTGATGTTTTAATCAATAATCCATACTCCATGTATCTGTAGACAATGTTCAGAGAAGTGTGTGATGAACAACTACTTCGGCATCGGCCTGGACGCCAAGATTTCCCTGGAGTTCAACAACAAGAGAGATGAGCATCCTAAAAAATGCAGGTACGAAGACACACTCACACAAAAGAAAAGATTACATATAGATTTATGTTATATATTTGTATATAAAACATATTTAGAAAATGCATAACACCTTTGTTCCTTTGTTCGAAACTCTCCAGTAGATTTTAGCTTTAATGTGTATAGTTATATTTGAAATGGGGTCAAACAAAAACTAATGATTGAAGAAAACTCTACAGAAGCCCTAAAAGGCATGTGTTGGTTTTTTTTGTTTGTTTGTTTTTTTTTTTTTTTTTGCCATGATCATTTTTCTGATTTTTTTTCTTTCATTTGTATAAACAAACCTTAGGCAAGTAAATTTTTTTTTTAATAATAAATAATTTTTCCACTTGCCCAACAGGAATTGTTTACACGGATGATTTTTTTTTACTTTGGTTGTTTTCACAAAAAAATAAAAAATAAAAAATAGCCATAAGAGCGTGACATGCACCACTACCCCGGTGTTTTTTTTTTGTTTTTGTTTATTTTTTAAGTTTTTTTTCCATCTGTGAAAACAACCCCTGAGAGGCAAGGTGAAAAAATATGTCGTATTTACTGGCCCTTCAGGGGTTGTTTATACAGATGGAAAAAAGGAAAGGAGAATCGGCAGCACCTCCTACTTTGCACCTGTACTCTCATACAAATTCACGTCCAGTCTCTGCCACCAGCTGAAGTGACTCAGCTCCACCTTATTTATTAATGTCGTTCTCAGATCCATAAAGTTTTCACCTAATGCAACGGAAGCAGCGTTGACTGTTTTTCTCTGTCTCCTCCTGCAGTAGTCGCACCAAAAACATGATGTGGTACGGAGTACTGGGAACCAAAGAGCTGGTCCAGAAGACCTACAAGAACCTGGAGCAGAGAGTTCAGCTGGAGGTCAGACACACACACACACACACACACACACACACACACACACACACACACACACACACACACACACACACACACACACACTGATTTCCCTTAATGAATGAGGAACAGAATGTAGCTGCTTCTGTTGCGAGAAACAAATAGCTATCAGCTGTTTTCCTCTCACATCCTGAACGTGTTTTTTCTAACTTCCTCTCCTCAGTGTGATGGCGTTCCCATGTCCCTGCCAAGTCTGCAGGGCTTGGCTGTGCTCAACATCCCCAGTTATGCAGGCGGCATCAACTTCTGGGGGGGCACCAAGGAGGACAATGTGAGTGTATTGGAGAATGATCAGCACATTAAAAAGAAAATGCCTGACTCAAAAGTTTCTTTCTAAAACTTTGTTCAGAATTATTATTTTTTTGAATTGCTTAAAATTTTAGGCTGAGGACATTAAAAGTAATGTGATTGATGACTTCGCTCTCATCTCCTACAGAACTTCGGGGCTCCGTCATTTGATGATAAGAAGTTGGAGGTGGTGGCTGTGTTTGGCAGCATGCAGATGGCTGTGTCCCGGGTCATCAACCTGCAGCACCACCGCATTGCACAGGTAACACACTCATCCTTGAGCTAAGCTTTATGGATAGATAGATATAAATTATCATGAAAAACTCAGACGTTCTTCCCCCTCCTTGTGCAAAGAGACATGATGCTGATGCTGCTGCTGATGTGATTAAAGTGATTTGAACCAACTGCAACATTGGAAAACACTTAATTTGTTACTTAGCTGTTGTTAAAAAAAAAAAACCCTGAGTAATGTCTTTGCACCAGAAGATACTTAGCTGTAGCAGCGTTTATTTTAGTCTTGTAAACTAAAGAAAGAGATTCAATGGTGTCCTGCAACTGCAGTGGAATAGATTTAGCTTTAAAGCAGAATGTCACAACAATGGGGAGATGTGAACTTGACAACTCAGAAAAAGTTTTGGGGGATGGAATAGAAGAGAATATAACTTTATTGATTGTGACGGGCAAACTCCTGCTTTGAGCAGATAATCACTTCTGTTGTTTTACTGGAATTAAGCTCCAGTGCACTTTGCTGACTCTAAGCCTGCAGAGGAGTCACATGGTTCAGATATACCAACTCTGAAATGTCCAACAGCAGAGGACAGAGGAGGTCAAACAGGGAGTAGCTGTTAAAAAAAAAAAAAAAACAAGGTCTCTGACAAGCGCTGTTTTCTGCTCCGCTGCGTCTCAGTGCCGTCAGGTGAAGATCACCATCCTGGGGGAGGAGGGGGTTCCTGTGCAGGTGGACGGAGAGGCTTGGATCCAGCCACCTGGCATCGTCAAGATCATCCACAAGAACCGGGCACAGATGCTCACCAGGGACAGGGTAAAGTCCAGCTCACGTGTGAATTTACCTGCTGTGTAATGTAGTAAGAAAACTGAAACTGTGCACATGGTTTCTACTCCAAACTCAAGAACAAATAGCCTTGTTTTATTTTTACAGTCTGGAAATGTGGGTGTGAACTGAATGTTAGTACATTTCCATGTGCATATGTATATGTCTGCTATACACATATGAAAAACAGCAGTTCTGGCTCAAAGTACTCTTCCTTTCATAAATACTGCAGCTGAATACTGCAGCTCTCTGCCCATGTTGTTGACTCTTTCTATTTTGGGGATTTCTTGAATCACACTTGAACCCGCTGTGTTTGTTCTCTCGTCACACGGCTCAAAACCTCTGAGAGCTCTCCTGAGCCCGAGCACATTTGGGCAGTTTGTTTCCATGGTTTCCCTCCTTAAGCGCCACAGAGACAGAAGACGTTGGCTCACTGGTTTTTTATCTTCCTTCCAAGTGGCTTTTATTCACTCAAATAGTGACAGTAAAGTTTCAGCCTGGTTGAGTATATTGCAAGCTATTAATTCAATTCTTTCGAGATACAAGATTTTTCTCTTGTATCTCGGTCCTGATGTGTTTACAGGAACCTCTTCTGCCCTTTTATGAGTTTTCTTTATACATATAAACACAAATACACAATATGTGAAAAACCAGGTGGCCCTTGAATTTGGCAGCTCTTGCGACTTTTCCTCACGTGAACAGGTGAGTGACTCCTGCCTAAACCTTCTCTCTGTGCGGCCAGGCCTTCGAGAGCACGCTGAAGTCGTGGGAGGACAAGAGGAAGATCGACAGCTACCGCGCCACCAGGCCTCGCCTTAACTCCCAGCAGTCCATGGAGTACCTGACTGAGGAGGAGTGCGCTCAGGTTCAGCAGCTGGGCATGGTGGCTGACTCACTCATCAACAAGTAAGAAGCACGACGCAGCGAAGTTTGACATGTTCACAGACGTTTCGACAGAAAAAAAAACGCAGTTGTCCTCGCGTCACTGACCTCAAACCTTTATATAGTTAAATATTTGAACTGATGAAGGTCTGAGAATAACAGTGTGTTTTTGATCCAACAAATCCAACAGGTCACAGATCTCAACACCATAAATATGTCTGATTTTTTACATCGAGATTCAGACATTATTTCTTGAGCTGCGTTCTATGTCTGAAAAGTGCTATACATTATTATTATTATTGTTATTATTATTATTATTATTATGTCATAAGAAATGGACAAAATAGTTGACAAATGCCCAATCTCAATATCAAGGACAGTGATTAAAAAAAAATTCCAGATCTGCCCCTTTAGTATCAATAAACTATGTCATTTGCCCAGGGATATTTAATATATCATAAATTATTTTATTTGATGTTAACCTATTGTCAGTGAAGCTCAGTACTTCCTGTCGGTGCTTCACAATAAAAACCTACCAGAAAAGGGGAGGGATTATGTGCTGGAATACTCTTTTGTTGACAGTAGATTAACACAGAGTGAAAGAATGTCAGAATAGAGGTGGTTGGAGGTAATTACTGAATGAGAATAACATTTTCTTTTAAAAAAAAGAGAACCTCTGTGCAGCAGAGTTAAAGTACAACACTACTCTGTCAATATATTTCTAACAAATTAAACCAGAAGCAGATTAGAAAAGACGGAGAGTTCTATAAAAACATGATGAAATATAAAATCATTGAAAAAAACTGGCATAAGGAAAGAAGTTGGACAAAAGAGAGGGATCATTTTGGTTGGTTTATGTTTTTTTTGTTAGCACCCAGAAAGTTATTTTGCAAAATATGTAAATGCTTGAGTATTTCCAGTATTATTGTAACTTGCTTCTACAGCGATACACACACAGAACATAAAAGCAAACTTCTTGTTTGATGATCTGCATCTATTTGTGCTCTTGTGTTAAAGGGGTAAAGAGGGAATTGTGCTCCACATTTTGGGATTCTCTTATCCCACCGCAATCAGCCTGCTTATTGGCTTTTTCTCTGCTGAACTGATGAGCCATTTTGTTTCTCTTTTTGTACACTTACAAACCATTTGCGTCCCTGTGAAGTCTTCTCAGCTTGTGTCAGTTTGTCTGCTTTATTGTGATATTTTCAATCATTTTTGCAAACCTCCCCTTTCAGGATGATAAATGTTTTAATTCCTTTTTTGAAACGTATCTCAGGTTGTGAAATAGTCATAAAGGGGTTTTCTTTTGGTCGGGGAAAGTAAATGGGAAAAGATTTGATATGGGGAATTTGAGAAAAGAATAAAAGGCATGCATTGTGTAATTTCCACCCTTTTGTAAAAAAAAAAAAAAAAAGGTTACAGTGAAAACAAAAAAAGGTCACTTTGGGTCAATGTGGAGATTTTTATTTGCAGGGCAGATGTTACATAAAGCAGTGGGTATATTTTTAACTTGAAGTGGGTTTTCTAAATTTCTTCAAATGGACTTTATTAAAAACAGATGTATTGTAACTAATAAAACTGTTTCACTTGTGAGGTTTTGTCATAATTTGGATTCCAAACATCTACATCTCTTGAATCAGAAGGAGATACCATAGAAAGAAAGGAACCAGATATTTGTCCCATCAACAGGCAGAGATAACTTGTTGAAATGATCTCCATAATTATGCCCTTTCAGCTTGTTGAAATAATAATTACAGTTCTTTTAAGTCTGTGATTTCCTCCCGCGTCCTCCCCAGAATTCGCGAGGCAGCCAAGACCCACAAGCTGGTGGAGCAGGAGTTGGCTCACGCGGTCAACGCCACCGCCCTGGTGCTCTCTGAGGCCAAGCTGTCCAGCCCCGAGGTAAGACACCAAGGAGGAAAGGGGGACAGATGCACACACAGATGGCTGATTTGACTGACGAGATGGAAAAGTAAAGCATGCAGATTTTCAGCAATACGCTTAGGTCACATGTCAGTTTTTACAGGCAGTAAATTTTTCGACCTGGTAATCTGAAACCCGTCGGTGACGTCACTTCAAGGACAGATCAGGCTTTCCAGTCTGATTTTATGGAGGCTCAAATGTGTTAAAAATTAATAATTGATAAGACATTTCTAAAAAAATGAGAATTAATAAGAATCACATAAAGAAAACACATATAGACACATATGGCATAACCATTTGTCAAGTTTTTCGGGGTTTGTTTGTCGGGTAAAATGATTTTTAGAAGTTTTTTTTCCCATTTTTTTTCCAAAAAAGGAGTTAGTTTTTTGTTTTTTGTTTTTTATTTGAAACTTTAAAAAATGAAACTTAAAATGATACTTTAAAAAAAATAAGATTTTTCTTCTTTTCACAGATCACTTTTTTTTGTGGAAAAAAAAATGTGACTTGTTTTCGCAGATGGGGAAAGAAACTTTAAAAAAATTATCCTGGCAAACTTGGATTTTTCTTTTGGCAGGGGTTGTTTTCAGAGATTTTTAACAAAAAAAATTCTTCTTTCTTATGTGTTTGTCATCACAGAAAAGAAATCACTTGCATCCAGGGGTGCTCATATGGGTGAAAAAAATAAAAAATAAATCGTGTGCCTTGTTTTCACAGATGGGAAAAAAAAACTGGCAAAATTTTGTCTTGTTTGACAAAGACTTAATAAGCAGTGACAACAATCATTAGGAAAAAAATGACACTAATGAAATGAAAACATACTTTGGAAAAAGAAAAATACTGAAAATAACATTTTATGGAAATAAGCTAAATAAAAAAACATTTTATTCAATTATTTCATGTTTATCTGAATTTTGTCTGTATATGCATATTCATATTCATATCAAGTCTTATTTATTCATTTTATATTAAACATCTTTGCTGTCTGACATCTTTGTTGGGAAAATTAATTCACTGCAGTACTTATGTCATCTTTCTTTGAACTGCAGAATCCAGTCTATTGCCAGTTTTTTTTTTCTTTGTTTTTTTTTTTTACAAATTCTACATTTCAAATGAATTTTTGTAATCAGGCACATCTAAAAGTTGTGTTGTAGTGAAATCTTTAACTGCCAGAGAAAAATACACAATTTTTGCTGCAATATGTTGCACACTTACTGCGATAAATGAGGCAATAGAAAAAAATACATAATTAATTGTTCCACTGTTTTATTGATTTACTTACTTGGATAGGGAACACAATGGTGTCATCTGAGCCCTAAGGCCATTTATTGTACATTTTGTTCTTGGATGCTTTTATTATGAAAAATCATCAATCATTTGCATTTTCAGTGTCTAAGCCGCAGCACAGCGGTGGAAATTGTCAACAGCAGTAAAGTTCTCCAGGCTGAGACCAGGATGCTGCTCGATGGAAAACTACTGGTACAACTCTACAATTTCATCCACGTCTTCTCTCTGTTGTTTCCTTTGTTTCCATTGTCTGCTCTGTTTTCCTCTTTCTATGTCTCTCTGTTTTTGCTGAAGGGATTCAAACCTTGAGGTCTCACGTTTCAGTTTCTGTTGTCCATTGTCTTTGTTCAGGTTTTGTTTGCTCTGGCTTTATTTACCCAGTAAGGAAATTTACCATTTTTAACAATCTCTCTGTGCAGAAGAGCAAATATAATGACAACACTACTGCATACCATGACATACTCTAATTTTCTGTTCTGCTCTTATCTGCTGTTATGTGCTCTTCTTTTTTATCTTCCTCAGTTTTGAAATGTTTATTTGTTGCATAAATATGTTTTACTCATTTCAGACTTTATTAATTGGGCAAAACTTTCACTGTTTTTATCGCCTGTGCTTCCCTAAAACAACTCTAAATGACAGAGACAAGATTAAATGATTCGACACACAACGTATTAGCATAATATGCAAATTACTTTTAGTTTGAAAGAATTTGCAGCACGGTTGGCAGATTTACTGGTTAACAGATGTTCACTGTTTGCAAATCTGTCAATTTGCACATTATTCACAGGGTGTCAAAATGTACATCATCCTTAGTTTGTGCAGAAAATCGGAGCAGGTGTAAGCATTTAGCATTTTCAGATTTACAGATGGAAGATGTTCTCAGAAAAATGTCTACATTATTTATATATCTACATGATCAAATATCACATTATCCCAATAAACTGTGGTTGCATAATAAACAAAAACCCCTTTCTCCTCCTCAGTCGGAGTCTCCGGAGGAAGAGGAGCTGCGGTCGACTCTGAACAGCCTCAGTGCCGAGCTCCACAAGCTGGATGACATCCACTGGATCTGTCCGCTCATGCAGTGCTCTGAGGAGGTGGGGAGAGAAACCGCTTGTGTATGTATCTGTTTGTGTATGTTTCAGAGAGAATCTATATATATATATATATATATATTGGCAGTATCACCTCTGCTACTCAGTCTACTACTCTCACAGGTCTCAAGATCTTACACTCAATTTCCATGATCTCTGTGTCTTTCACAGGACTCAGTGAGGGGCAGCAGTAAGAGCAGCAGCAGCATGAAGCTGAAGATCATTCCCAAAGTGAAGAAAGAGAGAGAGAAGCTCCACAAGCAGAAGTCCAACAGCTCTCTCTCAGGTAAAAGATCAGGACAGAGCTTTCTTTAAAGTCTCTGGCCGCAACATTGTACATGCAATCATGTTTCAAAGTCACAGTATCCAAACCATATAAGTTACATTTGTCTCTATCATCTTTTTTTTTGGTAATATTCGTCAATGTATTGTTATTGGTAAAGAAAAGACGTGCACAGGTTTTCATTTTTATTTTGTTTTTCTCTGCCCTGCAGGAACTTGGGATATCAAAGGTGGAGCCGGTGATGCAGATTGCTCAGGCAACTGAAGTCATGCACGAGGTGCTTTATTTACTGCCCCCTTTACCCCAAAAACGAGGGGCGAGGAGCACCCCTCCTGTTCCCCCCCCCCTCTAACCATGAAGCCCAGTGGCTTGCCAGAGGCGTGAGGAAGAAAAGGAAAAACCATCTTCCTAACTTTTATGCTATTTCCTCCCTGTTTTACTTGTTTGTTCTCCTTTTTTTTGCAAACAGGGAGGATTTTTTTGAATTTGAATTTTTTTTTTTTTTTTTTTTTTGAAGGGGCTTGGCTTTGCATCGCATTGCTTCACCATTGGCATTGTGCTTTTGGTTCTGTTTACCTGCTTGAGCTAAGAAGTGGGCGTGGCTAGCAGCAAATCAAACAGAGGACAAGGGAGGCGTGGAATGACGGCGTTCTCCTCGCAAATTTGTTTTGACAAAGAAATGTGTTTACGTGGTGCTCTCCTTGCATGTCGAGTACAGCCATCTTATTTTACATCAATTATTATAAGTTACAGTCTTTTAATTTTTTTCTTCTCTCTAACTTTAATCGTTTTATTTCTGAACTTGGTGTCCTTTAGACTTTGATTTTCTTGAGACTTTCTAAGAGTATTTATTTCTTGTTGCTACTGCCATGAGAACTCCAACGGCAACAAATCAACAAAATGAACAAACTGAAACATCTCAACCTTATCGTCTACTGAACTGGAGAATATCTTAAATGTTGCAAAAAATATACTGAGGAATGTACTTGTGTGGACTTGTATTAACCTGTGAATAATGATAATGTTAAATGATAAATCATATACTGTATGATTTCACAAAGGTTCTATTGTTGTGGTTCTCAAGTGGTTCTTAATAGGCTGTTGTGTGACTTATGTGGTCCAAGGCTACGCAGCCATGCTGCAAAAAATAATGTTCTTTATGATGAGTCATTTCATCTGGATTTTCAGCCTCATGAAAAAATCCAACTGTGGGATTTCAAAGCACGGTACATCACTCAGCTATTATTGAGGTCTAAAATGCGACTTATGTGGGAGTCAAAGAATCTCATCCCACTGTGCATTTTTTTTTTCACTTCTTTTTTGAGGACCATTTCAAGGTACAGCACTAGATGAAATGACTCAATAAGTTAAGATATTTTTGGCAGTGTATGGTGAGGGTGTTTACAGAAGGAGGAAGCATCAAGGACGCATTAACATACATTATAGCAGCTCAGCATACTACTCCTACTTTGCCATACTATTGATTGTATGTAATATAAGAATAAGAGTCAGTGGATATTTGATTTTGCCTTGTCTGTGGTTAAAAGCTATTATTATCATTATTGTTATTACAAATATATATATATATCTATTTTTTTGTATATCTTATTTTCCCAATGGTAATCTGTGAAGCTGTTCTGGCTTTGCTGCTTCCCCCTTTGACAAACTCCTTGGCCACTGTGCATATAATCGAAGCCAATTAATGCCGTTCTGTGTGTCCCTGCATGCATACTTAGCCTTCCTTCGCCTCACAGTGGGGCCAGAAGTTGCCTCATAATAGTGAACTTTAGCCTGTTTGTTCAAACCAGTGGCATTTGTGAGTATTATTTTTTTGTTTGTTTGTTGTAACCTGCTTGTCGCTCCAGGTTGTTGGGGTTTAACTGCAAGAGAACGCCAGAGAAAAATGTAACTCAAATGCCTGTCAAATACTAGTCCTGTATTTTCCAAACTTAATGAGGGTGTATTGATTTACACCCTCTCCGCCCACACAGTTCTCCAAGCAGGTTGCAACAAACAGCACGATTTCATATATCTCAATATTATTTGGCCTAGCTACGGCCAAAGCAAGTACGTGAATGTGCTGCTGTTTGGACACGGCTAAAATGCTGACGTTTACGACTTCTAGAGACAATTTCTACCCAGGTTTTGCAGTAATGATCCTTTATGGAATACACCAATGTTTGGGGAAAGTCACTTATTTGCTGTATTACCTCAAGATAGACAAGATTAATACCTTTTTCATCTTTGTGCACTCAGTAAAGAGATAGAAAGAGAAAGCTCTAAGATATGATTAGCTTAGCAAAAACAGAAAGAAAAAGAAAACGGTCATAATTGGGGAAAAACCAGTAAAATACTTTTTATTTACATGTATCCTATTAGCTAGCAAATTGTTTTTTGGATTTTCCTTTACTACAGGTGTTAAATGTACATATTACAGTAAATAAGACAACTTTTTTGTTGTGGAAGGTACAGCTAGGCTAGCTGTTTCCATTGCTTTCAGTGCTGTGTCATAAGCTAGGCTAAACAGGTCATGAAGCTAACTGCATACTGAATGGACAGGAATGAATTTTAGATAGTTCTATCTAGTGCTGTAACACAGCAAAAATGTGTCAGAGTATTATTTTACAAGTTTTAATTGTTGGGATGTGAAGTAATGTTTACAAGTCAAGATTAGACCTAAGTCAAACAGTAGCTAGAAATGTTTGCAAGCCGTGCAGATTGCTAATGGTGGAGTTAGCTTCATCATCTAAAGGTTGGTATAAACTACGAAGAACCACGGAGAAGTATTTAGTTTTATACACAACTTATCTAGAGTTGATTTGTCACGATGCAACTCAAACTTCACAAAACAACAAAAAAAAAAAGACCAAACATGAACATCATCGCAAATACACTTTGACTCAGGTCTGATCAAGATGAAGTTATTTAGAGATTTAACTCGAACATTACAGCCATGAGATGTAAAGGATCATTTCTGCGCTTCTTTCCATTCACGTGAAGGGTTGGTTCTTGATTTTTCTCAGTTATTTACACGTTTATCGAACTAACCCAAGCTAACCCTTGACGGGGCGGAGCTACTGTGAGGCGTTGTAGATGTTCAGATCTGGTAGGATTGTGTTACTGTATCCATAGTGTGCCAGCTATACGCTCTACACCTTAGAGGCTTTAGTAGTGTTGTGCCAAGTTTGTACTGAGTCCAGTGGGTTATGAGACATACCAGGTGTGTGTAAGGGTGTGAGAACGCGTGAGCTATTTGCGCTTCAGATGCGAAAGTTGTTGTATGTCGTACATTTCAAAGTTTACTGTATCTTGCCTTGCACTTTACGAAGAAGCAAACTTAATGGGGGGAAAAAAGACATTTTTGTGTATGTGTGCGTGTGTGTTTAAGATTTTGAGTGGTTAAGAGTGTTTTTTTTTAAAAATTGATTTAATGACAAAATATTTTATTTATGACAAATGTATACGGACAAAAGTGTGTTGATAAAATGTAATATATCTAACCAAACATAAAAGAATGATAAATATATGGAGATGTATACACAAATGTTTATTACATCAGTGGTTGTACAATTACTCACAGCAGCTTACGACCTCCCATTTAACACCGATGTTATTACATGTGATTGTATGTCATTCCACTGCCACAACACTGTCTTTCCAATGTCTCACCAATTGGTATTGAAATCGTTTTCTAAAAGTTTAACCATTGTTAAAGATATTCTAACTTTAAGCCAAAGTTGTAGGAATTCTCCAGTGTTATTACAAACTATTAACAAATCGTTTACACAGAAAAGAGATGTCATGTACAGCCTATGTTTAGCCAATACTTGTGTGAAATTTTTGTGTATTATTTTTGATTTGATTTGCATTCGTTGTGCTAACAATGAACACAAAGATGTTTGGGGAACACACCTTTGTGAAAGCCATTTTAGGATTAAAAACTAGTTGCCTATGTTTAATTTTATTTTAATTAATGATTCCATAGTTTGTTTGTATTTTTAATATCATAAGATGTCACTTTTTTTGGGGAATTTTTTTTCTCCAAGTAGTAAAAATGAAATTTTGGACTGAAACTCTTCCAAGGAGTTTACAAGAAGCTGAGAAGAAAAATGACAGCTGAGAAACTGAAATGATTCCAAACGCTCCACCATGTTTGTGCATCAGTTTTCCATAGACAACATTAGTGAATGCACCCCCCCCCCCCCCCCCCCCGCCCCCCCGATCTGAACAGCCTATATATCGAGACTGTGTGCGCAATGCTGGAAGCCAGACTAGATGTTGCACGACCTTGTACGTTGCGAGGTGTTTTATTGTGTTATCGTGTGCAGTGTGTAACAAAGACAAAGTCAGCGCAACCCTTTGGAGATTAAATGAATTATTGAAGTGTGAAGCTGGTGTCATGTGTTGATGGTTTTTCATACTTACAAAATCCAACATCAGGATACATTTAACTCTCAGTCTGTGATAAAAGCTGAAATTTAACTTTTTTTTTTTTTTTTGCTCTTGTCTTCAGTTTTTGTTTACCTTGCAGGTGGACAGAGATGTAAAGGCCTCAATAGTCCCACATGATGTCCGACTGCATCTAAAGGTAAAAGTGTTTATGGCTGTTTTCTAATGGCCACACCCAAAGGCATCTCACTGCCTCTTCAGTCCCATTGGCCTCTGAGATTTAATGTAGTAATGTATCAGAATCTTTGAAAAGAAATGAACCTTTTTCAAAACCAGAATGTTTTGAAAAAGTAAACTCCGCCAACAAGGATTTCCCAAAATCTCAGAAAACGTTGCAGCAGAGAAACAAACAGGCTAACACCTGAACACACGGAGATCTCCAAAATATGAAAAAATATTCAAACTTAAATAAGGTGACATATTAAGAGTCTGTCAGTGTGTTAATAGGTGGTTCCAAACAGAGGTTACCTGGATGTAACTCCAGTTACTCGAGTATGTACATGAACCCACCATCGGTTTGTAAATGAAACAAAAGTGAACACAGGGATTGTGTATTACTTGTAAAGCACAATACGACTTGCGGCGCTGCTCAGGCCTTACACAATGAATGTGACAAGCACTTCAGTTGAAGCATACTAAGGTCTTAAGACGAACATATCAATCTTTGGTTGTCACCCACGCTTGTTCTTAACACATATTCTATCAGTCTTTCTTTCCCTGTAGTAAAGCTGTTCGGTGAGTAATACATGGAGTAGGCGTGTTTTTGTACAATAGGCTCATAATGATGGTAACAATGTGTTGAACTACAATTTCAGCATGACTCATAAACTAGAGGCTAATCCGACCTAAACTGTTTTGTTTACAGCACGTAATGCCAGTGGATACTCAAATGATTCATTAGGCTTTTAAATTAATCATTCATCTTAATCATTCATCTTAAAACGCATGGGGATGTGTGATGGATAACAACTCTTCACACCGTTTACCCAGCCATTTATCTGTGTTGGGTTTAGCTGTCAGTTGTGAAATGTTTTAGTTGGAGACTCACAGGAAAAGACAAAGATTTAGCCGTAGAAACAGACATAGAAAAGTCTTTATTTGTTGTTTTGAAGCATCCTGTGGTGTCTGAGTATATTCACATTTGAGAAGGACATCACGATCTCTAGAATTACGATTAAATAAACTATGAAGGAGCCAATGTGTTTGTAAACCAAAGATGCAAGGAACTTGTTAGTAATTGCTTCAAGAGAATCAACTTCTTAAAGTTCTCAAATTTTTTAAAGTTCGGTCGAAGTTAGATTGATTAATAATTTGGATTTTTAGCTACAAAACGTGGAGCTTGAATCTAGTTATCTCCAAAATAAATGTTTGATTTTCCTCGTTACAAAATCAGTTTCAAGTTGAAGTTTTTTCTACCGTTCTAATGCAAATCAGACAAAATCAGAACTGATCAACACCTTGTTTTTTGGAGGAGTTACTCGAGATCGGGCATGTCTTCGAATCCCTCCCCTTCCTCCTGCTTCCTCTGTTCCTCTAACTGCTTCTTCTCCTCCTCCGCCTTCCTCCTCTCCTCCATCACCCTCTTCATCTCCTCCTCCACCTCCTTCCTCTGTAAATTCTGCATCTCTTCCACTTTCTTGTTCTGCTCTTCTCTGTCTTTTGCCTGCTTTTTGTTCTCTGGTGTGTCGTAGGCCCACTCCTCGTCTGAGTCGCTGATGTCGTCGTCGGCGATGTCCCAGTCGGGTTGGTAAGACTCGTTGGTTTCAGTGAAGGAGTCCTGTACCGGCTCGGGCTCCGGTTTGTAGTTGGGGTCCTCCAGTTTGCCCCAGGCCACCTGGTCGGCCTTACGCAAGGAAATCTCCACTTTGGACGGGACCATGTGGACCGAGCTCTGTTTGACACTGATCACCTGAAAAGGGTCGGAAGAGAAAAGAGTGAAAGGCATCAAAGGAAAAATGGAGGTTTATGAAGAAAAAATCTGCCAGTGGGATGAGATTTTGCACTTGTTGCTAATGTAATTTCTGATGTTTGAAGATAAACATTACTCCAGACAAACCTTGAAACAAGTTGACTTGCATCAGTTACTGTAGGTAATGTCATCCCACTGGCAGAAGCACTGGGCTGTATCCTTGTACTCACCCCCCACAGGTGAAAGTCTCTCTTGAAAATCTTATTGTTCTCAAACTGGATTTGACATGAGACCTGCAGAGAAGAGGGAAGTAGGTGTAAACTGAAACCAGTAAGAGTTGAGATTGATAATTTTAGCCAACAATTTTATTAATAAATGCTAAATAAATCCTTCAGTAATGCTTGGTAGAGTTTTTTTTCTAGCTTTAGCTAACAATATTAATAAATGCCTTAGGTTAAAATATTGCCAAATTTTAACAAATTTAAAGTTTAACTTATTAAAAACCTTCATGGAAAAAAAATGTAGCACCACTTTCTGATATAATATAGTGGTTTCAGATTGATAACAGTTTGATGAAGTGAATGAATGTGTGGTTTGCCAACATGTGTTTGATTGTGTGACGCTGCACTCACTACTGTCCGGTTGGCCTCTATGCAGGAAAATTCAGGGTTCGCGTTCTTGGCGTAAATCGTTAGAACAACATTATTTCCAGTCTGGTGCCAGTCGTGTCGACACGCCACCTTCTTCTTGTCCTGTAAACACACACACACATACACACACACGACAACACTTCAGTCCTACATGTTTTTCTCACACATAATTTGAAGTGTGAGTCATCACACTCATTTTGTACGCATTATTTTTGGTAGTGATAGAACAATAGTATTTCTGCTGTTACTGACATTGTCAGTATAATTAAAACAGCAAACAGTGAATAGTACTAGTGCTGCTGACAAGTGACATCCAAGAGCCAACGTACTGTGGACACGATGTGTAGCATGTAGTGACAATTCACCAACATTTCTTTCTCTGGTGGGAATCATTCCCATCCTGATCTTGTCGTTTGGGCGACTTGCATCACTAAGGTTTGATGTGTTTTGACATAAAATCACAGATTTTCTCCCACTTCAGCCTGTATATGTGGATGTTGTCTGATCACATAGCACAACAGAGGTTTGCAAGCTCTACACACCAATCCTCATTCAAAATAGGGTCATTTTAAATGTTGAGGCTGTGCTGTTGCTGTTGTTATTTCTGTATTTCAAAGATACTTTCAAGGTCATTTCCCACTGACCTTCCTCCTGACTTTAAACCAGTACCTGCCATTTATGTTGTATTCAGCCCCAGGTGGTGAATGTACCTGTTTTGGGACCCAGCGGTGTTTCCCTGTGGTGCAGCCCTTCTGGTCCAGGAAAGCATTGAAGTCTATTGTCTTTATGCAGCAGCAGCTCCAGTACTTGTACCTAAGCAAAAAGAAAATTGCAAGTGGATAACATCAGCATGACTGATTGACTGTTGCTGCAGCCATACAAATTCAACACACAGCAGTTCTACCAGATTAATGTGGAAATGGTGGCAGTGGCAGTTTTAATTTACTTCTAAAGTCTCTTCTTCTTCTAATATTTGAATTACTGATCTTTAATGAACTGTTTGATCAGCCTTCAGTTTTGTTTTATTTGCATCCATCCTTTGTAGAAACTAATTTGGTTTGAAAAGACAAACAAAGATTGTAATTATGATTTTGTAGATTATGCACGATGCCTTCGTAATATCCAGACTAGACTGGAAACGTGCAGCAGTGACTTTAACTCGGTGTGTCTTTGTGTTTGTCCCTTACCCCTCGTGGAAGACGGGTGCACCGGGGTGGTGGGTGCAGACCTCCATGTCTGTTTCTGGGCCTTGATAGACCTAAACAAAAAAAGACCTAAAGATCAGCTGATCAGTAATGTTTAACAGCAAAGGTTGAAAAAGTGACATGTTGCAGTGATGGGTCGTGTGTTGTTACCTGTGTTGTCCACAAGATGGCGCAGTTAATAAGCTTTACAAGACTGAAGAGGAGGAATGAGTGAGTGAGTGAGTGAGTGTGTGTGTGTGTGTGTGTGTGTGTGTGTGTGTATGTGTGTGTGTGTGTGTGCTCCTGTTTGTGTGAATGATGAGTTTGTCAACTAATATCAGAGACTCGACTATTTTGGGCCACCTAAACATGCCACAGAAGCCGTGTACAGACACACATACAAATACTTACATGAACAAATAATAAAGATACCCACTGTTTTGCATCCTGGGTTCTTGCACCTTGTCCCTTGTATGACAGCCTGACTCTCTATTGGAGGAGAGAGAGAGAGAGAGAGAGAGAGAGAGACAAAGAAACAGGTGAGATAAGAAAATCAGGAAGGTGTAGCAGCTAAACCATCTGTCTTACTGAGGCAGGTTTGTCTGAACTTGCAGAAATATTTGTGGCGCACTGCCACTACTAGGTTTGTTGAATTGTTTATCAAACTTATCAAAAAAAACTTAAACCATATTTAAACAAATAAACATACACAGTTAATTTTGCCTGTATTGCATCATAAAAGGTTAATTTTCCTAAAATGTGAAAAAAAATCTGCTGGTGCAGTTTGAATATTTCAACCTTTTTTCAATACGATCAACATGTTTCAAGTATTTTCTTGATTTTAGTACAATGACCTGACTTCTTTTCAGGTTCATTTCTGTTTTGTTTTGTTTTTGTTGTCGACCAAGAATATTTTATTCAAAAATATATTTGATTTTTTTGCTGCACTGGAAGATTTTCTCGCTTCTTTTGAGAGAGTTTGTAGCTACATCTGAACTGAAGTCAGAAATTACTGATAACGTTTTTGACTAAATGTTGAGGAACCCCGACACACACTGACCTTTCTGCTCTCTCTCAGCTCTTTTACTGATTTCCAGCTTCTCCAGCGCCTGAGTCAGCGATGCAGACACTTTTGGGGGCAGCTTGGTCATGGGCTCGTCCGAACTGCACGGACACACACACACACACAGTCTTGTTAACATAGAAATGGGTGCTAGGAAATAAGCACTCTAGCTCAGATACACACACACTGCAGCATTAGCACAGGCCTGCAGACAGAGACACTGTGGTATCCATAAATCATTTATTCCAGGGATGTTGCATGCAACCTCTTCCTGACCTCTGTGAATTAATGCATATACAGAGGCAGCTGCATGCATGAGTTACAAGGTGGTGTATGTGCGAAAATACGGATTCCATTTCCATCTTATGCAAATGTAAAATAAAGAGGAACCTTGTTAGGAATGGAGCTGAAAGTAAAACACACAAACACACACCTGGGTCTCTCTTTCTGCAGCTTCTCTGCAGATTTGGGTCCCTGGTAGATTATCTCCTGGTCGTTGGTGTGTTTAATTTCCCCCTTATCTGAAGTGACCTCCGGCCGCAGAGGCTCCTGCGGCTTCTCGTTGCTGTGGCGCCCGCGGGTGCAGCCCTGTTCAAACCCAGAGAAGTCACTTCAGTCAGGTGCCGAAACTTCAGGTGTAATTCCTCTTAATTAATGCGTCTGTGTGTCCAGACTAGACCAGCTGACACTTGAAGTCCCAGTCCAACATTACAGAGCTGTGCTGACCTGAGTCATTGTCTAAACTGTACGACTTTTATTCAGATTGTAGATGAGTCACTTTTTCAAGCTGGAAGAACCTATTTCTGCACAAGTTGTTTTGGGAACCATCCATAACCTTTGGGGGGGTTCTTTGAAGCAGTGTTTCTCAAAGTGGGGGTAGGGTAGGGAAAAGGGAATAATTCATTTTCACAATAATTTCATCCCAACACAACGACACATCTAAAAGCATAAAGCAACCCTATCAGATGGGGACCCTGGGGTAAAATCTTATCAAGCAGGGGTCTGTGGTATAGTTTGTGTCAGTTTATAGGTCTTTGACACGAAAAGGTTTGAGAAGCACAGATTTAAAGAACCTTTATTTCTCTGCGTGTACATAAAGTGACAAGATGTTCCCTACATAATCCTCCACGGAGGAAAATGACTGTAGCTGCTGCACCATATAATGTGGTACTTTACTGTGTACCTGCACTGAAAAGCAAAATGACTAGATTCATCTTCTGCGTGTTTATAGGAGACATTAGCAGCTGGATCCTGCAGCAAATGTACAACACGTTCTGAAGTGGAAGACAGACTGGTGCTGACTGGTATGATGGGTTAGGACAGGTTCACACTTTGACTGTGTCTGCTCGCCGTAATCATCCCTCCTGTTCACACCGGCCTTTAAAAGTTTCCACTCGTGATTCATTATCAACACGAGTGATGAGGGACAAGACAGACAGCCCTCGTTCTTTGTAACAATAAATTCCAGTTTTTATCTGAAGCTGATATGAGGCTTCAACTGTCTGAGTCAGACTAAATCAAGTGTATTTCAAGGTTACTGTCTTTTCACTGCAGCTCAGCACACAAACACTGTCTGGTGAACACAAAGAGAGATTCTGATTCATTTCTTAATGAAAAAAACGATAAAGTTATTTAATTTGAGGAAAGTAATAATCAGTTGCTAATCTATTTCTGACAAAAGTATTTTTCACTTTTAGACTTAAATATATTTTTCTGTATTTATGCATGTGATTATTTGATAAAGTCTTATTTATCTGTTTATGTATGTGTTTGTTGTAAAATGTCATTTAAAAAAATATATTTAATATAGTCATGAAATTGTGAAATATGTTTTAAAACTCAAAGCTGTTTTTTTTTTGACTCAAGATAAATCAGAATTTAATAATTTTGATCAATACTAGTTTATAGAATTTACATAATTTAAACATGTGTTATTTACTATTACAAACTGTTGTGTTTTAATATACACTTGTTTCAGTTATTAGGAGAAAATAGAGGGAAGAATGGGCTGAATGTGTCCAGAATCAGCCTGTTAATGATGCCTTCACATCATGGCATCCCCCTTAACTCTGAGTGCATTTTACATGAGCTGCTTTTTTTGTTTTTTACACTTTATCTAATATTTTCACTACTTCTACTTTTGAAATATTTGATTTAATCCATACAGCGACCTTACGCTTCTTTCCTTCATCATAAAAAACCCACAGATATTTACAGGAACATGAATTTTCTACAGGTGTTAACAGCGTGTTTGACCCTGAGCTGTTACCTTGATGGAGAGAAACTCGGAGAAGTCTGTCGTCCTCTTCCTACAGCACGACCAACCCTGGAGCGAGAGACACACCAACAAACATGTTATTTTTTCATGCAGAGAAATGAAAGTATCGTTGTTTATTTGTTTACATGTGACTTTTACCTTCAGAGCATCATGGAAGATGGGGACTCCTGGATGGAAGAGACAGGAGTCTGTTGGAGGAGAAAGAAACACACTGTCAGTCTAGATTTGGACACACAGTCAGCAGGGAGCAGCAGCTGTCCACAGGGGTCACTGGAGTCGAGAGGCAGCAAGTGTGCCCCATAAAAGGCAGCTGGTTGGCAGAGAAGTGGCCGTGTAGCTCAGCCGTCCTCCCGGAGACACGTGGCTCCCCATGCATGCTAAGCTAGCTCAGGCTTTCTCTCTCAGACACACACTCAGAGCACGAACAACAATGAAGACACAACTTGTTGGATATCACAGAAACCACCACTTGGCTTTTGCAGATTTTTGACCGTAAATCTGGTTTCCTGACACCTGTTGTTTACTCTAAAAACTAGCTTAAAAATCCAAATTGACCTCTAATCAGTTGGAGTGTATATGTTTGTTTGTTTTTTTTTGTTTTTTTTAATTTTGTACTAAAATTTTTACCTTTAACTCGCTAATTAAGGAGAAAAAACTGAAATAAATCTGATCATATGAGCATACTTTCAAAATAAAAGGTTAATCCATTCTTTGAATTAAATACTATTCTATTTATTGGCTTTGGAAAAGTTGCCCAGGATTAATTTAATCTTAAAGTGTCTTAATGAGTCCCTTTCTCAGAAACTAAGAAAAACTAATTTTATAGATCAAGTGAGATAATGTTGAAATATTACAGCTTTTCAATGTGCTGTTTGCTCAGAGGTTACAAAAGTGACTGAACACAGAGATCTAAGTGTAAACTTTGAGGGTGAAAAGAGAAATCAAGGCATTTATCCCACAGACTGACCAGTGAGGCTTCATATTCACAATATATAAACAACACAGTCTGAACAGAGAATCATTTAAAAACTCATTTAAAGCCACAGAAACAGAAACAGGCGGTAGAGTCTTACCGTCCTTGTTCTCGTTAGCGTCATACTTCTGCCCACAGCCTTTGTTGTAGCACAGCAGAGCCATGTTGGCCTGTTGGTTGGTTTGATTTCGTCTTCTTCGTCACCCTACGGTCACTGCGTGTGCGATTCTTCTTCAGGTGATTTTCTTTCCTGGTCTTAATGCTGCGGTCAGACCTCCAGAAGTTTCTCCAACAAGGAGCAGGAGAGATCCAGAAGGAGTGATCAAGAGAGAGAGAGAGCGAGAGAGGGAGGTGGGGGTCTCTCTTTCTGCCTGTCTGGTTTGGGCCTTGCTGAATGAAAGATAAAAATAGCAGCTCACCTCCCTCCTCTTCCCCTCCTGTCTAAATTTACAGCTGTCAGAGCTTATCTGAAGGTGGGGGATGACATTCCTCCTGGTGAGCGTCGGCTGTCACAAACTGGCCCTGCTGTGGCCCGACGGCCGCCACAATGGGCCTGACAACTTGTGGATATCTGTCACTTTCTGCTACCGGATCCACTGCAGACTGGACACATGCTGGGAGCAACAGCCTCCATTATTTCACCTGCTAAAGATGCTAAAAGACATTTTCATTGCAGTAACATGTTTGTGCTAAAAATTTACTGGATTTTTTTTTTGGGGGGGGGGAAAAAACCTGAATATTACATATTTCACTGATTAGAACCGGATCAATATAAGAACATTAAACCCATATGTGACTGTTGACCCTCTCATTCCAAGACCATTGGCATTAATCAGCTGCTCTAACAGCCTCCATTCTTCTGGGGAGGTCCTGACTGCCCCAGTTAAAGTAAGTATTGTGTTAATGTAAAAAGAAACCTAGTTATCAGAAATAAACTACAAAGCATGCATACTCCTCCAACTTATTTCGCTTAAGAAATCCTTGCAGCTTTTTAAAGTAGACATGAGTAAAATTCATGCAGCTTAAATTGTATAATTTAACATATTCACCTGTGCTTTGGTGCTGATGTGGACGGATTGGTAAAAAGGTGGTTTATATCTTGGATTTATGCAGTTCTGCACCAAAATCTCATTCACACTGAGCGCAGAGAGACAAACTGCCAGCGACAACAGGTGGTACGACAATAAATTATTCACTAAAGACAAAACACTGCTGTTTGTCAGCCTCAGTACATTCTGACGGATGTATTTCTTACTAAGGACCACTTAGTCAAAAACAAAAACAAAAAAAAACCCTGAAATACAACCAAATACATCACCGCTGGAATCTGTTAGAGCCTCTTGATGTGATTGTGGAACAAATGTACACAAACACTTTCATTATTCAGAGCTCAGCAGGAGTCAGGAGGTGGGAAGCTGCTTTTAAATCCCTCAATGTGGGAGCGCTGAAGTCGGCGTAATAACACACAATAGCAGGGGACAATCAGACCAGGCTGGTAGAAGTGTTTCTGGTCAGCATGTTGCAGGGGATATACACTTCAAGTATAAACAAAAACAAAGAGGAAAACAGTAACTGTGCACTGGAGATAAGTGGTAATTAAATGCTTCCCACAGTTATAGGATCTCTGGGACATTTTAAAGGTACTTATGCAAAGTTTGTATGTAAACTCTTGCCTTTATTAGTGGTTTCGTCAAATGAAAGCAAAATAACATGTTATGGGAAATTCTCTCTCACTTTTAATTGTTAATATCTATAACAATCACAGATGTTTACTGACTTTTTATGTCATTTCTTTGAGATTCAAGTCCTCTTAATGGAAAGATGAATGTGTGGCATTTTAAAAGTATACTATACATTACTGCTGAACTACAGCACAGAGAAAGGTCATACTCGCAAATATTCTTTTTTATGCAATTATTATTATTATCATTATGCGTAATGCTTTGGATAATAAAGTTTGATGGGAAAACCACATATATAAAAAGTGCATTAGTAACACACTGCCCTCCATCACCGAGCCCCTGAGCAAGGCATTTAACCCAACAGAAGACGACAGGTTCTTGCAGGCAGATTTTAAGTGTTAATACATTTGTGGTATGAATGTGAAATGTTTACAGGATAAACAAGGTTGAAAAGTGGCTGCAGAACTTGCCAACTGCACAAATATGCAAGATGAATTCCTGCATTAACTATAAAACTGCAGAAAAAACCATATTGGACTGGGTAAAACATGCATTGAGACTTCACTAGAAAAGAGGCTGAATTAAGAAAACACATTCTCACGCCCTGAGGCACTGCAATTAAAAGTCAGAAGATGCGCTGTTTGACATTTCAAGGCCTCAAGTTTTTCTCATCTGAGACTTAAAAAGTATACTTTAAGGGTTTGTAGACTCTATGCAGTTAAAGCAGCAAGTTGAGGATGCAGTTCCTTCAGCAACTGTCAAGAAAACTCAAAGACAGACAATCGTTTAGGAATGGAAAATGACTTTTTATTTCTTCCAAAAAAAGAGAGAGAGAGAGAGAGAAAACAAATCCCTAGAATAAACAAATATACTGCTGTAAAATAAAAGCCTGTGATTTTTGTTGACTGTAACATTTGTTTGCCTTTCCATGCTTGATACAATCCATATATTTCTGCTTTAAATAAATAGAAAAAAATGTACAAAGAGATGGGGGGGGGGGGGGGGGGGGGGGAGGACAGAGAAGAGAGAGGAACGGCTCAAAAGGTGTACTCTGCTCAAAAAACATTTGGCATCATTGAGAATTCATGGCTGATCCTGATGTAAGGGGAGGTCTGCAGCCCTCGAAAATCTGCATCGTCTGTCTGTTTTAGCCCGCCCCCACTGAGTAGTAATCATACCTATATACTGCAGTATGAACGCTAATATCTTTCATGTTCAGAAAAATAAAGAGTAAATGAAAATAATGCAGTTGCGGATAATGAGAGTATGTATTTAAGCTCTGTGTTGTGAGTGTGAATGTGTGTATTTCTCTATATACAGAATAGTGAGGCAGCAATCCGAGGTTTTACCAAAAAACACAGATGTAGAAAAAACAGAACGTGCACAAGAGATCTTTGATTCAACACACCGGCTCACTGACAAAAATGAGGAAATTTTATCCATTGAACAGCCTCTCTCTTTGTTTCTTTCATTTCATTTTGTGGGTGTCTAGACTCTAGATTTCTCTTCTGACACTGCCACAGCTGCAGCACGCACAGCGACCCACAGATGGCGCCACAACAGTGCAGAATCCAACAGGACTAAATCTGCCATTGAGGACATGTGCTGCAAGTAACAAATGTGACATCTTTGGGAGAAGTAACATAAAAAAAGGTTTGGCGCTCCGTTTTGCTACAGTGGCTCGTTTATCGACAGAACAAACATCTGTCAGATTCGGTCCAAACAAGTGATGAACCTCGCTGTCACGGACGGCAAATGACCGGTCAAAAAAGTCTGATCCATCTTGCCCTTCGCCTTGTCAGGGCGCCTGACAGACAATACGTTTTAAAACAGGGACAACAAGAGGAGAGAATTTATCATCATCATCATCATCATTGTCATTATCACCATCACTGTCATATCATGCTTTTTTTGGAAAAGGACAACAAACATCCACAACAATACAACCATGCTCTCACCGACCCTAGAAAGAAAGAGGGATGGTTCGCCAGAGAGTCTGCTCTCTGAAGGTCTGATACACTTGACCTTAGCAGACAACAGAGTATTTAATATGACATCAAGGGTTATCAGTGTATCCTTCTCCACCTGGACTCGTGCTACAACAATGCAGAGAGGTGGTAGCAGCTTTTGAAGTTGAGAGAAACTTTCTAGCGAAGCTGGTCTGATCCTACATCGCCCAGGTTAACGGGCAACCCCAGAGAACAGTGGTTGTACTGGGAAATTCCCAGCCGAGAGAGTTGAGAATTCAAGGAAGGGAGTTGCCGAAAAAGAGCCTGCATGCTCGGCCAAAACCCTCCCTGGATAGCAAAATTACCTACATGATAAAGCTGTAATAATTACTGGCAGTTACATCAACGCTAAGGAGACGAGGAGACGAGCCAGTAACGTTTATGAGATTCGAAAAACCACAGTAGTCTCCTCTTCTACGCCCTCTTTGAAACCACTCAAGACACAAAGACAAAGAAAACCTCATTGCAACAGGCAGGACTGGATTTCCATGCAGAGAAATTTAAAAGGTTTACGAAGCAGAACGGGAGACGGAAAGAAAAGAAAAGCAACACACAGGAACACAAAATGTAGATTTAGCTTGCAAGAAAAAACTTGAAAAATAGTAAGTCAGACCAAGTTAAACTCTGATTTTACTGTTTTTCATACCAAAGCCAACCAATTTTGTATTCTACAAACATAAAAAAATGATAAGAACTGCAGGTGGACCTGATATGATTCACTGTTTTTAAGATCCAGTGAGATGATGATCTGATCCTGGATCAGTGCCATGGAAGAGGCTTCTTTTTCTGAAGAGCCAGTTTATCACACCAGATTAGAGACAGTAAGACAGCTGTCGCAGAAAATAAAGAACCATGATTAGAACTAATTTTGGTGCCAAAGCGGAGGCATCCATTAAAAAAAATAGTTTTACGAGTGCCAAACTAAATGCAAAGGTATTTTTGTTACAGACCCTGGAGAGGAGGATTTTGAGGATGGAGAAGCTCCAGAGAGTCTATGTTTAGGATGCATGCAGTGTCAGAGGGAGTTCATGCTGACACCAGTTCAGTTTTAGGGCATAACAAATACAAGAAAGCAACTTTCTGTTCAGAGACATTTGGCTGGACACAAAAACCAAAAATAAACAGCTTCCCTACTGAAGCTGGAATTGTGCTTCTCCGGGATCCATGCAAGCAAACAAGTGTCATTCGGACACGTTCACGAGTTTCTCTTACACTTGGTTTGGGGGTAGAGTTGTCGCATTTAATAAATCACAATGTAAAGAAAACAGAGAAAAAGTCTGGAAACAGAAATTAATTTCACCCCAGTGACCGAAACCACTACATCCATGAAACAGAATTTGGATGTATTAAAGTAAAAGCATGGGACGATGACAAGCTGGTGAATGAGAAAGCTGGCCTTCAATAGAAATGTGTTTTCCTATACTCTGCTAGACAATAAGTTGTGGCAGTAGTATGCTGAGATGTATGTCTAAACACTGAAAGAGGAAAATAGAGGAAACTTCTTGACAAGATATTGGATCAACCAATCAACTAGATTGGCGTGCAGGTCCAGATTATGCGTTTGACATCCCTTGCAACCTTCGGTTACCAATAACACTCTTCCATTTCCGCAGAAGCAGAATTCCAGTCTAACAGGGCAAGGAACTTTTGTTCTGCAACTTTCTGCAATTTTACGACTAAATAAAAGTACCCCTGAACATTGGCTAGTTGATTGGCAAATTGAGCAGACAGCTGCTGCTGAAATCTGCTAGCACTTAGCTTAAGCTCATTTCCAAACATGGTTGGACTATATACCGTACTTAGTTCTAGAAAAGCACTATATGTCTCCGTTATAGCCAACAAAGCCTCCATTTGTCATAAAACACCTGGATATCCAAGCATTAGATTCGCTGTTGAGGTTCAACAGTCCAGTCAGAAACAGTTTGTTGGCTGCTGACATCACAGCGAGAGGCGAAGATGGCTGATGTTGTCGAGACAGGAAAAAAAGACAGGAAAAAAAGACAATGACCTTACCTACTGGACACTGGAGTGATGCTAAGAGCAAGAAGAAAGAGCGCACTTAAAGCTAGAAAGAAGCGAACCACAAAGCCTGAGCCTCCGAAAGGTTTCATCTACAGCTAAAAGACAGAGACACCAAGAGAGATAATAGAGCTATAGTGAGAGCAGAGGTGAGGACAAGGTGGGAAACCTACTGGAGGAGGTCTTCTACAGGTTTAAAGAGGATACTATGAGGAGAAGCTAAGCTAACACAAGACTGCAACAAGAAGTGTCTAAGAGCAATATCTATCCAACAGCGACAGTGATGGGTGATCGCAGACAACCTGACAGAAACTGGCTATTATTACAATTTTTTTTTTTTTTTTTTTTTTTTTACATATCTACACATACCAAACAGTGACAAAGCAGGCTAAAAAAGCATTCTAGAGAGAGACCAACTAGACAGAGTTCAGAGACTGAAGCGAGATTCTAGAGATTTCACAGCAGAATGGATGAGTGCGATACAACTGGACTATCACTGATGGTTGGGATGTAGAGGCTGGACTGGGACCGGGGATTGGACTAATAAACAGTTTCAAGTTCATTGTTAGAATGGCAGGAAAATAACTTTTAGTTACCTGCCAAAGTGGCTGGTTTAGACAAAAAGATTAGACAAACTTGTTATTGTAAAACCCAAAACTATCTTTACAAACTTCAAATTTCTTTCTTAACTTTTTCCACACCAGAAATTCTGGCGACAGCTCTACTACGGCAGGATAGTCACTTCAGTGCAAAATTTTTGCATGTGCATTCTGCAACAAAATTTGATTTTACAAAAACAAAGCACATTTTGTGTCGAACTCGTTGGCTCAAGCTTGGCTCGAAATCTGACACAATTTGACCCTCAGAAATAGCCCTCAATGGAAAACATACACATAAATGTGTAAGCATATATGTGAACACACAATAAAATGCATTATGCACAAATACACCAACAGTCGAACTCATGGTGACGGAAGCTTACATGAGTCAAATTTGATCCCCAAAACTTCCTGGAACCACAGGGCGAGGGTGATGCCAAAGGTTCAGTGTCGTTTGGCTCTTGGTGCAGACAGAGTCGCACTTAAAGACTCTCACTTTGATTCAGTGCAATTTAAAGTGAATTCAACTTGATTCAGTAACATTTAACTCACTCACTCAGTGCTGCTGTCATCAATCATTGGCACATAACGTGGATCTGCCAATTAAGTGTACCTAATGAAAAAGCTTTTTGTTTGAATCTGCTTGGTGAGCTAATGAAGACAAGAAAAACAGATACACACAGGTAATCAAGGTGCTAACAGGCAGCTAACAGGCTAATGATGCTAATAAACACTCTTTAGCATGACATAAGTACAAATTTATTCCATTTTAGCCAAAAAGATAAGAGAGTGTAAAATCCCACCTAGATAAAGGCCCGGTCACACCGTCGTTTAAAGTATTTATAACTTGTTCATTCGCTCACATGGGGGCAGGTTAATTTGTGCAATTTTTTCATAGCAAGTTCAACTTTTGTGAACTTGGACTCAAATTTGTGCTGTTGACTGATAGCAAGCTGTCCTTTCATTGCTAAAACTAAAGTCCAAAATGGAGGCAGCGGTTGCAGCGATTGCAGCTTATTAGCTGCGTTGCACCGCTTTTATATAAAATAATAATAATGTTTCAGAAAATGTTCTGTTAGAGTATAAACTGCTCCACAAAAGAGGAATGGTTTGTAGACCAAAATACATCTTCTGAATAAGCTGTGTCAACTTATTGTCAGTTATCAACAGTTTCTGGTGTGACCAGGCCTTAAGAAATATATTTTTTAAAGAAACATTTTGGTTCACAGACAGTTTAGACAACTCTGTACCGTGCTAGCATGTTGTCACCGCTAATCCCTGTCTCTCTGTGTGTATCTGTGGCTTTAGGAAAAGAAAACAATGCAGTAACAGAGTAACAGAGACTTTAGCTTAAAACCCATAACAACAAACGCTCAACTACTATAAACAAATGGTTCAACAAATTGCTGTACAAGCCCCGATAACATTCAGGAGAGGCTGCAGGAGAAAACAGATTGAAAAATACAAATATATCCCAACAAAGCGGAAAATTACGGGAAACACACTGGACAAGATCTGCCTCCAAATCTCTCGCTGATTGGACAGTTGTGAACACGGGCAGAGAGGGAGGGAGTGGATGGAGAGGAGGTCGGTCGTCAAGGGATTGTCTGAAGCAACTGCTGCGCGAACACAAACACACACAAGTACACACAAGTACACATGCCTCCACACTTGCACTAAACAAACACTTGTCCTCTCCTAAGTGCTCCCAAGTTGCCGTTGCAGGCGGACAGTAACCCAGAGAAGACAAAATAGCACCAGTATGAAATAAAGCTAATTCTGCAGCAAATGCTCTCATGAAAACCAGAGGTAGGATTTCCTCAATCCCCTCTTCTCTCCTCCATCTTTCTTTACATCTTTCTCTCACATCCTTGTTCCCTTCTCCTGAAACATCACTCCATCGATAGGATTTAAAACACAAATCAGACAGAACAGAAAGAAGCTACACAAACACACACACACACACACACACACACGCGCAAGGAGTTGTTTCAGACAAAGGCCAGCTGCGACGACATCTCCCCCACCACATCCCTCCATCCTCTGTTCGGTCATCTTCTCCTCTTTCCAACGTGTTTTTTGGTGTTGGTTGGTTATCTTGTCGTCTGTCTGTCTCTTAGTCATTTCAGCTCGATCAAATCATTCCTCCGTCCATCTGATCATTCCTCTTGTGTGTTTTCTGCTGCTGTTTGTTTGTTTGTCGCTTTTGGCACTCTGCTTCCCCCCTGACTGGATTACATAAACTGCATCTGAGACAAGAGAAGGAGGGAAAAAAAAAACAGAGAAATTGTTTGTTTTGATTATTCTAATGTTTCACTGAAAATCATTTTGCTGCTGTGATTGGATGCCAACAAATGATTTTGCAACAGGAAAGAGGCACATAAAATAAATATTACACCTGAGGTTCCCAAACTGAGGGTTGGGACCCCCATGAAAGGATAACAACATAAATCTGAGAGGTCACAGGATGATCAACAGGATAGGAACATGGGAAAAAAAATACAGAGATATTTCTCTAATTTCATTTTGTTTTGTGAGTTACTGAATAATTTTTCATCCTCTTGTAATTTAAAAATAATTATATTATACAGGCAAAAACACAACTGGGAATAACATGACAGCGGTGAATGATAAAACACAGAGCACCAACAAACTGACTGATTTCTGTCAGTTAAACATCAATCTGAAGTTTACTTAGGTTGAATAAAAACAGCTAACATCAGCCAGCAGAAGCTAAAGGTCATACCAGACCAACATTATGAACATAATATACTGGGTTAAACTCATAACGCTGCAACTGCTGTGAAATGCAATAACTTGTAAAAACATTAGGAAAAGTCATAATGAAATTCCTAATAAAGGCACTTTATTGCCATTGGCCACTGTGATGTAATTAGGGGTGTAACCATTTTAACTGATGATGTTATATCACTGAGTAACTGGTAATAATACAAACATAACAGTGGAATTATTTAAGCTGTTATTATCATTATCATTATCATCATCATCATCATTATTATTATTATCATTATTATTATTATTATCATTATGACATTATCAGATCACCACCTTTATAATTTGGCAATTGCGATTATCATATCATTATAATGTAAAAATGAGCATCTATTACTTTGCTGTGCTTGGTCATGTGATAATGACATAATTTTAAAATTGTCTTCAAATAGTTTTTCAGTCATTTTGACTTTGTATTTATCTGTGTTTATTTGCTTTGCTTTTTATCCTGTGCCAGCGCTGCACTTAGGGAACAAATAAAGTGACAGATGGATTAGTTAAAGTGGGTGCATATGTTTTGTGTATTACCTGGGCTCCGGGCATGGGCGCGAAGGGGTTGGTAGGTCTGAGAACAGGCTGGTTGTACATCATTGGCTGAGGAGCCATCACTGGTACCCCACCCATCTGACCCATCTGGGGAGGGACCTGCAGAGAGAAAGACACCAAGGGAGAGGAGGTTGAGATGGTGATAGATGGACAGAAAACAAAACAAGAATTAAGAACACAGAGCGAGACAGAAAGAGAAAAACGAAAGTGAGAAACCAGTGATGCACAAATGGCAAAAGGGCATGAAATTCAGAAACAAATGGAAATAGTAGAAGAAAGACAGGTGTGAAGACAAAGAAAAGGGTCAGGTGACAGGAGCTACTTCTCCTGTGTATGTTCTCCATTAAAGGCAAAATCATGAGAATTTGATTAGTCAATTAACAGAAAGATTCACCAGCAACTGTTTTGATGATTAACTATTCTTTTGAATCACTTATTAAACAAAAATGTAAAAATGTGAGGATTTATTGCTTTAAGACTGGATATCAAACATGACGTTTGAAGACGTCACTTTAAGCTGTGGGGACTTTTTTCATTTTAATAAGGAAAATAGTGAGCTGCAGCCCTGCACTGCATGTATATGAGGGTGTGCTTGTTTGTACATGAACAGTGTGTTATTTGTGTGTTTTCCTTCTGTGCACACTCACCATTCCATACACAGGCACTTGCGGTGTGGAAATGGGGAAAGCCATGGGAGCTGGAGCCTGGAAGAAAAGCAAAAAAAAGAAAAGCAAAAAAGCAAAAAACAAAACAGGAATTTAGTGTCTTAAGCTCTGACAGACATCTCATCTGTCCCTATTAGAACTGTCTCACTGAACACCATAAATAAAACACACACCATCTACTGTACATGTCTACACTTAATGCTGATAAAGTGTGTGCACATCAGGAGCACAACAACGCAGCATGCAGCAGAGGTACTTAGCGGAATCCCACAGGGAGCAATCATTACCACCGCTTTAAAAGGGGGTGGCTCAATAGGACAGCGTTTAGCCCTGCCCTCCTTACTCCACAAATCAAATCCACCAAGGCTGAATGGGCCTCAAATTCAACGTGACGAGCAATTTGTAGCTGTCGTTTACAACCCACACACATCTGCATCAAAGCCACCGATTCCTGCCCGACAGATTGCTAATTTATGGGAGTGAGTGTCAGTATCATGAAGGGAATGTCCTGGAGGAGAATCAGTTTATAAGATGAGAAGTGAAGATGCAGTGCAGGGTGCCTCTTTGCACAACAGTCTACTATCTATAACACGTACAGCAGTATTAATATTAACAGATGTAAGATGAGGTATCTATAGCCTGCAGTAATTTCACAGTTACAGAGTACATATCACAGAGGCAGGCATCCTGACAACTTCTCTCAAACTCAACTAATAAGAATCTGGGTTTTTCAGTTGGGAATACCTGCAAGCATCTGCAGATGATCCAAGATAAACCAGTGTGTTTTTTTCCCCCCTCTATCACATATAAAAGTTCAGTATTTGCTGCAGTCAGAAGTTGAGAGCGTTTTGCTCTGCTGCAGGTCTGCTGGCTCACCCGGAAGTCGCAGGCTCCCACTGTTTTCACAAACCCATTAAAAACAGCTTGCAGAAACACGCTGCTGCCTTCACAAACCTAATCCATCACCGTAAATGAGACAACTGTGGCAGTTTTCTTAACATGACTTCATAACTCCTCAATCACTGCAGCACTATAGAGCATACTGGTGACTACTTCCCCCCTGCCAGAGCTGAATGTTGCAGCTTTGTTTTGCTGGAGAAATAGTACAAAATTTCCATTAAGCACAGTAATTAGCTGTGTGCTGTATATTACCTTTGGAGTCTTAAATAAAATGATGGATTACATTAATCAAGGCAATAAAATAGACCTATTAAATTTAAGCTTTTATGGGCAAAAATAAAACTGCACTAGCATTGTCCTGTAATTGCTACTTAAGCGACAACACCCTAATCAATGCTTTGAACAAACAGCATGTTACACTGCTTGATCTATAAAAAGAGTTTAGTCTCACAGTATGTTATGACTGCTGCATTTGTCTTTATTTAAACTTAACTGTTAGTTACTTTCATACAATTACTTTAAGATTTTTTTTCTTGTCAGCAGTGAATAAAAAGGAAATAAACTCCATTCCTTCTTTTAATAGATGATGTAATTTAACACGAAGCTGATGTGTTGCACAGAAAGTTTATAGCTATTGCTAATTTTCAGCTCTTGTCCCTGTTGGGCTTTTACATGTACAGTGTAATTAAAATAAGTTCAGCATGATGTATCACCTCTTCTGATACAGATGTTTTCATTAGGACAGTGGTTCCAAACTTTTATGGCCCACAATAACTTAAAGGTTTTTGAAGATCATTTAATTTTAATACATTTAAAAACATCACTTATATTTTTAATTTTTATAATTGTTTTGCAAATGATTTGTCGGCCCACTTGCAATACTTTTGCGGCCCAACATTGGGCACCAGCCCACAGTTTGGGAACCACTGCGTTAGGAGTGCAGTGTTTTCTGTTGAGGCTCTGAAAAAAAGAAAACTGAAACTCTTGTTGTGAAAACTGAGCCAAAGCAAATATAAAATGCTTTAACATCTAAGCTTCAAAGGTTCTTTAAAGGCGAGGATAGGAAGTGGAAGCGATCAACATAAAAAGGTTTCTTGTAGGGCCAGGAGGACCAGTGAACTGGTCTCAGGAGGTAATCAAAATGATTGATCAGGTATCGGCTTTTAATTCTAGCCCTCAGGGAGCAGGCTGTGAGAGTTGATCAGTCGGCAGCAGAGAGGTAAGAAATGAGTATTTATCTGTCACATACGTTTCCTGGTTGCTCCGTGATGCACTGGTGGCTTAAAGGTTTTAGTTTTCAAAATCCTAATTTAAGATCTAACCGACTTTACATCATCTGCACCTGAACCATGCTGCTTCACTTAGGTACCCATCTGTCTCTGAGTTTGCCTGCTTGTGCAGAATGACAGCAGGAATAATTTTATTGTATTTTTTTTTTTAAGGATGACAAGATGATGTCTGAGAGAAAAACAGAGCAGGTGAGACGCCGTTTATGCTTCACTTCACCTTCTCTGTCAGCGCTTTTGTCCATCTGTCTTTCAGCCGAGCCGTCAACCTAATGCATCATGTTTTAACATTTATCTGTTTGTCTGTATCTGTCTTTCACTGCTCAGCCTCTCCTCTCTCTAGCTTGTTTCCTTGTCTGCCTGTCTATCTATATATTCATTTTTAAACTTCTGTTGTCCCCCCCCCCCCCCCTCAGATCTTTAATCCACAGTTTTAGCGATTCAGAGCTGAACTTTTGCTATTCCCTTTGCCACTTCATTCTAAAGGGCGGCTGTCTTTTTTTCTGGGCCTTCTCTGCAAAAAAATCAGACATCTGCCCTCAAATGACCTGCATCGCTAAGTGCAGGTTAAATAACTGAAAGTCTTTTGCAGGATTTCTGGCATTTAAAGTATCAAGTGAGCAGAGACTGATGCACCCGTGCCCTTTCTGGTGAGAATCTCAGACATGGTTCTTACTTATCATGTGTGATGCACAAACAGCCTCTTTATTCTCTGCTGCCTGTGATGTCTTATACATTACTGCTACAGACTGCTATGACTTATTTATTTGTGCTCAGGCTTACAGAGGTTATGTTTGCTGTTTTTCAGACATGTGTACATTTACAACAGACATAACAGATTTTCCTTCTCAGGGACAATAATGAGAAATGTATTAATATTTTTTGTCTATGAGCAAAAAAAAAAAAAAAGCTTAATTTAGTCAAAGCTAATGCATTTTTCTGTGTTTGCTTGTCTTGCTGAATTTATACTGAAGGCAGGAGTCACTTCAATGCTGACCACACAATGCAGAGACTTTTGTCTTGCACCATGTAGAAGGACAAAGACATTTTGTTTTGTTTTTTTAAACGCCACATTTTTGCATGGTGCTTCTGAATTAATCCCCATAGGCAATTTCTGTTTTTATGTTGCCCTTGTCAGTAAGAGTGAAAGATGAAGTAATGCAGCCAATATCACGTCTCTGGAATTAGACTGAGCAGAGCGTTAGTTTCACAAGTCTTTGGGATTTTGACACAGACTGTAAACAATGTCAGAAGATCTTAACCCGTTCAGTCTGTCAGTACATGGTGCAGGGTTAAATGGTAAGGCTCCCCATGTTGTGTATTTTTGTTACTGTCAACAAATCCCAAAAGAAGTAGTGTATATTTATGACACCATGAAGGTGCATGTATGAAAAAGTGAAAAGTGTCAATCAGTGAATAGTTTTTTGGACAAATACGAAGCTCTGCAGCAGCGGGGAATAAGTTATATCAGGATTTGGCTACAGAGACAATAATGTTGAATAATTTTATTTCTGGATATTTTAATTTGATTCCTAATGATTAATTTACATCAGATAAACACCAGTGTTTCATAAAGCGCTTATTATAATACATCCTTGGAATTTAACTTTTTCCTGCTTGCAATGAGTAAGCAACACTGTTGATTCCTTGAATACAAGTGCGCATTATAGGCTCCACTGCAAACACATTTCCTGGTTATAAAACTGTGGACCAAGCATTTATTTTCCTCGGTATAAGCAAAACCACCAAAAAACATGATACATCTTCATTTTTTAGGCCGACATCTGCAAAAAAATTGAGAAAGAATAAAAATTTCACCATTCACACAGGTGTCATCATCAGGCATATTTAAAAATAAATGTTATCCCACATAACTACATGTCAGCTGTCAGCAGCAGGTGCTCCAGCTAACTACAGCACATCCACTGCAATGACCACTAACTTTGAGGATGGACAGGACAGAAATTCATCTGAATCGGCTGCTAGCTAGCATTAGCTTCAATTGAATCTCGTAGCCAGAGATAATCTCTCATCGACAAACACAAACCAAGAGCTCAGATCAACGTTTCTCCTCTTGTTTTATCTCTAGATTCGCTATGAGACCGGCAGAGTCAGATTATCCTGGGTGACACCAGTCCTGTGAACCACAGCAGGTCCACACAGACTGTAAGGCCCAGTCCCAGCGTTGTGACATTAAACACAAGGTTACCGTGGTTACCAGGGGACGTCCAGTAGCATAAATATATATATTCATACCTCACAGAGTGCTGTCCCATTCCTCTTTATACCATTCTGGGCCTTTACTGCCTCGCACACTCACTTATCAGGTGTGGTAAATTAAGTCTGTGAGGGTTCAGGACTTAAAGAGGACACTGGGATTGGGCCAAACTGTTCACATCACAGTTTACGGCACTGTTATGACTCAAGGCGACTCAAATGGCCAGCTATATATATTTTTTCTTTTACTTAAAATAACCTTTTTGTGCATATTGTAATAACTCACTGAAGCAAAAATCCAAAGATCAATCTTTGGTTTTTAAATTGAGACAGGATCCTTCAAATAAAAATCACAAATACTTCATTATTGGTTTAAATGAACAAGAGACAAACAAGCAAAATTTGATCTGATCTTTTTTAACCGTGTCTGAGGGAAGAGCAGCACAGGAGAAAAGATAGCACCTTGTTCTAACTTCCTGGTATCAGTCAGTTTACTTAGTGCTTACATAACTAGCACAGAACATTAGCCTTTAGCACAGAGGTGAGAGGGTTATTTGTGGAACGTGGGCAAGAACTGAATCAACTTCTTGTTAAACAAGTTTTCTTCAAGCAAAAGGGAAAAGGTGGCAGAGAGAGAGAAGAAGAGGAAGATGGTAAAAAGGGAGGTTGGAAGCAGATAAGAGAAGTTATTGGGCAGCTTGTTAAGACTTTTCTCAAGTACTTACATAACTAGTATAGAACATTCCATTCTGCATCAGGACGCAACAGGGAAAAAAGACAAAAGACAGAGAAAGAACAAGAGACAAAGAGGCAGAGAGGAGGAGGAGAGGGAAGAGTCGAGGTGACGAAGTGAGAGTGAAAGAGAGAATCCAAGAAAATGAGCGCAAGATGATGAAAGAAGGAGGGAAAAAAAGAAAAACAGGAAAGAGGGTTGGAAGAAAAAGGGAGACAGAAAGAATAAGAAAAGGAGTTAAAGATGGGGAGGAACAATATGTGAGAAAAAGAAAGAGTGTTAGAACGACAACGTAGGCAAAAAGAGAAGAGCGACAGAAGCAAGGAAAGGAAATAAAATGAGAGAAAAATAAACGAGGGGTCACAATACGGACGTGCAGATGTCAAAGGCAGTGCGGCGAAAACAGGACGAGCAGATGACAACGCAAAACAGAGTTGCGATAAAGCAGAACACGGGTGAAGAAGGGAAGGAAGACAAGTGGATGACAGTGCAAAAACAGATGGAAGAAATGCATGAGGTGGACGAGAGGGACAGGAAGGAGAGATTAGAGGGGATGACAGCAGGGGTGAGGGAAGAAAGAAAGAAAGGATCAACAGGAGAGAGCGAGACAGAGAGAGAGCGGAAGAAGATGATAGATATTGGGGAGAGGGAGAAAGAGAGGAAGTGGAGGGTTAGTGACAGTTTGTCCTCGTCAGCCAGAAATTGCAGTCCAGAGATCAGGAGGACAATCAGGAGCTGCCAAGATCAGCACACACACACACACACACAAACACACAAAAACACACACACAGAGCATGCACAGGCAGTTATAAACTGTACAACAGACTCACACAGACCTCCGTCTATACACAGGACACAACAAACATTCACATGCACACAAACAGGCAACGATTTTTAGTGAGGTGTCTGCAAGTTTTATTTGGATAAACGTAAGTTTTCACCATCATTTCTCTAGTCTGGTCCCAGACGGGAGGTCAGATGATCGGACAGATTACAAAACAAGCAGTTCAGCCACGTTATCTTAACCACTTCATCTGGAAGTGCAAACCAACAGTGAGCTCAGCTGTAATCTTGGTAATCATTCCTCATCGCACAGGCGTGCTTACAGCTATGTTAGGTAACAGTAAATCAAAGTTGCCAACCTGTAAATTTAAAGGAGCTATTTGTAAATTTTGCTATTGCTACATAGCTAACATTAGCACTGACAGCTGTTTATTTACCAGTCTAGAAGAAACCATCAAACTTCAGTCTTTTACTCCCCAGCAGCTGTCTCCAGCAACACCAATGTTAACTCTTGTCTCTGTCGCGTCTTTTCTTCTACTGAAGTTAGCATGCTAACCAGCTAGCCTCTTGTTACTTTCTCACTGCAGCCTCCAATCTGCCCTGAACATGTAGCGCTGCTCAGAAGATGCATTATAACCTCTTGACTTGTAAACACAACAAAGCTCTTGTCACCACCACCCTCTCCTGGTAAAAACCACGTTCAGGAGCAAAGAAAACTTACAAATAGCCCCTTTATGGGTTATGATTTTACCATTTGCTTTTTTTTTTCTTCTTCCAAATGCATCTGGCAGACTTAGGGCTGTTTCCGACCTGTCTGACTGCTCGTGTTTTGCTCTTGTTAAAACTGCTGCCGTAGTCCAATAGGAATGTAATAAACCACAATTATCCAAGACTCTTTCAGGACTTACAGACACCTTCATGGATCATTTTAGAGCACATGTGCAATTCACTGCACCACATAGGGATTAATGCATCTCCTTACCACGTGTGGTACAGGCATGGGCTGTGGGGCCACGGGCGCGGGGCTCCACTGTGTGGTCGACATGGTCTTATTCTGCCAGTTCTGTCCCCCCGTCAGCTTCTTCTCTCCAGGCTGGCTCCACTGCATCTCTGGCCTGGGAGAGGGATGAGCGGAGCAACAAAACCAGAACACTGTCAGAGTTGTGTTTTTCTGCATTTTCACCTGCTCAACCTGAGGCCAATTTCTCAAACAACACCACAATCATGTCTTGGAAGCTTGCTCTATTTTCTTTTTATTTCTCTGTGCACTGCATCATGAATTTTAAGGAATAACGATATTGCTGCAGAAACATTGTTTTTAACGGTCTACAGAAGCACTTTGTCACACACCTCAGCACATAAAACCAATTAAACACTTTACAGACTGTAGGTAGGATTTCTGGCAACAGTAGAGAGAGGTAGAACAGGAAGGCGGATTTGCTTCGCCCCTGCATAAACCCTCTAGCCTGGACTACAAGCACAACTTAAAGAGGTATCATCACAAGTCCAGAGACTTACTTCTTGGCTGGGGTCCCACCAAACTGCAGATCTAAGGAGGGAGAGAAACACAGTGAAAGTGAGTGATCATAGTTTAAAGAGAATGAATGAAAGACAGAGAGGCAGGTATTTACTCTCTGATTCCATCATATTTTAACTGGTTCGGAAAATATTCACGTTTTTAATCTTAAACTCTTCATGAAAAAAGGAAAAGAAAAAGATCTGTGTTATATAAATGTTTTACCAGTCAGCAAAATACTACTTTGCAACACTAGTGCAGACTGCTTATGCCTCTGCTACATGAGCACATGGATCTTGACACTCACTGCCCACGAGGTTGGCCAGAGAGGAGTCGAGGTCGTTGGCTAGCAGCTTTCCTCCATGATGTATGGCCATTTGAGGAGGAGGAGGAGGAGGTGCGGTGTGTTGGGGAACTGTAGGCTTCAACAGATCTCCTAGAGCATCAAAACCTGACAGAGAAATGAACTCGTACATGTAAATAAGCTGGAAAAATAAAGAAAACTTTTCTGGTACAAAGTGGAAGAAGAGTAAGAAATGAACACATAGGGGTTAGTATATCTTACAGAGACACAGACACAGTGGAAAGCAAGTACAAGCAAATCTAGTAAATATGCACTGAGGTGTATATACAAGACAAAGAAACCAAACTGGAAACAAAAACAGCTTTGAACATTGGATAAACCCCTTCTCCGAACAGAGATTGTCAAATCAAAGCTAACTATCAGAACTATAACTAGACACACAGGTCTGTCAAGCTTGGGTTTTTCCACATGTTAAAGTGTTGGACATTAAGCTGAAGAAGAAGAGATACTCCGAATTTAAGGAGTTTGAAGGGAGGCATTGTTTTTTTTCCAAAACCAAAAAACAAGTCTAGGAATCGGTTACAACACTACGCTGTGTTCACATAAGCTGCAAACATTAGCTTGCTCACTAGCCACCGAAGAAATCATGCAATACTTCCCACTTTTCATTAGCCAACTACACTTTGCAGAGTTATGTTAAAAAAGTCACATTCAGTGCTGAGCATTTCCCCACCGTGTGGACGCCGGTCCTGGATGTGTCAGCATTTAGCTAATGTTAGCAGCTCTTCATTGGTTTTGGTGATGTTTAAACACCCAGCTATCCTGGCAAACGTCATTCAGGGTCCTGATCCTAAAAGCCTTTTCTTTTGGAACCAAACTAAAAGCTTTTCATTCAACTCCTGAAGCAAATGAGGCCAACTAATGAGAAGCCTGTCGTCTGAAATCAAGGACCCATTGCTTCAAAATTGAAAAACTCTTGAGTGTTAAATTTGCAGTAGTTATAACTGTAAACTAAGAGGAATGAATCATGGGCAAAAATCTGAAATACAGTGAGAGGAAACTGATGCTTGAGGTCACATAACAACATAACATAACAGCCTATGAGTCTATGGGAAGACATTTAATCTTGAATCTAATGAGAGCCGACTCAACTTTCAGCCCAATTTTTTAACAACTTTTCAGAAACGTCCACTCGCAGTTCAACCGTTTTAATGAAGCAGAGCTGGACTGTTTTGATCTGAGAATATTGCTGAGTTGTACCTCCTTAATATGAAGCTAAATCTCACTGCTTTCCTCGCTGTTAATTGAATTCTTCCTGACCTATTTCTAGCATTTACCTACTCGGACAGAGATTCCTGTTTAAAGCAGATATACTCTACTTGGACTCTACTTTGCTGTAACACAGGAGCATCTATCAGCAGCGAGCCTGTAATCCCTGACTCAGTAGCTTGCAGCAGTTGTTCTAGATGATTGATTTATCTGCTCGTTGCTGTCATGTACGCACTCTGACTCCAAACTGTGATTAGTTTTGAACATGTATGTGTGCGTGTTTGTGCGAGAGTGTGATTGTGTTTGTCCATGGCCGGTGGGTGCAAACGACAGAGCAATTTCCTGTGTTGGTGTGTGTGTGTGTGTGTGTGTGTGTGCATGTAAGTGCCTGTGTTAACAACTTCCCATGTCAGCACTCATTCAGCTAATGGCTCAGTATTACTCTGCTGGCAGAAACCTGGAGGTGTAAGTGTGTATGTATGGCTTTATATGTGTGTGTACTTGGTGGAGTGAGTGTTCAACATGGCTGACATAAAAAAAGAGAAGTAATTTGAAATTGAAAGTGAAATTGGAAATGTAACCTTGTGATAAAATGTCAGTTTTCTGTGTATTTTTATGTATGGGTGGGATTTCAACTCCTTTTTCTTGCATTATCATTTCATCCCTATATCCTGTAAACAATTAGGAATTTAAAATGATCCCTGGAGACAGGAAGCAGAATTAAAGTTCAGACGGGAGCAAGACAACAATACAAAAGTAGAAGGAACCAAAACAGAAATGTGCAAGATGTAAATGCAAGACATCCGTTGTAAATGTACAGGATATGGGGGGGGGGGGCAACCATTGGTGGAAAAAAGGAGGGAGGAATAATATTTAGTTAGGAAGTGGTGTGTAGGTCTGACAGTGGTGCTGACACAAGAGATTCAGAAAACACTTTTCCTGCTAGCTTAGCAGACGGGAGAGAAAGAGAGAGGGAGCTGAGGGAAAGCACACAGAGACAGAAAGAAGTAGAAAAGAGAGGAAGAAAAGTTCGAGAAAAAAAGGGTAATGACGAAAGTAGGAACGAGAGCAAGGGGGAGACGAGGAAAGAAACAGTTTTGCCCACTATCTTTTTAATTCTCTTGAGTCTAATTTCTCTCCCACAGTCGGCATTTCCATTATTGTTGTCACTGTGATAAAACACTTTGGCAATGTGGGTGATTTTTTGTTTCTTAAACCACCGTGTCAGTAAAGCCCAGTGAATTAAATTGAAGCAAGGGAGCAATAGAAGAGAGGCAGAGATAAGAGGGGGTGGGTGGAGAGGGTGGGGAGCCAGAAACAAAAAAAGAAACAGAGTGAAACAAGCCCTCTCAGTAGATCTCACACACCACAGGGCAGTGAGAAGAAGGAAACGGATGGATGGAGGGAGTTGGAGGGTGGAGGAGAAAGAGACGGAGGTAATGAAGCGAACACAGAGTGATGTATTGAACTAGGAGGATAATGCTACCGGCGTTAGCTTAGGTGTTTCAGCAATGGATTTGACAGTCAATCGAGTTTGAGATCAAAGAGAGGGAAGGAAGTTAATCCATGTCAAAGGTTCAATTCCAACACACTGGGAAGGAGAGATCTATTACTTAATACTAAATGTGACAGAAATTTTAAAAGGTTGGATTATCCAAAAGCCCCTTTTCAGACAGGGAATACATAACACTGCTGACTCCATCTATCAGTTAAAGTGACGTAAATGTTCCTCATCGCTTTATTCGCATGATGTTTGGCACCTGGTGCGTGAGAGGGAACTGTGTTTGTATATTTTCTCATTAGTTTAATCATTTAATGTTATTATGCAAAGAAATGGCCATTCAGTTAGCAGCACCCTCCTTTATTTGCCTGTTGCTACCTGTGTCAAGCTTTCCATTATTACACGGCAAATAAGCAATTTACAATAACAATGTACCGCTTGAAAATCTCTTGGCATTTTTAAAACAGCAGTTGGTTCACTTCAGACGGAGGTAGACAAAAGTAAACTCCTCCTTTTTAGCTGCTGACTGGTGATTTACTGTAATCAATGGAACTGTAGCTTTGTGAGTTGGTTGAAAACGCCGTCTATGACTGACTTCTGGTGTAAAAACGGTATTAACAAGATTGCCATCATGACTTTACATAGACACTGATGTACCAATGTGCAGGTCTGAAAGGCACATTTTTCTTGTAGGGAAATATGAGTAGTATTGGGTTGTACTTTCATACCATGGGCAGAGTCTCATTTTAACATGGAGACTGTGTCATTTTACATAAAAAAAACCCCAAACACACATACTTCTCACATACGTTGACAATAATAAATAATGAGGGAGCAAAGCAAACTGAGAACAAAGCTGCCAATGAGCAGAAACTAAGACACTAAAGAGACATAAACTAGAATGAAATGGTATTGATACGAGCAGATACAGAGAACGGAGAAAAACTAAAACTGCCTAATAAAACTAACAACACTTTCAAATGCAGAACTCTGAAACCTGATTTGAAAACCAACAGAGAATTTGAACACTGCATCTTGTGATGAGAAAGCAAATAGATCATTTGCTCAAAATCTCAAATAAACTATAAAATAAATAAAATAACAGCAGCAACCTTCTACTGAAAATGGAAGAAAAAGTCTCTGTAGGAAGAAAATAATTGCAGGGACTGTCAAAAAAGAAGGCAGAAAACAAGATGTGAAAGATGGGAAATAAGACTACACCATAAAGACAACACAAAAGAACAAGTCAGCTTTAGTGACACATATGAACTGCACACTGCCCTTCAGAAAAAGCAAACGGCGACAACAAAAAAGAGCGACCACGCCTCCGACTTTCAGTACGCCAAAACATGAAAACAGAAAGTTCAAAGTGGACCAAAAAAATTTGAGATAAAGACGATGGACTTTGCAGAGGAGACAGAGGACGGTGAAAAGGACTTTGAATTGTAAATGTGAAGAGGGAGAGAAAAGAGGAGGAGGAGAGCAGATGGAAAGGAGTTGCCTGGGTGATTCTTGCCTTGTGAAGTGTGATGTGGAGACGATGAGGCAGAGACAGAGCGAGAGATGAAATAAATGGAGGGAGGAAGGAGAGGGTCGGCAGAGATGGAGGAGGAGGAGGAGGAGGAGGAGGAGGAATGGGTGGTGGTGGTGTGAACAACAACAAAACAAAACAGACGAGCAGAAGCAGACAGATGGGATGGAGCAAAATGACAGACGACGTTCGAACACACACGGACGTGGACACACACGGTTACAAACACTAACAAATATACAGACACATGTGGACGCATTTAGACACACAGATGACGCATGGGCACGCACACAGAGGGAAACAGAGACGTACAGTAGCTGCACACACTCAGGGATTTTTGTGAGATGCTGCCAGTTGCCCAGATGGTGTATGGATAGTTGTAGCGGCAGCTTCAACACACGCTCTATTAATAGAAAGAAGTTTGTCTGTCCAAAGCCAGAACCAGGCTGCACGCTGGAGCCACAAGCCTCCAACTGTTATTGAAGAGACTGACGAGGTTAAACAAGATTAGAGCGAGACAGAAATCAGCCGCTCCGGAACACAATCTGCACCCTGGACTCCTTAAATATTTGCTGGAACACAAAAGAAACAGATCTACACTGGCAAATGTTTGAAGAAGTAACGCTACAGCTGCACAAATGCAACTAATAACCATAATTATGACGATAAGCAGGCATCATATTATAACATTCATGCCTCCAGTGAGGAAAATTTAAGAAATACCTTCAGATTACACAATTTTAAGACTTAGTGATCTGGCTCTGTTTGATAATCCTGTTTCGATCAAATTAGTGAAACAGCTGGCTAATTAACCCTGGCTAATTTCCAATAATGCTGATTGATGGGCACCTTCTCTTTGAAAAGAGACTCAGCTAGAAAAACAGAAAACAAGTCTGGACTTAGAATAGTGACGAGAGTGAGACCTCACTGTGGACAAAATAAAAAGAAATGTGGAGCAGCTCATTGCCGATTGTTCAAGTCCATACTGTAACTCCCTCTAAACTCTGGCTCCTCTTTGCTCTCTCATCATGATGAAAACAGCCTTTAGATGACCTCTGCAGGTAGTCTCTCTTATCTGCTGCTGCGCCGTCTTTGGGGCTGCTGAGAACTCGCCATGCCTTAAAATTACACACTTTGCAGCAGGATCTTGGGACCCAAAAGGGGTTGAGAGGCACTGAGATTGATTTTGTCAGTTGTTGAGAGGTTAAAAGATGGTAAGCTAAGAAGTGGGCTCAGAGCCAGAGTCTCAGACCTGCAACACTTAAGAGCCATCGGTCGAAAGCAGTTACCGTAACAGGCAGGAAACCACAGCGAGACAGGATGAAGTAATTGGAGAAAAGGTTCCTACACATTGTCTATTCCAATCAAGACTTCCACATGTGACCTCAAAGATTTTGGCTGGTGGTTAAATGATATGGGTGAAAAGTTCCAAGTGAGTGCCAACTTTTCAAAATAGTTTTATGACTGATAATACTGATAAGTAACCCATTAAAATCAATCGAAAAAAGCACATAAAAAGACTTAACGTTAGAACAAATTTTCTGTAGATTCGTCATCTGGAAAAGGTCTGTGTGAACCTGTGTAGGAACCCTGAGAGAAAAGATGAGTAACTGAGGAAAATCAGCACTGGGATCAGTTAATGTTTGGTTCAGTCAGATGAAAAGCCCCTAAATGAACTAATGTTCAACACTTAATAGCCCTGAAAACCAATTATCTCAAATTTCCTTTTCAAAACGACAGCTGACAGTTGTGGAATTGTTAGTCTGTCAATCTGATCACAGCCCACACTCACGCAGACTAGCTGGGGTTTTGAGTGTTAAAAATCTTAATAAATAACACCTACAAATATTCTTTTTCTTAACTTTACCTTAAATTGTTGCTTATTTAGTCCAGATTGTTTACTGTTAAAGATCTGAAAGTTTTCAGGAGCTTTAATTTTAGATTGAAAAACTAATAGTAGTTACTTACTTTCTCAAGCTACTTGAAAATCCAACTGAATTTAAAGTTAACTGACCCCCCTGATAGAGTTAGGCTTATTGTCATTAGAAAATCTGTAAGAATTCAAACAGCCCATTTGGCACAGTTAGGAAGCTAAAAACACCCCCCCCTCACCTCCCACCCAGCAGCAGGAACAACCACAAGTTGCAGGAACTGGTCAGAGGGTTAGTTAAATGCTGTGCTTGCGTTGCCAGCGAAGCCAAAAGGTTTTAGTTTTCAGTCTGGCTCCATCTGGAGAGTCAGACAAAGCGGGCTTTACCGGCTGCAGGTTGTGGGCCGTTGTTACTGGGTGTGGCATTATTCCCAAACACAGCATCGAAATCTACAGTCATGGCTGGTACGGTCTGCTGCAGAGGCTGGCTCTCCAATCCTGAGGGAGGTAGTTAAACATGACTGATTAAAGCCCAGTTTGTGCTGTTATTTATCTAGATTTATATAGATCTATCTGACATATTTTCACAGTATATATACACATCAGATTGTGATTTTGTGGGGACCAGATTCATGGCTTTGAAGTGGTGAGGATTCCTCCACCTCCTGCTAAACTAATCCCATCAGATTAGGAACATGGACCTTGCAGTCTCCAGCGTACTGCCATTGTTGTTGCTTAGTAACTTGGGACTCTGTGCAGGCTGTTGGGAGTATCAGGCTTTCAGAGGAGTCTTAAGCCTGTGCACGAAGAAATCCACTGATGCACCTTTTGTTTTTTTGTCTTCATCCGCATCCCTGTTGGGGATTAGGATTTGAAACCTCAGAGAGAGGCTGTGTTTGTGGGATCCACCAAACAGGAATACACCAGACAGCACACCACAATGGCTATTAATAAACATGATGTCAGCGTTCCAGCTAACCTTTCAGGAAACACAGGGATACAGCCATTCATCAAGATGATTTACGACTGTTAGACTATAACTAAACATGACTAAACATGACAGAGAGAAAACAGTATACCAATGAAGTTTGTGTGTAAGAACCACCACCCTTTTTACTGTGACTTACCGAACTAGCATCTTACCTTACATGTGAATTACTAATAAAATTATCATTGGAAATTATGCAGTCATATAAGTTTTAATAGGTACATTACTGGGGAAACACATGTTATGAATAAGTTGGATGGGAAGAGCGATACCACTCTCAGATCGGTCCATTAAAGATGAAGCTAGAGCTGGTTCTCTTAGCTTAGCATAAAGACTGTAAACAGGGGGAAACAGCTAACCTGGCTCTGTCCAAGGGTAACACAATCCACCTGCCAGCTCACAAATTAACTTGTTATATCTGGTTTGTTTAATGCATACCAAAAAAAATGGTTTAAACGTGACCATTTTTCTTTTTAATGGGGATGTTATGTGCCGTCAGCAAGCAGCAGAGATTTCACAAAGTTACTGCTCCCAACAAGAGCATTTCCTGTGCATAAACTGACAAATTGAGGCTTTTGCACGTTAATTTTTGTACAGATTAAACATAACAGCATGTTAGCAAGTGAGCTTTAGATAAGTTGGTAGGAGGATTTTGCCATGCTAGCTGTTTCTCCCTTTTTCCAGTGTTTAAGCAACGCTAAGCCAACAAACAGACTGGTCATCCACCGTTTCCCAAAATGTGCAACTATTCCTTTACACAAACATAAATGTGTAGTCTGTTTCCTGCCTGACAGAAGCTGCAACAGTCTTGTGTACATCAGAGTGTTGGATGTTTACTGAGGGAAGTGTCCTTTGTGTTATTTTTGAGAGAAGCACAGTGGATAGTTATCCCCGCTCCTGTGTCAGAGCCGCTGATAGTTTGAGGGGCTGATATCTAAGCTGAGAAGTGGATCTGACTCTGAAGTCTGGCCAAACTCTTTATAAATGGCTTCAGTTTAATCCTCTGCCATAAAGCCTGTAATACTATGTGCTAACAGTGCTTCTAGATGCATCTTTGTGCTACTTTTTGATTTGAGATAGCTGAAATGTCAACTCTTTTCTTTTTTTTTTTTTTCAGAAATACTAGGAGGATATACTGTACAGCACAGTTAATCCGCAGATGTGTATGTTGCTGCTCAGCATTTCTGCGGACGCCACTTTTCCCCATATCGACCAATGAGACAATGAGGAGAGGGTGGTTGAATCTCAGCTGACATTTCCCCAGATTATTGAGCCGCTCAGAGTGTGAGCACATGGTTACAGGATTTATTATTACAAAATACTGCGAGTGTTTAGAACGAAGACACCTGCAACCGAAACTTGTTTGACTATGTCTGCACAAGACGCCAGCTGAGGTCATGCAACATTAGTTTCTGAAGAAACTGGGAGAAAGATGGCAGGTGGATGGATGGTTTTCATCAAAAGACAAATGAACAGTGTGACAGATGGATGGTGAGACAGGTGAATGACTGGCCAGGGGGAATATGTCTGAAATAAATTCATTTGTATGTGTGTAGGTGGTGGGTGTTTGTCTTATTTGCATGTCTGCAGCCCTGCTGGTGCCTTCATATATGTGCAAATGCAGTGCTGATTTTTCTGTGTGTGTACAAGTGTGTGTGTGTGTGTGTGTGTGTGTGTGTGTGGGTAGCGTACCTCCCCAGGCACTGTTGGCGGTGGAGATCGAAGGAGTGCTCTGCACAGCGGGGATGAAGGCCGGCTGAAGATCAAACAGGTCACTGTTCAGATTGGGCACACTGAGGGGAGAGAGAGGGAAGGAAAGAGGGATAATGAAAAGGAAGGAGAGGCGGAGGCAGTGAGAGGAGAGAGAATGAAGTACAGAGAGATGAGAGGGGTGATGGAGAGGAAAAGAAACCAAGTGAATAAGTCAGAGAGAGAGAAAAAAGAAAGAGAATAAAGAGATGTAGAAAGACAGATGAAGATGGAGCATTAATATTTAACCAATCGCGCATAAATAGCTAAAGCCACCACTAAAAATGTTCATTTGTCACAGATAAAGATTAATCCTCTCTCTCTCTGAAGGGCTGTAAAAATTTCAGAGGAGCAATAAAACAGTTAGGAGCAGTGAATTCAGAGTGTGCTACAGCCTGTGCATGTTGAGTATTAAATCTGTTCTGATTATCAAAAATGAACAGTCTAACTGTGACTCTGTTACAGCTGCAGTCACTCAGGGAGGTGAAGCAGGGATTTGCTCTGTTGCGGTGGACATCAGCCCAGCGAGTCTCTAAGTGCTACTGACTTTACAAACATTTACTGTGAATATCACTTTATATGGGAACAGTTAACTTCCAAACCATTCATCATTCCTGGGTCTCTGAAACCACTGCACACTGAGAGAACCCTTGGTTATGACATAGTTGTTCAACATCTCAAAAACTACTTAAAGGATGAAGCTGGTGTTCTTCTGTGTTGCATGAAAAGACCAAAATCAACATTGTGTTTGTGCACTTCTCGCTGCCTTCTGACTCCTCTGAGCGCTAGGTCTGTTTGCTCCTACTGAAGATGTAAATCTTTAAAAATCTGTCAATATATATACCAATATATATATATTTCCATTTTAAAAAGGTAAGATAGATAAGGTCATCCACAGCTGGGCACTGTAGTTTTTAGGAAACCCCGACGGGAGGAAATAGTGCATTTTTCCCAACCAGTGGGCCGGCTTCCATTATATATATATATATATATATATATATATAAATATATAATGGAAGCCGGCCCACTGGTATATACATATATATATATATATATATATATATATATATATATATATATATATATATATATATATATAAAATCATATACATATGTATATATATGTTTTTAAATGTTTTAAAATGAAATTATCTTTAAAAATATTAAACATGATTAAAACTACTTTTTTTTTCTCGTATTGAGGCCTATCACTGTGATAAGCCAATGATAGGGACTTTTATGCTGTCGCACACACACACATCATACAGTTGTTTGCTATTTCAGTGTGACTGCACACTTAAACGTTACATCCATTGCAAAAACTGAAGTATCAAAATGAATAGCTGGTTAGCAACAGGAAGAGCTAAAAGGAAAGCATCAGAGACAGATGGTGAATCGACAAGTGATCTCTCCTCCGTCAAACAAAAGGACAAATTGATCTTCCCCTGCTTTCAGTTCAGTCCTGAATGTTTGATTGATTGTTATCATTAAAATAAACACTGCTCTGAGAAAGCATTATTTGGCCTCCGTATTGTTACCGGGTCAGATGTGGGCTGCCAACATTTTTGAGATTTTCAAGTGGGCCATGAGTGGGAAGTTGGGAGCCACTGCTCTAATGGATATTTACTGCAGCAGGATACAGAGATAATTATTGTTAGTGGGATCACTTCACTGTTGTTTTTGGACTGATCCTTTAAGTTGGTTATATTTCCTTCGAAAGTGTTGCTTTTTAAAAACATTTAGCCATACTGCGCGTTTTAATAATTGAACATCTTGATGTATGCAGAGTGAATTATTTGGGCAAACTGGTGGGTTCATGTGTGTTTTCCTCTGTGTGTGTGTGTCTGAGCACCTGTTGGCAGACAGTGTGGAGCTGAACAACTCTGGGGTGTGTGTGATGTGGTTGTTGTTGGCGAGGCCTATCGACTGGCTGCTGGGGGAGGCAGAGGGCGGAGTCTGCATGCTGATCTCCTTCAGGCGCTGGTCCTGGAAGACACACACACACACACACACACACACACACACACACACACACACACACACACACACACACACAGAAAACACAATGTGATCAGGAAGACGATGGTTAAACAGTAATTTCCCACTGGAAATGAATAAGAGTTATGTTTCCAGTAGACTCAAATCCTGGAGAATGACAAACATATTTTCTCTCACGAACATTCCCAGGTGTGCACAGAGATACATGCATGTCACTCTCACAGAGAAGACAACACCCAACGTGAGATATTATAATATATCTCCAGCGTTTCTGCAGCTAATTTCACACCAGCTGTCCTGTAACTTCCTGTGTTAAGAACCTTGTTCAGAGATACCTGCGAAAGCGTTTAATCTCAATAACGTTGAGTCATTATGAGTGAAAACATAACGCAGAAGTTTAAATGTGTGTGCTTTGGTGATATTCAGTTAGTTGCTGGCTTTAGATTTAAGTCTTAAAGCCAGGCCTGCATCCAACTGAATTTCCAAACCCATGCCCTTGCTTTCTCCTGCCAACGTTGCCTGGTGGTGTGGGATTCAGTACACATGGTATAATGACAGTCTATTAGTTTCAAGAACTTTAAAACCAACCACTTATATTGGTTTTCTGTGGCTCTGTGAGTTTTTGCTGCCATGCTAAAAACCCCAGCCCCAGCAGTATGTGACTGTGCCCTGCTGAGACCCAGGTGCAGCTGAGATGCAGACCGTTGTTCTCTCTGCTGACAGATGCACAAACATCAGCAAAGTCCAGCCAAAAAAAACAAAAAAAAACAAAAAAAAAAAAGTAAGTGAAGTTGAGTCAAAAACAGAACAGCACTAGGTTTTGAATTTTACTTTGTTTTCAGTTGATTCACTGGAGTGACAGTGGCAGAATACTGCTGACGTTTGCACACGACCACATAACCAAACCAGGCTTCGCAGTCTCCAGTCTCAGACCGCTCTCAGGTCAGAAACACGACCCGTTACCACTAAAACTACCATAGGTTGATTTAGTGGCTGGTCTGAGATCAACACTCCAGCACTTTGAAGGTGTTCCTGCACATTTTGACTTAAAAAAAAAAAAAAAAAACTCCCTGCCTCCTCCAGACTTTAATTTCTTGCATGAATTTGAAGGTTTCGCTTTGGGGGTCAGTTTGACGCATGCAGGGAAAACTGACTCTTGACAGCTTCCTAACACTCTGTGCTTTAAAACGATTCTGTGTGACAAGTGTTATCGTTAGGTGGAATAACAGTGGGTTTAAAGCTAAATAAAACACATTATATGCAGCGTAAGTATTCCACAGTGTTCCTTCATGCAGTTTAGATAAAATATTCAGCCTGCCAGCACCGTTTCTGAGTTATCCCATAAGTGACTACATTAAATTTTATTGCTTTATGGATTGATTTTTTTTCACTCTTTCTGTTTGTATTGTTTTGTATTTGTACTGCTTATATTCCATCTGTCTATATTTCCCACTGGATCTTATTACTTTTGCTGCTGCAATGACCTAATTCCACCACAGGGATCAATACATTTGTGTCTTATCCTGTGAGAGCACATACTGGGAAATAACAACAATCTTGAGAGCAACATTTTTTGCTTTTGAAATCACAACATGTATTGTTTGGTTGAAAAGGAAAGCAATTCACAGTACAACAGAGGTGAGAGATTTACACGTGGTCACTCAGGTGTTTTAACTCTGCTCAGAAATCAAACTTTAAGGTATGGAAATGATCTAATTCCCTTTACAACCTTTCCCACCTCTACAGGAATTTGGAGCAGATTAATAAATAGGATCTCCTCCTGTAGCAGCCTCCACGGTCTTCATTTATATTCTGACAGTGTAGCGAGGAACAAATGGGAACTGCTGTTATTGTTTGGACTAAGACCCCAGCTGGACAGTAGCTGAGTGTGTAAGTGTTTTAATATGCGTGTGTGTGCGTGCGAGTCCATATGGACCCCAGAGCGCACAGACAGCTGGACTTGAGTATTTTGGACGACCCCTGCTGACCCCCCCCGGCTCTCTCCCTGCATTTCTTACTCTGTTATGTTCTCACTCGCACTTTGTCTTCCCCTCTCCTTTCTAACTAAACCCAAAAGGTAATCAGTGGACCTTGGCAGAAACAGGGCAACCAAGGGCACGGCTAAAATCCAATCAGCCGTGTGCGCAAACAAACACACCGAGACACACTGGCAGCACGCACTGCGCTTAATCTACCAGGGTGTAACCACGCTCCGTATACACACACGGATCAACAACGCTCGCAGAGATACTGGCAACACTATGAGACACATACTGTAACTTCTCTGCCAGGATGTAAGCATGCTTAACATGCGCACACACACACACAAACACACACAGCCGCTGTGTGCCTGTTTTGTAGCTTCACTGCTCTTACTCAATTACAGTTTGCTGTAAGGCAGGACTCCCAAGGCTGGAGCAAGAAATGTCAACACATTTTACACTTGACTTTTCTATTGCTGGGCTCGCCACTGAGAATCTCGGCCTTTTTCCTCAACTGGAGTTCAGAACTCACCAAACAGCAAAGTTTCTGGGCAGTCTATCAGCAACAACACAGTCAAGCCTGATTTCTACAGCATAGGGAAGCTGTATATATAATATATATATATATATATATATATATATATGTGCCATTTCCCAGGGCTCAAGTGCAGCTTTTCAGTTTATTCTCTCTCTGCAAGCACAGTCACACCGCCACAGTCTTAAATCTGGGGCAATGACTGCAGTTACACTTGTCATTTGGAGCCAATTTTGTTTTTGCGATGCGATTCACTACAGTTCAGAAGATCAAATTCCTCTCTGCACATGCTCACACCTCAAAGTTGCTGCCGCACATCTCCCGTTTCGGTATCTAATAAAAATCTGCAGTAAATTATTCTCATTTCATGCTTGACATTTTCACACTCTTCCTCACCTTCTCCTCACAAGAAAATTTAATTATGTAACAGGTTCATGGAGGGGTTTTATAGCTACCATGTCTAGTTTTGTAGGTGTGTTTGCAACGCGACCAAAATCTGAATTTCGTGTGTCTGGTCTAGTTCCCTACAGCAGTGGTTCTCAAAGTGGGGTCCGGGGACCCCCAGAAGGCCTTGAAGGGGTTCCTGGGGGTTCCCAGCAAAAAAGGGATTTATTTTCACTATAATTCCATCTATAAGTAACACAATGACAGAATTTGTCACTGTTTTGTTCATGGGTTTCAAAAACTTTCTGGAATAAAACACATAAAAGCAAAAATGGGACAAAATCTTATTAAATGGGGGTCTGTGGTCTAATTTGTGTCAGTTTAGGGGTCCTTGATATGAAAAGGTTTGAGAACCACTGCCCTACAGCATGAATATAACATGCAAAGCTACGCTAAACCGATAAGACATTAACTAAAATTATGTATTAGGGTCAAACAGAAACAACTACAAGCTGCTTCATAGATCAACCATCATGAAACAGAATTAATATCAGAAGCCTTTTTTATTGGCTGGACTCAAACAAGAGATTTGACCTTGGTTCTGTCTCTGTGTGTACACACTGTACAAAGAAATGAAAAAAAGACATCCATCATGAGTATTTGCACAGACATACAGTTAAAGATAAAATGCAAGACAAAGTAGTGGAAGAAATTGCTACACTGAATGTGGTTTTAAATGCTCCATTTATATCTGGCGTTAAGGCCCGATCAATATCTGGTTAAGGAAAAACACATGTTAAAGTGGCAGCGCACCAATTTAGACATTTAAGGCTGTTTACAGCTCTCAGGGAGGAACTGGTGCCTCTAGCGACGCAAGGCTACACACGCAAATCTTCAACAGCGCTTTCTGGGAAATGAGTGCTCCCTCATTAATATGCAGATTTATGCAGAACGGTGCTCCAAAGTTTAATCAGATCATCTTTTCCATATGGAGAGAGTGTGAAGTATGAAGTGCAGACCTGAGAGCTGCCTGAATGGGTGTGAAGGGGGGAGGTAAAGGTGACAGCAGTAGCTATTAGCCCCGCTGCTGCCACAGTGCTGAGTCTGACCCTGTCGTTCAGAGGTGATCCTGGTTTTAAAGCTGTTACCTTGAGAGCCTGCAGTCTGGCCTGCTCCTCCTCCAGGGCCTGCTGCTTCTCCTTCTCGTCCATGCGGCTGAAGGACATGCCGGTGGAGGAGAGTGACGAGACGGCACTGGACAGGGTGGACGCTCTGCAGCACAGGAGACAGGGTAGAGGGAACAGAGGGACAATCTTGAGAGCAAAGTTTTATATTTCCTCACAGGAACTGATTTTGACTTTTGAAATCTGCTTTGAAATCTGCTTTGTGCGTGGGTGAGAGTTTCTAAAAGTTTTCTCAGCTGTGTTTTGGGTGTCATGCATTTCAAGAAAACCTGATGTAACTGGCAGGCAATTAAGACGTCTACCTGGTGTCTGCATTCAGTTCCTTGGTCTTCTTTCCCTCCAGAGAAGCCAGGTGCTGCTCTAAAGCCTCCAGGAGGCTGCTGGGGGCCTGAGAGGGAGACGAGTATGAGAAATGGGAAAGAAGAGGGGAAGAAAAAAAAAATCAGTAATAATCTCAACTTTTTGATAATCGCTCTCTTTCTGTCTCTCATGTGCACCCACACACACTCTCAAACAAACACAGCACCCAGAGTTAGTTGGTCTCACAGGAAGGTAACAGAGTGCATCAGGTTCCAAGAATAGCCATGGCAACATGCAGCAAACACTTGCACTGTTAGCAGGAGACTCGAAAGGAGAGAGAGAGGGAGAGAGAGAGGGAGAGAGAGAGAGAGAACAAAGGAGGAGGTTTGACAAACAAAGAGTGAGGAAAAAGGTGGAGTGCGAAGGGAGAGGTCGCGCCATTTCTTCTCCTGGCTCCACATGAGCAGAGGGCGATCATTTCTGTGGTTTCTTTCATTCTTTCCATTCAGCTTTCCCTTTGCTGCGTTTTTGCCTCTTTGTCTTGCTTATACTGCAGTGTCCCCCCTCAAACTGAGAGGTCCCATCATCTTTACACAGCGAGTGCCAGGATGCACGTCTGTGCTGGGGTTTTACTGAATCTCTACCCATTGATTCTACTTGGGAGATCGAGATTATACTCTCATCTTTTTACCTTTTCTTAATTACTTAACCAGAAAAAAAACAGATGAGGCCAAGAGTCTCTGAAATGTGCTTTGTTGTGGGATGACATAAGGAAGTAGCATTAAATTTGAGCTGAAACGTTCTGGAGTACAAGTTAGCGAGCAGGTTACTTGGGGATTGTTGCTACGCTACAACAGCAAACAACAATTCAGCTGCAAATGCGAGTTGAGCTCCGATTGTTCACATTGCACAAAACAACACGATGTCTTCTGTGCTTGTTAGGAGCCTCATTAATGCTCAAAAAATTGAGAGAAACAAGAGGGCGAAAGTGAGCCAGACAGCTGCATTATTACACACATCTACAACTTTAACACGCTGGTGGAGGAAAAAAAAAAAAAGACATAGCTCTGCTCTCTTCTGGCTGAGGAGAGAGTGAGAGGAAATTCTTCCACTGTGAAAATATGACAACGTCATGTCTGTCTCTCCGTCCACAAGAATGCTGTCAGTAGCGAAACACACACACATACACACACACATTTGGGAGTGTTTTGGCTTCGGAGCCCTTTGTGGCTGGCTAGACGGTGAGCTTTTGCCAAACTGTTGCCTGGTTGTTAAAGACACAGCGACTTGCAGAGGAGAAAGAGACCCCCATTTAACTGTCAGTGGGTCTGAATGGGTGAAAAGACCTTGTGTATGCTCGGTCAATATTAGCTCTGACACACACAGACACACACTCAGCTGGGTGTCTGTGTTTCCTCATCTACTGCCTGTCGTACCTCTCATCTAAAGATATTTAGCGCGAGCTCTAACTTTGGAAGGCAGAGACGTAGAAATAGAAGTAGAAGAAGAAAAGAGGAAGAGAGAGAAAGAGAGAGAACCCCCCTTTTTCCTTTCATGTTTTTTTTTATTATTCCTATTATTAATGATTATACGGTAATGCTCGGGTCAGTCGCTATTAAAGCACCTCCACCATGCATGTTGAGGCAATGGTGTCGTGCATGACAAATATGAAATAAACAACATCTACAGAGGGGATGGAATTTAAATGAGTGAGTCCAAAGCCGGTGCAGGGATTCTTTCATGCAGATGAAGACAGAGGGGCGGAGGGGTGAAGCCTCATTTTCTATTCATGAGGTTTCATGCCCTTTTGCTTGTCGTGCCAGAGCTCTGTGAGTGTGTGTGTGCGTGTGTGCTACAAGCAAGCCACCTGAGGCCGACACACACGTATTGTATGGAGTTGACACCATATCGCTCCACACTGACAACAACGAATAAAGGAAGCATGCCTGTGAGTGTATAAGGTCTATGTGTGTGTGGTTGCACACACACATACGTGACCGAGAGTGATGTTCATGCAAGGGGGGGAGGGGGGGGTTAAGCAGGTTGGAGGGGGGAAGCAGCACAGTATGCAACCCACCACCTACAATGTATGATCCTTTTGTTTTCTGCGACAGAGGAGGGAGAAGAGAAAACGTCTATTTAACGACTGTGAGTGAACTGAGCAGCTTTATCACGACACAGTGGATCCTCATGCTGTTATTGGCCGAGGTCACGTTCCACTGTGAAACCACACAGCAGTGTGAGGGAGGCGGAAGCAGAAAAGCATCGAAAAGATGCCAAATTTGCAGTATTAGCATGTGGCCAAAGTACCTGTTGTTCAAACTGTAAATCTACTAAAACTAAGAAGAGAGAGCTTATTACTCCAAATCTCAGGTCCTTGCACTGGCTTCCAGTCAGATACAGAACTGAATTCAAAATTTCATATTGTCTACAAGTCACTAAATGATCTGGGCCCTAAATATATTTCTGAAACGTTCGATGCACATTAGATTAGATTAGAAAGTCTTTATGGCCCCCTGAGGGGCAACTTGGTTTGCAATCGTAGTCAACACAACCAATACACATCATAAATAAAATAATACAATAAACAGAAACATAAAACCATCATAATGACTTAGAGTGAGATATGAGGCACTAAAAGTCCATCAGTATTTGTTGATTGCAATGACATCTAGGACAATAACTCCTTTTAAAAGCCCAACAGCTGACAGGAAATACAGTATATGAGCCTAATAGGTCTCTAAGATCTGCAGAGCTGGTCCGTCAGTGAGACCTAGAGTTAAAACTAAACAGGGTGAAATGGTTTTCAGCCGCTGTGCTGCCCACTGCTGGAACCAGCTCCCAGTGGAGGCCAAATCTGCCCAAACTGTAACTGGCTTTAAAAAGAAGCTAAAAACTGCTCTGCTCTCCACTGCCTTCATTTAATTTTTTTTAAATCTTGCACTTTAATTAGATATTATCTGTGTTATAACCTGTGTTTTAATACTTCATTTATTTCTGTAAAGCACAATGAATGGCCTCTGTGTATGATAATGTGCTATACTCATCATTATTTTATTGTTATTTTATCATTAAAGTATCAATATTTTTCAGCCTGTTGTGTATCTTCATGTACGCCAGGCTGACCGGGGAAATCTGGAGTCTCTCTTAGGCCCTCTCATGAACCATCAGGAAGATACAAACCTCACCTCAAGCAGAATTCAAAACTAGGTTAAAAGGCAGTTTTATCCTTGACGATTAAAAACAGAAATGATGCAGTTTATTCCCTTGTAGTGTTGCCGTCTTGTTTTCAATCTTTTGTTGTTGCAATTATCACGATTTTTTTTTTTTCTTTTGTAGATTCAAGGTCTGAGCTCATTATTCGCAGTTGCTCAAGGCTTTCAGATCCACATGATGAAACCTGCATCAGGCCTGCCAGTGGCGCAGTGTTTAACCAGGCCTACTTAACACACCTCAGCCTGGTGTCCGATCTATAACGGGCGTTTAAAAGTGAAAGAGAAAGAAGAAAAGCACCAACAACCACAAAAAAAAAAATCAATCAAACAAGAAGAGAGCTGCCTAGATTTAAAGAGTAAGATCAGGTTAGACGAGATGGTTGTTTGAAATAAAAACAAGTGGGTGGAGAGTGAAGGGGAGAGAGTGAGGGAACGATTGGTGAAGGGGGGGAGCAGAGGTACATGTTAAGGGAGAATTAAGGTTTGAAAGCAGAGACGGAGAAGTGAAACCACATGAACTTTTTAAAGGAAAAGTGAGAAAAGACGAGCTGGAAACAGAAAGAGGAGAGAGAGAGAGAGTGGAAGGTGAGATGTACACTGACCTGTGAGAGATCTGGGATGTCACCCTGATCTATTCCAACTTGCTGTCATCAAAAACAAACAAATCAACAAAATAAAAAAGGGGGAGAAAGGAAGGTGGGGTAAAATGGAGAAGAAAAAATAAATAAAAGAGAAGGGCGGGGTTCATTTGAAAAGAAAAAAAAAAAGATGAGAAAAGAAAAAAAAGAGGGGAATCGTTACTTCATGCAGTGGCAGTGTCAACATAAATAACAACAGAAATAAACAAGGAAAAGTTGTCAACATCTGGATTGGCCGGTGAAGCGACCAATCCTCACGGTGAATGACGAAGATGACTGCACAGTGATAAATATGTCTGACCAATGAGGGAGAGCGGGCATGAACGACTCATGAGTGATGACGTGACAACATTAAACACATTTATATAAAAGGACAGCGACGTCAAAACCATCTGCAAACTGACTCATAACTTAGACGGATCACATCTGTGGGAACATGTTGACTTTGTTAGACACAGATAAAGAACATTTAGTCCTTGTCTTCTTCATAATCATCAACATGACCTTTACTGTCAGATTTATCAGCAGAAAATATGAGTAACGACTTGATAACTCAAACCACTTTAAAGCTGCCATTGTAGACATCTGGCCCCCTGCTGTTTAACTTTGTTTTTGGATTTCTAATTATTCATGAAGTGTATTCATGTCACAATAAAGAAAGAATAAATGTAAAAAGTAAAATCAGTAATGGCTTAGTTTAACTCAGTCACGTCAGTTTCAGGGTCCTGATGTTGTACATGCCAGCTCTGCAAACTTGGCTTGAATGTAACTGAAGTAACTGTCAATAACATTTTATATTTACGACTAAATGAACATCATTAAAATAAAAAAATGTTCAAGTATTACTTATTAAGGGCTTAACTCACCTAAGATCTCAGTGCTGGTTGTTGTTTTTATGTAACATGTAAATAATAAATATGACTTCAGTTCTATATGGTTCATTTTTGACACAGACGATTTCTTTAACCATTATTTGTGACGTCTCAAACAATCTAATCAATTTAAGAGTTGATTTATCAGCGGGTGTCATGGTCTGTTTTAATTCTGAATCTATGGAGGATGAAATGTGCCTTATTCATAAATAAACAAGTCCAACATCATTCAAAAGGCTGGATTATTTTTAATCATGATAACTTTGATATAAATTTGGGTTTATTACATTTTTGCACAACAAAGCCCCATTATATTCTCTACTGTGTATTGTACCTGGATTATTTTAACAACAGGGCGTTTATTGTACAGAATGACCACAATGACTGTAAAGACAAGAGGCTAATCTATCAATACACATATTACATGTCTGAGGAAGTTGGACATTGTGCGAGCGTCCTGTGGGTAGGAAAAAATTTAAAGACCACAAGTTTCCAGTCTGTTTACCTGCACCATCGTAAAACAGGATGCAAAATCTACCGAGAGAGTTGTCAGGTTATGGATTTAATACGTGTCTTATTACAGTGTGAGACAATAAAATGTGATTTTAGGGTTGGTTCTGTATTAGAGAGGCTCGTCCAGACGATCGTATAGGTTTAGATTCCAGAGTTAGGCTTAAAAAAGGTGTTGATACATTTGAGACGAGAAATGAGAGAAAAACAAAGCAACTCATTAGTTTATTCCCTGGATGTGGCTATTTTTTTTTTTAAATTGGGGACCATTATTTAAGGTTTTATCCGTAAAAAAAAGAAAAAAGAAAAACAGACACTTAATTGTTCAGGAAGCTCCTCAAAACCTAATTATAAAAGACAAAGGAGTTTGACTGGGACCATTTATTTTGATGTACATTCATGCAAAGAATATGAACCAGTGGTGTAGTTTCCTCTGCTGAAGTTACAGTAGAGGATTCTCACTGTTTCAAATCTGCTGAAACAGAGGAGAGAGGGAAGGAAGAGGGAGGGGAAAAAAAAGAGGGATGATCTGTGGGCACGGGGCGAAGGAGAACCACACGAGTATCCATCTTTGTCAGGGGGAGAGGGAAGAGCGAGGGAGAAGAAAGGATTAGATGGAGGAGTGTGGGGAGCAGGGAGAGAGGGAGCTAACGGAGCGCCTAACCACATCCTCCATCTTAGGGTTATTTTGGGTCTATACATATGTGTGTGTGTGTGTGTGTGTGTGTGTGAGTGTGTGTGAGTGTGTGTGAGTGTGTGTGAGTGTCTGTGCAGCAAATGTGGGGCAGTGAGGGTAAGTCAGGTTCTCCTGCCTGCACACAGTACAGTAGCTGAAAGGGCAAAAATTGTGGTTGTATGAAGTTGTATGTGGGAAATACAGATTTTAAGTTTTGTTCGTGAATGTGTGTGTGTGTGTGTAAATATATCTGTGTCAGGGGATGTGTGCTCAGGACAAGAGGGAGAAGAAAATATGAGGAAAAGGGAATGTTTGAACAGGATTTGCTCTTCCAAAAAAAAAATTGAAAGAAAAAAAAAAAAAAAAAACCTTTTAAAATCTTTTTCCAGGTGTGTGTGTGTGTGTGTGTGTGTGCGCACATACATATACATCTGTGTGTGTGTGAACATACCTCAGCCACTTTGAGAAACTCTGACAGCTTCGTCATCCTGTAAAGAAATTTCTTGTAGATGTCCAGAGCATCTTTACACTGGTTCTTCTTCATGTCAAAGTATTTCTCTACAGAGACAGAAAGGACGAGGAGGAGGATGAATAAGGATTGAAAAAAGAAAAGGAAAGGAAGGGTGGAAGAAAGGAAGGAGGCAGGAACAATCAGTGCATGATTGAGTAGAGACAAACAGGAGCACTTAGCAGCTACATGACAGCTTGTCAAAGCCTACCACTGCTGCCGTGACAACCAGACTGTGAGCACATATGTTGGTGTGTGTTTCTGTTGGGTTTGTATCTGCCTGTGTGTGTGTGTGTGTGTGTGTGTGTGTGTGTGTATACTGCAAAACAAACTGAAGCTACACTTACACCTCATCATTTCTGACACCTCTAGAAGGGAGAGCATCAATTGGCTTACTGTAGGCTGTGTTTACACTGGGAGAGTGTGTGTGTGTGTGTGTGTGTGTGTGTGTGTGTGTGTGTGTGTGTGTGTGTGTGTGTATGTATGTATGTTTGTGTGTGTGTGTGTTACCCAATAGGTTGATGACCCCTTCATTGTAAGCAGCGAACAGCCTTATGGAGTCTTTGAAGAGCAGCATGAAGGCTGAGTTGATCACTCCGTTGGTCAGCTCATTAGGGTTGGCCTGGAGAGAAGAGAGAGGTAGAGAGAGGTAGAGAGAAAGTGGAAAAAAAAGAAAAACAGAAAGGGGGAGATGGAGACGGTAAAGGAAACATCTCTATCACATCTCTCCAAAGCTTTTCACAGAAAAAAGAAAACATCTCTTTCAAATATCCCCAAACATCTTTCTCCAAATAGCGGCACCTCTCCCTGTTGGCGTGAAGCAAACACATCACTACACACTGAGCAACTGTCAATTCAGTTTAGGTGGGGGGAAGAAAAAAAAAAAAAACGCACGCAGACTCACAAACACACACAGGCATACACACTCTCGAGAAGTACACACACATATACAATACGCACTGCTATGACAAAATTCACCATCCATTTCCATCGCTCTTTGAAGCTCGTGGGCACAAACCACAATGCACCCACCAATTTCAGCAAATCCCCACCCAATACCCTTCTCCCCTCTGCGCACACACACACACACACACACACAGACACACACACACACACACACACGAAATCTGTCACCATACTATGCTTCTTAGACTCAAACTTTGCAATCTGTTGTTTCCATTAACATTTTGATAGGAAAGTGAATCAACCACAACTCTGACAACAAGCATGCATAATGACACACGCACACACATGAATGAACAAACAAACAAACAAACAAACAAACACACACACACACACACACACACACACACACACACACACACACATACTTAGTACCTGGAAATCCAGCAGAGCATCCAGCTGGTTCTGAATGATGGGCAGCGTCTTGATCAGCTTTTCTGTGTTCATGGTGCGCATCACCCCGTCAATCCTAACAACACAGGAAACAAAAACACACACATCAGCAGCAGGCACCTTGTTGACAGAAATTCTTATGCAAATCTTGATGCAAATTAAAAAAAAAAGATACACACACAAAAAAGGAATGAAGAAATTAATGGGAAACTATGGGAGGTAAGAAAAAAAGACAACTAGTGTTTTGCATAAAAACGTTTCCTCAGTAATGCAAAAGTCTTCACGGCTACTTGGGGCGACTGAAACCTAAATTTCCAACAAATGATGAGGCTCTGCTCGGCAGCATCAGCATGACAAAGGACTCTATGTCATTCCATAAAGGTTGGGCTGTCTGAAATTTAAATGATCCTCCCAGCACAACCTCCAGAGATGATAAACCTATCGTCACTTTCATACAATAAGTCTCCAGTGAGGTTGTCATTAGAAGATGCATTAAAATATCACAAAGTGCGTTTATTTTTTTGCGCACGTGGCTGAAAGTGGGTGACATTAAAGGAATAGTTTGAAATTTTTGGAAGTACACTGACCTGCTTTATTGCTGAGAGTTAGATGAGAAGATAGATACCACTCTCACGCCTGTGTGGTAAATATAAAGCTATAGCCAACAGCTAATTAGCTTAGCGTAGCTTAGCATAAAGACTGGAAGCAGGGGAAGACAGCTAGCCTCACAAATTATATCATGTTTGTTTAATCTAAAGAGAAAAAGTAAATGATGCTTAATTTTTTTACCTTTCGACACAGGCGGGCTGTCAGTTTCCCCTTGCCACTCTTTATGCTAAGCTATGCTAATTGTTTCATATTTAACAAACAGACAAGAGAGTCTCTCTCATCTCACTTTCAGCAAAAAAGTAAATTTCCTAAAACTTTTCCTTTAAAATACCAAGTGCATTTCTTTCCTCTCACACATGGCCTGCACTAGCTGACATTGAAGAATTGTAACAACTTGCATAACACCGACTTCAAATCTTCAAAGCCCATCCTCCTCATGAATAAGTTATAAATCAAAATAATCTGTGTTGTCTGGAGCATCTTGACATGGTATCCATACTAATAGGTGTTGTACCCTATGTTGGAATCAAGCTAAGAGATTTTGCTTAGGAAAAAAAACAAAACTGTCAGTTCTCTGTTTCTATCACCTGCTCTCTCACTGTACTACCAAGAGCTAAACACCGTCTCCTGGTGTGCAACAAGATGAGTGTAAAATGATGAGTGAGACTGTCGTTTAATGTGTGCGAGTGTTTGTGTGTGTGACCTCCCCTACCCCCTCTTCATCTTGGTGAAATCCACAGCCACCAGTCTATAGGACATGGCCTTCTCGTTCAGGTAACGGCTGTATCGTCTGATGAAGGTTGACATGTCATAACCTGGAGGACAGAGGAGGATGTGTTATGTGAGACAGCTACAAATGATTGCTACCATTTGTTACATAAACTGTCTTGTTTGTTTTATACATGTTATACTGTATATTGGCACAGCATCAGATGCATTTCGATCAAGTAATCAACAGAAATACCAATTCTGACTTTTAAATACTTTTCCTTAATTGTCTGAAACACTCTGTTTCTCAATTCTCAGAGGCAAATCCTGCCCATCTGGTTCCTTATAAACAAATTACCACATAATCAAAATGTAGCGAATCATCTTCACACGACTTTTAAAGAGTAAAAGGTGAATGAGTGTGCGCACTTCACCTTGCAGAGCTCCCTTATCCAGGAAGTTGTTCAGGTTGAACAGGGTGTTTCTGGAGGCCAGGTACTGGATGAAACGCTGAGATAAAGAAAGACAAAGAAGGAATAGTTAGGTTTTGATGAGTGTTGCTCTAAAATAAAATATAAAACAGATGGACACGGCAGATGAGCCTTAAAATAAAATGTCAATTAACTGCCCATCTGTGTTTGGTATCAGATTTTCCTGTCTGACATTGGTGTGGAGTTTGTAACTGAATTTCCAGTTTCTTTAATTCTTCATGGATTAGTTGCAATTTGGAATAAAGTTGAACTTTTTTTGTTTTACGTAGGTATGTGACTGTGGGGTTGCGTTTTGAATCCTGGCTGACTGAAAAAAGCTGGGTGCTAGAGAAGCAACGACACAGCAACAAAAGTCTGGACCCCAAATTTCTCCATGGTAATAAAAACCAGAGGCAACATATGAATGATTTTATAATGGAAAAGTTTACTATGTTCCTGTCTTAGTTTGGTGTGTTAGCATGCTAATATTTGTGTATTAGCGCCAAACCTAAAGCACATCTGAGGTCAATGAGAATGTCATTAGTCTTGTGGGTTTTTGGTCATAAACCAAAGTACTGGACAAAGTGAAATTTTGACCTGATGGTGGCACTAGAGGAAAAATCATGGGATCACAAAAGTCAGTAGGATTCATGCTCTGGGGAGCATGAATATCTGTGCTAAATCTGCAGAGCTACAGCCATCCTGTCGATCCCATCAATAAAGGTGATTTTTACTTATTTGACAGATAAGTGAAAAGATAAAATTGATGTAGAGAAACACACACGCTCACTGTCTGTCAGATGGTAATAGCTTGTGTTCATTAGCCAGGGGCTGATAAGGAAGATTGATATGATTCATCACTGACATAAAGTTAAGTCTCTATTAATATGCGACACACAGAAATCTCTACTGTGACTCAATATTTAATCTCACAAGATGTTTAAAGGCACTGTGATGATTAAATAATAACTTCATGTTCTTAGAAACTGTCTTCTGTTGGTGTTTGTTTCAGTCTGCTTTCCTGCAGCAGGGTCAGAGGTTAGCTACAGAAAAAGCTTCAGTTTCTAGCTCTAAAACACCAGCAACACATCTCACCACTGCTACCCCTGCTGCTTTAGGTGGTTTAACCCGCACTGCTTGCATCACCTCAGGCTGGGCTGCCTACGTTTAAAAATTAACTTTCCGCCTGCTGTTTTTTGTCCAGTCATTTATTAGGACTCCTGAGCAGCTCACACAGAGCTAAAGACGGAGGGAGGACAAATGGCAAGAGGAAGCCGTCAGAGAAAAATTAATTAACCTTTGGGAGGAAGCGGAAGATTGGCAGCACAATATTAGACATTATTATGTAATAACCCTTTGAAAATGTTAATGAGATCAAATCTAAAGCTAAAACTTAGAGTCCAGATATTCATGAAAAATGTCATCACTATAATTTACAGACTTTTTGACATCCCTGTTTATATTTGAACATTTTTCCAAAGCCGTGTCACAGAAGAGAAATTTGATCCCTCTTCTACTTTCCTGTCCAGCTCTTAAAACACTGGTTACTTGTTCCTTTTCACAAATCTGAGCAGGTGCTGGAAGCTTTTCACATCCCATTTTCCAGTGAAGGTTTTGCTCAGCTCTTTTTCCAACACCACCTTGCCTCACATGTGAACACGCTCATACTTTCACGCCTGGGGGTTGCCCGCTCCGGCCCCTCTCTTTTACTGTTGGCCACTGAGCAGCTCCTATAGGACTGTTTCTTTTCGTTTGAGAGATTTTTTTTTTCCTTTTGCCTTGTTTGAGTGCACCCTCAAAGTTAAGATATTAATGATGCAGAGAGCTTAACTTATTCACTTTCTTAAGCCAAGAAAATTTTGGCTGGAGCTGGAGATTCAGAGCGTATTCAGACTTCTGGGGGGGGCCTGAGTCCCTGAGCAGGTGCTAGTAGCTCATCCATATTTCCAACTAACTGTCTTCATCTGTCTTCAGAGAATCAGCAACTAGCTTTACAGATAAGTTGACTTGAGACGTGATTTGAAACTTGTAACTTCAGACAAAGATTAGAGAGGCACCGTTGAATGAGTCTGTGTGCTGCTGCCACGGCAGGTGTGAGAAAACAAAAACAAACCAAGCTGTTTATGCAATCTGTTTTATTATCATCACCTTTGAATTGAAGGACTCCAAAGGTCTTGGTCATTGAAGAACTGTATTGTGTTAATAAAGTGGAAAAGAAGACTGCAACTACTTTCAACTGTATATGCACCTGAAAAACACATCTACACAGGTGTCAGACTGCACAACCTCGACCTTGAGCTAACTACAGAACAGAAAAGTGAAATTGCTCATTATGTAATGCCAGATGTATCGCTTTGTTTGTTAACCTTGTTCAAACAGTGCTTCCGCATATGTTTCATATTTCTGAAGCGACTTTATGGCATGTGTTCTTCTGACAGATGGTATTTGCTGAGCTGTGAGAGAGGTTATGGAACAGGTTAGCTTTCTTCTGTTGGTCAAAAGCTCCTCCAGTATACTGCTGTTCACTGTCTGTATTTTACTTTCTGAAATTGTACAGTTGTCTGTTTATCCATTAATATTCTGCTCATGGGTAAATCTCATTTTATTGTTTTATTGTTTAATCTAAAAGTTGAAAATGATGTTCAATTCTCCAGCTGCTACTATTTACTACATTACACACTTATAGTATGGTCATGATGAAGTTTCTAGTTTCTATTTAGAATTCTATTCAGTTTTAATAAAGACTGCTAATTTCCACTCAAATGTAAAAGACAATGGGGTAATCACAGCTGTGATATGTTCTCAGCAATCCATCTGCAATAAAATACTGTTGCTAAGTCAAACTGTTAAGGAGGTTAGAGACATGACACAAACTCTGAACTGACTTGACTTGACACTTCACCTGGACTCTCCCTCTAAAGGCCTGAACTTGCGTTTTGTCTCTTACGAACATCTCTGCCATCTCGTCTTCCCTACATCGCTGAATAACAGAGTGCAGTGGGATAAGTCTTGGCCATCGTCCACAGTTTTGGGAACTCAGGCCTCGGGCTTCCCAAAAGCATCTTAACGTTAAGGCTGTCTCTGTCCAGCTGACTTAAAATGATCTGAGATTTGCCAGTTTGCCAATTCCCAATCTGGCAGAGGACCGACCCTCACTGGCTGTTGGAGCATCTAAGAATGTGTATGTGTGTTATGCGCATATGTGTGTGTGTGTGTGTGTGTGTGTGTGTGTGTGTGTGCCTGTGTGCACAAATATGCTTGCGGGCATGTGTGTTGGATTCAGCTGCACTGACACGTTTCCAAAGGCTCTGGGACTGTTTAAAAAGGCATAAAGAATTTGATTTTGTTCTTGTCCTTTTCTTGTGTGTATGCCTACACTCTAGGGACAAAACTTTGTTCACGCAGTCACATGTGGGGATTCAGCTTAAAATCTGTGGACAGAAATGTATTTCCCAAAAAGTTGACCTTTGATTTTCATGGCTAGAGTTAGGGCTACGTTAGAGTTGAAATAAAGGGCTGTGGTGCAGTTATGGTAAAGCTGAAAGTGAGCCTCCAAGAAGTAAATGTAAGTAGGATAGCGACTTTAACTTTGGCAATAGTGGAAATACAATAAGTTCAGGACTTTATTGTTTTTAAAACATGTCCAACAAGTTACCTCCCAAAAAACCCTCAAAAACTAGAGGCTCATTTCATCTTAAATTAATCTACTTACCATTTTTTGATTCATTAGTCCATAAAATGTCAAATGAAAGCAGATCAGCAGTTCTTAAAGCCCATGGTGATAACTTAAAACAAAGAATATTCAATGTACAAATAAAAACAGCAAATCCTCACACTGAAAAAGCTGGGAGCAGTGGACGTTTGGCATTTTTAGTCATGCTAACAGCGTGGCTGTAATCCACCACTTTGGTCTGGACTGGAATATTTTAACGATTGGATGGATTTCCATTTCATTCATGATCCTCTAAGGATTATTTGTAAGAACCTCGGTGATCCCCTGACTTTTCATTAAACACCATCATCAGGTCAAAACTTTGATTTAATGACCCGTCAGCCTCAGATGTAGTCTGTGTTTAGTGCTAATTAGCAAATGCTAGTTCTAGCACACTACAACTAGGATGGAGACCATGGTAAACAAAGTGTAGCTGTGTATAAATACAACCTATCAGAGCTCCCAGTCTTGTTGCTTGATAAGTGACTCAGACAATTAATTGATTAATGCCTGCAATCATCAAATTAATTTAAGCTCTGAATGTAATGTCCTCAGAAGTACAAAAAAATGGGTCTCAAAGTATGGTGTTAGATGAGAAGCTGTTTTGATTGGGGGGGGGGGGGGGGTATGCTTTATGAATTGAGAATTGTGTGATGACTTTAGCATTCCGCCTGTTTCAAAATGACCCCAGGTTAAGACACAGAAATTTAGACAAGATGGCTGCAGATACAGAGAGGGAGGAGAGCGAGCAACAAAAAGCGCGCATAAACTTCATACGCTCGCTTTCTCTGCCTCTTCTCGTGTGCCCGACTGCTCTCTTCCTCATCAAAAGTCCATCTGACGAGAGCCTGAGTTTCTCCCGCAGCCTCAAATACAAAGGCGGAGGCAGAGAGAACCCACACAAGACGCATGGATATAGTTAAAAAGGAGAAAAACTATAAAAGGGCAGAAACACTCGCCGCAGAGAGAGACAGAGAAGGGGAATCAGAAATCCGCTGAGCACTAGATTATTCAATGAAGACGTTCCAAGAAAAAGATGCCGTTCTGAGAGGAGATTCAGATTTTGAGAAAAGCTGTAAGAATAGAGAGGAGAGAATGAGAAGATGTAGAGAGATAGACGGGGGTGAGGTTGGCTCGGCTTGTCAAATAATTCATGTTAGCATATCGGAGAACAACCTCATGTATTATTGATACATTTAGATCCTGGCTACTCTCTGCCTTTCTCAACCTCAACGCTGAAACATAGCTATACATAGAGCTACCAGCATCCGGCTTTCACCCATCCCTGGCCCTCTTCCTCCCTCTCTTAGCCTCTGTTTCTCCACCTCCCTCCATCCACGTCTTTCTCTCAGAGGTGCACAAGTTGGTGGTTTCCGTAGTAACCAAACACCACGGCCTCAGGACTGACCTGCAGCAGTTTTTTTTTTTTTTTTTTTTTTTTTTTTGAATCGTGTCGTCAGGTTATGTAGAGAATAAGCCAAGGCTGGAACTCTTATGCAGAATTTCAACTGTGGCTGGATGAAGGTCCACTCGAGCCTTGTGTCACATGAATTATTGTTTAAAATGACTAATTAAAACATGACACGTGGCTGTATATTACATTGTGACTGATGCTTCTTCTGTCTCACTCACACAGAAATGCTAATATAGGGTTAAGATGACCAAATGTACCAAATGTATGTGGTCAGCCTTGTCCATATACTTTTGGTTAAGGGCTATTTTTACTGGTTCACTCTACCAAGGCCCGTTGGTTCCATTTCAGATAAAACACAGCCCTGAATTAAGAAATGCAGTTATGGCAGCAGATTAATGCCCATGGTTTTTGAATGGGACGTTTAACAATCCTGTATGGGTTCATGTCCACATACTTTTGGCCATATCATGTAATTAATCAGGTTTACCTTCACGATAATAAACATTACAATAGTATTTTTTTATATATCAGTGATTTTTCTGATGTGTTTGTCTTGTTTAATTACAGCATCACCAGTTAAAGTGATTGGTTGCCATTGGTTATTGAGGCTATTGTCACTTCTAGATATTCACTAGAAATCGTGATTAGGTAAGAGATGCAAAATATTGGTGAATATATTTGATAAATTCAGTTTACCGTTAAGCCCCAGGCTGAAGTAGAGAAATCACCCAATAGCTGAAACCATAAAGTTAAGGCAGGGCTATGCTCACTATAAACTAGTCATAAGCCACGTTTACATCTAAATGTAGCACAAATTTGAAGAAAACTGGAAATGCAACACAACCCACTATTGTTTTGCGAATGTTAGGAGTAGAATACATTGAGTCTGGTGCTGTGAAATCATCATAGAGGTAGGGAGGCACTGAGACGATATAATTAAAAGAGCAGCAGTCAACTGTGAAATCAAAAACAACATAGAAAACATGATGGACACAGTGAATTCATGTTTGTTTCATTTGTCAATTTGAGGGAAGATCCAATGTATTTATCTGATGTGACTTTTAGTCCTTTTCAGAAAAGCGGAAGCTCAAGTTTTGACATTTCAGTAACATGCTTCATGTTCGTCTGTACACAGATCTGAGTACATAGTGTTTCCATTGCACACATTTTCTGTTCATCGATACGTCATTTTTCCACCTCAGCCATGTCTAGAAACTCTCCCGCAATATTTCGAATTTTCAGTGTTTGCAGTAAAGGATTTTATTTATTTTTTTGTGAATTGAAAACATTCGTAGAAACGCACTTATATTGAGATGTCATTGCACTTGTTTGGTATTAAAAATGATGAAAGTAGTCGTGTGAAGAATTAAAAAGGGACCTTTAGAGAGACGTTTAAATCAAGCTTTTTTACCCACCTCTGGGCTTCTACTCGATGAAGTCAGCATACTCACCAATTCATACATCAAAAAGGTGTTAAGGTGGGGGTTTCAGACACTGATAAACCATCTGACAAGAGCTTTTGATGACACATACTGACGTCTTTAGATAGTTGCCTTATTTGTCAAAAAAAAACCCCAACTTTTCTCACTTTTCATTTTTCTACCCACCATGATAATGAATAGTAAATCGAGGCTGAAATCTAAACCTCCTCCCAACCAGAAGCACATAATCTGTCCACAGAAAGCAGCGCACGCTGACTTCAGATCTTTTTCATCTCGCCTCCCTTTGGCATATATATGAATAAAAAATAAAAAAAAAGTCACAGACCAGCCTGGTTGGTAAACATGAGTGAGCTGTACACTGCTTATTGACGTCACATTATATGATATCTGGGAAGTTGAAACAGTTACCACTCGGCCTTCTTTGGACCTGCCAGTGTGTACACAGAGCCTATGAACAACAGCGTCTTCTAGCAGCAGATGAATTATTGATCCTGGCAGTGAAATTCTCTGTTAGCTTTCACAGACTGCACAAATAGCTGTAAGCTATTTGGGATTCACTGTCTTGCTCAAGGACACTACAGCAAGGAATCTATCTACAGGGGAACAAATAAGGGTCAATTAGGGCCAGTTATCTCCAAACGGGGGTCAGGGAGTCCACGGGGGGAAGCTATTTTCAGCTGCTGTGCTCAACTTAAACGCACACATGCACAAAATCGTCAGAACTGACTGCAAACCGAGTTCCACTGAAAGGTGATGACTCACACGAGAAGAATGAGTCGTGATCGGGCTGAGTTGAATGAAAGCAGCTCTTATGCAAGCACAGAAACACACAGCCTCGCACACAGGGAGACGGACGTGTGGATACATACAGACACGTGTACACGCACAAACTGCACACAACACACAAACCGCCTAGCCTAAATCCTGCCTTGGATTCTCCCCCCTCCTCCTTCCCTCCATTTTTTTTCTCTTTTTCTTCTTCCCTCTCCTCCTCCTCCTCCTCCTCTTCTATCTTACGTAGTGTTTCTCCTCCTCTTATGCAATCAACCATTAAGCCCCTGAATCCAATCTGAGTGTGGAAGAAACAGAGTCACAGAGACACTTGGTGGGAGTTGAGAATATAGGATTAAAGAAATACGTCTACATTCAAACGTTTGCAAGTCCAGCTTTGGAAGTACTGTAGTGTGTCTGTGCATGCGTGTGCGTGTGTGTGTGTGATCCTCTGCCTACAAGGTGACAAGGCTAATAGTGTGTGGGCTCCTGCTCCCAGGGGAGCAGTTGTGTCTTGCTGGTGGATGAGTGTGTCTGTGAGGTCAATGAGCTAGCCAAGCAACATGAGTCATCATTTGAAACACACACACGAACACGAACACACGAACACGAACACGAACACGAACACACACACACACACACACACACACACACACACACACACACACACACACACACACACACACACACACACACACACACACACACACACACACACACACACACACACACACACACACACACACACACACACACACACAGAGTGGGTATTAGTACAGTTTTCTCCCTTAAATAACATGGTCATCATGTTTACTAGTGTGCAATTGACAGATACTAGGAGTGCAAAGAGTCAGGTAGTACAGACACTCTGGTCCATCATCCAGCATCAGAATAATCAGAACTAGCTGTGGGGAAATTTGGTTGATTGTCTAAGCCACAGGTTAAAGAATTAAGTTTTGGTGATTTAGTGGTTGCAAGGTTGGAGTCATTTCAGGGCGTTCAGAGCTCTGAAATTAAAAGTCACATTCTCTTTCTGGACAGTCGGTGTTGGGTTACTGGTAGTTGGAGCACCTCCAAATGTTTAATGGGAATGAAGCAGTACAAAAGAACTTATTAAGATCAACTGCTACACTGCACTGTTACAATACAGTGGCTAATGGGATCTAACTAAATAACTAAACTGTGTGAAAAACAGCTAGATTTTTAATGAAAATTAAAACGAACAAACCTGTGTACACATGCGAAAAATTTAAGTCAACAATTCCCAAGGAGCATTTAGGCAGGAACCATTTAATCCCAGAACATCTTTTGTGTGCTAAAGCTAAAGCTAAAGATTGTGCTTAATTTTCAAACTCTGGATGAATTCAGCGACTGTGTTACAGTGTTTGGTCCCCAGTTTCAACTCCAAAGTGTTCTGAATGTTCTACAGCTCTGCTTCGTGCTTCTATCTGGCTTTGTCTCCATAGCAACGGCGGCTGAGGCTCATGGGTATTGTAGTACAGTATTAAAAGTCATCCACCAAACCAAACTCAAGGATAAATCCTAAACTCTCAAAGAGAAAGATATAAAGGTATAATTTTGTTACGTTATTGGAGACTCACATGGTTCTACATTGAGGAAAAAATGAGGATATCAAGCTTCTTCTCCAATCACTCCACTATATTCATCCCAACCCAACCCAGTAAGTTTGACAACTTAATAACTCAAACAATCAAAATCCACATTCCTAAATAATAAGTGTCAACCTTTAGGACATAGGGGTGTGTCTGATAAAGAAACATTAGGCTTAAAAACTCTGATAAACATATCAGAGCAGAGGAAGGTGCAGATTCTTGTCGTTTGTTTGCCAAAATAGATTTTAAAAGACACTGAATCTGGAAAACCGTTTTGTTTTTGTTATTTGTTCAAAAAATATTTTGTTATTTATTCATAAGGACAAAGATCCTGAGGAGGAGTCATGTCTTTGTTAAGGAATTCCATTACTTACTTATATCACTGGATCACTTTTAACCTTAGATCAAATGCAGTGAAACAGCTAATTGTAATGTTTTCAGTGAAAATGTGTTGAGCGGCAGCAGCAGCAGAGCTAATTACAGTTCCACTAATTAAACCTGGCACTTGAAGAGAGGCGAGTGGAGGGAGTAAAAATGCCTTTGCGCAGGCACTACCTTTTAGAATAAGTGTTCAACGGGGGAGACGACATTAGACGAGATGGTGTAAAAGCAAGGTTACCACAACAACAAGAAAAAAAAGATAAGAGAGGGATTATTCAGTGTGTTGCCCTGCACGAGCCGACGGTTTCAGGGGTGGGAAAACGTGGGCTTTTGCCATTTCATGCAACATTAGGAGCTGCACTACAGTTTGACCTCTACACGCTGTCAGACACCATCCTCCACCACATGTGCAGCAAGGTGTGAGAGGCTCATAAAAAGATGTGACCACACTTAGCTTCAACACAAAACATGAAGCAGACATCAGCCCTATTTTGCAGGAATAATTTGAGAGTTATTTTTACGGTGGTGTAAAAGACAAGATTATTCAACTGACCCCCTGCCTCTCAGCTAAACGTGTTATCTTACAGAGAGTATTGTTCTTACTACAGAGTCACGCACACAACGTCAACCTGTGGAGAAATCTAAAGCTCGACAGACCTGCCGCGCCTAGTTATGGCTGCTAAGCTTTGATTGGACAGTCGCCGTCCTGGGGAGGGGTTTAATTACAAATCAAATCAGTAATGTGTCAGCAGATGCTTCAAATCAATAATCTGAATCAGTATTGAAGACAAAAAAAAAGTAACAAAAATAGATGCAGGCATCCCTGACTGGGAGAATCTCTATTGAGCTGGTTGTACCCTGCAAGTTTCTGGATGACTGAGCCTGCTGAGCCTAGTAGGATGGCCAAACACACACACACACACACAAATTTACTTTACTTTCACCTATTGATCACAAAGATGCAGCCAATTTACTGGAGTTGGAAAAACTTGTTTATCTCCCCGAAGGAGCAAAAGGAAGAGCGTGGTGTGTGGTGAGTTTGTCAGCTCATTGTGGGTCACCCTGGAGTTTTTACTTTATAGATAGGATGTGTTGGTATCAAAGACAAGCAGGAGTCTGTCTGGAGCTTGCAAACACACACACACACACACATCTCTGCCTCTACACTAATCATCTTTATGTTTGCCTCACCAGCAGCTGATAGGAAGCACATGTGTGGTGACTTGTGTGTGTGTGTATGTGCATCCAAGCTTGTCCGATTATCACAAGTGACCCCTATTAGAGTCAGAGTGACCTCACACACACATACACACAAATAACATCCTCCCTGCCCCTGCTCCCTTTGACACAGTGCTTGAGTCAGCACTTTTCTATTTTCCTTCTGTCTTTCATTTTCACATTTTTTTTTCCCCCTCCTGTTTCTTTCCTCTCGGTCTGCCTCCTCTTGCCTCAGTCAAACGTCTGGCTTTCATAATATCTCGGCTCACCCTTGCCTTGCTTAAACCTCTGCCTCTGTCTGTGTCCTCGCTCTCCCGGGGGAGCCGGGGGAGCGTAGTGATGAGAGTGCTTCGGTGACGTCGCTGAAACAAATGGGCCGTTTGCTATCTGGGACACTGGTGTGGCAGCGAGGTGGGCTGGGGTGGGAACCGGGGGGGGGGGCGTTGGCGACTCACACTGCAACTTCACACTGCTGTAAAAGCACACACGCGGTGTTGTCTAACACACACACCTTACTGTTCACTCCCACCCTCCCTGTATCTCTCGCTATCTCACAAACACACACACAGAAAGAGGGAAGCGGTGTGTCCTGCTACCATCAGCACTTTCTCTGGTGTCCTCGCCAGATCGTCCCTGTCTCCTCTCATGTCCTTAATGACTCTCACAGTCTACTCTCTTCCTGCCTCACTCTCTCTCCCTCTCTCTTGTCCTCTCCTTCTCTCACCCTACCATCTTTCTTTCACTCCCTGAATGCACTCCATCCATTCCTATATTCACTTTTGATGTACAGAGTCTCAGCTCTATCCTGAGTCCCGATGCACTGAGGTGAAATCAATCAGACTGTAATTTTCCCCCAATGACACTTACAACCATCCTGTCCTACAGAAGAAAGGATGATGGGTTGTGTTTTTCAGCACTTGGCGTCCTTGAAAACAAACTCCCAAACAGGGTTTCACAGGGCCGTGTTATACTGTACCTTGTGGTCTGGGAAATCTTTGGGTTGTGACATTCCTCGAAGTCACAGTACACTGAGGAAAAACAGAAAAACTCTGAGGGCTATTAAAAAATGCTGTTCATCTTGGAAAATATTTAAGCGTGACAGGTTAGGGTTGCACAGGTTTTCTTTTCTGCTGTGTTTAACTTGCAATTTAAATAGCATTTATTCTTATTTCCAAAACTAGATTTGAGGGGGAAAGGTGTACTGATTCTACAAAAACACATCTAGATTAGTCAGAACTGTTGAACTGTATTAACTAAGCTGTAAAAATCTCCCGAACAAAGTTGTGTTTGAAGCAAAAAATCACCCTCTAATACAAAAGCTGTGCAGTAAACACCAGTTTCAAATATCAGACTGGTTGTGCTAAAGAGGTGGTGATTCACCCACATGGTCATTTTCATTAGTTATGCTAATGACGCAGCTATAGGGTTGGAAATGCAGGTCAGTCTGTCAGTAAGTCAGCTCTTTGTTTCAGTCTGGTCAAAGTTTTGACTTATCCAGTGAAACATCTCAATATTTAATGGATGGACTTAAACGAAGTTTTATCATTCATGGTGTCCAGAGGATGTATCCTAATGATGCTGATCATCCTCAACATCATTAGGATACATTTTCCTCTGGAGTTACTGGAGGAAAATGAACTGCAATAACTGAGCCAGCACCATCATCAGGGCAACAGTTTAACTTTTCCATTACTTTGGTTTTAACTACATACCTGCAAAACTAATGCCATTTCCATCAGCCTCAGTCGTACTTTGTGCTTACTGTTAAGTTTTGCCCTCATAATATTGTGTAATTTTGAGTGTTTTTAACCAAGTATCAGGCTTATGAGTACCTCTGTGACATGCTAACTTGAAGCATAACCAACAGCCTTGCATGCATTCATTGTGTTCACGAGTTCAATCATGTGGTTTTATGCAGAATTTAATAAAGTTCCATTAGATTATAGTTTTAGAATTAATCATGCCTGTTAGGAAAAATTACATTTTATTTTAGGATTTCATTTTACAACAGCTGTACAATGAATAGTGGTTATTGGAAACCAAGCTAAACAAAGCATTACTACTAAGATATCTCATTACATGAAGTAAATAGGGGGATAAATGAGTCTTTGAGAGTCTGTTGCAAGAAATGCTGGGAGAGGAAAGAAATTCAGGTGGATTAAGTGTTGAAAACCCATTTGAAGAAGTGCATTTAGCCTTTCAAAAATCGATTTTATAATAACTTTGACTTCAATATGACCCCATTTTCTACCTCTTACTCGAACACCCATTTCTTGAACTGTCACCCCCTACATCTTTCTTGCATTCTTGCAATTCCATGAAAAATACCCCCTTCTCTTTTTCTCTCAAGTCCTCACTTCCTCTATCGTTGTATGGCCTTGTTCAGGTCTTGGGTGGTCAAAGCATCAAACGCTCCCTGGAGAGAGCCCCTGCAGCCTCCCTACAGGGGAGGGAGACAAGCACTGTGGCTGGGAGTGAAGAGGTGGAAAATGGCTCTCCCAGCCATTGTTTGGGGTTTCCTGCTGGATTGTTTTTGGTACATATTGGCCCATCATACAAAAACTTGGAAGCAGGGGCACATGCTGACAAATGATAACAACCGAGACAATGGTAAGACAAGGAGCCAGCACTCAACGCTTATCACCCCCCCAGGCTGTAGAGACATTAAAAATTAAATTTAATGTATCTGTTGGTCCGTAAAGTTCAGACTAGCGCCGGCATGTGTAAGGAAAGCCTGCTGCCCACTTACTGCCATGAACACCTGGAGGAAGAAACCGGGGGCTGTAAATTTAAGGTCCTGTAGCGGCGTTTTCTTTGAGATGTACTCTTAAGGTGGCTTTGTACCAGCACAAAAGTGAAATCATGATCAAAGATATTGACCGACTCTTGATTGCTCATAAGATTCAGAGTGTCACTGGGGAGTGAGCCAGGATTGCTTCTTGGCAGGGAAGAAAAAACTGGAGGTGAAGAATTGAATGACTATCAATACTGGCCTGTCAACTATTCCGCCCCCACACACGCACACACACACACACACACAAAACGCGCTATTACTCTAATCACAATCCCAAGCCCTTTAACAAATATGGCAGCTGAGGTAAATAGGAGATATTGAAACTTAATTCACCTGGTATTTGCTCTGAATGGTAAATTCCCACTTTCGATGTGAAAGCATGGGCTAAATATATTACTGCGAAAAGCAGAATAAAATGAGCTGCATTTAAAAAGGCTGCATTTTGCTGACATCCAGACCAACTTACAATGAATGCAACAGCAGACTAAATTTAAATACGCTCAGATATTACAGTCTGCTGATTTACATGCAGTTGTTGACCACACAGGAGATGTAGAGCTGAAAGAGCCAAACTCTTGAAGGCTTCAACCTGAACTACACGCAAGTTTGGTCGAGATCTCCTACATATTCGAATGTCGTGACTTGTCATTGGAATAGTAAAACGTGAAAAGGTAATAAATTATCATTGCCAACAGTTGCGCCATCATTATCCATTTATCCTACAGTTACTCAGTGAAACTATTTATTCATGTTGTCCTTGTCAACCGGAGATGGCTGCCACTGAACGTCTGGTATTAACATTCATAATGTTGAAGGTAAAAACTTTCGTTGAAATTGGTTTTCGAGGCCGATACTAATACCACTATATTTCAACTGTAAAAACATTTCTCTTCTGTCTCCTCTTTCCTTTCTGTCCTCCCACACTTCATTGTTTCCTCAGCACACAGCAGGGCCACCCCTATTCATGCAAATGGTCACTGACTGAGTCATGAAGTTACGCCACTAGTTGGCTGTGTGATGATAAGATAAATACGATTTCACGCAAACAAGCAGTGTTGCCAACTTAGCATCTTTGCCGCTAGATTCACCGACTTTTCAGACGTCTTTCGTGGCTTTTTTTTTTTTTTTTTTTTTTTAAAGCAGATCGCAACAAATCAAGTGACTCTTTGGACAAACATTAGTTACCTCCTCTAGAAGAGATTCAACAGTATTGTTCCGTGAGGGCAAGGTTTTCCCTCTGCAAGCACACCGGTCTATGCTTCCGCAGAGAGAGAGAAGCCGGCGTGAATGAGCTTCTTCACTTTCCCTCTGAGGGATCATTTCACAAGTAAATATAGCTGAAATCATAGCACAGCCGTCAATTAATGTGTTTGGTGATTTTCTCCGACGATGTTGTAGTTAGAAAATCTGGATTTTAGCAGCAGCTTGGAAATGGCTTGGAAGTGAAAGGAAGTTAACATGCAGTCTTAATGGGCTGCATTTTGGTCACTATTTCACACTTGTTCTGTTGTCTGACAACAGAAACAAAAAAAAGAATCATCTGTATTTAAATACTGAATATGTGAGCACGAGTAGGAGAGAAGCAAACAGATAAAGGAATAAACTGGCTGACACTAGGCAGAATGCAAAGAGCCCACTGTCCAGCCACATACTGGGTTTTGACCTAGCCTTGCTCTCCTGTACCCTTCTTCCTTCTCCAGTACCCAATTTATTGTGTTGATGTAAATTTAGAAAAACAGTTGAATTGAATTTGGCATTTTATGTCTGAAAAACATGGATCTAGTTTATTTAGCAAGAAGCATTCAGTTTTTCCTGTTGAGCTTTTTTTCTTATCAGAGTAGAAAAGCCACTGAAAGCACTACTCAGAGTCCTTGGGAGACTGGAACACCGTCATTGAAACCCAGACAAATGAAATTATTTCAGGCTTTGCAGCCATTTTAGCCAGGGTGACCCGAGACAAAAACATTTCAGGGTGAAGCGTTGATTGTATCAGATGTGGGCGCGGCTGACGGGCTGATATCTAATACATAATGTGACACATGTCAGTTCTCTGAGTCAACTATGTGAATGCTTACATTCATCATAACACTGTCACGAGTCCTGACTATTGAATAACATGACAAACAGCTTGTCACAGGTCTTGTGCACCAGTCACTAGCAGCCCCTCCAATCCCATTGAATGTAAATGTTCTTTACTATCACAGCATTCATCAGACATTGTCCAAGGTGTGGCAGCCAAGCTGGAACCAGTCAGGGAGTTGATCTGAAAGGGAATGTACAGTCTATTGACCCCAATTCTGTGGGTCTGTGGTTTCTAATTTTACGGCCAGATTTCTCTCAGCTCTGACTATAATGGATGAGGCGGCCATGAGGGAGCAGGGACACCTGGCCACTGAGCCTCAGTCAGCACCGCTGTCCTGACAGGCCTGATGAATGCAGGCTGATGAGTACACACAGTTGTTCCTTACTACAGCCTGGAGCCTCACTCTGTGAGGCAAGACCACAAATACAGTACTGCAGTGTACTGTGGGTGTGTTTGTATTAGGGTCTTTTCATTATTTTACATCACATTTGTAGTTTCCATGATTAATAACCACTAAACAGCAGCATATTGACATTAAAACACTGCATTTAAATGCCCATTGCACTTAAATTATTTGTTATGTTAATGCTTTGCATGGTTCTGTATTATTAATTTGAAGAACAAGATTACTATATTGCAACATACATATTTTATATGCACAGCTTTATTTATTTAATTGTTACGGTTCAATGTGAAAAAAATACAAGGTAATAATATAATATTGCTTCTGTTCTGAAATGCAAAAGACAAAAATATGCTGTTAATTACTTTGGACTGCAGACAATAAAATGATAGAAACACAACACTATAAAGCTATACTAATATAAAAAGACCCTCCATCCTTATTCTGGTGCTCGTAAACAATAACAAAATTATCTACCACAACACTAAACTTAAGGCAGTGATTGTGATGAGCTGCTTGTTGGTACTGCAGGAATTAGGAACTAGCAGAGCGCTGCAGTTGCTGTTAATTGACTCTAGGTGAGACGTCAACATCAAAAAGGTTCAATCTGACAATGACAACTGAGAGATAAATCAGCCTGCAGTTTGGGAATACCTCTAAGCCGCTTCCTGCTGCTCTGCTGTGACCTACTTAGCATGATTTGGTTATCAAAAAATGTTACGGGTATTTCCACAGCTTGAGCAAACATTTGGCATGGAGTCATCTGATGACCTGATGTCTCTCTGAACCGTACGCGAGGTCTCAGCTTATGTAAGAGCCTTATTAATAAAGATTCCAGTTTACTTCTAAAGCACCTGTACCGCTAACACAACATCTATTTTAGCAGCAGTAAAATCAGCCAGGCTGCTGTTACTGTGTCAGTGAGACACAATGATCTCACACGCTGCTCTTCCTCTTTTCTGAGGAAGTTTAGATTGATGCAATAAACAAGAACCCAACAAAAGGAAGTGTTGCAGAGTATTGACAAGTGATCCTGACTAAAGGAGGAAGTGATGCTTCCCTATTTCAAAGGAAATTGAAAGGAATGTTGCTCAGGGTGTGTCAGCTTTTTGGTCTGTTGACTATGATGTGTTTTTGTACAAGAAGAAGCAGTAGTGGTTATAGTAGTTAGTATCTTGATGCGTGAGGGTGTATTATTATTATTACACAATGTGTATGACATTTATAATGTTCACAGGAAGCAGATGTACTGTAAAATTGTTAAATTGCAGAAAATATAACAAATGAGGAGCAGCAAAGACAGCTGTAGCGTTAAAATTCTGAATTAACTGCACAATAGCTGCTAGCAAGGGTCAGTAGCGCTTGTAATTCATTATCCATGTGGCTTTTACCATTGATAAACTCTGTTTTAGGTGCTTGAAAACTCCAGAGTAGTGTGGACGCCAAGTGTAAACATAGCAAAAGAGATGCATTTTAGAACTAAAACATAGTAGTGTGGTTGTAGCCTTAGGAAGAGTTAGATGAGAAGGTCGATGCCAGTCAGGTGTCTGTGCGGTAAACCAGCAGTGGGCCAGCTTAGCTCACCACAAAGGCTGGAAAGGGTTCAGATTTGTTTACGCTGTATAAAAACAGAGGTGTAGAGATGACAAGTCACACTGGTCCTTACAGTTAAGTTAAAGGAAATTGGACAAAACTGCAAGTCAGAAATCAAAGGTGGCACTAAATACATGACATAACTGGCTACTACTGCAAAATGTCTATGGATCATACATTTTATGGTATGATCAAAGTAAATATGTCAAAACAAAGCAACATACTCTGCTTTGATTGTTGTTTTCATAAAATATACATCCAACACTGCACCAGTATAGTGAGCACCAAATGGCACGAAACCATCTGAATATCAAAGTGTACTCTTGTGTAAAAATATATTGTGTTCCTTTCTGTTTTAAAAAGACTGAGCTATGAATAATTAACAGCCTGCAAACCAGAGGATCGATGTAAATGCAAGCTATCGTAGTATATTCAAAGAACAATGTGCATTCTACTCCTGTTGTGTTAGAAATGAATAAAAACTAAAAAAAAAAAAAAATGAAACTACAACTCTGTCTCAATTAATCTCCCCTCTCCCTTTCAAAGCGCACAGCCCAACCATCGCATATAAATTGAGACATTTTGCTGACATGGGGCTTGATCAGACCTTTTCATGCAAAACAGCACAATGCCTGGTAAAAGTTCACAATTATGAGACTCCAAAAAGTTCCCCTAACACAGCAGGGACTGCTTGAATTTCAATTTCCAATTATTGTCTTTGAAATTCTGCAAATCCATGGAGGGACTGTGTTATTCTTCCAGCTTTTAACCATGTTTTTATTAAGTTAATTTATTTGATTATTCATTTGCTTCTGTCCTTGTCTCCCATCTTGCTTCCAGCTCGTACTGAGCTAATTAATTCCTCTGCGCTGCTCAGCTATTTCGATTTTTCACTCCACAAGTCCAATGTGTATGTCCTCAGTAGCTGCACGCGCCATTTGTATCCCATATGCATTAGTCACCCACCCGCCCCCTCACTGCTGATCCCGCTATGATTTAAAAATCAAAATGTGTATGTATGTTTGTATTTATGTATGAGACAGAGTTGAGTAATAATACAACTTATTGATGCAGCCTCTGCTGACTGCCCTGGAGGGTTTCTGTTTGTGTGTGTGTGTAAGCCTCCTACCTCGTTGCCATACATCATGAGGTGGTGGGTGGTGATAAGGGCTTTGAAGACCACCACCCAGCTGGAGTTGGCTGTGCGCTCAAACAGCGTGTCTGCCAGCTGGGGAATGTTCACGTTCATCTCATTGGTGCAGTGGATCAGATCTGGACGAGAAAAAAAAAGACAAAAAAAAAACAAAGAGAAGTAATGAGAAAAGCTTTTAAAGGTTTGAAAACCACAGTCGACAACAACAGTTAATTGCTTTGAACGTAAGAAAATGCAGACACACTGACACCGCCAAGGACAAACAAACACAGCACACAGACAAAAACACACGTGCACACGCTTCAGCTGGATATTTAAGTGAATAAGGTGTAAGGGACGCATGCCGGCTGCAGAACTTCTTCTAACCTAATCCTCCTCTCCCGGTCCTTCGCTCCTCCATCAGACGCAGGAATTTGAAGTTACACGAGTAAACAAGTGTTATTCTGTATACCAGACGACTTTGTGGTGGTCTTCAGCATCTATTCAGTTTTCTTTTACGGTGTGGTGGTGTGTGGTGAGGAATGATGACGAAGCAATTGAGTCACCTACAATTTTGATCATCAATTAATCATAAAAGTAGGATTTCAAACAGAGATGGGTAAATTTCAAGGGCTGGAACAAACTGAAATGCACTTTAACATCACAAGAAAGACTAAAAAGAAACTTAAAAAAAAAAAAAAAAAAACACTAAAAAGCACAGGCATATATACACACACATATACAAACCAGTGCATGCAGTTAATACAACTGGGCCTGTATGAGCACAGTACGACATGACCAAAAAAACTACAATAATACATTTACATTTTCAGACACTTAACTAAATAAATATTCTGAATTTTTTTTTACTTCTATCATGAGGGATCATGTTTCACTGAGTTTCCTTTGTGCTCATCATGTCACATCCTGCTTGAACCTGAATGACTCTGTACCATGTGACTCCGTGACGACCTGAGGTTTTACTAAACACACTGACATGATTTATTAGGTACAACCGTACAATCTAATGCAGTCTAATACAACAGCTGTGCCACTGCATTTAATAAATTACCTAATAAACCAAGTAATGTACCTAATATAGAGGTGACACACATTCTCACAACAATGACCCTTGGGAAACAGGAGTTATTTGTGTGTTGATGTCTCACATTCAACCTAAAATATCTATTGCAGAGAAGACAGAGGACCTACTTTCTTTTTTTTTTTTTTCCACATAAATAACACCCCAGATCTTATCAAGCTGTCAATGGTAAAACATTGCATAAAAAACAGCTTTAATTCACAACAAGTCAACTTTATTTCACAGCTGCCTGATGCGATCTGACCAGATGCTAACAGCTCGTCCCCGCCTCACTGTTCTCACCACTTGTGTCGAGATTGATTTGATTCTTGCTCGGGTCCCCGAGCTTATTATAAAGATTCGGTGCCTTCACTCACAACATGTAACACACACGGTGATCCTCTCAAGCACAAACATCAATACAGACACACGCAGTTAAATTGATCGTTCACACCAGACATCAGAATACTGTTGTTTTTTTTTTTATTTTTTTGTTTCTCTGGCATCCTCCACTGTTTCATTCCTTCACCTTTACTTCCATCTCTGCTCTCTCCCTCTCTCTCTCTCTCTCTCTCTCCACCTCATCTCCCCATCCTTTGTTCTTCACCACTGGACATTATGAGCTGCCGGCTCTCACACCTGGTAACTACGGAAACAGCTTCTCATTAGACTACTGGAGGACCGTAGCAGGGAGAGTCCCGTCAGGAGCCTTCATCATCATAATCACGCGCGCACGCACGAGCACGTGGTGGGGCACACGTTCACTCAATGAAGCCCTGTCTTCACTCTTTCCATCACTCATTTAACGCATTACCTCCCTCAAGCACTTGCGCGCACACACACACCATAACAAAACACATCAGACCTCCAGTCCACCGTTATTCTCAATCATTCACTCAACATGACACCTCTCCCACTTCTTCTTCTCTAACACACACATATACACACACACACACCAGGCTATTTAGTCAATACAAATGATTGTGGTGTAATGTAATACAAAGGTACATTAGAGCACAATACATCCATTTAGCTGCATTTAGGGGTGTGAATGACAGCCAATCAGAACAGCGTTCAGCGGCTAACAGAGTGTGTCTGAAGTGCAGTTGTCAACACACAATGGCAGGAGGATACTTCACAGGGTTTCATGCCTGTTGGGAAATATCCCCATCACATGAATGCATCAGCATGTTGAATGAGTACTTTCAATAGCAGCCTTGCTCTGACTGTCAGCCTCACCCTGTCCCTCTGCCTCTCTGCAACTCTTTTCCCCTCCTCCTGCATCCTGCTGCATTACTGACACTGATTAGAAACAATTAATATCGCTGAACTGGAAACGGGCATTAAGAGCGACTGGTGGCCATGGAAATGAATCAGCTGCCTCACTACTAGTTTGTTTTCAATGTATCCACTCCATCTCTTTCCACCTTTTCTTTCCAGCTTTTTTTCCCCTCTCTGTCCATCTTGTCTTCTTTTTAACCAACCTCATGTTTTTTCATTAGGTCTGCAGGGGTGTGATAGAGAGAACTAAGAGAAGGACTGATTAGGTCTGCGGGGACGCTCGTGCATGAGTGTGTATGTGTGCGGGTGATAATGTAAAGAGGGTACATGTGCTGACTTAATCAGGCGGAGTGGAAAGCATTAGATGCCACAGATCCCGGACCAGGGAGAGAGAAAGGGGAAGGCGAGGTAATTGAGGCAAACATATGGCAGAGAAAAAAAGGAGGTTAGAGGTAAAGAGAAGGAGACAGAAGGAGAAAAGAGAGGTATGGGAGTAAAAGAGAGCCAAACATGGAGGATAAGAGTCTAACTGAGGGTTACAATGAGAGATAAAAAGAGAGAAAAAGAGTGTCTTAGAATAGAGGAAAGGAATATGAGACAAACAAGAGGAGATAATGAGACATGAGAGACATGAGTGTCTCGTCATCCAGACAATTTGCAGGAATCCACACACAGCTCAACAAGCCTCCTCGCCTCACTTTATCTCTCCTCTCTGTCCTGAGGAGGTCCATAGCACAAACAGGTCTGGGGATGGGTTTTTTTTTTTTGTTTTTTTTTTTTTTATCCCAGCACCCCCTGAGCAATTATTCTGACAACAAATGGAAAAATACATATGTTTCCTCTTAACTTCAAGACTGACTAACACCTCATCATCCTGCGAGCAATTACCTGCACAACAGCTGCATGAGGAATCTGACCCGGCTAATTGGCGCCGACATATTACAGGATAGTGAAACAACAGAGAAGTGAAGAGCTCAGCGTGGGAGAAAAAGCATAAGAAGATGTCAAAAGTCTGAACTCGCTACAAGTATTGGCTGAGTGGTGGGGTCTTAGTGGGGGCTTGGATGTACTGTACGGACATAATTGGCTTACTCTGCATGGAGAGATCTCGTTGCGCCGTCTTCTTCTGTGATAACTTAAAAGGCACCCAAGAGGAGAATTACTGGCACCAACTGTTTATCTCAGTGCATGTGGTGGAAGGAAATGGGCATTTATTTGCATTTTCTGAAAATGTGGTTAAAATTTGGTTAAAACTGGTTAAAAAACAACTTATTTGGAGGGAAAACTTGACTGATGATCAGAATTGACTCATTTTAGTGGCTCATTTTTAAAGCTCAGAAATTAAAAATTATGATCTGAAATTTCATGTTACATTCGGTCTGTTTTTATATACAGTTGGTTTATTTGTAGTTTGACATTTTGGAACATTTTTTAGTTTACTGACTTTTTTTGCTGAGAGTTAGATGAGAAGATTGATACCCCTCATGTCTGTATGCTAAATATGAAGCTAAAGCTAGAGCTCAGCTAGCTTAGCTTAGCATAAAGACTGAATATAGAGGGAAACAGCTACTCTGGCTCTCCATTCCCCAATTCCAGCTACGCAAATGTCTTATGAAATATCTTTGGATTTTGGACTGCTTGTTGACGTTGTCACTTTGGGCTCTCAGAAATGACAAGAGACATTTTATAGACTAAATGATTAATCAATTGATTGAAAAAATAATGAGCAGATTGATCAATAACAAAATTAGTGACAACCGTAGTGCGTATGGATTGGTAGACAGAGTTGATGGTTTCCAGTTTTGAAAGATATTTGCCTAAAAAGAAAGCTCCATTTGAGTGTTGAACAATCCAGCAGCAGCAGAAATCTGGGCTTCTTATCATAACCTGCTGCCTCTGCAAGCTGGACCCAAATAAATAAAATCATTTCCAGATGTGTCTCCACTAATCTGCCACCTCCAAGAATCTGCAGTGTGACTACCGAACTAAAACACTCACACACACACACACACACACACGTGGAAGGAACGACTGCTGAGTAAATATGATCTCATTCCCAACAGTGACCTTCTCTGTTCCCGTCGGATCTAGGATCCATTGTTACTAGTCATCTGTTGACCTCTGTGGCCTTTGATTGAACTACAATAGATTAGGGACTTCCTGGTACCAAGGGACCAGTGTGACAGCTGTAAAAACCAGACTGGGGATCTGATGAGAAAGTGTGATCTTGTGTGAGCACACTGGGACGCAATTCAATAAACCAAGACGGCTATTTATCAATTTGCCTTTACACGGTTGCTGTGTCTGTGAGGTTATTTTGTCAGCTGTGGGAGTTAGCATCTGCAAACCTGAACTTGAGATACTGCCTCTGTGTGTGTGTGTGTGTGTGTGTGTGTGTGTGTGTGTGAGTGTGAGTGTGAGTGTGAGAGAGAGAGTGAGAGAGAGAGTGAGAGAGAGAGTGAGAGAGAGTGTGAGAGAGAGTGTGAGAGAGAGAGAGAGAGAGAGAGAGAGAGAGAGAGAGAGAGAGAGAGAGAGAGAGAGAGAGAGAGAGAGAGAGAGAGAGAGAGCAGGTGGTCAGATCAAGCACAGGAAGACGTGCAGGAGGGAGGAGACAGAGATCACATCTGGCCCAGCTGGCTACCTTCTATCTGTGCTCTCCTCTCGTCTCTTCATCCACCTTTAAGTCCCCCCATATCCACCTGCTCCCAGGCAATACACACTCACAAACACACACACACCAACTCCTGATTCTCTATCCACTTTTATCTCCTTCTTCATCTCCTGTGATGTGGAGACAAACTAGCTTCCTGTCCCTGACTCGATTTCCGTTTCTCTGCCTGGCGCATGTTTGCAATTTTGTGCTACAACTAAAACATCTTCCACCAGTTACCTGCTCATGGCTGCCTTTTCTCTCTGGTTGTCGCTTTCAACCTATTTCTCTTCATCTTTTTTATTTAATTCCTTTCAGCCGCACAAGATCAACTGCCGTGATATACAATGACACAATGATGCCAAAAATGGCCAAAGAATCCCAACAATCCTCAAGCATTAACTGCAGTTTCCTCTGCAGTGTAAACCACAAAAAGCCATTATTATTATTGATGAAAATCACAGTGATTATTTAGTGGATTTTCTCCCAATCAAAGTCGGTTTAATTCTGCTGCTATTTTGACAGTTAGGTTAAGTACAGGGATTTTAATGAAGATTAGTCAGTCAAGAATGTATTAGCCAACTATGTGCAAAGTTGGCACATTTTTGTCTGACCATTTTGCTTTTAAGTGTTTGTTCTCAGAAAAGGCCAGATGTTGTGCAACTGTATATTGTAACCACAGGGTGAGCAGGAGCAGAGGCATCATTATGTTTTAAATACCTTGTGCAAAAATAGCCCATTTTTTCATAGAAGAAAAGCATGTATTTCTGTATAATACAAGCTTTGTGTATTTATTAATCGATTTTTACTATTAATGCGGCTGATAGTTGTTTAAATTGCTTGAAATTTGAATTCGTAGTGAAGGGACACCAAAAAAACTACCTAACATTTGTGGTAAAACTAAATTCAGCCTGGTGTTAATATTGTTTTCAAAGCTGGCATCAGCTGATATTGACTCTAGCATGTTACTAACATTGGACTGGGTTTCACACTGAGTGTTGACGCCAAGATTTGGAAGGTGGGATTTAGTTAATTCAACAAAGCCTTCTGGTGGGTTAGAACCCGGGGTGGATTAACCCTAAATAACAAACCCACAATCAGCTTCACAATCCTATCTTAACATCTTTTAAAACCTTGGTCAGACATGAAGGGACATCAGTGCCTTGCTTTGTGTTCTTGCCATAGTCCAGCCTCTCCACAGTTAAGTCCCTTCAGGAAGCACCAAGGGTAGGTCATGCTAACATAGCTGGAATTCCTAAAGGGGAGGCTATGTAGAGAATCTATCTACAAATCTTGACACAGCTCTCGGTCGAAATACTTTGAAGGAACACATGACTGTCAATGTAATTGCTGAACTTGTGACCTTCCTGAAAAAGATGTTATTATTACCAGCCACTGATAAGGACACCCAAGTAGTTACTACAACCAGAGATGACATCTTGGCAACAACCACAAACCAAGAGCTCAGATTTTCAGCCCATCCCTCTCAGAGATGTGACCAATGTTCCCTCTAAGCTGCGTGCTTGCGCAATCGCGCACTGCTCACACATTCTCAGCGCACAAGAAAATCTATACAGCGCATAAAATAAAATTCAACATAAACTGTAAATTAATTATAGCAATAACATTTTTTTCTGTAACTTTTTGCAGTGTAACACAGTGAGTGACAGATGTCCAGCCAATGACACGATACGGTTCACTTCCGCTACGCAGCCAATCATAGCATTGACATTGCTTGCGTAGGTGCCATTCCCATACGCGCCGCGGCGCCGTGCAAGTTAGCTAGCTAACAGCAGTGCATTTCATTTTAAGTGGGCCAAATCACTTATATTAAAAGTAAACAAATGGAAATTGCTGCTGTAATTTGATTCTTTTAATAAGCCATGTAACTTGCTATGATCCCAGGTGTTGATCAGGTGTGATACTGGTGTGTGGCCACAGCGTGCACATCTGATGTTGCTCACAATGGTCCTCAGTGTGCTCAGGGAGCTCGTGTGTGTGCCCAGACACATGAAAAATTAGAGGGAACATTGGATGTGACTTAGATTCACTACAAGATACCCAGAGCCAGCTCACCACCTGGAGTCACAGCAGTACTTAAAACTGCGACAGTTGCACAAGACTCAAGACAGCTACTTCAACCAACTATCAGTTAGTTACTGTTTGACTCAGTATAACTTTTTTGTGCACCTTGTAATAACTGAATTTTCACAAATCTTGCGAAAACAAAAAGTTGAATCGATTGAATGAATTCGACATGCGCCCTAATCTAATATTATTTGTGCTTAGTCACTGAGACAGGTCCTCATCCATGTGACCAGAACACTGCACATGTTCCTTTTCCAAACTCTTTCTTAAACCTTTAAACTCTAGACTTTTGAAACGTTTTAGTCCAGACCACTTTATTGCTCGTCTTCATAAAAAGAGCAGAAATAATTTGTTGATTAGTTGATTGGTTAATCAACAGAAAACATCAGTTGCTTGTTCCAGCTTCTCAAATGTGAGATTTGATGCTTTTCTTTGACATATAGCAACCTGAATATATTTGGGTTTTTGATTGGAGTTCAGATAAAACAAGCAATAACACTGGTCTCTGTTAAATTACAAAGGAAATTTTTTCAACCTCTACCAACCCTGTATGACGATCGACGAACTGATACAGAACACCAAACCAATAAAATTCCTCACAGATCTCATGGGATGTGTGTTACCGTTTCCCTCTTACCATCAGAGTGGTCAGAGGTGAACCACACTACAGAACACCTCTCTTGCTGGTACTTCAATCTCAAGGGCATTTTCCACACGAAGGCTTGAATGTTGCTCATGCAGTTGAAGGATGAGGTTTCTAACTTCTCATCCACCCTGCCGTTCCAATCACTCCACAGGGAACTGAGATTATCAAGGTTTAACGACACCGCTATCTGAACAAGGGTACTGCCGCAGAGTTGACTGACCTTCATTCAAAATCTGCACAGGCACTGAGTAACAGGGGGGATGTACACACTAACAGACGCCGCACAGATGAAAAGCCAGACATAGAAGTGCGGCCCCAATCTGTTAAAGATTAACGCTCCGCAGTATCCGCACCTTGTCTGGCATGTACTAGTTATCTCCTTCTCTCCTCTGTCTGCCTCTCTGTTAGGGACTGCAGAAATGGTTCGCCTTAAAGAGGATTCCCTGTTCACCCCTCCCTCCTTCTTTCTTTCCCTCTCAAATCCCTCTGATAAGAGGAGGCAAGAGGTGTGAAGAATTGTAAGAGAATTGCTAAATTTGAGAAAGCATCTTTTCTCTTCTTTTCTGCCTTTACAATCACAGTAAGCCAGTATTTTCTTTAAACCTGCAACAGTGGCTTTTGTAAATATGATATAAAGAGTGGATGAATATGAAAATCTTGTCCTGCTTTGTAGCATTGACGGGGGAAAATAAAACATTTCCTACATCTTCTTAGACTTTCTGATGTCTTCAGTTCTTTCTATGATTCTATTCTGTCAATGTAGCTTGTCAAATAACCAAGGTTACATCTGTATTCATGTTGATGCTGTCAGATGACTTCTCAAGAATAAAATGCTGATTTGACGTTAGTGCAGCAAGAGCAGCAGGAGTTTCTGTTTGCTTTGGTTAACAGGTAGCATTTATAAGCCACTGACAAATCACCATTTTTATTCTCTCGCAGTTTTCTTTTATGGAAGAATGTAGTGTTTCATATGTTACAAGAAAATATGTTATCACGAGTTGTGTCCCAATTCGGGGGCCGCATCCTTTGGAAGCTGCATTTGAAGAACTATTGCATCACAGCGGCGGGACTGGGCTGTCCTAATTCGAAGACTCCTTCAAATGTGGCCAAGAAATGCAGGCTTCTTTTCCTGGGCAAACAAAGGCTCCAACCATCCTTGGTGGTCCGACCTATCCCAAGATTCATTGCGCTCCAGTACTATAAAAAAATAATATGGCAGTAACCGCCAACCAAGACCCTGAGGATTATACCTGTAAATATAAGTATTGGGTTTCAGTTCAGTTGAGCAGCAACTGCAAAAAAAGTTTTTGTAAAAAAAAAAAAAAAAAAAAGTCACTAGGTGATCTGACTTTGTGATGCAATGGTAAGGACAGGCACAGTTGGGGACATTTCATATCGGTTTGGCCTTCACAGTCTATGACGGCTATGAAGGCTATGGAGTGAAGGAGGTGACAAAACAGACCTGGATTGTGCTTGACTCTCCATTATAGGATGAGAATAAGCAAGAAATTTAGATGTGTTCCTGTTGTGTTTTCACAAAATACACAGGAAACACATTTTCACACAGAAATTGTTTTGTTTTTTTTAATTACCTTAGTGTAGACTTGGCCTGTTGTTGTGTCTTTGCTGTAAGACGACTTCTAGACCATTAAAAGTGATTTGATTGAGTCTCTAAGTGCCACAGCAGAGGGACTGCACTTCACCTTGGTAAACAGGTTGCATTAATGAGCCTTGCATTGCATCTGTCTCAATAAGAGAAGCAAAGAAACAACTTTACACAATGGTATAAAAGTCTACACCTGTAGTTAAGAAGGGATCTTTGCTCACAGTCTTATGTTAACCTTACACATGAAAGAATAATCCCAAGCAGTTAGGAAAACAGACTTTAAACTGGAAATGGAAAAACAGCACTGGTATCAGATCAGTGCTGGGTATCTGCCAAAACTCATGAGTTTTGGCATCAGAATCTGAAAACAGAGAGAAAAGGGAGATCAGTGCAGGAGTTAGGTGGCAGACAGGGAGGAAAGATGGTAGGAGGGATGAGATGATGAGCCAGGAAGTAAAGGAGAGGGAGAAACGGGGAGGGAGGGGGGAATTAAGGAGAGGGTAGAAAGACAGTGTCACTAAAAGTTGGTCTATTAATAGACTAGCTCTGGTTCTATAGCTTTAATTCTCCCCTTGAGGTCTTAAATAAGAGCGATGTCTCCTCTTTTCTGCGCCTCTGTCTCTTTTAGTCACACACAGAGAAAGACAGAGGCAGTGGAAAAAGAGATGGAGACAAACTCCCTCTCTTCTCCAACTACACTGTTTTCATGAGGGGGTTCGGGAAATCTTGTCAAGCGTATAGGTTTGAAGTCTCTGCATGCACATCTCGGAGAGTGTGTCTCTGCGTGAACGTCTTGAGGGAGCGTCTACCGATTTCTGTCAGGAGAAGAGAGTGACACCAACAGAGAGAATGGCAGGCAGACAGACGTACATGCACACAGGTAGAGTATGGGAAGAAAAACAAGCAGTTGAACCCAGCCAAAGGCTCCTGAGAGAACACAGCTAAAAATAAGCCCACATCAGAACGGGACGGGAACACAAGCACTGAATGTTCCCAAACACACGCACACAAACGCACACACACAGACAAAGCCTATTTAAAACCATGTGCTCTCATTACCTAATACACTAAATGTGTTTAATAACTATTTGGTGCTCCTTCTGTATAGCTGGATTTCTGTAGGCGAAGGGACGGCAAGATTTCCCTTGAGGAGGACACTTAACACAACCAGTCCAGTGAAGTTTCCCCAGATAAATAAAAGTTAAATAAATCAAACAGCCTAATTCTTATTATGCTGGTGATTGCGCCTCCAGATGCTAAATAATAAATAACAGTCCTACAAGCACACTGGTGTGTTAGCCCACTTGCAGTAATTTACAGCATAAATTAGCAAAGAGCTAGCTCGAGGCTTGTTTTATCACATTTGCTAATGCTCAGAATAATACAAGATGTATGGTTAATGCACATGTTTCTGTCAACCCATGAGAGGATTCCATATAAATAATAATTTCTAATGATTCAACCTTGGATCTTTAAAATGTCTGATTTTAAAGGACAAAGAAGCAGCCTTTTAAAGCTTGATGGCAAAGGATAATTCAGTGATTTTTCCAAGTGTTTTGGGGACAAAGAGTTTGATGAAATGGTTCTTGATTGGTTGAGAAAATTCTCCGGTCACCTTATCTGAAAACAAATCAAGCAACTTGCTTTGTTATTTTAAAGCTAAAACTAAGTGATTTCTGGCAGCTGGAGCAGAACAAGCGGAAAAAACACAACCTTGCAAAATTGTTACAGTGAATGTGTTAGCAAATAATTGTGTGTTTACACAGAGAAACACTAACACTCATTTAGAGTCATGTTTCTGGCCAACTAAAGAATTTCTATTTCCTTTTATCTCACCAACTCCTAAATAAAACATCTAGGTCTTTAGCTGCCTAATGCTCCACTATGTTCACTAGCTATTTGCAAAGTTGGTGCGAGGTAGGTAGGACACAGTTGTATTATCAAACCTTTTATCACTGAAAACAGCTGCCAGCTACAGCTGGAAACAAGATTGTTGATGGTGATGAGAGTGAAACAATTACACATATTAAAGTTGAGACCAGAGAACCAAAACAATGAGTACAAAGCCTCAAAAACACCCTGTAAAGCTGTGGGAAAGTGCAGAGCTGGTTCATAATTCTCTAGGGGTTCCTCACTGAATGACACTATTCACATTACACACAGTCATTTGATCCACTGCTAATATAAAAATATTGATTATTGCCGCTTTAATGTCTAATTTCCTGATGACACATTACAGCAACACTTCTGACTGAGCACATTAAATTTAATGCGTGATGTTAATTTATCATTTGCTCTTCCTATGTATATTATAAGGACCAATGACCTCTATAAAAGTGCAGATTCACTTTATTTTTGGCGTATGTCAACTGGCAAGTAGCACGGCTGAGGGATAAGACATGGATTTTGGGTTTAAGTAGCTGAAGATGTGGTTAACTTGATTATTTCCACAATAATAAATGAGTACATGAAGGGGAAAATGAGTGGATTTATGCAAAAGAAAATTAATTACATTGGAACTTTCTGCAATAACATGATTAATGTAATGAAATAGTGCCAGCCAATTTAAAGCCAACTAAGCCTTAAAGTAATGTAACAAATATTTTATAGATCCTGAATTATGTATGACACCCTTAATAAAAAGCAGACCATTACAGCAGACTCTGGTCATGCAAGCTCCTGTTGAATGTGCTTCAGTTTGAACTGTGCAGTGATATTGGCACATTCAATCACTACTTGAGTGTGTGTGCAGTGGATATTACATATTCACCAACTATGTAGCTTTTTACAGGGAATGAAGTACTCTCTGGAGAAGCAGACACAACAAAGCAATTTCTTCCTCTTCCCATACATACACAGTCTCACACGCTCTCACACGTGCATTCCCCTGGGCTTAACTTGAAACATACGTATCCAGACAGTCAGCAGTAAGTCTTTTTCCTGCCCGTTTGTCTAAACTGTCCATATCTCTGCTCTGCAGCCAGGGAGGGGCTGTCCTGCGTTGTTTAGATAGCAATAGACTCACCTACAATCACTTAAGAAACAGGCACCCCCACCATGTTACTAACCAGCTACACCCTGCGATAGGTCTATCAGGGCTGGAATCAATGCAACACAAATAGCAGGAAGTAAGCTGCACTATTTGTATCCTCAAATGTCCTTAAACCACATTTCAATTCCCTGACTGTTTTCTCTGGTGGCGTTCAGTCGATGGTAATAAATCACTCCATGTGTGTACACGGTGTAATGAGAGAGAAGAAGAGTAAAGAATAGAAAGGAACAAAGTGACAGTATGCAAAGAAAAACACTAATTATGAGGAGAAATGCACATTCAACACTGATCTTTGAAGTTGTACTGAAATTTGAATTCTCAACACTTTTTGTGGAAGACAAATAAACTATAAAGATACTGAAAAGAGGACAAAACCGTTTTTGGACATATTTGTGGAAACAGTGCAGATATGTGTATATAATGCACTTTATACCAAACTTCATTGTGACTTTTGTAACACAAATAGTATAAGTGAAATGTTTGTACAGTAACTGTGAAATAATCCCCCCCCAAAAAAACACACAAACAAAAATATACGTACACATGCACAGTGAACAGATCTGCCAAGGTGACCCATGAGCTCCTGTCTAAAATAGAGCTGTAAAGTTTGAATAAGTACCAACTCACTGCAGGCTAAAACACAAACCACATAAACCCGAGCTCAATAACCCACTCTCTGTCTCTCTCCGCCTCCTAAACTAACCCGCACTGTAGCCCACACAGAGCCGGTCTAAGTGTTGGTGTGGATATCTCCAGCACCGCATCAATTTGTCACGTAAGTGTAACCTACTTTTCAGGTTTGGCTAAAATTTGCTCAACACAATATGATGTCAGAGGACGTGCCGTAGCAGCAGCTCAGCCAGCTGATAAAACCAATGTGGCATGTTGTATTAAGGTACCATGACTTTGGCTGCTGCTGAGTAGAAAAGCCTGAAAATGCTCTAAATAACAGGATAGTCTGACTAAGCAGCTGAGTCAAAAAGCTGTGGTTCAGACTCCTGTGAAAAACGGCATGTAGGGTGGTCTAAAACTGCCTGACCAGGTCAGGACAGCGCGCCAGCCAAATGGTCAGTACCTGCCACTTTGGTCATCAGCCACTTTTAGAGGTTTTAATATAGTATGAAATACAAAAAACTACTTGGAAGTAAGCATCCATGTCAATTGCCTATGTCTGCAAAGACTGTGGATGCCTACAAACGTGAGTTCATACCTACAGAAAGGTCTGCTGTCCCTGTCCACATCTGTTATCTGGCCCTTCAGCTGTTTTAAGTCAGCCCTACACACATTGGACATGGACAGTGTCGAGCAACAGCCAACAGAGCAAGCAAAAGGTCAAAAACATGTCAAATGTTTCCTGGCAACAAAATATGTCAATGTAATGACTCAGCAACACAGATGCAACTCCACAAACTCTGCCTCCTATTAGAGACACAATAGACATGTAGTGAATCCAACAGGGAATGTCTCTTTTCACCTTTTACATGTCCTCTGAGAGGGCAAGGGTCAATAACAGTTGAAAAATGTCTCTTTTGACATCTTGTGTTGTTCAAAGGTACCACAACAGGAAGGATGGTTGCAGACACTTTTGCAATTCACTTTACTGACTACAAAGCTGCTGTAGTAAGCACAGGTTGTGCTTGAAACCATCTAGTACACACCACGTGTAAACAACCACATCCGGGAGCAAGGTGTTTATAGTTTTTCCAAATTTGTCTTACCCCGATGCACCATAATCGTTCAAATTTGGATAACGACACAATTTTTTGGGCAGTCTCCTTGAAGGCATTTGCTGCGTTGCACTCATTTGAACTCATATGTGGGCATAATCATCGGTTTTGGAAAATTGCAAAGAACTGTCAGATGCAATCCTCCCTCAATTAAGACACCATTAAGGTGTTGAGAGAGGGGGTTTTAGTCACTGTTCTGACGATCCAACAAGCACTTTTTTCAAAGCACCAGTGCCTTTATTGAGCATCACAATGTCTTCTTTAAAACTCTGACATTTTTTGCCCACAACTAGGACAAATAAAACCAGAAGAATTGCCAAGAAGGAGCAAGTATTTCATGCATCCCTGGTTCCTTAAGTAAAGTCCCATAGACAATGTTTCATGACTCACAGTTGGATCTGTTCAGGTTCAACCATCAGTGGATATAATTAATTAAGTGCATTACAAAATATCTGGTTAACCAGGACGATTCTCAAGGTGTATTTCAACAAGAACCATACAGTCACTAAACTTGAAAAATTCAGTCATGTGAGCCAACAATGTCGGGTGTGAAAAAATAATTGTGGTGTTCAGACAACTAAAACTAAAAATCTGCAGCTCTGATCAAACCACTTTCAAATTTGGTGTCAGTTTTGACAGAGTTCAGCAGCCATGGGTCAATGCTTTGTTAACTGCAATGACGGAAGGTTTTAAATTCCCTGTTGTTCCAGTTCATACCTCTTACTTGCTTCTTCTCCATAGCAACTGCACTCAAGGCTCATGGGTATTATGGTAACAAGACCCGTCTTCCATGCCAAATTATAGACATAATATGATTTCTCAGAAACTAAGCTGAAATAATTAAAACTGGTCGCCATTAACATAAACCTGTTGGGTCATCACATTATCTGGGATAGCCTTGTGCTTCATTCAGTAACACAGGATACTGTTAAAAGAAAAAACAGACATGGAAATACAGAATATAGGGGGATATACATTTCTATAACAGCAACACCTCTCATGTCACAACTCTATTACTTAGTCAGATTTCTGGTCGAATTACTCTTGCAATACTTCTGAGGATAAGATCTTCTTGTGGATTTTTTTTTTTCTGATTCATTCCGTCGTGGTTGATTTCCCCTCAACCACTCATCTTCCCCCTTCCTGTCATTCACTCCTTTGAAGACAATGAAGTACACATTCTGGACAGAGAAGACAGAGGGTTTGGAGGAGGCATGAAGAAGGCCATCAACAGTACATCAAGCCCGAAAAACGCTCCCTGAACAAAGCAGCGGTGGGACTACTGCGTCACTTTTCAGCCACTTGCATCAATTCATTCACACCTCCATTTATGTGACTCCAATGACTCTCACATGACTACCAAGTGCCTCTCATGTGATGTCAAGGTGTGAATTTCACACAGAGGTTAAGTGCCGGGGAAACTTCCCACCAGTCGTTCAGCAGAGCAGGTAAATGGCAAGAGGGTAAAGTAATTCTTCCAGTTGTCTCTTGTTGACAATTAGACTTAAACGATCAACAAACACTCGGTTGAAGTGCATTCAAAAGCTGCAAAAACAGCACCGATACCGCGCCTGCAGCCGATTTCACCATCATACTTCCCCCTGTCAACTAGAGTCCATTTAACGCAAGCCAGTTGGCTGGTTTGCTGCCATGACAACAGAGTGCCTGTGAAGGGGAAACTAGACTTTAGTATAAATGTCACAACTTCTCTCTAACATCTGTAAGATGGTGAAACAATCAGTGTTTCACTGATGCAAAAGTGGAAAGAAGTGGCCTCCAAGTGTGAATGCGTGCGTGCCGTGGCAATCACTTAGCTGCTTATGAAGGATGGATTAAACACACAATATCTCTCACTTTGACAAACTGCAAGCAGGTGTGCATGCAGACACAGATATATTCCAACACTGTCTGACCTTCCCTCATTGATTTTTATGATAATAATCTCCATAAATAGAAGGGCTTTTCACAACTGATGGGAAGGTCTTGTCATTTTTGCCACTGACTCACAAGCCAGGGTTAATTGAGGTGGACAGTCCCAATCATGACACTAAATGGCTTTAAAACGGCACTTATTTTCACCAGTGGTGCGTGAATGTCACGGCTGCTAGAGCTAACAGCAGCCCCCACCCCGCCCCCGAACCCCTGCACACTCATTGCTGGCAACACTGAAAGATTTCTGCCAGGGTTATTCGGTTATTGGGTCTAGATGCAAATATGCCGGTGAAATCATTCACAGCCTGCTGTCAGACAGTCACAGCTGCTTGCAGTGAATTTGTGCCAAGGGAAGAGAGCGAAAAAGAATGATGGTCGTATGTGTTTACGTGAGTGTGTATTAGGAACAGGGGCTCAGACTGCGTGAAGAATAGATATACAAAGAAAAAGCGACAACATAATTTAACCTAGGTTTTCAGACTCACAGCAATGATCAGGTTTCCCTAGGTTTCTTCTTGACTCTTGATAAATGGCTCCACAGGCATAAAATTCACTAACTGGTGGACTTGTTAAGTGACTCACATGCTAGTTGGCTGGCAGGCTGGCAGGCTGAGCTGCCAACTGCCCCCTTGCCTCCTAGGCCCTGTTCAGACCTCCAGCATCTTGCTTCCAGATGTATCTAGACGGTGCCAATATGCAGCTGAATTGGACTGCAGTTTGTTCTTGGCTTCTGTTTGCATCTTAAATGTGTCTGGAGCAACAACTTTTGATTAGGTTTTCACTTCTCTTCATCAAGTTTGACGTGTGACGACATATTTACGCTCAGACACACTCTTGCAGACTACGGCGGTTACAAGGCGACTCAACCTTGGGTACAGATGTCAAAACCTTTTAAGAATTACAGCATTTGGAATTGGAAAATATACTTTGTACCATGACCACTGCAGATTCTGGTTTCTGATTGGATGCCAGGCTTGAATTAACTTTTTGTAACCACAGAGTATAACTGGACACCTACTACGTTTGAAGTAGTAAATTATTGCTTTAGTATTGAACTGCAGAGCTAGAGTTATTTGTGTAACCACCACAGAGAAGAACAACAGAAACTTAAAGCGGACACATTTTTAAACAAAATTTGTGTGAATCTGGATGCAGGATACAGAGTGTCTCCTCCATGTCATCCATTACAATCATGAAACATACAACTTGTTGGGTATTATCCCCTTATGTGGTACTTATTAGGAGGTTTGTTGTGTTATATAGACTTTAAGGCACATACTTCCCACATCACTCACATATTTGGACACATTACATTCCCTCTGCAAATCTTAGCAGAACGATCAAACATCAGTTTTTTTTTTAATTATTCAACAGTGGCTTACAGGTATTTTTCAGATCTCACTGGTGTTTTCTGTCAGTCTAGTATTTTGCCACAGCAAAACCAAGGTTTAAATGGAAGATTTCCGCACTGCAGTGCCACTCTGCTGAGCTTTTCTTCTTTGCTGGACCTTCATTTCAGTCTGCTGCCTTTGTCGTGGCAGCCCAGGAAAGGTCTTTGGAAAATGTATGACTGAAATGTTCATTTTGGCCCAGGGAAATATTTTTCTGGACGGACTGAAGATATCAGCTGGATCACAAAAATACAACCAGCTGTTCAATAACAGGGAATTTTTTCCACCTTCAGATTTGCACAAGTTTTGGCCAGTGACAGAGTTTATTTATTCCAACTGTAAGATTACAATAATACCTTTAAAGATACAACAAAAAAAGACATTTTGATGAGAGCTGCAACAATCAGTCAATTAACAGATAATTTACCAGAAACATTTCTGATTATCGTTCTCTGGTTCCAGCTTCTCACATGAGAGGATTTGCTGCCTTCTCTGTGACTGTAACCTGAATATCTTTGGGTTTTGGACTTTTGGTCAAACAAAACAAGGAATTTGAACATGTCACCTTGGATTCTGGGAAGTTCCAATGAACATGTTTTTCCCCCCTTTTTTGACATTTCATAGAGTAAATGATTAATCCAAAAAAAATAGTCAAATCAATAATGAGAACAAATGTTTGTTGCAGCCCTGGCTTTTGAGTAACGTTTGCGTAGGAGACACTATGTGGCAGTGGAGTACATTAGCATTTCAGTGGTATGACTGATTCCCAAGGTTGAATTATGAATAGGGCTGAATGAATGGCTGCCGAACAACCTACTTGGCTGCCTGTGTTCATTACTTTACAGGATGGTTGGATCAGTTGACTGAGTAGTGATCGAACATGCTGCCAGCCTGCCAGCCTCCCTGGCTTGCTAACCGACTCACAAATTGACTACCTGCCTGCCTGAATGACAACCTAACCTATACCCTGCCTGCTGAACACCCTTCCTCATGCTACCAACAGCACAATGAAACCGACACCCCGACAACCCTGGATTTTACCTGCATTGTAAAATTCATCAAATGGTCAAAGAACATGGCAATCAGGCCTTCATGCAATGCACCACTCGCTGTCTGTTCCCCCTACGGCACTGAGGTTGTTGCTCTCACAAAGAAATCAATACCCCTCAATGATTAAGCTCGACGTGGTGTATTGGCTGTAAAGGTCTGGCCAAGTTCACAAAGGAGCAGAGACAATACATGACTTTTGTTGAACGTCAGCAGCTGAGTCTTGTGAGGGAGGAGGAGTTGACGGATGTGAGGCAGCTGAGCCGAGGCATCGATCAAACATCTGCATCTCATGCCGACAGAGCCGGGTTCCCGGAAACAGAACTTCAGCACATTTAGTCCCAGGCATGTCTAACACGAGCTCCAGTGTTCTGCATATGCCCCCGTGTGACTCATTCTTTCAAATCTATTTGTTCTTTTATTCACTCGTTCTTTTGTGTCATCTCACTTGCATCACTGCCACCTTCAACATGACTCAGTTTAATTTTGGTGGGCTATACTGGCAACGCAACACAATAATCCACTCTTTGAAAACAATACGTGAGAAGACAATCAGGATACAGTGGACTCAAAAGAAAAAAGAAAAAGTCGAACTAGTGGTATTTTGTGGTGCTGGCTGCATTCTGCTCCTCACTGGCAAACCTGTGTGTTGTGAGATAAGTTTTCCCAAAAACAATAAAGCCCATCGAAGCTTCCTTATGAGAAAATATGATGCTTGTGTGGTGGTTTCCGCACATCATCTGTGAGATTTATTTTCTTTTTTGTCTTTCTTCGGAAGCAAGTTTCATGAAAGACCTGTTTTCTGTTGCTTTTGTCTCTCGGTTTGGTCTGTCTGTGCCTTGAAGTCTGCACAACAAGAACCTGCTGTAAGAGTTTTGTAACTGAGCCATACCCCCGGTGATACGAGATGTTATTAATGTAAGATGAATGAATGAATTGCCAAGTCGATTAACACAGTTTATCACCAACGGTTTTGAAACTACGTGAATCATTTAAGCCATTAATAAAGCAAACATCAAACTCAAATGTGAGGATTTGCAGCTTTTCACTGTGTGTGGCATCTTAAGGTTTCAGACTGTTTTCCTGGCGAATGTTTTCCATCTCCACGTCTTGAAATGTGAGGATTTGTAACTTGCCTTTGCCATAAATGATGTTGAACTGAGTGTGAGTCCCTTTAAAGCCATTTAGAGGCGTCACCTTGGGTCTGGGACATTGTGACGGGCTCTTTCTCACCACCTCCAGAGAAAATTGTGTGCATTCAAAATGAAAATAATTATTGGCTGCAGCGCTTATTTGAAAACTTCAACATTGGCTCTGGGACATTTTGAAGCATTTTTACAGTGTTTTTTTTTAAATATTTTTCATCAATTCATCTAAAAAACAATCAGCAGATTAATCAATAATGACAGAAAACATTGATTGAAGCTTTAACTGAACACTTGAAGATATTTGGTTGTCGATTGCGCAATTTCAGGGCATCACAGCAGGCTTTGGTATGTAATAAGAGGCCTTTGTCATCTTGCCTTATATCTGACGACCAATGGATTGATCAAAATCAAATGTTGGCAGTTGTTAAGAATTGACTCCAGCATCACAAGAGTTAATATGGTCAATCTGTCAATTATTGGCTCTTTCTATAAACAGCTAACAGGCTGTATAAGAGCTAAACACAAGGAGGCATCGAGGTGACATCTTTATTCTCCACCCTGGGCTTGTATAACCCAGTGTCTGTCTTCCTGGCGCTGTCCAGCCAGGTGGAGTGAAGGAATGTGTGCATCTCAGATTCAGCACTACCAGCCCTGAGCACCGATACAGTATGTCTGCTTCTGAAGCCCTGCAGCTGGCTGACAACACACACACACACACACACACACACACACACACACACACACACACACAGGATATACTCACAGTCAAGGTGTTTCTTCTTGGGTCCGCTGACTTCATGTGTGGTGGCTTTGCACACAGCCTTGCTGATAGCCGACCCGGTCATGCTGTGCTGCGCAGCAGCGATCCGATCCGTGATAGATTGGCCCGACATCGCTTCTATTCCTCTCTCTCTCTCTCTTTCTCTCTCTCTCTCTCTGCCTTTTCCCCCAATCAGCTAAAATAGCACGATAACGATCCGATCAATGGATCAACTCCCTGCGGGACACAACTCAACGTGACTTCACTGTCAAGTGGAGGTAAAGGGTTGCGATCAGACACCCACTGTTGTGTTAAGTTTTTTTTTTTGTTTTTTTTTCCCCAGGTGCGTATAAAACCAGCAGTAATGTCAGATCACTGGTGGCACAAAAAAAAAAAAAAAAACTACTGCAGGTACAAGAATATGTGGTTGGCTTTACAGTCAGCAGCTGATCTGCAGCTTTCTTTTTGTAGTTTAATTGTTTGGCACCAGTTTATTCTGACTATCTATCTAGTTAACAAAACACACGACACTAATCTGAGCTAGTGTGTGTTAGCTAATGTTTCCGCTGCAGTACCCGAACCAGGAAAGAGTCCCACTGTGGAATTTGTAAACACTTGAAATTACTTTCTGGCCACAAATAAACATAGCTGACTGGCTGGTTTGTAACCTGGACGCTTCGTTTGGGCTCACCAAAGAGAAAAGTCCACCTGGGTGTAGGCAAAAATAATAATAATCCGTATGAAATCACAGCTTGGAGAACATCAACAACAATCTCGACAATCCCGAAAAAGAAAAAAAAAAAATTCGAGTTCCTCCTCCACGTCAACTTGTTAGCTCGGGCTGTTTAGCTATCACTGGTCGCAGGGCAAAGTGTGTGTTAAACCCCCCCTCAGGCGTAAAAAGTCCTTCACAACCGAGCAGCACATTGTTTGGAGTTCATAAGAGGACACTGTTCAGCTGACAGCCGGGACAGGTGCGGTTTCCCCCGGCGAGAAGAGCTGCGAAAGGCGGTGGGTGTTAGCCGAGCAGCTAGCGGGGTGAGCTAACCAGAGAGCGGGCGAGTGTCTGTGGTCTGACCGAAGAGCAGAGCCGGCGGACCCGCTAAGTTAAAAATGACAGCTCGCTCAGCTCGGTTGTTTCCCCTCACGGTTCTCGGGCTCAGGCGGTGCTGTCCGACTCCACATTACCGGCTCGGGGTTGTTTGTTTCACCGATAGTCCCGGTCCGAGCCGCTGCCTGAAGAGTCTCGCCAGTGGTTTCAGTTGACGGACTGACTGGCTGGCTGCTTCTCTACCGGACAAAATGGCAGCGTAAAAAATCAGCTGATCTCACAACCGTGCTGCGTTCAAGCATCTCTTACAGGCTCGGAATCTACAAAACCAAATTCCTGTGACTTCCTGCGCGTCCAACTTTTTTTTTTTTGTTTTTTGTTATTTTATATGGTGGAAGATTCTTTATTCAAGTAAAAGTACCAATAAAACATTGTAAAAAATACCAAATTAAAACTAAAGGTACTGTATTTAAAACTAAACTAAACTAATTGATTCTGAAAGGGCAAATTCACCTGTTACCACATGCTGTGTGGGATTGCACTGCATGTAGGATAAATACACAAAAAGAAAAATAGTATTAAGTGCTATAACAAAAGGGTGAAAAACATAAGAAATATATGATGATGAACAAATAAATAAATATACTTTATCTGAGATATATTGTGCTAAGTAGCTTTGATATTTACTGAACTGTGTGTGTGTGTGTGTGTCACCTTGAGCTCTGATCAATTTTAATATGCATTTTTCATTTTTTCCCCCCTGATATTTCAAAGGCAGTATCGTCTTGGTAATGTATTAATAAAATCAACTGACAGATCAGTGGATAGTGAAAATAACTGTACTCCATCGCAGGAGCGTTATGGTGCATATGGCTGAGTCTTTAAGTTTTTAATTTCTGCATGTCGCGGTTTGGATGTGAAGCTGAAAATCTACTGTGATGAAATGAAGGATGGGCTTTGTCTGACGTTATTGTCTTATCATAAAAGTCAAAACTATAAAGTAACCAAACTGTCACACCATGGACAGTATATGGTAGCAAAAGTAGAATAAAAATGTTTAAATATCCTTTTACAATCAACATCAACAACAACAAAGAAAAAGCTAGTGTTTCATGGCTTCTTTATATTGTTCATGTCTGCTGAATGATTAATTGCTGTGTTTCCCGACAGCTCCTGAACGCCTCCATAGTCTATTGGACGCGCTGTGAGGAGTGAGTGTGAGCTTTAAGGTGTCACGGTTTAAATTGGAGCGGAATCCATGAAACAAATGTCTGAAACCTCAGCTCTTTTTTTTTTTACATCAGAGCCGTGTTTCCGCCACAGCACAGCCACAGGGTGACTCCAGTCTCTGCGCCCCCCGCTTTGGAAAACGCGTTTTCCGCGCCGCGCAAATCCAAGTTTAAGGTGGTATTAAATTATTCCTCAGACGCCGTGTCCTTGTTTGACTCCAGACTATATGGAACACGGTGTGCCCAGCGGGCATCGCACCGGATAAATCAGATAGTTGACAGTGTTTCACGCATCTCGTCGGCTGCGATGAGATGCGGGGCTGCTGCTGCACGAGTGCTTCACGTCGATCACAGCTGCATGCGTGGAAGCAGCCTGGTCATGATGCAACAAAACCCGCACATCTTATTCTGTCAAGACATGGGTGCAAACGTGTGTGTGTGTGTGTGTGTGTGTGTGTTTCTAGAGAGCGGTTTTAGTGACAGCTTAACTCCCAGATGTGGCGCCTGATGACTTGTGGGTAATTTTTCCTGTTGGGGTGTGCATGCGTGCATTGGATAGTTTCTTTTCAGTTTCAGAGATCCAGCTGCAGTTTGCAGTATTTCCTGCCTGGGTGAGAAATACTGCAAACTGACCCCAGCAGCAGCTGCAGCTGCAGGATTCCTGCAAGCCACCGCTGCTTTTGACCTTTAATGACCTCCCCTCTCCCTTCTGCTGCCCACTAGGAGGCTCCTCAAGATGCTGATGATCGATGCGATGAACTGTCAGGGCGGATGATGAGAAACACACACAAGCAGCCAGAACTGATCAGCACTTGGAAGCTGAAAGTGTGTGTGTGTGTGTGTGTGTGCGCACGTAATCCACCTTTAAGTAACTGTCAGTTCTCACTTGTGCTCATCTGGTTTCTTTTTCACTCATTTATGCCAAACCCAGTGACGTGTGTGTGTGTGTGTGTGTGTGTGTGTGTGTGTGTAAAAATGTGCATGCTGCAGAAAAAAGGAAATAAGAAATGCAACCACAGTAGGTGGAAGTGGTTAGCGCTGTGCAGACCACCAAAGTGGGCCTGGTTTATCAACATCCTCTTTCACATGCCATAACAGCTGCAGCACTGCATCAAATCAACTGTTTTTAATTATAAAACCTGATTTGTTGTTATATGCATGCATACATTTTCATCCCAAGTCTCATTAGATACATTTAAAAATACAAACATTACTTTAAAGAGTTGTGTAAAAATAGAACAATGCACATAAAGAATTGACATACAGCAGCACAAAGACTGGCAGGCAGACAGTCACGGTGATGCCTACGGGGAATGCTGAGTCTCCACCTGACTTGCATGTAATTGAAAGGAAGTGCGGCACCCAGAGGAGAGTAAGGTGGAAGCCAGGGTGAACATGCAAACCATGAAATCAAACCCACGCTCGGCTCTTTACAAGATGTCAGTGCCAACTGCTGATTCGCCGTGCCGCCCGCGAACCCGTTTCACCTCTCCTCTCCCTCCTGACCTGGAGTGCAGTGTTGCCATCTGCAGGCGGAGGAGCTGAACTCCTGAATTTCCATGGCAACTGCATGCGAGGATGCGGGAAGCCCTCGTAGCCCCTGGCAACAGGCTCTCAGCCATGAATGGAGTCCGATCAGCAGCTGTCAATCACGGCATGAGCCGCTGCTTTGCCTTAGGCCAATGTGCTCAGAGAGACGGGAATAAATCCATTACCGTGCAGCCGACAGGGACGGGGTCAGCTGGAAACTCTCGCAGAGACAAAGACCCAAAAGGGCACACAGTTCATCCACAGTGTGGTACAGTGTGTCAGGGAGGGTCATTTACACTGTGATTACCATGGTTACAATTGATGGAGTGGCTCAGCGCCAGGCGAGCTGTGTAACGACAGCTCTCGGGTGTCTTGGCTTTGATGTGTACCTGTAGAAAGTTTCCTTGGACCACTTGTCTATCAGTTATGTGATGACACAACGTCTGCTTCTGCATCATTATGATCATAAATGGATTATGAGACAGTGGGAAAGGAAACATTACAGCGCTAAAGTTCTGATAAAAATACAAATGTTTATAACGGTCACTTCCAACACATCCTTTGGGCCTGTGCACGGTCCATCCATAATTAATAATCCATCCATAATTAATAGTAACGTATGTGAACTAATTGGCTCCATGTGCTCCGGCTCCTTCTTATATTTCCTGCACAATCGTGGTCCCCCTTCCCCCCTCACCTTTCCCCTCTTCTGTGGAAGAGTTTCCCCAATGATGCTATAATAAATCATCATCAGTTCTGTAGTTTCTAATGATTCACAGTGTACGTCTTTGTGAAACTGCCAGTATCAAGATGACTGAAATTGCACATTAACCTCTTGAACCTGCTGCTGTTTCTCACTTCCTTTGTCGTTGTGGTGTAGTCACAGCGCACGTCAGACAGGCCTGTCACAAGGTGAGGATGCTTTCAGACGTTCTCCTCTGTAAATCTGAGCACAGTTTTTCAAAGTACTCGGCAGGTAGGGTGCTTCCAAGCACCTTAAGAGAACTTACCCCAGTTCCTCTGTCTCAGTGTCTTCTGAGACACGATGTTTAGATCAGGGCTCTGTGGGGGTCAGACCGTCTGCTGCAGGACAACCCGATGGTTCTTTATGACTCTTCCTGTATGTTTGAAGTCGTTGTCCTGCTGCAGAATGAATTTGGGATTGATCACACATTTCCATCATGGTATTGCGTGATGGATAAGAATCTAAATTTTTTAAGTTTTGCACATTCCTCTGCATGTTTTTCATCCATCCATCCATCCATTGTGTATCCATCTATCTCAGTTCACAGGACAGGTAGCCAGACCGTCAGGGCTGGATTAACCCACTAAAGCATCCCAGAGCAAAAGTGAGCTGTGGATCCGAACTGCCTCCCACTATCGCTCCCTGTCTTTTGTGTATTATTTGTATTCATTAGCCATTACTAATTAATTCATGGTAATTTAAATTAATTTATTTTTGTAAAATGCAACATCTGAGCACAATGTATGAAAATAATAAAGTGCTCAAAACTAGATTTTAACTTAGGGCCCTCACAAGGCAGGGTGTCAAATTATCTAATGATGCAAGAGTTGCCTCTGGTTTACGAAGTGCTTCAGTTGTGCTCTCAGTGAATTCAGTTACCACAAACTGTGGAGTGTTTGAAAGTTGGGCACATTGCTCAGTTACTGATGTATCCTTCAAATATTCACACATACATTCACATCATTCTTACATTTGTACAGACCTAACATGCATGTCATTGGACAATAGGAAGAAACTGGAGTTCCCAGAGGAAGCATGAAACTCCACAGAGAAAGGGCCACGGCTATATGTAATCATATATAAATATTATTGCTGTCAATCAATTAAAATTTTGAATCGCGATTAATCGCATGATTGTCCACAGTTAACTCGCGATTAATCGCAAATTAATTGCACATTTTTTATCTATTCTGAATGTAGCTTAACAGGAAAATTTTCAGGTTTTTAACACTCGTATCAACATGGGAGTGGACAAATATGCTTGCTTTATGCAAATGTATGTTTATTATTATCGCAACAATCCAAAACAATGACAAATACTATCCAGAATATTCTCCAGAATAACCTCAAAGATACTGCATGCAGGCTTTGAAGCTGAACTTGCCGTTCAAAAGACCCTTTTCTTCATCCATTTCTGCTGGGGAGGGTTTGTTTCTTGTTTCCAAAAATTCCAAAAATTTGCGTTAACTCGTTATTATCGCGTTTACTTTGACAGCCCTAATAAATATCTTAGATATATAGTCATATGGTAGTTATATGTGAAGTTGAAATATTACATTTATGTATTCACTTTTTGATGCAATTTGTGCCCAGAGGGAAGGATGGAATAATATGTGGATTACAACATAGCCTTTTTTTCTTTTCTTTTTTCTGTTTTTTCATCTTTACTTTGTTGAAAGATTTCTCTCGTTGACTAATAATGAAGTATTAAACAAAAATTAGGTCCAAAGAGATGCCTGGCTCAACTCGCATCATCTCACATTTACCAGCCGCATATCGAAACATTGCAAGTCAAATGTCAGTCGGTGAATCATCATTACCTTTGTCCAGTTACATCACTGTGGCAGAAGCTAGCTGCTGTATAAAGTTACATAAGTTATATATTTTTCTGACTGGCGCTCAGCCTGTCAGTCACGTCGGGCTTATGTCGAGCAGAACCTGCAGACTGACTGAGCTATAAATGTTCAAAACTGTATGAATTTTTAAAAGCTGTCAACAAGTTCACCCATTAAAGTTCTGCTCCACAGCTTTAGGTTGATCCTTCAATCACCATGTTCATGCGCAGGTACGTTGTGTGTGCGAGTGTGTGTGTACACATGCATAATTCCTGGCTAAAATATTACACCCCGCTGCTGGTGCTGCTGTGAAGACCTCTGTCTGCTCGGGATTCTCTCAGATCACTTATTCATTCATTGAGCTTTTAAAAGATATGAAGCTGTGGAATTATGAGCCTTATAAAATTTAAATGGATCTGTTAAGATGCAAACTTGATAGCCTTCGTCTTTGCAGAGAGGCTCGGTCCATTATTCAGACAGACAGCGAGGTGACTCATCTTTCAACTGAAATGTTTTTTTCTTTTTTAATTCAGAGACAAATTCCAACAGTACACAGAGTCAGAGACTGGCATGTGCTATACAGAGGATTTATTTGGAAACGAGCTGAAAAAAGACCAACAGAATGGAATAGAGTAGAGTTGACAACAACTCTACATCTATTTAAACTTCCCAGCATCAGATAGCAAAATGAAACTCCTGGATCCTCGGCCCAAGTCTGGCCCATATACTTTCACATCTGGGCAGAGTCCAGCTGTTATCTTCTGGTATTGACCAGCTGGAGGATTTTCTGGATGTGCGCCAGAACTGGTTCAGTTGTGGAGGTAGCGGCTTACAATCATGCTCCATATGAGCCAGATTCAGGTGGTGGAACTGGGCGAATACTGGGCCACATACTGTGGTCCAAGTATGGGCTGGATTTATTTCGCTATTTTGCACATGTACAGTAAAAAATATAGGATTATTCTTTTATTCAGTTTGATAAAAGTGTGTACCTTTGTTAAGTCAAACCTGTAAAGACTTTGCTCACGATACAATTAGTAATACAACCCTCTTAAATTGCTTAATTACTGGTAACAAACTTGTGATTTGTGCTTTAAAATTAGTGTCAAGTTGTGGCAGCAGGAACTGAAATTACAGGTTGTTGTGACGTTTGTTAGGGAGGAGAAAGTATAGGGTTAGCGCTAAGCTAGCAGCTGTGTTTTGGCACTGAGGTGTCCACAAATACTGAATGCACTTCTGTGTATGAATACTGGCGGGTTATCACGTTCATTACACCTGTCCTCGTGCCTCTGACGCCTTTTTTAAACAGCCAGTTTAGTTCAAGAGCACAAAGTAATTTTTTTTATTTTTAAATTTCTAATTTTTAGCATCTGTCAGCTCAATGTTTTGGTTTTACAGCCTATAACTTTTTTACTGTTTTGGTTCACTCTGTCCTCCCATTGACGCAACCATAAGGGTCGCTTCTCTCTATACTCTTGGATATGTCTGTGCATACCAACGTCAGGTACACTTGACCTTCATTGTCAGGTTAACGATCATAAACACAAGGTTAACGTTGTGGAACAGTTATGCTTTGGTTAGGTTTAGGCTCGGTTTTCATCAGCCTTGTTTACAGCAGCAGTGTAGGCAGCTGTTTTCAGCCCCAAACCCCTATGAACCTCCTGAAGGTTATCTGCCCAGCGAACAGCAGACTTAAGTAAAGTTAGCAGCTAGCTGGTGAGTTTAGCTTTGCATTTAGCAGCTTAAGAGCCAGATATTTCTCTCAGTAATAATAATTATAATAAACTTTATTTATGGAATACTTTTCATACACAAGATGTAGCTCAAAGTGCTTTACAATAAGAAATGGAATAGTACAGTAAAATAAGGGTGAAGGACAGTTAAACTAGACAATTCAAATATAAAACGGGAAAAAATAAAAAATAAAATAAATAAAACAGGAATCAGTAAGAATTGTAAAATATGAGAGAATTAATTAAAAGCCAGCTCAAGAGCTGGTGGACACCAAAAAGGAGCAAAAAAGAGTTAATATTGAATTTAACTTCATTGGGTGGCCCAAAATATGGCACCAAATGAATGCCAACAAAACAAGATTCTGCTATAATACAAAAGCCTCGTCAGCCATTTTTTCTTTGGGTTTGCTATTTTTCCCGTTGTTAAACCATATTTAGTGTCTGATATACCAGTTAAGTTCAGTTTTCCATGTTGATTAAAGAAATATTCAGATACAGGAGTTGTTTTTTTCTGTAAGCTGACTTTATACAACCTGTAAAGTATGTCAGTAATTTTGCACCTCACAAGAACTAATTTTAGAGCACAAATTACTCATTTGTGCAGATAAATTAGTTCTTTCCCCCTTCTGTTCAGTTCAAATAGGTTACAATTTTTGTCACATTTGAAAATGCAGAATTTACATATGTCTTGTACAAAGTATAAAAAAGTCTTATCAACAAATTCCCAGCTTGCTAGTGAATAGAACAAATTCAAAGGTGTGAAGAATGTCATCTTAACCCGCAAACAAAGGGAAATACCCTGTGTGACTAGTTAGCTAGCATGTCAGTGAGAAATACTCTAACTCACTCAGACAGGACCTAATGGCTTCACACCATCCCAGCCAGAGGATCTGATTCAGTGCCGACCGCGATGGGCTGGCAGCAGCCGATGCAAACATATCTGAGGACCCATAAGTAGATACCGCCAGACAGGACGACAGTGAGTCCCAGCAGCAGGAGGCTGATGAGGGACTGAGGGCTCACACTGAACAGCATTATGAGGGAGGAGTGGATGGAGTCATCTCTGGATTTCTGGGCTAAAAGCAGAAGCAGGAGAGAAGAGGAAAAAAAGAGAAACCAGTCATAAAGGGAGGCTTTATGAACGGCTGAGATGAAGCAGCCTGAAGTTCCTTAATTGATGCTTGGAAGTGCTGGATAAAGACAAATTGATGAACACAAAGAGAATGCAAACACGTTGATGTGTAGCAGGTAACACAACGTGCAGCTGAGGATGATCCATTTTGCAGATATTTGGGCACAAAGCAGGACTAGACAAATTTAAATTTTGACCTGATAATGGTGCTAGCTGAAAACTTAAGGGATCACCAAAGTTGATACCATTCATCCTGAGAAGAACATGAATAGGTGAAACTAATTTCATGGCAATCCATCTGAATGTTGTCAAGGCATTTCAGTCAAAACTAAAACTGTAAACTTCACAGCGGCAGCAGAGAAAAAAGTCAGGGATGACTAAATTTATTGGGATGCATCATCTGGGAACCATAAATGTCAGTAAAGAAGTTGTGCCAATCATTCTGGTAGGTACATTCTTGAATAAATGAGAAAACTTTGACCTGATGATGCTGTTAAAGGAAAAGTCAAGGAATCACCAAAGTTATCATTGAGGAGACCATGAATGTCCATTCAATTCACTAAAAACAAAAAAAAGCAACCTCATGGTGGTGCTAGAGGAACTCAGTAGGATTTATCTCCTCTGGATCTTGAATTTCATAGCAACCCATCCAGTAGTTGTTCATATGTTTCAGAGATATTTTGGACCTAAGTGGTGGATTGACTAATTGACTCACAATGCCATCTAGAGCCATATTGCAAGAGTGGGTAAGAGGTTATGTAGGTGTTGCAGAAAGACAGTAAAGGAAATAAAGGGAAAGAGGGAATTCATAATAACACGGAAAGAAGAACTGATCTTTAAGTACTGTTCTATGCAGCGTGCATCATGAATGCTACCGTCTAATCAAGGACGAAACTCCTGGAGCGCTAGTATAGAGACCCTCAATCACTGTAAGCACTTGAAGGGTACTTGAAAATGACAGGGTGCACACACAGTGCACCATGGCCTCTTATCCAGCCATGATGGTATGTGATCTGAATCACTAATAAGCTCTCCACCGAAAGAGTCTAGAGTCCCAGCAAATAGATTTTTTACCACTGCCAAGCCCAAGTATGTCCGGCTTGTTGATGAGAGGTCTATCAAATGACAGTGATGCGCAGACATACAATCATACCCCAATACTCATTTTCCATCACCTATTTCATACCGCACCACATTATAAAATGAAATTGCTCACTGCAAAGTCAGAAATTCATCCACTTGATGGAACATGGTGCAACATGTGTCTGGTAAGAAATGCTTCTCTGATTCTGAGGCAAAAACAATCATTTAGCATTGATATTCAAAAGAGTTTCATATCTTTCTACTCTTAAAGCTCCCTGGTAGAGGCATTAAAAATTCTTTGTACCAAATCGTACAAAGTCATAGATCTCAGCACCATACAAATAAAAATCTAATTTTTTTTTTTATCAGGATCTATACATAATTTCCTGTGAAACTGACTAAAGTGTTGGGGAAAAAAACACCCTACGTTGCAATCTTTAGGAAAGTGATGAAAGTGATTAAATCTTCTAATCTTAAATCTGCCCCTTTAATTTTAACTAAAATTTAATGGGTTCGTCTCCGGCCCATCCCTCTGTCCCTCCTCGCTTTTTTCCTTTTTTCGTACCTAAGGAACCAGTCCTGTCAACTTGTGGGTTGGGGCTCTCCAGATCAGAGGAGACTCCAGGTGTAGGTAATTATCAGTATTTTGCAAGCTAGAGCTGCTGATCGGCATCTAATATTAGCAATTATTAGCATTATTAGCTGTTTGGTACCGTAGTCTAACTGGATGTTGTGTTTCTGTGAAGGAATTTTCTTCCTTTTCGTTGTTTTTGTATTTTGTATGCCTTACTCACACTCCAAGAGTTCAGGACATAACAACCTCATATTTTTAGATGATGGTTCACTGTTTAGCTTCTATTATGACTGTTGGTGTCCAGATGAAGCCACTACTATGCTCTGTAACCAAGGTCTTATAGATAAGGATGCAGGGAAAAGCAACACTTCAGTTACAGTCACGGATGAGTGAAGCAGGAAAAGGGCAAAACGTGGTAAGAACATGTGACAATGTCCAGGCTTAAGCGAGCATTGAAGTCCTCACACATATACAGTGGGTTTAATTGTGCAGGGCACAGAAGAGTGTTACAACCATGTGATACATAGGAATATATACACCCTTGCTGGCTGTGTACTGCGGATCTTTTTCTCCTTGGTGTGCATCAGGCTTTCAAGAAATACCTCTGCTGGAGACATTTGAACCCCTAGTGATTGTCTTTTTCTTCAGCTCACAAGATTTCAACCACAGTTTCCACAGTTGTAGAGAGTGATGCATGAAATACACAACCATCCTGACACAATGACTTGCAGGTGATTTGCTCATCTGCATCTGCCTTCTTCTGTGTGACCACTTAGCACTGTGTAGCATACAAAACGCCATTGTGTGTGTGTGTGTGTGTGTGTGTGTGTGTGTGTGTGTGAAATAAAAGTGAGTCACATCATAGCCATTTTAAGGCTATGAAAGGATTTTTTTTTTCATGGAAAAAATTGTAAACATGTTATTTTGAGAAACAGAGATGAGGTTTTAAGGGTTTATTCAATACCAGGAAAGTAACTTCAAAGGAACTTTAAAGTAAAAAGGTAATTAACTGTGATTATAAGAATCATTATGATTGATGCGGAGATTATTGCAGTCAATGTATAAGTGCAATTTCATCTGCAAGGATGTCATTCATCAACAATACAGGCTTCTCTTCAGACTCAAAGCACACAGGAACAAAAACCTTTTTCAAAGTCAATAATTATGAGCAAGACTGAAAAAGGCTTTTACCCAGTCAGACTGGCTGCAGGTCACTCAGAGCCACTCACCTCTGCTAAAGTGTAAAATCAGCAGAAGACTGATAAAGATCTTAACAGCAGCAACCGTCTTCATGGTGGACAGGATTCACTGGGAAGACATTATGAAAATAATCTATGATTTTATTCAAATATAATGTGAACATACTAAAACACAGATGAGCCACATGATCAAAACATGAGACACGAGGAAGAGATGTGACAGTAGGTGTACTGTAAAATGGAAAAGCAGACGAGAAGCATCCTATTTAAGATTCATATGGAGGTGTGAGGAAAAGAAAGCCTTTTGAAATGCAAAGAGAAATGCAACAAGAAAGGAAATCAATTTATTCAGCCTTAAAAATACAGAATCAAGAAACACTCAGAACACTGAAATTTTCAATAATCAATCAATCTTTTAGGTTCTTAATACAATAAAAACAGGAGAGAACAAGGCTAAGTTTTTAATTATTCTGACTTGAATCTACAAATTAAGCACTTAAAATAAGATGTGATTATACTGTAACCGAACCATGTGGAATGTAAATCAACGTTTGCAAAGATAGAAAACAAGAACAAGATGGATGCATGACAGGATATCTGAAAAAGAACTTCTGTTTGTGAATAGAAATATACAACATTTTCTTCTTCTGTCTCAACTTACAGAAAAAAATGTGAGATATCCTCCTGCCAGTGCTGTCAGTCTTCAGAAATGCAACAGGTTCCTGGTGAAAAAAACAACAGCAGATGCCAATAATCCGTTTCTCTCAAGAGGACGAAAAGAGAAACAAATCAATTCAGCAGGGGAGGTTGTGCAGCCAGCATCTGCTCAGGCGACGACTGTTTCTCTATCTGGGGGAATTAGCAGTGACCTCTATTACTAATGCAGTGAGGAGACCTGAGAAGACTCCAGCCCCCCTACCCCCCCCACCCCCACCTCCATCTTTTTTTTCTCTCTCAGTGTTGCTCCTTGCTTTTTCCTTCATGCACTGATTTCAGTCACCGTCACTTTGTGGCTGTGTGATCATGGGAATTTGCAGCACCAGAAAAATACTCAGGAATTTGACACAGAGTGAGAGAGAGAGAGAGAGAGAGAGAGAGAGAGAGAGAGGAGAGTGTATAGGAGTAAACACCCAAAAAATAGAATCCACAATGGCAATAACAGAGAAAAGAGCTTTACAATATCTTACTCCTACACAGCTGGAGTGAAAGAGGAGCAGAGGAAGATGCAACTGAACAAAAGATGACACATCCATAAGATGAATTATTGAAAACTGCAGTTCACACAATAATTTCAACTGGAAAACACTGTGCACCTACATTTTCCACTTTTGAACGAAAGCACAGCTTGTTGCTCCCTCTAGTGGCTCAAACCTCTATCAGACACATCAGGGCACCTTCACTGCTTCCTCATCCCTGTGCTCACAATGTCAAGAGATACAGTGTGACCAAAGGGAGGAGGAAGTCATGTTTACCTTTTATTTTTGTTTTTTTTCCCAGGTAATGTAAAGTGAAAAGAGTTTAGATGGTCAGTTTTTGCATTTTGATTACAGAAATGATTAGTATGGGAAGAGAGGGCTGAATGTTGTGGTTCACTTAAAAAATATGTCAGAATAATGAGCTATAACATATTTGACTTGGTACAAGTTACTTACAAGTTATACTAATAACGAAAAGTGCACAAAAAATTGCAATCTGATCTTAATGGAGAAATAATTTTCACACATCTCTGAAATCGAACAATAGATGGAAGTGTTTTCTCCTTTAAAACACAGAGCAAGGTTTCCACAAACACTGAAAGCGTGCACGGTAGAGACAACGATATTTCATCTACTTGAATTACTCGACGTCTTCTGAAGGGGCTTTTACTTTCTCGAAAGGATTTATTTGTCTTGAAATAACAGGACGTAAAACACTTGAGTTATGTTGAGTTATTGTTTCCGAGTGAGAGATCTCAAGGGGACACGTGGATGACGATGATGTCGGTGTTTTCATCAACACATTTGATGGATGTCTTTGCTGCAAAGCTTTTACAGCACACTTTCCAGAGGATCTGGGTGGGTGAGGGTGGGTTGTGAACTCATGCTGCTGGGGAGGTATGTATTATCTATATTCTGGCACAGGGAGTCGGGATATTAACATGGGTGGGCGTTAAATTACAGTGTGTTGCCCATCAAGCAGAACAGTATGTGGAGAGCGTAACTGTGCTGAGCAACGCATGAACACACACGAAAACACACACTCAAACGCTGCCTTTGACAACCAGTCCATGTAATTAAGTTTGGTTTTCAAGCTTTTAATTACAGAGCAACACAACTGCAAGACAGAGAACAGAGTAAAAAAAGTAATTCATTCTTATTCTGCAGTCATGCTGCCTCTTTAGCCAAGAGGTGAGTGAATGTTGACAGAATGAGCGCATACTAGACATGTACTTATATTTCACTTTTAAAAAGCAAGAAACTGATACAAGATTTTAATAATTAAAAAAAAAAAATGAAAGGAGATTGTTGGTTGATGTCCACAGAAAAGCAGGATTGAGATATGAGCTCTTTGAAGAGTGTGACATTTAAAAAATGCATGACTGCGTGACTGAAAATGAAATGATGCATAAGTAAGCAACATGAAGTGATGAGGTTTTGATAATCCATCTCTAAACACAACCGTAATCCAACCAGAGTCTAGTCTGTCCCGTGATTCATAGCTACTATGGCATTTACTGTGTATAACACACTTTTCTGTTCGTGTGGAATAAACAGAAGAAGATTAAAAGTCTATTCTCATGATTATACATGTGGTGCATTGTGACGACTCTGTGTTAATGTCCACAGAGGTGCGCGGGCGTACTGAATGCTCATATTTGTCGAGCTTGGACCCGAGCTGCACTTACGGTTGAGGGCGCAGCCAAGTGCAGCTGACCACTGCTTTGAGAGAAGCACAAAATACTAATCAGCCTTCTAGTGTCTGAATTTCCAGGAGTGGCCCCAGATGAGAGCAGAAAGAAAGGACGGGTTTCATGGCAAGCTGTTGAGATATCTCATTCTGGTGCAAAGAAGTGGACCAACCTACAGACCAACGTCACCATCCCTAAGTGTAGTTTTAGCATCGCTAAAAAGGAAATGGCTAGCATGAACGGACTCAACCACAGAGGCAGAACACATAAAGAGGGCCCCCTCCTGGTACTCGAGCAAGACCCTGTCGCAGTAACTGCCCACAGTGGATGGGGGGGGTTAGTGCAGTCCAGTGTCGAAACGCCACAAAGGGAGACTAAGTAAAAAAGAGGCAGCAAAACAAGGATTGCTACTTTAAAAGCTACCCTGTCGAGTTTTCTTGTAAACAAACCGATAAACACACGTAATATGTGCTAAGATCACAGTGTTTCTCACCAGCACTGCTGACATCAGCTGTTCGGTTCGTCTGCCTTCCACTGACACACTGGGAAGGTTCTTGTTGCACAACTGCCACTAATGGCGTGTGTACATATGCCTCCTCGTGCACGTGGAGAAACTTAAGCAAAATGCAGACCTGCCCATGAAAACATTGCTCCATAGCACCACTAGTAGCTGAGAATCTAGAGGTGACTTTAAATTCTCAGCTGATCCCCTGGAACTGAACAGAAGCTGCTGTTTAATCATTATGCGAATGACTGCTTTGCTTTTTTTCACTGATACTGACAACTGATGACATCAGCAAAACACTGTCAGTGACGAACACACAAGACAGGCAAGTGAGGGAGAGGATGGGGACGAGAGAGGGAAGCCATCCTGACTCGCACCGCAGATAAAACACACACATGATCTTGTTACAAAATACAAAACTGTGTTCTCACTGCCGGTCAGGAACACGTTTAAGCAAAAGCGTCAAAATGAAGCCTCGAACGCGTCTGTTAGCCCTGCTGCTACACTTTCATAAACTTAACACTTTGCCCTCGGAAGCTTTAGTGCATGTGAAACTCATCAAACCGTCTTGTGACAGTTAAATACTGTTCACTTATATACAAAGCAAACCTAATTCAAATGATCTTCAATAACTCAAGAGTGCCATGACGACTGATAAATAAATATAATAATCAAGAGACAAAATCCTAGAGAGGTCATTTTAAAAACTATTTTTTTGCCTTTAAAATTAAACAGATGCTGCCTCCTCACATTCAAAGCCCAAATAGCATCTGCCGTCTGTTTCGCTCCAGCAAAAGCATCACAACAAAAACCAAGACCTTCAAAATGTTCAGGCAATCTGTTATTCACGAGTGAAAGTACTGAATTCCAAAATGCCACCATAAACAAAGAAATCGAACTCTTTCATGAATTTCTTCTTCGTTAAATGTGAATATGTTGCTATGACCTTGAAAAATGTCTTTCAGTAACTTTCTGAAAACTTCTCTCTTCAAAGCGGAACCTTTTCTCCCCCATTTTATCTACACGTTTTCAAAATAAAAGATTTTTTGTGAAGATGGGGCAAATTTTTGACTCAGTTTCTGTCCTAAAAATAAAGTAATTTCACAATTTGTACAAAAGGCGTCTTTTAAATCTTCTTGTTTTAGATTAAAATGCTGAACTGTCAAACTGAGATCTCTGACGAAATGCATTCATGAAGGCAGAGGGAGAGGATGCAACTCTAAATTACAATATTAATTATTTAACAAAATAATCTCCCCACACTCCTCTCCCTGTCTCCGTCCAGTCTTTTGGTCCAGGCCCATCCCTCTCTCCCACCCTCAGTGGTTCTCTCTGTCTCTGGGTTTAAGCGAAGCGCATCCTGAACATCCACCGAGTCCTTTCTCCTTCACGTTGTAATCGAAGCGAGGCAGGACGAGAACGCTGCCCTCTGGTTCGCTTTTAGCACCGCCGTTGGCCGCTTCACTCAAGGCTCTTTCCTCCTCCACGGACATGATGTTTTTCACCAAACACGTGATGGCTGCATCGATGTTGGTGTTGTCCTGGAGAGAGGGGTTAGAGAAGGGTGATGGAGGAAGAGGAGATGTAATAACAGACACATCAGTCACACCGAAAATGCTATTTAAACAATGAGAACAATGATCACATTAGTGTTTTCTAGTTGTTTTTATAGAGATCTGATAATAATCTGTGGGTTTGTCATTTTCACATTACATATTAATTTTTCCATTGTTACTATAAAAATATTTGTCAGTGGAGCTTTAAAATCTTTAAATTCCTTAATTAATCAAATATATTTTTTGACGGAAACCACTACAGAAAAAGGCGACTGCTTTAAATATGTTCTATTCAGTTAAATTAAACATTATTTTTATTTACAATTTTTTCTTAATTTAAACATTTAAAAAAAAAAAATTATTGTATTGTATTTATTTTTCCTATTTCTCCACTGCGAGGGAAGTTCTTTCTGTGGTGAAAAGGGGAAGAAACATTAAAAGCAGAGGTTAGTCCTGAAAAAAAGACTTTCACTGTGAACTATAAAAAACTGTGCTTCCAGCTTGCTCTTTCAAACACAGATGAATTGAATAAGTAGATAAATAAAATCGAATCAACCAAACAGAACAGATGCACCACAATATAATCCCTTGTTTACTGATCATTTCATCTTGTTGTCGACGAGAGGGAGCTGAATCAATTTTGAAAAGTAATATGAGTAAATGACATTTAAATTAGTTCTTAGACGTACTTCCAAGTACAGTCCAACTTTCTTCAGGGGTGAGTTTTGTTTTTTTATTCTTAAGCCTAAATGAGCAAAGATTTGCAGCTGGTGACCATACCAGCAGCAAGTCCTTTAAATTCAATTTAAAAACGCAGAGATGGACACTGATGGAGCCAGAGAAGTGTGAAGAGAGAGAGAGCGGAGTAAATATATAAGGGAGAGAACAATCTATTGAATGTACGGAGGAGCGGGTGAGACATAGGGCTATGGACAGAAAATGTGCTGTCGCATATGTTTACAGAGGAAATAAGAGCTCTCTGTTTAAAACCATATTTGCGTTAAACATGAGTAAAATCAGGCCTTACCTTGGCAGAGGTTTCGTACCAGCCGACAAATCCGTACTCTCTGGAAAAGTTCTCCAGTTTGGGCAGTTTGGGGCACAGACCGTGACGATGCTGGTCACACTTATTGGCCAATAGAACAGCTGGAACTGGCCTCCCGTTGCTCAGAGCGACCTGACAGGACCAGAGAGAAGATGGATGAGAGACAAGTCCTGTCCCGTTGCAAATGCTCCTTCAAATGAAGCCAAGAAATAAACCATCGTTTGTCCATAATCTGCAGTGTGGATGGATCCTAGTCAGATCATAAAGTTGAGAAACATCCCATAACCTTGTTGTATTTTCCAGGTGCAGGTGTTTGGTTCAGGTAGTCATCGGTTGCTGGTAAATACTTGACTTGTTGCCTGCTGTGGATGCAGGCCTGTACTCCATCTTCATTCTGCCTCACCTCAGTTCAGTCTTTACCACAGAAGACCTCAGTGTCTTAATGTGAAAAACTCTTTTTGATGTCGGCGATGTGGCTTCATCTCATCAGTCTACCAGCTCCTGTGTTGTGATTGGAGATGCGCCTCTCTTTTGTGGTGTCCCCCAGGGATCTATTCTTGGGCCCCTCTTATTTAATATTTACTTGAGATCCTCTGGCAGGGTTCTACTAATGGTTCCTATATTTCAACTTGTCACTTAAGGTGACCGCACCTTTGCTGTCTGGGCCCTTCGGATCTCAGACAGGAATTTTTTTTTCCTGGCTTTTTATGCCTCTATTTGAAGGTACAGTGAAAGACAGACAAGAAAGTTGGGGAGAGAGAGAGGGGATGAACCAGTATCATGAATCACTTTGTTGCCTGTTAGCTGGAGGCAGCTTCTTGATGATAAACCTGTAAATGTTTGACTTTATTTATTTGACGTTATGAGGAGCACCTGAATGCACCATTTGTTATGGTCTGTGTGAGGCTTTGAGGAAGGGGAGCAGCACTGCTGTTATATCTCTCGTTGTCTCCTTTTTGTGTGTGTCCTACTACAGTTGTTTCCTGCTTCATGGTGTTGTTATGTTTGAGGTTGGTTTTTATGTTTATGTTTATTTTTACACATTCATTCCATCTTCCGTGATATTTCCCCTGAAGACACAATTAAGTAAAACAAATTGAGGTGAAGCGAACCCGACTGAAGATTCAGGATAGCGGATACTTGGATTTGCCTTTTTTTTTTTTTTTTGTAATTTCAATCTTGACCATTTGAAATATTGGTTGCACAAGAAAAAACAACTGCATAAAATCCTGCAAGCATAAAATACATCAAAACAGTGCACAGAGCGTACTTCCCTCGGTTCTGATGCAACATTCAGTGCAGCAAGTCTACACTTGGTTTGTCGAGGTTATTAAAAGACTTTCTGGGTAATATGGCAAGTCATGACTGAAGCAGAAGTAGACAAGTGGAGGGAAAAGGCCGACACAAAAAGAAAACGCAGCCAGCATTAGAGATTAAAGGAATATTTCAACAAAACCCTGTGTTTTGTGACTAAAAACAATCACCCCTTGCAGCTGTTGTAGGTAGGTTTGGTGTAATCTTGCCTTAATGACACTGTGTTACTGTAAAACCAATCAGAGAGTAGATATTCCCTTCACGCTAGCCCCTTTCTACCTCATTCCTTCTCTCGCTCCTCAAGTCCTCCTACCTTCCTCTTTTTTTAATCTTTTCTCCCTTCAGCAGATCTACCTTTGAGTCCAGGTCTCCTTTCCACTTGAGGACGGCCTGAAACGTGGACAGTCTGGTCATGTCGAAGACGACGAGGGCCCCCACGGCCTCTCTGTAGTACACGCGGGTCATGTTTCCGTAGCGTTCCTGCCCTGAAAACAGACAGAGTAAAATATATATATTTTTTTTTTTAGTGGCTGAGTTATTTTTCCACAGGGTTTTTTTTTAATAGACTTGATCAAGAGTAAGTTGAATTACGAGCCACCGACGTGATCAGAGGCAAGTGAAAGAAGTCACGTTACTTTGTGGCTGTGCAGCAACACCAGAGCCCATCAGAGACGTCATGAAGCTTTATTTAGCTAAACTTGATTACAGACCAACTTAAAATAAAGACAATGGAAACTTCTTCTAAAGTGTGGTGAGTCTTTCATGCTGGCCTGGCCTCAAAGTGACTTCATTAAGAGATTTTTATTGTAGGCATGAATTTTTTTTTATTCTTTGAAGCTATGGATTTAGATCCGCAGCTGATTATAATTCAAATGATTAACCTGCCCATTATTTCCTTAGTTAACAAGGAATCATTTAGTCCGTAAAATGACAAAAAACTGTGTAAAATTCCTGTTATAAATTCCCGTCGGTTGAGGTGAAGTATTTATTCACATAAGACCCAAACTAAAGCATCAAATCTTCACATCTGAGAAGCTGGAAGCAGCTTATGTTTGATATTTCTGCTTAAAAAATGACTTAAATAATAATTAAATTATCAGAATAACAATAAAAATCTACTAATTAATTTATCGACTAATCATTGCAGCTCGAATGTCAGTGTTTTGCTCAAGGGCACACTGTCAGTTGCAAAGTTTATATGTTTTTGTGAACTGTTTATAATGTTCTTTCCAACTTAAGTTTCACAAGTGACAGTTTTTTTGAAGAAGACGTTTTAATCCTGTGTTTAATGTGTAATAAGGTGCATATTTCTAAAAGGACACTATCACTGCTAAAGTTTTTCACACTGCTGACTTCCATCCTCATTACAGTGATATATTATCATCTGTGAAACATTGCAATTGGCTAATAAACAGAGAGGTTTCATCGTTAGTCAGATGTACAGGCAGGCATCGGGGAGAAAAGGACTCAAAGAGACTGAGAGATTAAGAGATCAACATGAAAAGCTGTTTTTATGCCACAAACTACACGAATTGCAAAAGCAACGAGAAGACAAGTGTTCATTATCTGAAGAAGGAAGCCTGCCTGTTGGCTCCAGCGCTGAGGTCAGAGCTCTGGATTTAATGAAGGCTGTGGATGGGTTTAAAACGAGACTCTTTGAACAAACACCACTTTTAAGGTCAGACAGCTCACACTGTGCATTTAAGGAGGATTAATGAATGTTGCTATGGCTCCGTGTCTCCGAGTTTCAGTCTGAGAAACAGTGACAGCTCACAGAGGAGCAGATGACGGCTTTGGGTGGAAAATGTGTCACATTATGTTTAGAGTTTTCCGGGGATATGATAAACAAGCACACAGAGTGTCTCCTCACGATCCTGTGTGGCCGATCGATAATACTGATTAAATCCTGTACTGGCAGTTTTTTTCCGGCACATATCCAGTGTCTGGGACATTTTGAGGAAAGAATAGGAACAGGACACTTGCTAATGTTAAAAATATAATAGCCAGAGAGGCTACACCAGTGCTCTGAGCAGGAATTTCACAGGTTTTCAGCGAGTAGCTTTATTTCAAAGTAGTAAAAATGTGCAGAAGCAGTTATGACAGGAAATGTGTTGTGTGTAGTAATGTGTTTTCTACCCCAATGTGTGCATCTTCAGTGGTTTGTAAATGGGACACGGTAATTACACAGCGCAATGACCGACTCAAGAAAATCTACAAGAATCTGAAACAGAGTTGTAATAGAAAATTTTGTTAAATGTTGGTGCGTGTATTCAAAAAAATGCATCTTTTGTTGCACATAAGTACATGTGCATGACCACGTATGTGTGTGTGTGTGTCTGTGTGTGTGCCTAACTGAATATATGAATAAGTCTCTATCCTGGGAGCTAACTTCCTCCACATGATCCTAATATAGTGGTGAATCAGCAAGGGAACATCACACACACACACACACACACACACACGGCCTACAAAAACAGCTGATACAAAAAACTTCACAGATACAGTCTGAGAGCTGTCTCCTAACAGCAGATACCATCTTTGTCTTTCACTCGCCAGGACATGAGTGTGAGACTCTCTGAACAACATCTGATCAGTGCTGACAGTATAAGGTTAAAGGTCCAGACCAGTAGTGACCAAGCTGCACATGGCAGTATAAAAATATGTTAAGTCAACTTCCATACTGACTTTCCGGAGAGAGCATCACTAAGGGCTGAGACAAAGTGCTAAAAGAACAACAGCTCACAGTATTCTTGATTAGTTGGCTAAACAGCATTTTGCTACCTTCGAGCTTGATGGTATAACTGTCTACAATTATTCTGTCACGATGATTCTGTGATGATGCCTTTGTGGAGACCGAATTGGAAGTTACCTTCATTTCAGGCTAAATTCCTGGATTTCCAATGGAGGTTTTGCATTGTATCTTAAAGAGTGTTGGCCTGTAGCGTACACGATGCGTTGCTAGCTGTCATATTTGTATCACTATAACTGACTGTGTGGTTCTGATCTGGTTAAAACTATGTAGATTATGGGAAATGATCCTGTTTCACAAAAGATTGGAACATCAGGCTTTACCTACCATAAGCTAACTGTTTTCATTTGTGACAGATCCAATGCAAAACCTCCACTGGAAATCCGCTATTTAAGACTGGAGGGGAGCTAACTTTCAGTCTGTTATAGCTTGACTTGTGTTTTAAATGGCGTCTACAGACAGGATGTTTCCGTCTTGCTTTAATGAGTATTTGTGAAGTAAAAATGTAATAAAGTTCAACTTTACTTGCTAATTGTCTCTTGACACCTGTATTGGCTGTCGTATGCAGGGAGCATATTGGACAAGAGAGCCGGGACAAACACTGACTCATTCACACAAAACAGTGATGCAATTATCACTTTGACGAACTAACAAAGTTAATCTGCCAGCTCTGTGTGTGTGTGTGTGTGTGAAGGACCCACTGACCCGTTTAAAAGTCTTCATACAGTGTCTCCAGTGTGAACTCATCACTGGCCTACAGCCTGAGCTGACTTCTTCATGTAAATGACATCTCTTATCAGCTGTCGTCTTGCTCAACAGCCACACACTCAGCGAGAAGAGATGGAAGATAAACTACAACAGGCTTTAATGTGTGTGTGTGAGAGAGAGGAAGCCGAGACGAGGAAGCAAACTTATTTCCAAAAGTATGTGCATTAAATTATGTTCAAGCAGAGAGACGTGGTGGTTTTATGAGCTGAATATAAAGAGCTTTTCTTGTTAGAACAGCTAACCTAGAAGACAAGGGGGCGTATTAGAGGTCAACTCGACATCTTTTCTGCAGAAATGGAGCTTAACCACATTTCTGAGGTAGTAACTTGTCATATCATCACGGTTAGATGTGTCAGCAAGATGCAGCCAACAAATGAGAAACTGCAGACTTCAGTATGTACTTTTAGGGTTTGGCTTCCTGTATGACTGGCATCTGCCACTTTGCCAATTTTCTATGGCACAGAGATCTGACATTTTCAAAATAGTTAAGATAAAAATATCTGCAATGACAAGCCAAAGCTTTCATTTAAGATGTCTAATTACAGTCTGTAAGTCTAGTGTTGGTGCCATTTAAGATGAACCTACCCATGTCTGCAGACCAGGTTCCACATTATTGTTCTACCTGGACAGACAGTGAGCTGTTAGGTGTTATATATCATCGTCACATGAGCAAGTGAAGGGGTGTTTAACCATGCAAATAAGCTGATCTTTAAACCTACATATATAACTACACTCTGGATTTTTTTTTTTTTACGCACCGGCGATGTCCCACAGCTGCAGCCGCACCACCGTCTTGTGATCCCAGTGGAGCACTTTGAGGGCGAAGTCCACCCCGATGGTGGCGCGGTAGTGCTGGGAGAAGACCTGGTGCACGTAGCGCTTGATGATGGACGTCTTGCCGACTCCGAGGTCACCGATGACCAGCACTTTGAGCAGGCGCTCCTGCTGCATCGCCGCAGCGGTGTGGCGCACAGGGGTCACACGGCGAGGAGGGTTTTTACAACAAAATACGCGCTGTAAACGCGAATAAGTGTCATATGAGGGGTAAAAGTTACTTTCAAATTAAGATTAGGAGTTCGTTTAGTAGTGATGTAAACAAACAATTAAAAAAAAAACACTAAAAACTTTAGAAAACAAGCCCGCACAGGGTCCGCAGGGGACCATTAAGTGCGCGTCATCATCGGCACCGTCCCGGTTTCTGCCTCACTCAGCTCCGTGGAAAAAACACACGTCTGCAAGTTTAAAAGCAGGAGAACCGGAGAAGTAGAGGATGTCAAACCGAGTTAAAGAAGGTAAAATTAAGAATAAAAAAACAAAACAACGATGATAGTGTTTAGCCCGAGGTCTGTGTGCGCGTCTCCACCGGTGCCATGTCCTCACTGCGGGGACGAGGAGCCCGGCGACTTGAGCTGGAGCTGGAGCTGCCGGTGAGGATGACCACGCCCCTCTGCTGTCAGTGCTATTTATGCTTTATTTGTGAAATTTATACGATTCATTTATTGTGTTGTTTTTTATTTTCTTCCGTTTTGTCAGGATCAATGTGTTGTTTCATAACAGAATCAAACTTTTAAAATCTAATTTGATATATTTTATTATTATATTTTTTCCACTTGTTGCTGTTATTTTTAACGTTATTATTTCTGCTCTCATATTCTTTTGCATTGCATAGAGCACTCTGACTTCTCTTGTGTATGAAATGTGCTGTGTATATAAATCCACTTCTTACAATATGTGACACAATAACTGAAACTATATAACATCCTCCCTTTAATAAAAAGACTTTTCCAGCAGTAGAGTGAACTACGTCTCAAAGCCTCGACACAGTTCACTGAGGATAAAAGTGGCTCGAGCTTACTGCAGTGACTCTGCAGCCTCCTGATGTCAACCCACAACAGAAAGATCGAAATTATTCTGAAAGGCTGGAAGACTAAAACTCCCTTTGTTTGCAAAAAATGGTACATTTGGAAAAACTTGAAACGTCATGTCCTGCCCACTTGACAAAACTGTTGTACCAGCAGTTTGTTGCATCCGTGTTACCTCTACCACCTCACATGCAGCATCTTTAAATATTCATTCTTATAACCTGAAATAATCCAAATTCACCTTCAATCCAAATTTTGGATTTAGAAGCTTAAACTAACAAAAAAAAAAAAAAAACCTGCCTCACTCATCTTGGTAGAAAACACAGCTCACACACACACAGACAAGGCCCCTGCTTTGCTACACGTGTAAAAACTACACCTCCCACCTTGCAGCGCGTCCACTTCCGTGTGTGCGCGCTGATACGTGCGCACACGGCCAGCGCAGTTTCTCTGGGAGTGTGCAGCCTCTCTCTTGTTGCACTAACTGTGCAGGATGACTCTTGAAATAAAAAACAAACGCTGTGGCATTGACACAAATCACTGTGACATTACAGAGCTCCTCTGTATTCAGCAGAGATTCTTTATGGGGACAGTCTGCTTCTTATTTAAGCTTTTATTCACCCTCTATCACGACCTGTTTGTTTACTTAAAGATACTGAAATGCATCCAGGCTCTTGCCACTTGCAGATCACGTCCTCAGCAGACCTGTCCATGTCTGACTCCACCACTGCGGCCTGTATTGGCCACAGCGGGTGCTCTTCGGTGTTGCGCCTCTGCGCGGTCCTTTACGGTAGTGGTACTGATGCGGGATGAGTCAGGCTATATGATGCTGCTGCCATTTCATCAGCAGCGCAAACCCGCAGCCGCTCAGCCAGCACGGGCATGACACCGCGGGGTCCCCCTCCGCCAGAGAGCCTCCTGTCCTCATAAACCTCCGCGGCTCGTCCCGTCGAAGGAGAGAACCGAGCCGAGGTCGCGCTTTCTGTCCGCGGCTCCACGGGCTGAAAGATCCGCTTTTCCTCGCACCTGCTTCGGGGTTTTTTTTTTTCTCCCCCCCCTCCTCTCTCTCTCAGCTCTCGATCGGGCCTGACATTAACGAGGAAACCAGCCCCCGGCTCCAGGGGCCTGCTGCAACACCGAGCCTCTGCCACCGGGCTGGAAGACGAGCATCGACTCCCGGAGGGTTGTGTCGCTGCTTCGGGTGTTTTCGCCGCGTCCCGAGGATCGATCCAGCCAGACTCGTCGGTGCCATGGAGCCCACATCAGCCTGGTCCTGAGCAGCCATTCCGGCCTAAAGTCCACTCCACTCCTGCCCCGAGTAGGCTTGCTTTATCTTACTATTTGCAGTCTGTATTTCTGTTATTTATCACAGCATGGAGCCCAAAGTGGCTCGGGCTGTCTTCAGAAAACACGACAGGCCTTTTTTCCCTGTCGTGATGTACACTGGCCTATTTATAGCCTGCGATGAAAACAACCTGCTCTGAGCCCTCTTGTGAGTGGGCCTGCTAGAAGCCAAAGTCCATTTAAATCTTAATTGCTTTTACGCCTTGCTGCATGGAGCCTGGTGATGAAACAGGCTATTGGAGTATTTCTCAGTACAACAGGCTGTCAGTGAAAAGTCACATCATAACGCCCACTTCTCAAAATAACGCACCAGTCCAGCCACCGATGTGTCCCGTACGTGGTGGACCTCCAAAGTGCCCCCGACGCATCCGGTGTGAGAGCCCATCAGGCTGCTATTCACCGGGGATTCGGCCACTAATGTTTGCATACCGACCGGGCTACGCAACCCGGCTCCACAGAGACACGCAGGGGGTGATGGGAGGCTGCATGTGTCTGGCCCCCTGCCCGCCTGATGGCCTGGTCAGTGATGGCTGTGGTGTGAGGATAAGGGAGGCAGATAGAGCCTAGACAATCTCTGAAGAGGTGATGCTTCCTTATCATTTGCACATTTACCAAATGGAATAAAGAAATTCCCACTGGACCAAACAGGGAATATTGCACGCTTTCTGTGTTATATTGGCTGTGCATGAACAAAGTACAGTGTCCTACATAAGGATATAATTTCATTGTTTTTCCTCCCTGTTAGACTTAACTCCAGTATCAGAAATTCAAACACACTTATTTAGGATTTGGGGCATCTTGTCCTGAGAATAAAGCACTGTCAACACGATCACAGATATAAAGCAGATGAAAAGCAAGTCGGACCACAGCTGGGGTCTCAGAGAGCAAACACAAGTGCTGAGTTGTTTCCTCTTGTCTGAAACACAAAAATCTGCTACAAGTCATAAAGATAAAAATGTTTTTTAAGCTGTTAAATGTTAAACCTAATCAATATAAGGCAAGCATGGGAGCATGTAATCAATATTTATGGCTTCCCTTTGGTGCATTTAAGATCAATTCCACTAGTTTTACTCCGTGCAAATTTCATGTCATTCATGTTAGAGACAATGAGAGGTTTTTGTTGACTCTTTGCTGTGAGGTAAATAAACTTATTCTGTGCTAAAGCCAGAGCTGGAGTAAGTACTGAGAGCCTTTCTGTAAGTAAAAGTACAAAAGTATTGTGAGTAAAATACACTTAAATTACTTGATACTTGCAATAAAAGTGCAAATTACCTCATTCAGATTGATATTACAAAAGATGCTATAACATTTCAGCAATGTTTTACTATATTGTTGGTCAAGGAAGAGCTGGCAGAAGCTACTTTGTCTATAACAAATAAATGTATTTTAAAAGGTGAACATACATTTTGTAAATCAAGTCTTAATCCGCAATGTAATTATATCTATCTGAGAACTATATGAAGTTCTCAGATAATAAATAGTACAGTATTTCTTCCTAAAATGTAGGGGAGTAGCTAGAAATGGAAGTAATGAAGTAAATGTACTTAGTTACTTCTCACCTCTGGCTATATCGTAACCCACAGAAAAAAAATGTTAAAGAATTATGTAAGAGAAAAGAAATGCAAACAAAAGCTGAGTAAGAACAGTGATCTCCCAATGTGTAAACAGGACTTTGGGGTGTCAAACTATAGCTCTCATTATTTGGAAGGTCAAACATTCAGATGCCAGAGCCTCATATCAAAAAGGGCATTATGGCCAATAATCCAAAAAAGCAGGCTTATTAAAACATCAGTTGACGCCATCAAGTGACTAGAAAAGCATAAGAGGATTTTCTCTTATATCTCGTGGTTTTAACTGAGGCCAGCACTGAACACGATGAAGCACAGTAAGACATTTATGTGTGTGTGAGGGGCGGGGAAGCTGATGTGTGGGCAAAAAGCCAGTTAAAGGTTAAAGTTCAGTGATTGAATCAAAGGAGAATTAGTTGAGGAATATGCATTGTTTTAATATTTTTTGTCCCCTCTGACTTCGCAGTGTTTGGATTCAGCAGCTTCAGTGTAACGATACAGAAAGACTGAAGTGATTCATGGTGGATTTTTACATACATAAATGTATTACTGAGTGTCAGAAGACCATACCAATCTTAATGTGTAGGTATCTTAAGGGTAAAAGTTCCCTATTGACGTCTCTGTAGGCAGCAATGGAAAGTAACAGTACAGTGTATTTACTCAGTTACTGTCCTGATGTACACTTCTGACATACTTTTAGCATATTTGACTTGTGTATTTTCATTTCATGCTACTTTATAAGTGTACTGTATACTGCTGCTTCTCTAAATTTAATAGGGACGTATTATACTCCACAACAAATATTTGACAGCTTGAGTTACTTTACTTGTTACTTTATTGATCAGGATTTTACGTACACACATCAGTTCAGAAAATCTGATGCTTTGCTTTAGAGCAGAAAACATGATTTACCAACGTGGCCAACAGCAGCAGCAGCTGCAACAGAGGCAGCTGGAAGCAGATCGCTAAAGTAAAACCTTAGGACTGGTTTGCTTTAATTTGTCCAAAGTAGCACTCTTTCTTGGAGTCACAACTCCGTGAAATTTGAACCCACGTACATGAGACAAACATTTTTAGATTTAGTGTGACTTACACTTTTGGTGGATATCGTTGTGATGATGTTCTTTGTGAATAATCGTCCATAAATCTGCTTTAGCAATCAATGAACAAAAGACGCTCCTTACAACTTCAGAACTTGGCTGAGAATCATCACGTTTTTAACTTTTCTTTGGTGTCAAAGTAATAACGTGATAGTTGTGTGTACGTCCGTGGATGTACTACAAACAGGAACTGCTGATAGCTCATTCGGCGTACTGTAATGCCAATTTCCCAAAACGTAAACAACAGTTAACTCACTGAATCCATGGCGACATTATCCTTTTCACGTCCCCAAAGCATCATGGGAACTGTAGTCCCAAAACTGAGCTGAAGTAAGACATGGAATAATAAATCCACTATCAATGTGTTTGTGTTATTGATACTTTTTAAACAATCATGTACTGATGTGTTGAAAGTAAAAGTATATTAAATAAATCATAGGAATGTTGTGATAGATGCACATTTCCTATGAAGTAGGAAACTTCATTATATCACAATAAAGCTATTACTGAGTGGCCTACCACACAGACTAGGCTACATTATAAACCCCTATACAAATACAACTTCCTATATAGTTGTCTAATATTATATATTAAAAACTATAGGAATTATCTAATGATCCCTCTCTCTCTCTCTCTCTCTCTCTCTCTCTCTCTCTCGGACACGCACTAGACAGACCGACAGACAGACCCAGGGACCGGCAGAGCGACAGACAGGCGAAGGCCAGGTCATGGAGGCGATATGGCTCTATCAGTTCCGGCTGATCGTCATCGGGGACTCCACGGTGGGGAAATCGTGTCTGATCCGGCGGTTCACGGAGGGCCGCTTCGCCCAGGTGTCGGACCCCACCGTCGGCGTGGACTTCTTCTCCCGGCTGGTGGAGATCGAGCCCGGGAAGCGGATCAAGCTGCAGATCTGGGACACCGCGGGTCAGGAGCGCTTCAGGTGAGGGCGGACGGGTGCATGAGAGAGACAGATGTACTCCTGCAACATTACCATGGTCATGTGTGGAGCAAAACCACACTATGTGAATACTCTACAAGTAAAAAAAACTACATTCTAAGTAAAAGTATTATTAGCAAAATGTATTAAAGGTATTAGTTCAGTTTTACATTGTTATAAGTCTAATAAGTGAATGATGGAGCTGGTGAGATTTTGTTAGTAAAGGATGAACCTGAAAGATATTTTGTAATATATCAATACAGTTAGATTGTTAGAGGGATAAAGACAAAGAAGCGTTTTATTTACACGTATGGGAGTTGGAGGTTTCTCTTTGTTACCTTTTCCAGTCATTGTTAAAGCGTCACCTCGTACTACTGAACATCTGCCGTTGTTCCAGGTTAAAAGCTCAGTTGTGCACAATAGGAGGTGTACTGTGTGTTCCTGTGAAAGCAGAGGAGATTACACAGGGAGAGCAGCACCAGCAGCTGCCTGACAAATAAAAGAGAAACTCAAATTTTGACAGCTCAAAAACGTAAGGGAAACACGTCATGTTAGGTCTTATGGCGCTCAACGGACTGGTGATCTCTGGGAAATGCACCACAGATGGTAAAGAGACCAGCTGCTGCACAGAACTGGGAAATGGATAGACTTCCTTTCATCTAGCTGACCTCTGCCCTCTTTGTTGGCGGGTGGAGAGTGAAAAAAATTGAATTTTCTCGTAGAGATCAATAAAGCATCACATTATTACAAGATTAGACGGATTAGATATCTGATTAACAGCTGCCACCACACAGAAAGTGTCGGAGAACTGCCATTTTAGTAAATGTCTAAATGTAGACAAAATGCAACAATTTTTCTGTTTTTAAAGATGTAAATAAATGATGCATTTATCTATAGTAAAAACTTCTTAACATCGTCTAAATTCAGTGTCTAAACGAAACAAAAACGGAGAAATTGGATGATTAGTATAGGGAACACTTGTTAGTGCCCAGAAATTAAGCAAATAGCCTGGAGGCCTGAAAACTTGAATTGCTACCTGGAACTAATTTGTTTTCCTGCACAAAAGATAAGCTGTTATTTAAATGAGGTTTGAGGTGATACAAGCTGAAAAACGACCTGAGGGGTTGTTTCTAACGAGTAAACGCCTCCAAGTGTTCTTAATACCTGAAATTCACAAGTGTGTGCTTTAGTATCTCAGGTGATCCAGCCTCTAAAATAGGCTACACTTGTTTTTGGGTCTTAAGGGGACTCTAAACTCAAACGTGGTTCAGTTTCACGCTGTAGAAGTAATTTCAAATTGTGTTAATGCTTAAAGGGAAAGGTATTTTAGAGGGTGGGTGTGATAAGGTGTGTGTGAAAAACTGTACATTACAGCTCACTTACAGCCTAACTTTTATTTACAAAAACAGGGGACCTTTAAGTTTTTGTTAGAATTATCTTGTTAATCTGTTATTATGAAGTTATCATTGAGATATTGTGCTTCATCATTGTCTTGAAATATCTTCTTTTATTGCCACAACCCTGTTTACCCCTCATACTTATTGTAACCTTTACAAATGGTCTCGAAACATTACCAGACCCCTGCCTCTGTAATTGTCAGAGTAGACCATGTTTTCCCCGAGATATCATTGCGTTATTCCCCCGCTTTTACTGAGTTGTAATGTAAAATGCTATAATATATTAATAAACTTTATTTATGCAGCACCTTTCAAAACAGTGTTAGAAAATGCTTTAGAGAGGAAAGCAAAAAATTGAAACAAATCTACGGCACCATTAAGAAAGGAGCTATTAAATTAAATTAAAACAGCAACAAAACAAACAAATAAAACACACATTAAAAAAAAATCGCAAACAATGTCATAAAACAAAAGTGGAGCTAGGAAACAAAAAACTATTAAAAAAAGAGACAGTGAAGGACTTTTTTTTAAAGCAACATGTCCTATAAAAGACAAGGAGCTCCAACATTATCACAGTGTGAATTACATTTAACTGAATGGCTAAAATGCAAATGTTTCCCTATAAGAACACTATGAATAAGGAGGGATATGATAAAGCCACAATGATGTGCTGCATATATACATCATCACACACACTCATCACCTTGACAGAAGGGGACTGGTCTCACCTGTCAGCATGATTACCGTCTCCATGGCAACAGTGACATGTCCCTCTGAGACCGAAGGATTCATCAGAGCATTTTTTTCATCCACAATGCAAAACACCGAGGGGCCATTTTGATGAGAAGTCGGAGCGTTTCTTACAAATAAACCCGTGATCCGATCATTTTTCTCCGTAACAGCACAGGATGGGAACAGAAGAGTCACTTCATGCAGGGAGGGCAGCGCTCGCCCTCTGTTTCACCTCTTTTTCTAAAGGGCAGTGTTAGATGAGATATCCACCATGTGGAGAAAAGCGGAATCTGTGCTGGTGTGTTTCATACGACAGTCCTCATACAGCCTGAAGCGTTCATGTTTTTCACTCTGATCAACTTTAACGTAAATCAAGTCAGTTGTACTCACTCAGAAATTAGCTCTTCACTGTGTTTCTCAGCCACTGTTTAAAAAAAACCAAACAAACAACAACAACGTATAGCTTATACCTTATATATATAGATACTTACATTTATTTCTACATATTTCCTGAAGCAAACGTGGCTTCAATGGCATTATTCTTTCATTTTGTAAGAAAAGTCACAATTAAACTGCTGGAGACTACAGTCTCATCACATATATGGTATCAATACATGTATATAATTTGGTTAGACATAGAGAAAATGAAAAACAAAGGTCCGCTTACAACATTAAACCAGCATTAAACAAGGATTTTAACTGAATTGTGTTACAAGTGGTCACTCTTGTGTCGCCATTTCTCTTGTGATGTGGTATTAATTTAGTGGTTCAAGTTTCTCAAGGCTGTCGCTTTGCAAACGGACATTTTTAGATAATTTGCGATTTTGTGACACATTGGGTTTTTTTGTTTTTTGTTTTTGAACATCATCTGTTCCCTTCTTCTGTACTGACGACTTCTTAGTCACTGTCGTTTCATCTATGTGGTCCTTCCTTCCATAAATATACATGTGTGTTTGTGTGCGTCGAATCAAATGAATCACTTGCTGGTTCTGATTTTTCGCCACCTACTCCTCCTCCCTCACCGCATCCTCTCCGTCAGCTAATCCTCCCCCTTTATTCCTCTTTCTTGACACGTCTCTCTTTCCGTCTCTGCCTCAAACCCATAATTTGGCTTCTCGTTATATTTGTGTTGTCGTTCTCTCTGCGAGGATAATGGTGGGAAGATAGACGCCTCGCAGGGTTGGGTGTGTGTTTGTGCGCATTCGGGATGTCACATCTTGTCAAAATCTAGCAGCACTTCTCCTCCCAGTCAGACTGCAGTGGTGAAGTAGTTACGTAAAATCCAAACCCCCGTTTCTAGTTTCCGCTTGGGCTCAGCTGATGTTGGCGTTTAAAGGCTGATATTGATATTATTGCATCAAAGTTACCTCTGGATGTACAGTTAGTAATTGTGCTGATAAATTCCATTTCAGTTTTAGTTTAAATTAATCAAGATGCTGATAAGAAAACTGATTGAAATCAAAATTGGATAAACCAAAGCAATTGCTACGAAGGGAAGTAAGACTGTGTATGACTGTGCTCTATTTGTGCTTTTTAGTTATTTTGACATTTGGAAACATTTTCTTTTTTTTTTTTTTTAAATAGCCCCTACTTAAATTGGATTAATGCATGAAACCAAAAAAATTCTCTGTTTATGTAATCTAAACAAATAAAGTTCACAATCACATGCAAAACTATCCAGGTTACCATTTCAGGCATATTTTTTCATACCCAGCTATCTCCAACATCCCCTCTCCATCTGGTTTATTCTCACCTTCTTAGCTCCTGACACCTCTATGACTTCTGCCTTTTCTCCTTCTTTCACACCTTCTGTCATCTGTTTCTGTCCCTGATTAGATTTTCCCCCGGGTTTGTCTCTAATTATCCTTTTCACTGAATTTTGCTTACTCTCCGTCTCTGTATCTTGACCTTAGATTAACCTTATTCTTTTCCTTTCAAACACCAAAAATCCAAGAGCAAAAGTGCAAGGAATGGACGTTTATGTGTTTGTCTGTTCTAATGTAGCCTGCAGATGTTAGTGTGTCCGGCTAACTAGTGTTACGCCCCACCAGAACCCCACATCGAACCAACAAGACTCTTATAAAAACAACAGAATCCACAGTTTATTTAACACAAATATAAATATATATACAAATAACCAGACACCAAATCAAGGCTACAGAAAACATCAAGTAAGGACAGATCAACCAAGCAACACATAAACCCCAGGCTGAGGGCCAGTCAGGAATAGCAGTCCCCATGCTCGGCCTCTCGCTCCTGATGCTGGCCCCCGAGCTTTTAAACCGTCACTGGCCAGGTGCATCTCGTGGAGGCTTGGCTGGGAACAGCGTGGGTGGAGTTAGAGGAGAGACAGGACAAGAAAAGACAAAAGGCACCAGGAACAACACGGTGCCGTAACACCAGCTTACTGTGGAAATCGAACCCAGTTTTACTTACTAGGCCAAAGAACATTTTCCTAGCTGCAAACAAACACTACAGCATACATTTAACCTCCGTCTTATCTTTCCTAACACTAGAAATACTGTAGTTCTGCTGCATTAGGAACAATCCTACTTCTGTCTTTTCTAGCATGATATCAAGTATGGAGTAAGTACATAAGCATGAGCGTTAGCATTAGCAGCTGTTTATTTACCAGTCTGGTACAAAGCGTTGCCAGTTCAGCATCAAATTTCAGTCTCGCCTGACGAAGTAGCCCTGCTCAGAGGGCATGAACCCTCGTAAAGACAACGATGGCTGAAGCTCTTGTCAAACAACAAACACCACCACTAGCTCAAAGCAAGGAACCACATTCAGTGGCAGAAAAAAACGTACAAATAACCCCTTTAAAAAGTCGGCAACAGACATCATCGGCTGAAATGTGAGCACAGCTTTTATTGTCCGTTGCAGATGAATTGCTCTAATCTTAACCTTTCCCTCCATTTTACATTCTCTGCAGGTCCATCACCAGGGCTTACTACCGTAACTCTGTGGGCGGGCTCCTCCTGTTTGACATCACCAATCGCCGCTCCTTCCAGAACGTCCACGATTGGCTGGAGGAGGCTCGTAGCCACGTCCAACCCCACAGCATTGTCTTCCTACTGGTTGGCCACAAGTGTGACCTGGAGTCACAGCGCCAGGTGTGTAACATATAAAGCTAAATTGAAATATGAAGAGAGCAATGTCTGAGAAGGCTTTGTTGTGTTAAAGATTGTTGCTGAGGATAATTCCTGTTTTGAATGTTACATAATATACAGTTTATTAAAGTGTGCAGTTTTAAAAATAACCTTTCGTTCACATTTAGAACAGCACACATTTGGATCAGAGGCGAGCCGTCACTGGTTGTTTAATTCTCCTGGGGCAGCTGGCAGACAGAAAGCAAAAATATCACCACTGAAAATCAGGATTACACAGCAAAGCGCTCTGCACAACAGTGTCTCGGCAAGATTAAAATCAAATCAAACACGGAAATAATGTAAAGTTTCCGGTCTTAGCCACTTCATCCTGATGTTGATCTACTGTCTCTCATCACTTACTGTAGAGGGCTAATTTTCTAGCTGCTTAGCTGGCATCATCTCAAAAATCTAAGTGAAGCTACTCAGTGCAGACGATTTGATGTTTTTGTTCAGTCTTGGCGATGTTATAATGTTGCCAGATGATTTTTATCAGTCTCTGAGTGTCCAGTCTGGCTTATTTCAGCACAATCAAGATGCAGAGATGCTATTTTGCAATTTTGCTCACACATTTAGTGAATGCATTAATGCACTTAGCGTTGCAATATCAAAAACACATTTCTGACACTTTGGAATAAAGTGTCCTAGATGAAAAAAACTTCAATTATACATTGTTCTGTGCAAGTATCCCCTCACTTAGAGCAGGATGTTGTATTCAGGCAAACATAAAACAATTTGTTTTGTAGTAGGCTCCTAACTGCTTACTTTTACCTGCTCACTTCATCTTTATGTCTATATTCCTCTTCTGCCTGCTGCCAACATTACATGACCATGACATAAATCTAAATATCTATAAATAAAGGGTTGCCATGTGAACAAAACCTTAGTAGGGTTTGTGATGGATCCACCATAAAATAGAATAAAAAGGTTTGTTGGTGTTTATTGGCTTTTATTTGTGACATTTTAGTCCGACATTAATATTCCTCAGACAAGTAGCTATAACTGGCTCTATCATGGGGAGCTATTGGAGAAGAAGTGGTCCACAAAACACGGTTTAATGTACCACAAGCATGCCTTTCAAAGACATAAATTATGTTTTGTGTTATTTCAGTGTGACACACTAAACTATCCTGATTTTAGTTCTAGTCTAAACTCTATAACTCTGGCTATATAGCCACTAGGGAAAGTCAACATAATGTAAACATAGTCAGAGGTATCGGTATGTAAATTGATACTTTGCTGTTAAGATTAGCACAGTTGTCCACAATGTGTTGTATTCTTTTGAGACGTATAAAGGGAAATTTACAGTTATGTTTTTTTATGAAATGTGATACTGAACTATAAATCCTAAAAACAGGACTGCCATCAAGCCTTCATATCATTGTATAAACACAGCCTAAAAGCCTTTTTCCACTCCTGGAATTTTTTCAAGTTTCCAGGAACCTTTTGAAGTACTCATGAACCAGGGTCTAAACTAAGTGGCTCTGCCATAGTTCCTGGCCTCAGAAATGTCTGCTCCATACTTCCTGATAACTCAGGAACAATTGGGTGGGGTTTGTGTTGTGTTGTTGAAAATTGCGTCTCAAGCAAAACCATTGTTTAAATCCTTAATCTGATTAATTAAAAAAAAAATCTGTTCTTGAGATGCAGTGATGAGGCAAATAGAAATGCATGAATTGGGACTCAGGTTCATTTTCCTTCTTGGTACAATTCATTTGAGGAGATTTGAAAATAAGAATGGTACTAACACGCAGACTAAAACAACCACACCAAGAGCCTTTAGAGGGAGGTGGTATTGGTCTGGCACAAACAAGTTCTAGACAGGTTTACTTGAGGTCAGCCTGGACAACAGGAACAAAGTACATTGCTGTCTTGATATTTGATCAGACAGGACCTTCTTCCGGACTTTCTTACTATATATAAGTTCTCACTCACACCCCATCAGTCTCAGCTACCCTTTGGTTTACTTGAATTATTTTCTGTGAAATTGCCGTAGTTTGTGACGGACATTTCCTGACGACCTGGATTTAAGATCTCAGAACTTCTGCCGAGGTTCTCAGAGAGTATGCTATATCTACTAGCTCTTCCCTGCCCAGTTTCCACATCTTATGTGATTTGATCTTCTAGGTGACCCGCCAGGAGGCAGAGAAGTTGGCAGGAGCGTACGGGATGCGCTACATTGAGACGTCGGCCCGTGATGCCATCAATGTGGAGCACGCCTTCACTGAGCTGACCAGAGACATCTTCGCCTTGGTGCGGTCTGGTGACATCACAATCCAGGAGGGATGGGAGGGCGTGAAGAGTGGGTTTGTCCCCAACGTGGTTCACTCCTCCGAGGAAGTGACCAAGAGTGATCGCCGCTGTCTCTGTTGATCTGGAAAGAGTTTTGAACGATAGGACTGAAGGTGAAAAGGAGAGGGGAGGATTCAGAGGGGAGTGGCTGACGGACTGAAGTGTTGGCCCTCTGACTGGCAAACCTCTGTTGTTCTTTCTTCAGACTGAATCCAGAAGGGGATGTTTGAAGAGTTTCAATGAAATGGATGGTAGAAGGCGGCAAAGAACACCTTAAACATGGGTGGCTTGTGCCCATTTCTAAATACATTTTATTTGTCGGGGAGGAAGGATCACAGATGCTCATTTACTTGCGAGGGCTCCCATGATTTAAATCCTTTAGTTTTGTTATGGGCTTCTTGCCTGAAAATCCCTCCCTGAAAGAATTAGAAAGGCCTTAGAAAGAGGATCCATTTTAGTTCTTCGCCAAAGTGAGATGACGCTCTTGACTTGTCATCTTTCTTTCTCTCATCATCTCTTACTTCACCTCTCCCCCCACTACTTCTTCACCTTCTCCTCTTCTCCAATATGCAATTACATGATCACATACAAAACGATCACCTTTACGTTTTTTTGTCCAACATCCTAGCACATATCATTCGAAACATTTTAGTCAGCACCTTTAGATTAAACCTCCCTTGTTAACAAGAATTGCGTTTCTCTTGTGCTGACAACTTGCTCCACATTCCACTATCAGAGCTCAATGGAGGAGTCCTGGAGGTCCTCATTTTAACAAGGAAAGGCAGATTTCCTTCCCGAAGCCTTTATTTTGTTACCAGAGACCAGATTATTTCTCTGTGGAACAAATTGGGCCTCCAGTGAGCTCAATGACATTGACATTATGGTTATATCCACTATCATTCTGCTAAATACCGCACTAAAACATAACAGTCACCCATCCAGTTCCTAATGGACTCCTTAAGCAGGAAGAGACAATGTGTACAGCTGAACTGACCGAGGTGGACTTGATGGACTAGCTTAACAACTTCTAATTGTCTGCCTTTAACTATGGACTTGTTAAGGTGGACTAGCAAGAATGTTGCAGCCACAAAGCACCTTTATAGGCAAGTCCACCTTAACTGTGGAGTTTCATTTGGGACATTTGAAGGGTGCAAATAAGCAAACTGGAGATAATTTATTTCTCAAAGGCAAAACAAACTGAGGGGGACCATACCACTCAGAAGGTAACTTGATGAACCACATTACCCACAATGCACGCATATGGACAGAACTGTACCACAACATAGTAAAGCAAAGAAGGTCCAATTGACAGGCATTAAATCAACCCAACACAGATAGAGGCACAGGGAGATTACAAGATTAAGTTTTGTTCTGAGCGAGTGGTTTACATGCCTTTTTTATGTGTGTGTGCGCAAGTGTAATATGACATTAAACTTTTATTTTCAGTTTAATGCTTTCCAAAGTTACAGGTGAATGTAACCACCATGATAACTTTGGAGTTTCAATAGTTAAAGCTATTAAAGCAGTGCAAGGGGAAACAGTAGTTGTGGTTTCACTGATTGGCTGTAGCAGATGTCTTGATTAAAACTGGTTTAAATTTGGTTTAAATACCTCTATATTGCATAAAGCTGTTGTTTCAACTAAGGCTGCAACTAATGATCATTTACATGATGATATATATATTATTATCTTGATTAATTGGTTAGTTGTTTTGTATATAAATGTCCAAAATTGATGAAAAATGCCAAGTTTCAGCATCATTTCAACTATTTCAAGGTGTAGTCAGTGAGACTGTTGAAACATAGTTATATGTAACCTAGAAAAAACACTTTTCAACCACATTTAGCCCAGTTTTAAACTAATATTGACCTAGATGCCAAAATCAATGCTTACTGGGATGTTTGATGGTTTAAAACACAGTTTTCTGCCTGATGTGTTCATTTTTTAAAGGAATAGTGTGACATGTTGGGAAATGATTGGCTTATTGGCTTTCTGGTGGAGAGTTGAATGAAAAGATCAACACCATTCTCATGTCTACACACTAAGTAAGAAGCTACCTCCAGCAGCCGGTTAGCTTAGCTTAGCACAAAGACTTGAGATGGGGGGAAACAGCTAGCTGGGCTCTGTGAGTGGTTGCAAGAAAAAACCAGCTGAGACGGTCTGGAACATAACCCATGCTAAAATGGCAAATTGTTCTTTTTACACTTCAATTTTTGTACCAATTAATCAAACAATATATAAATGATCATTAGCGGTTGGTGAATTGTGTTACCTTTGAACCGAGCCAGGCTAGCTGTTTCCCCCTGCCTCCAGTCTTTTCGCTAAGCTATGCTAAACCACGGCTCTTCTCATCTAAGCGTATAAATGAGCGCATTTCCTATTCCTTTAAAGTGTGCAATTATTTTATTGTTACATTAACGTTATTATTTCAGACCAGTTACTGGTGGTCCTTTAAGTGCAAGGAAAACTAAATGTGATAGTGTATCATACTGTGACATTGGCTGGGAGACCGGGAGACATGGAACAGGGACGGATGAAAGAAGAAAAAAAAGGTCAATCAAAATCAGCAGATGACTCATCTGCTGCTTGTTCAACACCAGTAATCTACTGCATATTCTTATGAAATCAACACTGGACCAAATATATTGATCTGTTTACCCTGACATATATATTTGGTTGCATTTGCTGCATTTCAATAAATTAACCTCATTTTAATAGAGAAGGAACAGAAAGACACTGTTGTTAGCAATTAAATGTACCTTAAATTATGTACCACAATTAAGTGAATGGCTTAGTGTGCATCTAGATATTTATCATTTTGCAGAATCCCCATTTTAAGTGTTTGCTCCTCCCTCTCTCAATATGAAGAAATGAATTTGTCTGATTGAGATGCTACTGTAGGTGTAGGAAAAAAAATTGTTTTAAAACTCTTTTTAACTTCTAATCTGATCTGCAATCCAACATCATTTGCAGTACAGGACATTACTTCAATGAATACAAGACTTATTTATTTTTAAAATTTATTTATCGAGTAATCAATAATTACAGTCCTCTGTAGGGCAGTGAGGATACTGTGAGTGCTTCATTTGCTCACACTGTACGCCTTCTTTTAACATGTTTCCAAAGAGTTTTGTGTGTGTCATTTAATTTTTACATGAATGTAACCGTAGCGGAAAAGGTGAGATTTTCACACCATCATGTAATAAATGTGTGAATGTGTGAATTAGAAACATTTCCAGTAAAAGCAACACAACTTTTTCTCCTTAAAAAGCTTTGATGATGAGTCTTGATAGGAAATTATTCTAATGATAATCCATTTCCATGGCTATACACGCTGCGTTATTCTTCACTGAAGTGTGTCAAATGCTGTTGCTAGACAGAAAAGTTCTCCCAGGAATTAAAGAGTTCTTCCTGATGCCCTTGTGTTTTTGAGATTCGACAGTGAGGGTCTGTTTTCGTTTCTCTAACTTGCTGTTTCATCCGCAGTGCTTTCTCCTGAGGCACCTTTACGTGTTCCCAAGCGGCCATCTTGGAGTAGATAGTTCAGAAGTGTTAAAGTTTGTGTGGGTTGGGTGTGGATGCAGTCTCCTCCTTACAGGCCGCCAAGACTCCTTCTCCAGCAGCTGGTAGATCTGCTCTACTGTACAGCACTAAGTCTAATGTCCAAGCTCTGTAATATTTCGCTTCCACTCTGAAATATTGTCTTAAAGAAACACAGTAGTCACATTTTGGGAAACACAAACTTCGTGCTGAGAGTTAAGGTGAGAAGATCGATACCACTCTCGTGTGTGTGTAGGATAAATGTGAAGCTACAACCAGCAGCTTGTTTCCAGACTGGTAAAAGCGGCAGTAACAAGATCTATCGACCAGCACCTCTAAAGCTCACTAATTAAGACTTAATATCTTCTTTGTTTAATCTGTACTAGATCCATGCTGCCGGTGTCCCCCTTGTTTCCACTCTTTATGCTAAGCTAAGCTAACCAGCCGCTGGCTGTAGCTTCATACTTAGTGTACAGACATGAGAGTGGTATTAATCTTATTTAACTCTCAGCAAGAAAGTGAAAAAGTGTAACATTATTTCCCACAATGTCAAACTATTCCTACTATTCCTACAGTTCCTATAGCTACAAATAAAATGCAGATTATCTAAAAGGTCATGTTTGGACATGTTTACTTTTCCTTACTTCCTTATTATTGTCTTGGTGGATCCATGATTTTTTTTTACCACATACCTTAACATTGCAATGTCTTGGTGGGGTCATGTGCTCTACTGAGTGCCATTCTAGTCTGAAAATGTATTATCGCAAAGCTTAAAGTAGTGCTCTTTTTCTTTGCGTGTGAAAAGTTGCTATTTTGGAGACATGGTTTTACAGGTCAGCAATGTTCATTTTCTAGGCCAAATCTGGGCAAAGTTATAATGTTTACATTTATGAGAAAATGTAATTTATTCACTTAAAAATAATTTCAGTAAAACCTGCAAAAAGCCTGGTTTTGCTCTGTCTCTAAAGTAATTTTTTCTCTTCCAAAACTGTTGGAGTATTTGGCAGGGAGACTAAACCTTAATATAGCTTGTCAGACCAAAATATTTTAAACGGAGGAAATGTTCTAAAGATTTCTGCAGTTTATTGTTGGGTCATTGTTAAAACATGGCTTCTAGTAACAAAACCTAAAATGAGATGTGATCAACCAACATATCTTAAAAACTATGGAGTGTTTTTTGTGTTGATGTTTTGTGTTCACAGAAAGCAACGAGACCAAAAACTTACACATCCTAGAATAAAATAGTTAAGCAGTCCTTATTCTGAATATACCAAAACGAACAGGACTGGGCCACCACTCATCTGATTACAGTAAAACATGATTCATTTCGAGCACGCAATAAGCAGCTGGCGGTTAAACACTAAAGATGCCCCACATTTGAGAAGCCTCTTCTTTCCTAGAAGCCCAGTTGTTAATGGTCTGGATGTGGATGTTAATGTTTTTGGCTTAATACTGCAGTGAAGCAAGTTAGTTTCTAGGAAGTTATATGACATTAGTGAACTTGGAAAAAGCATTTTTTAGACACTTTGCTGTCCACTCCATCAAGTCTGTCCCTTTTTTCCCCCACTCAAGCAGTTGCAATCATTTTTTGATCTGAGGCTTTGCTTGGTGCAAATAAAGATATGAACATTCAGAGATGCTGACAGAGTCACCTCAGGCCCCACATGGATCAAGAAAGTGCATTTGAGGTGATATTGGTGTGACTGAAAGCAGTTTCATTTTTTGACAGCAAAGCAATCTGCTTTTTGGCCCAATTCCAGAGAAACGTAGAGGGTGATTTACTGGCACTCTGCGCCGCTCTCTGCCGGGATCCTTGGGAGGGTTTGGTTTCACTAAGGCTGCTTTCATACAGAGGGCGTAACACTGCTGGACTCACTTCAGCTGTCAGCAAAGCGGTTGCTATCAGCACAGCTGTAACCTCGAGCAAACGGAAAATAGGTTTCTGTTGTAATTCTGATGCCTCTTTGTTACAATTTCTTGTTCAGAGGACTAGATGAGGAACCACACTCAGATGTACTGGACTGCTTCTTAGCCAAGATCAGCTACTTTGTCAACATTAATGAGCTTTAAACTAGTGTTATATTCTCCACCTCCTCATGTAAGCAAGGGTCATTATCAGAGGACGACTGTGTACCCTCCAGTTTGTTGTGTTACAAATCCACACAGAGCCCGAATAAGAGCAATTAAACATTTGTTGTAGAATAATCGTAGCTTCCAGTCATTACGCTAAGCTAAGATCACCAGCTATAGCCGCATAGCTTCATATTTACTGCACCAATTAGCCTTGTTTGTGCTTCAAATGTATTGCCATTAGCTTTACATTTGAGTCACAGAGATAAACATGCGTTTCTCGGAAAAACAATTACCTAACGGTGTTTGAAAAGCACATAAGGTTGTTCAATAAGACTTACTGCTGCGTGATAAAAAAAAAGATTTCTTATACATGACAGGCACATACTGGGATAATAGGGACAGCAAGTATGTAGATACAACAAGTTAGCTTAGCTTAGCAAAAAGACTGAGCAGAAGGGTAAAGACTGAGTCTGCTACATCAAAGAAAATCCTAAAGCTAACTAATCAAGACAATACTCTAGGAGGAAAACCAAGAAATAGTCTGGCACTTAACACACTACAAAAGCACAGTGTGTTCTCTGGTTTTGTTCAGATTAAACTGATGATAAAACATCATAAAACGTTCATTAGTAAGTTTCAGGTTGATTTTATTACCTTTGGAAACAGTTTGGTTAGCTGCTCCCTGCTGTTTCCAGTCTTTGTGCTAAGCTAAGCTAACTAGCTGCTGCTTGTACAATACTTAACCCACAGACATAAGTTGTACCTATTTTTTTCATCTAACTTGTGACAAAAAAGCAAATGAGCAAATTTACTAAGACATTGAAATATTCCTTTAAGCATCCATTTTTAAGAAAATGCATCAGCCACGGATCTTGAAGGCATTCTTGAATCTATGACTGAACCACTGAACTACTGACGGCCAGTTGAGTAAAGACGTCCAAGAAAACCACGAACAAGCACTCTATCAGAGGAAGACACACCAGTTACGATCCTCAAGAGCGATAACGACTCTGAGGTCACGATGGATGGACCTCAAACCACCAAGTCTGCCGATCTCTCTGACTCTGGTTGCAAATCTACAACCAAGGCAGAAAGTGAGGACCAGCTCGGGCTGTTTGTCACTCTGTTGACAGTGAAAGGTCTGACAAAGTGTCTCGCTGTCGAGAACCGCAGCCAGTAGAAATGGATCGACCACACCAAAAGTCTGGGGAACCGGATGATGGAGGGCTTCACCATCACTACAGGCTTCTGTCCAGAAGTGAAAAACATCAAGGAAGTCTGCAAGGCCGTAATGAAAGACCTGGAGAAGAAGTTCTGTGAAAGGCGCCTGCTGGAGTCTGTGATATTGTTAAAGGATCCAGCTGCGGACACTGTCATTGTTCAGCCTCTGCAATCAAAAACCTCTGTGCTGAGCTTGCGAAGAAGGCTGCCCCCAAGAAAACATGGAAAACCATCCTGTGGGTTACAGCTTGCATTCCAGGTTTTCTTACCTCGCTCCTTCTACTTCTCATCCCCTAAAGCAGCATACTTTGGGGCGTGGGGGCATTAAACGGGTGCACAGTGGTTCATGGGTAACACTGCAGCCTCCAACAACACTTTCAGGTTGCTGGGGGCTGCAGTGTTACCTTGCTGGGTGCAGTTTCTCCCTGTGTCGGGGCGGGTTTTCCCCGGGTACTCCGGTTTCCCCCACACGCCCAATTTGGACAATTAAAATACTTGACTGCGTTTTAAATGCATTTAGTATTTATCTTAAATAAGGCAGACAATGTGGATAACAGACCTTGACACAAACTCAAGGAGGTCATTACTGCGTGCAGAGGTTAAACACTGTATAATCTAATTGTGGCCCAAATAGATACTAGATAAATATATGAAGAAATAAATACATGTGGTAGAGAACCACCAGCAGGCTTCAGTAATTTCAGAGTAAGGTTGAGAGAGGTGAGTAAACTGTGGTGGAGGGACACGTTTTCCAAAGATCTGACAGGAAATTAGGTATTGTATAGTTTGTCCTGCTGATTTGGCCTGTTCACCAACAGTCACCACAAGTGGCGGCTGCAAAAAAAAAAAAAGCAGCTGATGGAGGTCATTAAGCTACTTATAAACCATAATTTGCTTCAAAACTGAGAACGATGACTCTGTGAAATCTCAACACATAGAAATGAAAGTTCATCAACCTGAGAATCACCATGCTTCTCCTTTTTCCTCAGTATCAAAACAATGCAATGAATTGCTATTAGCTAATTTTGCATGCTAATGATGCCAGGTAGAAGTAAAACAAACAATGATAATAAAAGAGACTGAACCCATTAATATTGGTCATGCACAATGTTTTAAAAGCAGTATGCTGTGTTGTAATTCCACACATCGCCACTGGGTGGAAGCACCAGAGCATAAACAGGTGCCCACAGGTCTGACAAAAGCATCATGTCAGCTGATGTGCTTCACATTACAGTCAGAGATGGAGCATTCTGGACAGAGGTAACTACAACAAAGCATTCAATGAAATGTCTTAGTGTTTCCTTCTTCAACATTTCAACAGTCAGTTAATTGAATATCTTTAAGCTGTGGACTATTAGTTGACTGATAACACACAAGCCGAAGACATCACCGTGGCTTCTGGGTAAATACTGAAGCCCCTTATTCAGTTCTCTTTTCCCTTTTGATTGTTTGATCATTTTATTAATTGATTATACTGTCAGCCTGAGAAGAAGTATAAAAAGAACTAAGATCAGGGTAAAAAAAATTTGCCAAAAAAAAACAAAAAAAAAAAAACATACAAAAGCCAACAAACACATAATTTCAGTGAGTCTGTTTATGCATTCATTTGTAAAATCTGTCTTAACTCCTGGTTTTATTCATCAATTAATGAAATGTTTTATAATTATTCCCATGACACTTGTGATCCTCCAAACCATACATTTTTTGTAAATAGACCTTGCACGAATGCACTGTTCAAAAGGAATGAATCATACAAAAGGCCTTTTTGTGTCCACTGTCTGCCTTGTCGTTTATTTATTGTGCTTCCACATCAGTTTTTTTTTTTAAGTCTTATGTCCAATTTCATTTTTTTGCTACCTTTTCCTATCTTTCAGTGTTCCTCTACTGTGTGTTGCACTTTGTTACCTGCAGGTTCTTGACTCCAGACGACTTTTCTACTTTATCTGTTAGAGGTTTTCATCAGAAAATAAACAACACACAGAGCATCAGGTCAAGGTCTTATCTCTTTGTCCAGATGTTCGTCTTTTACTTCATTCGTTTAATGAGTACAGTGAGAGACAAATAAATACAGACGGAACAGCAGCAATAAGGAGAGGAAGAGATGATTGAGTCAAGGGACAGAGGAGGACAACGGTGGATCCTTCTGAACTCCTAAAAGTCCTGAAGTGAGAAAACCAGAGCCACAAGGCAAAGCTAGTTTTATCCTGGATTATTTTTCTGTAGACATCTTTGTCCTCCAACAAGTCTGGCTCTGTGGAGTATCATGGCAACTGTGTTCTTACTAACTCGAGTAAAAGTCCCACGTGTGAATGTTGTTGCAGGCTGAGAAAAAAACAGAAGTGTCAGGTCCGTAAGGAGGAAAACTGCAGGGAGGAAAAGACGATGCGAGAGAACCCTCACTCATAGTCTGCCAAAAAAATAACAGGAACATCAGAAATCATTAAAAAGAATACAAAAATTGCCTCGTTGCCTTTGTTTTTTGTTAGTTTTTACTTGAAAAAATACTTTAAAAAGTAACAAATCAACAGAGAACAGTAGTGGTGGAAGGTTGAAGCTTGACTTGATAGAGGACATATTTAAAAATCCAGCAAAGATGAACTGTGACGTGCGCTCGACTTAGCCGGCTTTACGTATGGCACCTGCACAAGTCCGCAAAACTTGTTAAATCAAGCACACCAGAACCTTTGGAAATATTTCAAACATGTCCTCTATCTGCCAGGCACTGGGGGTGAACATACACATGACTTGGGAGACGGGGTCTGTTTTTTGTTATTGACTAAAGAGATGATAGTTAGCATAAGGGGATGTGGAGGCTGTCTCGTCGATATTAAGACTTGTCTGCTGATTTGAGGAGATTTTCTTTGCTCCTTCTCTTCACGTCCCAGTTGTAGACTCGGGCCATGTCTGAGGAGAGCGGTGAGTTAAGGAACAACAGTGGCAGGAGGATCAGTCGTACTGACAGCATGTTGTTGAAATACCCAGATTCATAAAGCCCGACGAATCCCTTACCAAATCCTTCACTCTCCCTTTAGTCTCTTTTAACCACAATGAGAGCAGCGCGGCCACTAGTCCTCTGACTGTTTGATCACAGACTCAGATCTAAACCATTCATATAAATACAGATCATAATTTCACCAGCAGATGACACCATTCTTGACTTATCAGCCCCGGTTGTCCACCTAGGTAGGGCTATGTAGTGGAAGGATACTGACTTCAACGGTGGTGAACTGGTCTCGCAGGAAATCCAGATCCTCCACCAGAGTCTCTAGGTTACGAGATGCTGTGGACAGGTTCTTCTCTAGGAGAGCCTGGGCTTCATCGATGTCATACTCTAACATGACGTTGGCCTTTTGGGGGGGGCAGGAATGAAACGATATAAGAGAGAACTGAAGTTATGGCATTCAACGCCACCACAGAACTTGACTTGTACAGACACTGGGAAGACATGGTTTTGTAATGAGGTAAATGATCCCGACTCTAATTTAAGCTTCACTTACCCCTAACCATAGGCAGACTTTGTCGGTGGGCGGCACTGAGGCCTTGCAGTAAACATTGTCAGCCAATAGGAAGTGTGTCTCCATGGGTTCTGTGGTTTCCTGGAGAAACAAAAAGTGTGGCAGACTTGGTCAAAATTTTGCCATTATCAGTTTTTTCAATTACGATTAAGACCTTTTCTTCGACCTGACCTGATCTTTAGTCATTTTCTGACTGAGCTGCAGCTCAACAGCCGAAACAACCTCAAACATAAAGAACTGCCTGTGCTTCATAAGGATTTATACGTCAAGATCTAAGAGCTATTCATTTCATTTTAGAGACTTTCTGAATAAACTACTGAGTGCATTTATGCACAAATTAATATTTAACTTCAACAGAAAATACCGACTTGATTTATACTGTGACTTGTATCAATATCAACCAAAAAATGATGACAGTCCGTAACATTTCAGGGATACTCCACAAAGACCTCACACACCTTTTTCTTCTGCATGTGTCGTAGGATTTCTAGCGTCTGTGTGATCTGTGGGATCTGGTTTTTCAACCTAAATGTCAAGAGAAATTAGGAGATTTAGTCGAGGAGACTGGAAAGCAACCAGAAACTTCTTACATCGTTATGTAGCTGAACGGGAAGTGGATGTTATTACTGACATGTGCGTGTGTGAGCGTCTTTCAGTTACCTGAGTTTCTTCTGAGACAGGTTGAGCTCCATGTATTTGTATTTCTGGTACTGTTCATCCAGCCTCCTCAGTGCCGCATCTGCCGTCTCGTTGCCGGGCTGCTTCATAAAAGAGTCGACATCCTCCTGAAAAACCCAGCAGAGGACAGGGAACCGTGATGTTAGATGATATTAATGACTGAAATTATATGGAACGACTATATAGACTAAATAAAGTATAAAAATAAACATTAGTATACTGATAAATCAATGCCTTTTGATGTCACAAATGATAGTAAATTTAAACATCTTTAGGTTTTGGACAGTTGATGACAGGATGCCACTATAAGCCCTAGGAAACTGCAAGTTGGTCACATTTTTTGAAACTGAATGGAGAAAAATAATCAGAGGATTAGTCCGTCATGAAAATAATGGTTAGTCTGCAGCTTTATATTGAACTGAATCTCTGCCTGAAAGCTATTTAAGCAGGTCCCTATGGCCTCTGGGGAATCATAGTAGGCATCTTGTATTACTCATAAAGAAAATAGCTGAAAGTGATAATAAGTTTCAGACATAATGATGATAATTATAAGTGAGAAGACGCCTGACAGCCAACATGTGCCTGTTTAAATGCTTCCATGTATTCCCTTTAGGTGTGAACCCCAGCCTGTATTCATTCCCCTATTAATTATGTAATCGATTGTGTACTTAATGCTGAATTTAAAGCTGTTCTGCAGCTATTTTAGTACGAGAAAATGAATGAAAGAGGAGACTGTGGAGCAGCTGATGGTACTTTCAGCAGCACCGGTGGCTCCAGGAGCTTAGCAGCTGCTAGCTGATGTGCGTCGAGCTAAAATGTGCTTAAAATAATGAAATATGGTGAAATAAGAAGCAGCTGGAGCACCGACGGTCTGTAATGTCCATAGAAGGAGATGAGCAGCCGCCCAGCCCGCACACACACACACACACTCTCACACACACACACACCAGGATTAGCTGTTAGCTAGCAGCTAGCATGACGCGCCCACACACCGGCCACAGCCACAAAAGGCGCGTTTCCAGCCGCACAATCCCGCTGTAAACATCCGGCACGGTGAGAGATGTCGGGGTTTACGCACCACAAACGCCGCTTCGGGGATCCCGAGGTGCTTTTTCTTTGTCGCCTGCACGGCATTGCTGTTGTCTATGGTCGCTGCCATCTTGGAGAGAGGCTGCTCCTTCCTTCCTCACGCCCAAGCCCCAGCGTCTGAAGAAGGGCGCGGAGGCTCTGCCGCCCCCAGCGGCCGCAGGCTGCAACTGCTGCCGGGGCAGCGGCCGCTGCTGCCGGGGCAGGAACCAGGGCAGGAACCATCTCGTGTTCCTTCATCTGCTGTAGTTTTTATCTGCCAAAACTCAATCAGTAAGTGTGCAAAAAAATAAAAAATGACTCCCTTGTGAGTATCTCAGAATTATAACACCTTTTCAATCAAAATCCATACTGAGTTTGAAGTTTTTATTAATTTTAACTATGCTGCAGTGTGTAAATAATGTTTTTTTTCAACAATATATTTATTAAAGTTTTACATAGATACACAAAATACACCAACATACACACTCAAACAACATACCAACGCGAGGTACACTCAATAAAAGCACTCAAGACCATCAGTGTTCATACAGGTGTTAGACAGTGAACAATTATGCTGTCCCAGATTCACACAGCAAGCCAGACAAATCCTTATACTTAATATACTGGATGTAGCACCCCCATATTTTCTGAAATATTTCTTGCTTATCTTTCAGAGTATATGTATATATTTTTTCTAATGGTAAACATAAAGACATTTCTTTAAACCACTGCGCGATACTTGGTTTGCCAATATTTTTCCACGTTAGAGCTATCACTCTCTTCGCTTGTAGTGTTCCCATATTTATGAAAATTTTTCCATAGCGATTTATATTATGTCCTATAGGATATAAGCCCAACAGGAAAAATTTGGGTTCCATCACTAGTCTAATCGATAAGATCTCCTGTAATATTACTGTAACCTCTTCCCAAAATTCCTTTATTTTTGGACATGACCATATACAGTGGAACAATGTGCCCCTATCTTCTCCACATCTATTACAGAGGTCAGGAACCTGCATATTAAATTTGTTAAGTTTTTCTGGTGTAATGTACACTCTCATTAGCCAGTTAAATTGCAGCAGTTTCAGACCTGTCTGTGTTTGGGCTAACTTACACGCTTTACTCTATTGTTCCACTGTCAATTCCTCCTGTAAATCAGATCTCCATGCATTAAGCTTAGCAGCAGAGGATTCAGGAGAAGATGTCATCAGCAATTTATACATTTCAGAAATCATACCTCTACCAAAAGGGTTTTTAGTTAGAATTTTCTCCAGTGCGGACAACGGAGGAAATTTTTTATATTTTATTTAACTTTAACTTAGAGTTATCTACTTTTGGATTACGGTGAGTTTTATAATAAGTGTGTTCTTCTTTCAGGTTGACATAAAGAGTTCAGCACAGAATTTTCTCATTTTTTGTCATAATAAAGTTGAAAAATGATCGATAAAACAAACAGGGGTCTTTAGAGATCCTGTTCTCCTGTCATGTAGCCACAGTAAGAGAAGAGCTTCAGAGTCTGAACCACCTTGTAACTTGGCGTTGAACCTGTGTGAGGCCTTCTTACAGAAGAGAGACCAGAGAGCCTCAGAGTCTCTCTGCAGCCTGCACTCTGAGAAACTCAAACCCTCCTGTCTGGACCATCAGCAGCCAGTGTGTGTCGTCTGCAGAGATTCAGAGAAACGCACCAGCCACAGGTTCAGACCCGTCGATGAAGCTGCACGACAACACAGGAAGGAACTTCAGAAAACTCTGGAGCCCTTGAAGGAGAAGTTAAAGGGTTTTAAACATGTTAAAGTGAAGTTTGATCAAACAGCAGAACACATTAAGGTCCAGGCCCGACACACAGAGAGGCAGATTAAAGAGCAGTTTAAGAAACCTTACTGGTTTCTAGAAGAGGAAGAGGAGGCCAGGGTGGCTGCATTGTGGGAGGAAGAGCAGCAGAAGAGTCAGAAGATGAAGGAAAAGATGGAGGCTCTGAGCAGAGAGATAGCAGCTCTCTCACACTCAGTCAGAGCCACAGAGGAGCAGCTGAGCGCTGAGGACTCTCATTCCTGTACAACTGCAAGGCTGCAGTGGAAAGAGTCCGGCAGCACCCTCTGCTGGATGATCAGCAGCTGGGCTCAGGAGCTCTGATAGACCAGGCCAAACATCTGGGCAACCTGACTTTCAACATCTGGAACAAGATGAAGGGCATGGTCTGCTACAGTCCTGTGGTTCTGGACCCAAACACCACACATTCAAAATTCATCCTGTCTGAAGACCTGACCTGTGTGAGACAAGGAGAGGAGCAGCAGCACCTCCCTGACCGTCCAGAGAAGTTTGACTATTCCAGCATTGTCCTGGGCTCTGAGGGTTTTAACTCAGGGTCTCACAACTGGGGCGTCCAGGTTGGGGACAGTGAACACTGGACACTCGGTGTGGCAGCAGAGTCTGTGCAGAGGAAGGGAGTCACACAGTCTGGGTGATGGAGAATAGGGTACTGTGGAGGTAGATATTCAAAATGGTCACCACCAGCTCCAGTTACTCCTCTCCCAGTGCAGGAGAAGCTCCAGAGGATCAGAGTGAATCTGGACTGGAACAGAGGAAAACTATCGTTCTCTGATCCTGTTACTAACACACACATACACACCTGCACTTTCACTGAAAAGCTGTTTCCATACATTGACTCCTGGGATTCCCCCCCAGTGAAGATCTTACCATTGAACGTCTCTGTGACAGTAGGACAAATCAGTTAGAGACAAAGAGGATGATTATATTTATAGTGATGTTTATCTCTGAAAGGGAAAAGTCACTTAAAATGCACCATACTCTTTAGACTGACTGATTTTCCCTTTTATTATTGCCCTTGTGTAAAAATGATTTCACTTATTTTCTGATCCTTGTGTTTGGTTTGTTTAGCTGTTTTACTTTGATCAATATAGTGTCTTTTTAAATCATCGAGCTTCATCTGAACTGAATGCATTTTGGGTGTGTGCTCATCAAGTATCATTCAAAGGAAATGTGCTGAAAGGTTCATTTGTGACTAAAAACTGGAGAGAAGAGAAAGTGGGTCCAACTTTTGACTCGTACTGTACATAAAGTAATCTAAAAAACAGGTGCCCACCATCCACCCCAACCACCTCCTGGTGTACTGTACACTGAGTCGGCCACAACAGGTAAAAAACAATGAATACTTGTCCTGGTTGTTTCCTAACCCTCTATGAAGTTTAGATTCATAGAGGAGTCTCAAGTGTCTGGGGTTGCTGGAGAACACGAGGTCCCACCCAAACGTCTTCCGGGAGATTTTCATTCATGCTGTCAAGCCTCTTCCGGTTAGAGACTTGACCGAACTCCTTTGGCCACAACTATCTGAGGTGGGGTCCAATAAGTGGATGGTGGAAAACCGCACCATCTGCCTTTGGCTGGACTGGCTGCTGGATATAGCTTTAATCTAGCTTATTACTTTAGTAGAGAGCCAGAAGTGCACTTCTCTATATCACCGAGTCTGTCACATGTGCATACAACGTATTACTATCTACCTCAAGATGTCAATCACTCACTCACTCACTCTCTCACTCGCTCAGCTCTGCTTGCCCGTCTGTAAAAGTCACCACATGCCTGCATTCTGTTTTTTATACTGGTTTCTCATTCTCTTAGGATGAACTGATTCGATTTTGGTTGGCAAAGGTACAAAACTTCACATGAACAGTTAATATTTTATGTGACTCAGGATAAACAGGGATATAATCTGAATTCTGATCTGTTAAGCACATTGAATGAACTCTGTGTATGATAACATTCACAAACAAACTTGCTTTGCCTTTGAATGCATTAGTTCAATTAAAAAAAAACAAAGACAAGTGAGAGAAAGAAAACATTGAGCAATACACTCATGCACTCATGCATGTTTACTTTTCATCCAGTGTGTCTTAAAGTAGTTCATAAGAAAGACTGTGTACAGTTATTTCCAAGGAACAACATCCTATTAATGCAAATGTTAATTATTAATGGATCACAACTGATCTATAAAGAGTTCAATAATTGTTTTTTAACCATTAATCAATCCATTAATTATAGCTCTTTTTGAACTTCATTTGTCACAGATTGATCTTCTACTCATGTCTGAACAGGCTCTGCAAACCACACTAAAGAGACAGATGTTGCCATTTGTTACAGTTAAAACAGCAGAGAATTCAAAGAAACTGAAAGGACAAAGAAATGCAAATAGATGCATATTTGTATACTGCTATGTACTGAAGAGTACAGTCCAAGCAAGACTGGTTTCTGTCTGTATCAAATGAACAAAAACAACAAATCCTTAAAACATAGGCATTGTCCCTACTGATGTCTTCAACTAAACTGAAACAGGGTCTAGGACTTTGTATCTAACCAAGACTTAGAGAACCGTTTCACACCTTCATATCCCCCAGAGTTGACTATTTTAATGCTCTGCTCACCTGTTTACCAAATAAAACCACTAGACAGCTCCAGCTGACTCAGAAAGCTGCTGCTAGCGTTCTGACTAAAACTAAGAAAAGAGAGGTCATCTTCCAGTCCAGTCATACTTATTGTCTATGAGTCATTAAATGGTCTGGGCCCTAAATATATTTAGATATATATCAAAAAACAGTGATTGGTTGTTTCCTCTTCATAGCACCTTGGTGTAAGTAAAAACAATGCACACATCCACAGGTTTATGTCACAAAATCATTTTACAACAATACTCACATGTACACATGTACACAGAATGCATTACATACATACAGTATATATAATTAGTTAAAGCTAATGAGGCTTTAACAGTTTGTGTTTTCTCCCACGGCTTCAGGTTATGTGTAATTGGTTCAGGGAGGGGATGTGGCAACACTTCGTCATCAGTCAAACAATATAAAATCCTACGTATCACAGCTTTGGAGACGAAGTGAAGACAAGCAGGAAACAGTTCGCCTGGCCCCCACCACGAGTGATCAACCATCAGAGACCGAAGAGAAACTTTCTTATTACAGACTATAGTTAAAGAGGAACTTTAAGGTTTATTACACCGGTTAAATTAAGTAATGGGAATGGCAAAGTTTTAATTCCATGTGCTAACTTTTTACACTAAATAAGTTAAATATACATTTTTGGACGCGTACGACAGACCTCAGATCTGTTGTAGATCTAGTGAGTGCTTGGTGAGTGACCAGCAGCAGCTAAAAACATAGAAAACTGTGGATTTAACGTAAGGCTGAGCTGAGGTTAAAGTGTTAGTTCGGGTTATCTGATGTGAGGTTCTGTGAGGTGCTCATACATAGTCAGTGTATAACCTGTAGGAGATTTGGATCGACCCGCTCCTTCCTTGGAGATGCAGCCAGACGTACCGGCACAGAAGCCCAGCTATGTGCTGCTGTGAGTGGGGGCAGTCGCAAAAACAAAGGCCCACTGTGTGTATAAATTCAGTAAGGAATTCAAACTACACGTTGATCTATGAGCAATGCATGTGTTGTGATGAAGTACACAAGTTAAGCAGAGTAGAAATGCTTTGCATGTTTTGTTTTCGACAGAGAAAACCATGGCGGTGTCCAGTGTTAAGGCAGAGGAAGGTGGGGCCCTGGGACCCTTCGCCTCAGATACAACTCTGAGGTACAACACCGTGATTACAAACACTGGTGATGCCTACAATGAAGGCACAGCTAAGTGTGTGTACAGCTACACTCATAAGCACTTGTTTAATTTGGGAAGCAGAAACCCATGATTTTGAGCAATGGGGTGGTGAAAGGGTTGATGCTGCACCACCAGGAACCACCGAGAACCACCAGGCAATTGTTAAGACATCTGACATCAACACATGCTAGCCCGATAGCCCGTTGTTAGCCTTCATCTCCTCTTTTCCTCCTGAAGTCCATGTGGCCTCACAGATGTCTGTAACAACAGCACTACACACTAGCAAGTCAACTTTGTATATTGTGCCAAGCTTTAGATCCACTATTCACAAATGTTCACAGTAACTCATTATGGTGGCAGATTAGTTACATTCTTACACAAACACAACCTCTAGCTTCAGCGACGTAAAGACAGCATTTGGGGAAAAAAGGGATTCTGCCCTTCCTTGGTTCTCTGCCTCTGTCTGTCAACACTGACCTTCCCAGTTAAACCTCCCTTCACACTTCATTTCTGTTGAAAGGCCTTGTCTTTTTCTCTGAAATTCATCAATCCTGTTTCTACTCCCTTTGCCTTTCTCTTTGCATTTCTGTTTCCTTCCAGCCAGCCATTACGTTTCCTACAAAATGTATGTCCAAATGCAAAAAGGTGTTGCAGTTTAGTTTTAGTCCTCAATGATCCTTCCAGGGAAATTCACACCCTGAACAAATTTCTCAGGAAGATGTGGAGCTGCGCCAACTTGTCCACAGGATTGCAGAAGGTTCACCAGGCATTGAGTACCATGTTTGACGAGAGGGATGCCAAAATACACTATGTATGGAGTTTCACTGTTGAACAGATAAAATCTTGTATGTGATTGTTCCACTCCTACATTGTAACTATAGCCTACAGGCCAAGGTACATTTGAACCATTTGCCATCTTTTGGTACAACTGACAAATCAGAAACAGGTTTGTGTTGCCGTTGCTCTTAGAATCATTGTAAGAAAATACACTGAAAGGTTGATTAAAGTCTCCAGGTGTCCAGTGAACGAGCAGGAACCAAGTCCATATTTGCAGTGGGGGGTAAATAAGTAAATAAGTGGCCCCACAGTTACAGCGTGCTTTGAATTGTACTTGATCAGCTAACGCCCAAACCATAGCCATGATTTCTCCTTTGGGCTCATACATTTATCAGATATGTGTTGGTGTTATTTGGCTGGTATATCTAGCTACTACTTTTTGGGCAGTGCAGTTTTTGCATCAGGTGGGTGTTACATCTTGTATGTTATTAATTTGCGAGCTGATGCAAATACTTAAAATATAAAATGTATTCAACATTTGTATGTGTTGTTACTGTTCTTCCTGTAAAGCAACAAGCTGTCTATCATTTAGGGTGGTCTCACTCCTAACTCGTCACATACGGATGTGAGGTGGATTTAAATCAGGTGTGACTGTGACATGTGTCCTGTGATTGGCTGTTTCTACGATAGTACGTTAAATTAGTGGTTTTCCAGAGGGAAGCAACAGCAAGTTTGCTGTTGCTTCTACGCCTCTGATTTAAAGGCTAACTAAAGGCTAAATGGCATCATGGCCTTTGATCATAAACAGTCAGAACCTTTATTTTGAAGACTATAGCATAAATATAATTGATAGAGGGCAGTAACCAATCAGAAGCATGGAGGTGCTGAAGGCCCACCCACCAATTTGGTAATGGTAAGTTTTATTTGGTCTGTAGGATCAGAAAAGAAGAAATTGAGCTGAATTTGTATCTTTTGTTTTTTGCTCAAAATTGATAAAACTAAAAAAACAGCATGTTTCTGGTTTCTGTCTGTGTCAGTTGAACCAAAGCAACAAACACTTCAAATGTGTCTTGGTCCCTTTTAATGACTTCAACTGAAGATGTCTTAACAACTGCCTCGTTGTTCTTGTGCAGTATCAGCGCTGCTGTCCGGTGTCCTCCAGCATGGTAGAAGAAGGTGAAATAATAAACACCGGCAATAGGTGCAGTGAAGACACCTGTGGAAACAAGACATGCATCAAATTCATGGGTTTCTGCTTCTCAAATTAAACAAGTGCTTATGAGTGTAGCTGCATATATGCTTACCTTTGGCTTCATTGTAGGCATCACCAATGTTTGTAATCACGGTGTTGTACCTCAGAATTGTATCTGAGCTGAAGGGTCCAAGGGTCCCACCGAATTCTGCCTTAACACTGAACACGACCATGGTTCTCTCTGTAGAAAACAAAACATACAGAGCATTTCTACTCTGCCTAATTTCTGTATTTCATCATAACACAGGCATTGCTTATAAAGTGGCTAAAACACATTTTTGCGGCTGATTCTATTCACTCAGATCTACAACAGCTCTCCATATATTACAACTGGTGGCTTCACTTGTGTATTAGGCTACTGGACACTGGACGACTAAAAGTTTCAAAACTGGAAGACTACGTTCTGTTGTATGTGTGTGATTATGTATTTTTAACTTTAAGTTAGCACATGGAATCCATACATTGCCGTTACCATTAATTTGTTTAATTAATGTAACAAACCTTAAAGTTGCTCTTTCATGAACTCTTAATTACAGCCTGTAATAACACGGTTTTGTTCCACCTTTTGCAAGTTTTTCTTCAGTGTTGTTGGCTGATCACTCGTGCTGGGATGCCAGACAAACTTCCACCTGTCTTCACTTCGTCTCCAAAGCTGTGATTGTTATGATACCTACAGCTGCTTTTATATTGTTTGACCGATGAAAGTCTTGTCACGTCCCCCTCCTGAACCACTTACAGAGAATCTATGGTGGCTGGAAAATGTGATCATGGAAAATTATTCATTTCTCATAAATATGTAAAGTTGCACCATTTTGTGAAATGGTTTCACAAGGTATGTTTTATAAAGTTCATAAACTCATGTAAACTTCCTTCAACCAGTGTCTCTTAATATTTCTTAGGCATTCATGTACATATTCATGCAGTTATCCAGTCATATGGCAGCAATGCATACGTTCTTTTTTATAAAGATATTTTTTGGGGGGTTTTGTGCCTTTATTTGATAGGACAGTGGAGATTGAAAGGGAAAGGGGCAGAGAGGGGAATGACATATAGGAAAGAGTCAGGCCAGTAAGGAGCCGAACCGGCGAATCACCTGCCAAGAGCATTTGCACTCATGTGGTATGCACCCTAACCATACGGCTATCGGGTCACCCTATTCCTACTTTCTTTTTTAGTTATAAATTAACCATTGTCTTGGTGTGATTCGGATAAATACACACCCTGAGCAAATTTCTCATTTTGCACTTGTCAATTACAGATTGGTGGAAGGTTCACTAGGTATTGAACCATATGTTTGACAAGAGGGAGGCCAAAATTCCTCAGAGTTGTCAGACTTTCAAAATGCATTTAGGTCCTGCTCCTCCTGGTCTTCCATTCTTGGTTCTTTGAAAAGCCTCACAATGGACATTTGTTTTGTCATTGATACGTTAACTGTTGCTCAACACTACTCATTTTAAGCTATTCACATTGGCTAGCATTAACTCACTGCTGCATGTTTTGGCATGCTCTCGACGAATCAACTGACTGGTAGAAGTGACAGCAAGCACGTTTTAGGCGAATAGCATTAACTAGCATTAACCTGCTGCTGCTTCTTTCTGGAATACAACCAATTTGGTACCAATTTGGTGCACTCTCACCGAAAAAGCCAATTCCAGCACAGGTTACACATGGCTGAAAGTACAAATCATTTTTATTAAGTAGTAAATAACTGCTACAAGTCCATATGTGATGAGCTTAACAATAGACAGCTTGTTGCCTCCAATCTGAACTAAAATAACACCCCTGACCCGCTGTGATATTTTACAGTGTGAATGACAGTGAGTATGAATCAGTGTCAATATCATTTAAACAGACATAAAGAGATGAGTAATGCAAATCACGAATTAAGTCATTTTAATAATAGTAATAGTAGTAATTATTTATTGCAACACGCCACTGAGTTTAATGCAGACAAAAGTTCCCAGTGACTTCATATATGACATGTTTATTCATATTTGACCTGAACCACTGGTCCGATGCTAATGTCAGGTTTCCTCTCAGCATGATGCTTAGAATTGAGGCCATATAGTTCAATCTTGGTCTCATCACAGCAGAGGAATGTAATTCTCATCATCTGAGAGTCCTTTAGTTGCTTTTTTGCGAACCTTCACTGAAGAGAGGCTTTCCCTCAGGCCACTGTACCATAAAGGAGTGTTGCAGTGATGGTTGTCCTTTCTCCCATCTCCACAAAACAAATTCAGTATATTTAAATCAATAAAAGAAACCACTGGAAATAGGCAACTCATTTGAAATGAGCATATACACCTGTTTTCAGATTATTTTATATACAGCACTGGTCAAAAGTTGGACACACTTTCTCTTCTCTCCAGACAGTTTTTAGTCATAAATCTTTGGAAGATTCACCAGGCATTGAACGTGTATATGTCTGACAAGAGGGAATCTAAAATTCCCCAGTCTGCTCAGTCTGTGACAAAATGCATTTGGTTCAGCTGAAGCTCAAGCTCCATCAATGATTGGCTGTTCAAACATGTCCAGTGTTTACTGTCCCATCGCATTTATGTTTTTTCTTCAGAAATATTAAGAAAACATAGAACATATTGCTCAACGCCGTATGTAAACAGGGTTATCTAATCAGACAAGGTCACACTCAGATTCTCTGTAATTCGTTCAAGGAGGGCGCATGATAAGACTTTCTCATTGATCAAACAGTATAAAAGCAGCTGTAGGGATCCCACAGATCACAGCCTTGGAGACGAGGTGAAGACAAGCAGAAGTTCGCCTCCCACCACGAGTGATCGACCAAAAACTTGCAAAAGGTAGAACGAAACTTTCTCATCAAAGACTTTATTGAAGAAATGTATTAATGAGCAGCTTTTGAGCAGGTTTATTTTGGTGTGGGGAAATTATGTAGAAACTGGATTTGAATAACAAAAAACAATAATACATGAAATAATGAATCAATTGGTAAAGTATGAATTCCACTGCTATTTTTTTTTTATATTTTACATTGTTGAGGTTGAAAATACATGAACACATACAACAGACCTCAGGCTTCTAATATTGAGCCTACCAGTCATCCAAGTGACCAGTAATTGTAATAGACTGACCACAGTCCATAGCCTAAGCCCAGTAAAGACCTTTTGTTCTATGGCTTTTACATAGTCTCCTCATCCTCTAGCACCACTTCTGTCTATGGTGGTGATAAAGCCTACTGTAGGTACAACTCTCAGCACATTCTACGCAGCGAACCCTGAGAACCATGAGGTCGTAAGAGTCGAGGCCGACACACGGTGACGAGTACTCACTTACCAAAATGCTGATACCAGCAAATCTTTAGTTAGTTAGTTTAATTAGTTTATTCCATCCCTCCAAGATACATCATCTCCAACGTCATCTCCAGGACCTGCTGACAGAGATTCAGCATCATACCTGCCTCCTCATGTACCACCTGCACCTCCACTGCTTCATATAGATGTGGTCCACCTACACCTGTGGCAGCTGCCACCTGTTACTGCTCAGTGGTGGAGTGGTGGTGCGCTGTGGAGAAATGGACTCATTTATGTGATCTCTGATTTCCCACGTGAATGTTTAATAAAACATCAAATCTTATCTTCATAGTTTCAAAGGTTAATTTACATGATATCCTAGTAACATGTAAATTACAGTATAAATTAAAAAAGAAATTCAACCTACAAGTTGTTCAATAAAAAATGAATATGTTGTGATGATATACACACATTGAATACTCTGCATGTGTTGGTTTACATACAGAAAACAATGGCAGCATTCACTGTTAAGGCAGAATACGTTGGACCCCTTGGACCCTTCAGCTCAGACACAGTTATGAAGTACAGCACTGTGATTACCAACATCGGTGACGCCTACAGTCCTGCTACAGGTAAAGTCACATCATATGCAGCCACACCCTTAATCACCCATGTTGACTGTTTGATTTCAGTATTGTTGGGACATTTTTCACAGTCTTAGTGAATATACTGTAGCTTTGTATCATAAATCATATCAGTAACCTGAATACCACCTGTGCCTTCCCATAATGCAACTTGAAGTTTTAACCAGGAGTATTTTGATTTGATGTACTCATTCTGAAAGTGGGTACATCTGCCAAAAGACTCATATGTTGAATATCTTGTTGTTTCCACAGGTGTCTTTACTGCACCTGAAGCAGGTGTTTATTATTTTAGCTTCTCCTACAATGCTAAAGGAGACATTCCATCAAAGCTGGTACTGCGCAAGAACAGCGAGGAGATTGTTGCATCATCTGACCAGGAAAGTGAGGATGGCCAGGATTATAATGGAGGAAATGTAGCTGTCCTGGACCTGAAGACAGGGGACGAGGTGTGTGTGTACCTGGTTGCAGGTACTCATGTTTGGGCATCAGAAGGCCTCACCACCTTCAGTGGTTTTCTGCTCAAACAAAGTTAGAATTGATGTCTCCAGAAAGATGAAAACCTGACATCAATGATGCATCTACACTGAAATCAAAATTCAGATTGAAACATGTGGCTGTTGCTGTCACTGTATCTAATCAAAATAAATCATTACAGCATTAGTCAAGAGGGTTAATTTTCTCTTTTTGCAAATGGTCTTCTTGTCTTTCTTGCATTAAAATTCAGATTGTAACAGGTGGTTGTCGCTGTCGTGTTACTGTTTTCAATCAAAATAAATCATTACATAAATCAAATCAGTCTTGACTCTTTTATTGTCTCATGTCATGAAATTGACGAGAATGCCACTTCAAGTTTATGAATTTTACAAAAGATATTTGTTGTTCATTTGTCTTTTGCTTTTAGCTCGATGTTTCATTTTTTGAATGACATGATTGATGCAAAGGCAAATCAAGTTTATTTGTACAGTACATTATCATAGACAGAGGTCATTCAATGTGTGTAACAACTCTGGAGGATATGGGATGAACAAGACACAGATTCTCTGACCCCAGTTCAGTTCAGTTGAAGTCATCAGAAGACTTGGACTTGAGCCATCAGATCCTCAAAGCTTACTTACTGGCACATTGTCTGTTTATTACATTTCTGTTCAAGGTGCCAGCATCACTAATGCTAAAGAAGAAGACTTGGATGTGGATATTAATATATATTTAGTCCTATTATGATGATTAAATAATTTGGTGGTCATTGCTCTGTCCCACAGATGATCAACTAGTCGTTACCTAATGATTCATTAATGTAGTATCCTCAGTTCTCTAATAAGTCGTCATTATCTACTGTGTGCTCCTCAATTCTGAGTCATTCAAGAACGATGCGTTCATGATTCATTAATTATAAAGTGAAAGGGTTGATCCTCAGTGGACCATTAGATTTCTGACATTTATCAATATCATGACATGAAACAGTCAAACAAACAAACAAACAAACAAACAAAAAACAGTCGAGACCCATTTGACTAATGATGTAATGATTTATTTTGACTGGATACAGTGACAGCAACAGCAACAACAGGTTTTAATCTGAATTTTAATTTCAATGTAGATGCATCATTGATGTCAGGTTTTCATCTTTCTGGAGACATCAATTCTAACTTTGTTTGAGCAGAAAACCACTGAAGGTGGTGAGGCCTTCTGATGCCCAAACATGAGTACCTGCAACCAGGTACACACACCCTGTCAATATCCACATCCAAGTCTTGTTCTTTAGCATTAGTGATGCTGGCACTTTGAACATAAATGCAATAAACAGAGAATGTGCCAGTAAGTAAGCTTTGAGGAGTTGATGGCTCTGTGTGGAAAGGCAATGGTCCAAAGGCAAATCATGGAGTGTATTTACATATTTAGAAAGTATCTCAACATCTTGCAAGATAATCAATAGTCTAAAAATAAAATGGGAAAAATCCAAAGCAACACTTATTCAATGAAAGAGCAATGAACTGATGACTGTGGATTTTACCTTCATCAAGCCAATAATAAAAAATGTATCATGTGTGACAATAGAACAGGTCTTAGTTTAGGCCTTAAGTTGTTAGCGGAATGGTTTTACTTCATCTCCTCTTTTCCTCCTGAAGTCCATGTGGCCTCACAGATGTCTGTAACAACAGCACTACACACTAGCAAGTCAACTTTGTATATTGTGCCAAGCTTTAGATCCACTATTCACAAATGTTGACAGTAACTCATTACAGTGGCAGATTAGTTACATTCTTAGCCCGTTCATCTTACACAAACACAACCTCTAGCTTCAGCGACGTAAAGACAGCATTTGGGGAAAAAAGGGATTCTGCCCTTCCTTGGTTCTCTGCCTCTGTCTGTCAACACTGACCTTCCCAGTTAAACCTCCCTTCACACTTCATTTCTGTTGAAAGTCCTTGTCTTTTTCTCTGAAATTCATCAATCCTGTTTCTACTCCCTTTGCCTTTCTCTTTGCATTTCTGTTTCCTTCCAGCCAGCCATTACGTTTCCTACAAAATGTATGTCCAAATGCAAAAAGGTGATGCAGTTTAGTTTTAGTCCTAAATGATCCTTCCAGGGAAATTCACACCCTGAACAAATTTCTCAGGAAGATGTGGAGCTGCGCCAACTTGTCCACAGGATTGCAGAAGGTTCACCAGGCATTGAGTACCATGTTTGACGAGAGGGATGCCAAAATACACTATGTGTGGAGTTTCACTGTTGAACAGATAAAATCTTGTATGTGATTGTTCCACTCCTACATTGTAACTATAGCCTACAGGCCAAGGTACATTTGAGCCATTTGCCATCTTTTGGTACAACTGACAAATCAGAAACAGGTTTGTGTTGACGTTGCTCTTAGAATCATTGTAAGAAAATACACTGAAAGGTTGATTAAAGTTTCCAGGTTTCTATTGGTTAGTTGTGAACAGCTGACTGAACAGCTGATAGGACAATGACATCCACGGGCCGGAAAAAAGAGGGAATAATGAGTGAATGTGTGAGAAGAGGTGTGCCTTAATTAGGATTATATACAGCATATGCAAGCAAGAGGATAGGTCTTCCTGATTGAACTTATGCTAGAGCTTCATTTCATAAACTCATGTAAATTTTCCTTCAACCAGTGTCTCTTAATATTTCTTTGGCATTCATGTACATATTCATGCAGTTATCCAGTCATATGGCAGCAATTCCTACATTCTTTTTCTAAAGATATTTTTTGGGGGTTTTTGTGCCTTTATTTGATATGTTATGTTATATTTTACAGTGTGAATGACAGTGAGTATGAATCAGTGTCAATATCATTTAAACAGGCATAAAGAGATGAGTAATGCAAATCACACATTAAGTCATTTTAATAATAGTAATAGTAGTAATTATTTATTGCAACACACCACTGAGTTTAATGCAGACAAAAGTTCCCAGTGACTTCATATATGACATGTTTATTCATATTTGACCTGAACCACTGGTCCGATGCTAATGTCTGGTTTTCTCTCAGCATGACGCTTAGAATTGAGGCCATATAGTTCAATCTTGGTGTCATCACAGCAGAGGAATGTAATTCTCATCATCTGAGAGTCCTTTAGGTGCTTTTTTGCGAACCTTCACTGAAGAGAGGCTTTCCCTCAGGCCACTGTACCATAAAGGAGTGTTGCAGTGATGGTTGTCCTTTCTCCCATCTCCACAAAACAAATTCAGTATATTTAAATCAATAAAAGAAACCACTGGAAATAGGCAACTCATTTGAAATGAGCATATACACCTGTTTTCAGATTATTTTATATACAGCACTAGTCAAAAGTTGGACACACTTTCTCTTCTCTCCAGACAGTTTTTAGTCATAAATCCCTGGAAGATTCACCAGGCATTGAACGTGTATATGACTGACAAGAGGGAATCTAAAATTCCCCAGTCTGTGACAAAATGCATTTGGTTCAGCTGAAGCTCAAGCTCCATCAATGATTGGCTGTTCAAACATGTCCAGTGTTTACTGTCCAATCACATTTATGTTTTTTCTTCAGAAATATTAAGAAAACATAGAATATATTGCTCAACGCCATATGTAAACAGGGTTATCTAATCAGCCAAGGTCACACTCAGATTCTCTGTAATTCGTTCAAGGAGGGCGCATGATAAGACTTTCTCATTGATCAAACAGTATAAAAGCAGCTGTAGGGATCCCACAGATCACAGCCTTGGAGACGAAGTGAAGACAAGCAGGAGTTCGCCTCCCACCACGAGTGATCGACCAAAAACTTGCAAAAGGTAGAACGAAACTTTCTCATCAAAGACTTTATTGAAGAAATGTATTAATGAGCAGCTTTTGAGCAGGTTTCCCCAGTTAATTAATGTCTGGGGAAATTATGTAGAAACTAGATTTGAATAACAAAAAACAATAATACATGAAATAATGAATCAATTGGTAAAGTATGAATTCCACTGCTATTTTTTTTTTTTTTATATTTTACATTGTTGAGGTTGAAAATACATGAACACATACAACAGACCTCAGGCTTCTAATATTGAGCCTACCAGTCATCCAAGTGACCAGTAATTGTAATAGACTGACCACAGTCTATAGCCTAAGCCTAGTAAAGACCTTTTGTTCTATGGCTTTTACATAGTCTCCTCATCCTCTAGCACCACTTCTGTCTATGGTGGTGATAAAGCCTACTGTAGGTACAACTCTCAGCACATTGTACGCAGCGAACCTTGAGGCTGTAAGAGCCATCCACGAGAGTCGAGGCCGACACACGGTGACGAGTACTCACTTACCAAAATGCTGATACCAGCAAATCTTTAGGTACATCATCTCCAACGTCATCTCCAGGACCTGCTGACAGAGATTCAGCATCATACCTGCCTCCTCATGTACCACCTGCACCTCCACTGCTTCATATAGATGTGGTCCACCTACACCTGTGGCAGCTGCCACCTGTTACTGCTCAGTGGTGGAGTGGTGGTGCGCTGTGGAGAAATGGACTCATTTATGTGATCTCTGATTTCCCACGTGAATGTTTAGTAAAACATCAAATCTTATCTTCATAGTTTCAAAGGTTAATCTACATGATATCTTAGTAACATGTAAATTACAGTATAAATTAAAAAAGAAATTCAACCTACAAGTTGTTCAATAAAAAATGAATATGTTGTGATGATATACACATGTTGAATACTCTGCATGTGTTGGTTTACATACAGAAAACCATGGCAGCATTCACTGTTAAGGCAGAAAACGGTGGATCCCTTGGACCCTTCAGCTCAGACACAGTTATGAAATACGACACTGTGATTACCAACATCGGTGACGCCTACAGTCCTGCTACAGGTAAAGTCACATCATATGCAGCCACACCCTTAATCACCCATGTCGACTGTTTGATTTCAGTATTTTTGGGACATTTTTCACAGTCTTAGTGAATATACTGTAGCTTTGTATCATTAATCATATCAGTAACCTGAATACTATCCGTGCCTTCCCATAATGCAACTTGAAGTTTTACCAGGAGTATTTTGATTTGATGTACTCATTCTGAAAGTGGGTACATCTGCCAAAAAACTCATATGATAAATATCTTGTTGTTTCCACAGGTGTCTTTACTGCACCTGTAGCAGGTGTTTATTATTTTAGCTTCTCCTACAATGCTAAAGGAAACAAACCATCAAAGCTGGTACTGCGCAAGAACAACGAGGAGATTGTTGCATCATCTGACCAGAAAAGTGAGGACGGCCAGGATTATAATGGAGGAAATGTAGCTGTCCTGGACCTGAAGACAGGGGACGAGGTGTGTGTGTACCTGGTTGCAGGTACTCATGTTTGGGCATCAGAAGGCCTCACCACCTTCAGTGGTTTTCTGCTCAAACAAAGTTAGAATTGATGTCTCCAGAAAGATGAGTCCAAAAATCTGACATCAATGATGCATCTGCATTGAAATGCAGATGGTCTTCTTGTCTTTCTTGCATTAAAATTCAGATTGTAACAGGTGGCTGTAGCTGTCATGTTACCGTTTTCAATCAAAATAAATCATTACATAAATCAAATCAGTCTTGACGAGAAATTGACGAGAATGCCACTTCAAGTTTATGAATTTTACAAAAGATATTTGTCGTTCATTTGTCTTTTCTTTTCAGGCTGATATTTTTTCATTTTTTAAATGACATGATTGATGCAAAGGCAAATCAAGTTTATTTGTACAGTACATTATCATAGACAGAGGTCATTCAATGTGTGTAACAACTCTGGGGGATATAAAGGGATGAACAAGACACAGATTCTCTGACCCCAGTTCAGTTAAGCTTTAGTCATTAATAGGGACCAACACACATTTAAAGTGTTTTGTTACGATTCAAACTATATCCTCAGGCTTGGACCCCTGAACAGATTCAGACACGGAGAACTGGGTATTATGATGAAAGATGGTTTAATGTTTGAACACAACAGTTCTGAGAGGTCTGAGTCCTTTTATGTGGAGGCTAGGCTTGGTAGCCGGGGAATCCAGCAGGTGAGTGGCGTGGCAGGTAATGGCGGCAGAGTGTGGAGACGGAGGGAGAATCGAGGTTGCAGGAGCAGGACTGGTCTCACAGCAAGAGCAGGTGGCAGCACTGGAGCAGGAAAACTCACAAAGCAGGTGGAACAATCTAGCAGAGAGTGGGTGATCAACCGGGGTTTTTTTAACTGGCTTGATGAGTGATGGGCTGCAGGTGTGTCAGGCTGCCAGTGCTGCACCACACCCCTGCTGGGAGGAAACACACATGAACACAGGGGGGAGGAGACATGGAGAAAAGAGAAAGGATACACTGGGGAAGAAAAAACACTGGGGGAAAAGCCCAGCCAGGCTGTAACATGTTTGTTGTTTTGGTTCCACTGACACAGACAGAAACCAGAAACAAGTTGTTTTTTTTAGTTTTATGAATTTTGACCAAAACAAAATTACCGTTACCATATTGGTGGGTGGGCCTTCAGCACCTCCATGTGTCTGATTGGTTACTTCCCTCAATCAATTATGTTTATGCTATAGTCTTCAAAATAAAGGGTCTGACTGTTTATGATCAAAGGCCATGATGCCATTTAGCCTTTAGTTAGCCTTTAGATCAGTGGCGTAGAAGTGACAGCAAACAGTGTTTGAAACAACTCTGGAGGATATGGGATGAACAAGACACAGATTCTCTGACCCCAGTTCAGTTCAGTTGAAGTCATCAGAAGACTTGGACTTGAGCCATCAGATCCTCAAAGCTTACTTACTGGCACATTGTCTGTTTATTACATTTCTGTTCAAGGTGCCAGCATCACTAATGCTAAAGAAGAAGACTTGGATGTGGATATTAATATATATTTAGTCCTATTATGATGATTAAATAATTTGGTGGTCATTGCTCTGTCTCACAGATGATCAACTAGTCGTTACCTAATGATTCATTAATGTAGTATCCTCAGTTCTCTAATAAGTCGTCATTATCTACTGTGTGCTCCTCAATTCTGAGTCATTCGAGAACGACGCATTCATGATTCATTAATTATAAAGTGAAAGGGTTGATCCTCAGTGGACCATTAGATTTCTGACATTTATCAATATCATGACATGAAACAGTCAAACAAACAAACAAACAAACAAACAAACAAACAAACAAACAAAAAACAGTTGAGACCCATTTGACTAATGCTGTAATGATTTATTTTGATTAGATACAGTGACAGCAACAGCCACATGTTTCAATCTGAATTTTAATTTCAATGCAGATGCATCATTGATGTCAGGTTTTCATCTTTCTGGAGACATCAATTCTACTTTTGTTTGAGCAGAAAACCACTGAAGGTGGTGAGGCCCTCTGATGCCCAAACATGACCACCTGCAGCCAGGCGCACACACACCTTGTCCCCTGTCTTCAGGTCCAGGACAGCTGCATTTCCTCCATTATCAGCCTGGTCATTCTCGCATTTCTCATCAGATGATGCAACAATGTCATCGCTGTTCTTGCGCAGTACCAGCTTTGATGGTTTGTTTCCTTTAGCACTGTAGGAGAAGCTAAAATAATAAACACCTGCTTCAGGTGCAGTAAAGAGACCTGTGGAAACAACAAGATATTCAACATATGAGTTTTTTGGCAGATGTACCCACTTTCAGAATGAGTACATCAAATCAAAATACTCCTGGTAAAACTTCAAGTTGCATTATGGGAAGGCATAGATAGTATTCAGGTTACTGATATGATTAATGATACAAAGCTACAGTATATTCACTAAGACTGTGAAAAATGTCCCAACAATACTGAAATCAAACAGTCAACATGGGTGATTAAGGGTGTGGCTGCATATGATGTGACTTTACCTGTAGCAGGACTGTAGGCGTCACCGATGTTGGTAATCACAGTGTCGTATTTCACAACTGTGTCTGAGCTGAAGGGTCCAAGGGATCCACCGTGTTCTGCCTTTACAGTGAATGCTGCCATGGTTTTCTGTATGTAAACCAACACATGCAGAGTATTCAATGTGTGTATATCATCACAACATATTCATTTTTTATTGAACAACTTGTAGGTTGAATTTCTTTTTTAATTTATACTGTAATTTACATGTTACTAGGATATCATGTAAATTAACCTTTGAAACTATGAAGATAAGATTTGATGTTTTACTAAACATTCACGTGGGAAATCAGAGATCACATAAATGAGTCCATTTCTCCACAGCGCACCACCACTCCACCACTGAGCAGAAACAGGTGGCAGCTGCCACAGGTGTAGGTGGACCACATCTATGTGAAGCAGTGGAGGTGCAGGTGGTACATGAGGAGGCAGGTATGATGCTGAATCTCTGTCAGCAGGTCCTGGAGATGACGTTGGAGATGATGTATCTTGGAGGGATGGAATAAACTGATTAAACTAACAAACTAAAGATTTGCTGGTATCAGCATTTTGGTAAGTGAGTACTCGTCACCGTGTGTCGGCCTCGACTCTTACGACCTCATGGTTCTCAGGGTTCGCTGCGTAGAATGTGCTGAGAGTTGTACCTACAGTAGGCTTTATCACCACCATAGACAGAAGTGGTGCTAGAGGATGAGGAGACTATGTAAAAGCCATAGAACAAAAGGTCTTTACTGGGCTTAGGCTATAGACTGTGGTCAGTCTATTACAATTACTGGTCACTTGGATGACTGGTAGGCTCAATATTAGAAGCCTGAGGTCTGTTGTATGTGTACATGCATTTTCAACCTCATCAATGTAAAAAAAAAATAGCAGTGGAATTCTTACTTTACCAATTGATTCATTATTTCATGTATTATTGTTTTTTGTTTTTCAAATCCAGTTTCTACATAATTTCCCCACACCAAAATAAACCTGCTCAAAAGCTGCTCAGTAATACAGTTCTTCAATAAAGTCTTTCATTCTACCTTTTGCAAGTTTTTCTTTGGTCTCTGTTGGTCGATCACTCGTGGTGGGAGGCGAACTCCTGCTTGTCTTCACTTCACGTCTCCAAGGCTGTGATCTGTGGGATCCCTACAGCTGCTTTTATACTGTTTCATCAATGAGAAAGTCTTATCATGCGCCCTCCTTGAATGAATTACAGAGAATCTGTGGTTGTGAGAGTGTGACCTTGGCTGATTAGATAACCATTTTCATACAGCATTGAGCAATATGTTCTATGTTTTATTCATATTTCTGAAGAAAAAACATAAATGCGATTGGACAGGAAACTCTGGACATGTTTGAACAGCCAATCATTGATGGAGATTGAGCTTCAGCTGAACTAAATGTACTTTGTCACAGACTGAGCAGTCTAGCCTCCCTCTTGTTAAACACATATGCATTCAATGCCTGGTGAATTTTCCAAAAAACCCATTAACACATTTTTGTAACATGACAAATTTCCTCAGGCTGTGTGCTCATCAAGTATCATTCAAAGGAAACGTGCTGAAAGGTTAATTTATGACTAAAAACTGTCTGGAGAGAAGAGAAAGTGTGTCCAACTTTTGACTAGTGCTGTATATAAAATAATCTGAAAACAGGTGTATATGCTCATTTCAAATAAGTTGCCTATTTCCAGTGGTTTCTTTTATTAATCTAAATATACTGAATTTGTTTTGTGGAGATGGGAGAAAGGACAACCGTCACTGCAGCACTCCTTTATGGTACAGTGGCCTGAGGGAAAGCCTCTCTTCAGTGAAGTTGTGTGTAGAATTTTGAGGTAAAACAAAAAGAATTTAATCCATTTTGGAACAAGGCTGTAACATAACAAAATGTGGAAAAAGTGAAGCGCTGTGAATACTTTTTGGATGCACGGTACATTCCTCTGGTGTGATGAGACCAAGGTTGAACTATATGGCCTCAATTCTAAGCGTCATGCTGAGAGGAAACCAGACATGAGCGTTGGACCAGCAGAGTCTCCAGGAGGTGCTGGGGTGGATGGTGGGCGTATAAAAGCACGCAACTGTCACACCAGAGACCGAGGTTCACATCCAGATTCATGTCTGCGATTCGGTTTCAGCATAAAAAGCACTTTGGTTCAGATTAGGGAAAGATTGTGGTTTAGGTTAAATATGAATATATGTTATATATGAAGTCACTGGGAACTTTTGTCTGCATTAAACTCAGTGGTGTGTTGCAATAAATAATTACTACTATTACTATTATTAAAATGACTTAATATGTGATTTGCATTACTCATCTCTTTATGCCTATTTAAATGATATTGACACCGATTCATACTCACTGTCATTCACACTGTAAAATATAACAGCGGGTCAGGGGTGTTATTTTAGTTCAGATTGGAGGCAACAAGCTGTCTATTGTTAAACTCATCACATATGGACTTGTAGCAGTTATTTACTACTTAATAAAAATGATTTGTTCTTTCAGCCTGCGGTTGCATTTGCTATAAAATGTATTTGGTGTTGCAGTTTAGTTGCATATATCTGTTGCAGTTGGAGACAGGTTTGCAGATTGAAATGAACCTTTCAGTACAAGTCTGAGAGCTTTGAGAAATACACACCCTGCAACATCCTCGTCAGAACGGCCTGAAGGATCTGCGCAGCCTGCGGGAGTGTGTGCTGTTCATCCAACACTGGAAAGAGCAAGTGGACCAAGTCTGCAAGGCAGGAACTGAGTGAAGGAAGGAAAAGTGAGTCAGTGGCTCAGCAGATACATATTAGTATTATTACTCATTAACAGCACTATAATGAAATAAATTCAGAAGACCAAGAACAAAAAGCCTTTTACAGACATGAGCACACTTGCATGTCTGTCACGTGAAATTTGAACATGGCCAACAAGATGAAGAAGACCTGATGAAGTTTGCTTGCCCCATTTTTAATCCATATTTCATGTAGAGGCTGCGCTCGGTGGTTTGCCAGCTCAGAAGAGGGGATAAGATAAATACAGATAAGAGCTGGTTATTTGGGTGGCCAGATGCTGATAGGACACGTTTACTGACTCTTTTAAAACATGATTGCATTACCCTCTACCCGTTCAACATGTAGTGTAAGACATTATGTACTCTATATGATTTTATTTTTATTTTTTTTACAAGGCTCCCATATTGCTACAACCTTTTGACATCTGTAAATATGAAGCTACATTTAAAGCAGATTTTACCTGCAAATCAGCTGTTTTCAACCATCAGGTGACGTAAACCCAAACAGTCTGCGCCCGATTTTCATGAGCATTGGCCCTGAAACTCACATTTCTGTCAACATGAGCTGGAAGTCATTTGTCTTCATGTTGTATCATTGTCACAGTAACACACCATTATGTTTTTTTTAGAGTATATAACTATGTCTGACAGGGTGTGGTCTTGTGTTTTAGCAGTGTTTTAGAACAGCATACTGACTTGTCTTGAGGAGAGCAGGAAACTGATCCTGGAGTGGACTGATGAACTCCATCATGTCGAAAAGGTCAGTGCACACGCTACTCCATGTGTGATGGATGTGCTCTGTGTGAACAAGTGGCAAATATGTCAGTCTTAACTTACTGATTTTGTGTTCTTAGCCCCTGAAAGAAACACCCTGGATATCTGAGTGTCAAGACTAAGAAAATAAAGACAAGGATGGCGATGAGGAAGCACAGCTGAGGATCATGGAGTGGGCAAAGGAGCTGCAGACAGCAAGTGAGGTGAGGCGTCCTTGAGTTAAAACCAAAAGTCAAAGTAACTTGTGGAGAGAATTTTAAGCACATGAAGGAAAATAAATATATAAAACAGAGTTGGTGTTGTGGGTGTTTTTTTTAAAGAATCTAAAATGAGTATTTATGTTTGCAGAGTTGTGGCATGCAGAGCGATGAGCTGGGTGTTGCGTCTGTTGGGGCTGAAGAAGAAACGGCTGGTCAACCTGCTGCCCCTGCTGGAGTTCATCACCTGGTCTCTGCTCAAGGAAGGCAGCACGGTGAGCAACCACTCCGACAAATCAACATTTCTACCACATCTTTTACTGTGCATCTAATCAGTAAAGAAAACTGTTTGGCCATAAAGCAGTTCAACTGAGTTCCTCAGGGGGCTGAAATGAAACACTTTGACAAGATATTTGGCTTCAAAGATAAATGAATAAACCATTGTTAAAGCCATAAAACACGGATACTGCTTAAACTCTTAAACTTTGAATAAATTAACTGAGTGATTCAGTTTATATGACCCTGATGTACCTCTGCCCTGATAACTGCCAACAAACCAAGCCCTCAACACCTGATAGAGAAGAGTTTGCAGATAACATATCACCATATTTGCAGATAATGGTGTAGTGTACATTGCAAAGTTAATGAATTAAGTTTGAAGGAATGTTCTTTTCAGATGTGCTTGTTTTTTTACTTCTTTTGATTTGAGTTTAGTGAGACTTTGTGCAGTAACAATAATATTTTACCAGACATTTGTGCATGGCTATGATCGTTTAGGTTAGATTTACTGATAACTTGCTTCCAAAAACACAAGAGCCTTTTGTTTGGCATTATTGCCATACAACAGACCGTAGCCAGCAAACAGCTTAACCATGCACTACCTGTGAGGGAAGGAGCGTTCTCTTGAACATTTACACAAGGATCAGTGATTTACTGCTGAAACTCATGGTTAGAGTCACAAGCCACAAGGTCATAAGGAAATGGAGACAAAGGGAGAATGAATAAGGGAATCAAATAAGAAAATATTGTTCCCATCAAACATGTTTTCCTTTTTAGAGCTGCTTCCACAGTTATAGTTACTGGCAGAACAAAGGACCTGGATAGCAGGAATTCCAAGATACATCACCAACTCAGGTTTGCATTTTTAAAATCTGTACATTTGTTTATGTTGCATCTGACCTCTGAATCTTAGATTTCAAAATGACACAGACTTGCGCAAAGGAGAAGTACAATTATAGCTTATAACAGGGTTACTGACATTTTTTTGCTTGTGATCCCATAGTACAAAGCAATAGCTCCTTGTAACCCATCGTCACAGGATGCATTTCTTTGAGTATTTTAAAGGAGAAAAAACAGCAAAGATCAGACCCAAAAAACACAGAATTTATCTATTTTTCCGTTGTCCTAATCTGGTAATTATCTCGTGACCCTTTCATTCTTTGTAATTAATTTCAGCACTTGTTTAGACCACGTACCATAAACATTTCCCTTGTTCAGCCACTGCAGCTATAATATATTGTCTGTTCCTCTATTTTCAGTTTGGAGTTGGATTTGCAGTGCAGCAGGTGAGATCACCAAACACTTTATCCTTCTTTCATCAAACGAGTAGCTGCTTGTGACCAACAGCAAAAAAACAAAAAAAAAAAAAACAAGATTGGAGGACCAGGTGCTTGATGCCGCCACAACAGACAGGCTTTCAGTATCTCTTGGCCATGGATGGCCTGTACTGTACACTGAGTCGGCTGCAATGGGTAAAAAACAATCATTGGTTGTTTCCCCTACATAGCACCTTGTTTTTTTTGTTTTTTTTAATGCCTTTATTAGATAGGTACAGTGAGAGAGTGACAGGAAAGTCAGGGAGAGAGCATGACATGCAGCAAAGGGCCGCGGGTCGGACTTGAACCTGGGGCCGCTGCAGTTAGGACTAAGCCTTAATGGTGCACGCTCTACCAGGTGAGCCCCCGGATAGCACCTTGTTTTAAGTAAGGACAATGCACACAGCCACAGGTTTATGTCACCTCATTAACCCAGGCACAGAGCGGCTAATCAGGAGGCACAAGAAGATTCCTGGTGGGTCAGCCTGGTCGTCTGGCCACAAGAGGCAGTGACAAGATGAGTGAACACCATAGTTTTAAGATAAGGAGGTCGAGGTTCAAACTTCTTTCGAAGTCTTTTTACAACAATACTCACATGTACACATGTACACATGTACACAGAAAGAGTTACATACAAATATACCATTAGTTGAAGCTAATGTGAGGCTTTAACAGTTTGTGTTTAGACAAATCAAGAGGATTATTTGACAAAGTTTTGAACCAAATTGCCTGTTTTTCTTACTTTTCCTCCTCCACAGCTCAGTGAGGAATCCCTGCATGAAAACACATCCAGGTGTGTTTGAAGAAATATTAATAACTCGTCTTTTGCTTTTAGCTCAATGTTTCATTTTTTGAATGACATGATTGACGCAAAGGAAAAGCAAGTTTATTTGTACAGTACATTATCATAGACAGAGGTCATTCAATGTGCGTAACAACTCTGGAGGATATAAAGGCATGAACAAGACACATATTCTCTGACCCCAGTTCAGTTCAGCTGAAGTGTTTAAAAGGGACCAAGACACATTTGAAGTGTTTGTTATTTTGGTTCAACTGACACAGAAAGAAACCAGAAACAAGCTGTTTTTTTAGTTTTATACATTTTGAGCAAGAGAAACTAATTCAGCTCAATTTCTTCTTTTCTGATCCTACAGACAAAACAAAGTTACCATTACCAAATTGGTGGGTGGGCCTTCAGCACCTCCATGCTTCTGATTGGTTACTGCCCTCTATCAATTGTGTTTATGCTATAGTCTTCAAAATCATAAATAATTGAACATACTATCCTAGAAACAGCCAATCGCAGCACACATGTCACAGTCACACATGATTTAAAGTACAAAGCCTTTTTTTAAAGTCATCTTTTGGGTGGTGTTGGCCTGTATTCAGATAGCCACAGTCAGAGAGAGACGGAGAAGTCACAGACAGAGGGACAGGATGACAAGCAGCAAAGGGCCACAGGTTGGATTCGAAGCAGTTAGGACTAAACCTTCATGGTACATGCTTTACCAGGTGAGCCACCAGGGCAGAACTGCTTCACATCTATAGGTGACGAGTTAGGAGTGAGACCACCCTAATGATTGACAGCTTGTTGCTTCCAATCAGTAGCAAAATAACACTCTCAGCCCTCTGCTTTTGTTGTAGGGGTGGGGGTATGAACCAAAGTCAGTAAGAAATCAGTTTGAACGTCAAATAAACAGAGATAAAGAGATGAGGTCCAGGTCCACCGCTACCTACACCACTGGCTTTAATAAGAGAGATAAGTTATTATAAGATCATTATTTCAAATTACTTATACACACAAATTTCTCAGATTCTTTGAAACACGTAGACATGTCAGTTCAGTGCTTTGTTAAAAGTCACAGTCCTCCGGGATACATGTCACAAACTGACAGGATGTGTTTATAATGTCAGAGATTCTCGAGTCAGAAGAATTGGACAGACAGTTTTAGTGATGAATTAACCTTTCGGTGTATTTCCTTGGAATGAGCAACATCAGCACCCAAACCTGTTTCTCATTTGTCAGTTGTACCAAAAGAAAGCAAATAGTTAAAACACCTTGGTCTGTAGGCTAGAGTTACAATGTAGGAACAATGAAATACAAGATTTATCTTGTCAATCTATCTAACAGCGAAACTCCACTTAAAGAAGATTTTGACATCCCTCTTATCAAACATGTTGCTAAATGCCTGGTGAACCTTTGGTAAATCTGTAAACAAGCTGGTGCAGCTCCACATTTTCCTGAGAAATGTGTTGTTGTTTTGAGTGTTGTTGAGTGTGTATTTCTCTGAAAGTTCAATTCAGGACTAAAACTAATCCGCAACCCTGTTTTCTTTTCTTCAATTTATGTTTGTATACAACGAAACTACAACACCAAATGCATTGTATAGGAAACGTAATTGTTGGTTGGATGATTTTCACACACAACATATTTTTTCAATAAATCATGCGTTACATTTATTAGCAGCAGCAGAGTCACAGGGAGGTGGCTGGTCTGTGGTTGGGTTTAGGCCAGTGGTTCCCAACCTTTTCCTACTCGTGGCCGACCTGAAAATCTCAAAAATGTTGGTGGCCCACATCTGATCCTGCAACAATACGGAAGTCAAATAATGCCATTTAACCTTTAATAACTGATTATTATGCTCTGACTGAGAGTTCCTATGGAAGCAAACCTGTCTCACTAGATGTCTGAAATTGCCTGTGAATTTCCAGCACTGAAATCATTTGCATTGAAATTACGTATCTGATTTTTTTCTGACTGTGAATTCAATTTGTGAATTTTTCAAGAGCTAAGTTTACAATGTTCACAAATTTAGAATTCAACTGTTAAGCAATTCAAATCAACAGAGGTCTATGCCAGTTTTTATTTATACTGTCAAATAACAAGAGAAGTTATCTCAGGGTAGGGTTATTTTATATTAGGCACAGAGGCCTTAAACCTGAAAAAACTGTCCCCTGTCTTTTGATTCCCTCCTCCATGTGTCGCCCTCTCCCTGTGTGTGTGTGTGTGTGTGTGTGTGTGTGTGTGTGTGTGTGTGTGTGTCTGCTCTCCTCCAGCAGAGGCGTGGTCACAGCACTGGCAGCCTGACACACCTGCACTCCATCTCTCACCTGGTCTGTAGAAAAGCTCCGGCCTCTCACTCACTCTCCTCCGCCCCGCCGGGAATCACCACCAACACCTGCAGCGCCAACTCACCTGTGGACTCTCTGCTCCGCCGCCATAACCTGCCTCGCCATTCACCCCTCTGCTCCTCTCCCTCCCTCAGCTGGATCCCTCGCTGCCAAGCCCAATACCCCAGAACAGACTCAAACCACTCTGAACTGTTGGAATTAACCAGTAAATCCTCCTTTATTATATCACTTGCTTGTCTGTGTTCGCTCTGGGGTCCAAATTAAACATTTGCACCGACTGTAACATTTCTGACACACGTAACAGAGGCTTGTAGTAAATATGTCTTCTTAAAGTAGCAAGCAATTCATTTTTTTATAAAGTATTTTACATTAAATCATAAAATTACAAGTTAACTTGCAGGTATTTACTGTGATGTGTTTTAATGGAACCTAATTCTAATAAACTTAATCTACAAAGCAGAGGTCCAATCAGCTGGTAACATTTTTCAGACAGTTCCAAACAACATCTTCTCCCCAAAAGTGGCCTGATCTTTGATTTTAGCCTTATTTGAATTATTTTGCTGCCATGTGCAATTTAGGAAAAATCCTCAAGGGCCTGCACCTCAGGATGCAAACCACATGGAAATCAACTGAATTAATAAAAAGATGCTAAATTTCGAATTTGGTTGTATTTTCTCTCTCTGCTTAGACAAAGAAAACACATCTGTACTGGATATTTTGTACAAACTGCAATTAATCGTCATTAAACCCATCAACATTTTCACTCTTTTATCAGAAATATACTTAATATATATTTTTTCAAAGGTACAGAAATAATATATACAAATAAATGGTGTCAAAGGTACAAAATCAAAATATTTTTGAATAGACATTTTATGGATTTATGCACACAATAAACTCTAATTAGTTGAATATGTAACTAAAAGGTGTTATTCACATAAAATGAGATGTGTGACACTGTTTTTTTTTGTATTTTTAAATCCTTTAGTGTCGTTTTCTTTCTTCCAGCTCAGCTTTACATATTAAGACACACCTTTATCTCTCGGCTTCCCTTCCTGTCGCACAACAGGAAAGAGACGGAAGACGGCAGATTGTAAAAACACACAAAATGTAGGTAAAAACATAATCTCCTTGGTGGAATTAATAATGGATCAAGAGATTATGCTTAAAGTCAAAGCGGTCGCTCATAGTGACAAACCCAGAGAGAATTATGAACCAACTCTGCAGCTTTCCCAAGCTTTATGGAGCGTCCTTGAACTTTTCTTGGTTTTCAAGGCTGAGAATTTAATGATTGAAGTCTCCCCCACTTTTATCAGGCCTCATTTCAGACACAGAGGAACAGGACCACAAAAACACTTTAAGTATAGCAGATAAAATATATATAAAATATGTATGTTTATTCATCAGGTGGCCAGAAATGTGCCTTCACATAATTGCCATTGCTGCCCTCTGCCTGCATGATGTGTAAATAGACAGCAGTTTGCTAACAAGTTCAGCCATAACACTTTATAAGATGATCATACATTCATGTGTTTTCATCATGTTTCGTTCTGCTGCTTCAAAGTGACCATACACCATAACTCGGTAACAGCAGAGTTTTGGTTGTAAATAAGTAGATTTTCATGCCTGATGACCTGATGCAGCACACTTTGCATCATATTTTCTTCTTTTCAATCCTTGCATGGTTTGGAAAAAAATATCCTCTTTGAATGCAAAGCACATGGAAACATCAGTCAGGGCTGATGCAAAGGTTTTGAGTTTGTGTTCTTTGTGGCTGGTATAGAAATCCAATTAAAAAAACAAAACATCCCCTGAAAACTGGAAAATCATTAAAATTTACAAACACCCAGTAAAGGTGTAGATGTGAGACCTGTTTTCCACATTGAAGAAGGACACCGTCCCCTCCTCGTAATCCACGAACACCCCGACAGTCTGTGGCTTCTCCTTGAGAGAAAGACGGACCGAGGGAGAGTCCAGAGCTCGATACTCGTCCCTGTTCCTCAGCCGCACCGTCCAGTAGCCATTCTCTGGCTTGGAAGTGATCATCCCCTTCCTGTTGACAGACTCTTTAACCACGCCCATGTCCCAGAAGGTCTTTGTCCCCACCGCAACCTGAAAGACCAAAAGATGAAAAACTAAACAAGGAAATATATTAAGAGTTAATATCACATATAAACACTTTAAAGTAAGGTGGACCAGGGATGTCACAGGAAAAATGATTAAGCATTTCATAATTTTACATTTAAGAACACATTAAAAATAGGAATTGTTTATTCAATAAATTCAATAAATACTTGACATATTCTAAGTGAAAATCTATTATAGTGCCAGGATGTTCAAGTGTCAGTGTCCCTCAGTCCACAATGGCAGTAAACCTCTAAATGTATGAAGTATTTCAAGTTTTCAAGTATTGGGTGTTGTACACCTTTCATGCCACAAGAGTGCAGTACATGACATGATATGTTGGAGTGGAAATTAAACAATCAGCTTTATTATCCAGCCAAAATATCAATGGAATCAAGAGGTGTTTACTTAAATTATTGTGATAACTGTGTGTGTACTGTGTGCACTTTTACAGTAAACAAACAAAACTCGAGGTTGTATGTTGTATCAATCAATGGTATCAATAGTATCATGGTACAACAGTATCACAGTATCAAATGAAATAACCTGGAGACAACTTGAGTATTTGTAAAGTGGAAAACAATCATTAGTATAAGTTGTGCAAACTGCAGCAACAGGCAGCAGGAATCAGGAGTCATATCCAGACAGAGTCTGCTGTCAGACTGCAAGTGAATAACTCCAGAAGGCTCTGATGCTCCTGCGCCTTGGCTTTGGTGTACAGGCTGCAGTTCGGCATGCTGGTATCAGGTGCTGGATGCTACCACTGTTACAAGGCAGATGGCCACCTGTGGTAGAGTTTGTTTTTTTGTCACACAGTAAAAGAAAGTGCACTCTGAACATAATCAGCATGTGATGAGCATTGATGGCCTGCGCTGTACAGTATGTGTGAGCTACAACATGTAGAAAACCATTGATTGTTGTGCTTGGTGTTTTCCCGTCATAGCCCAAACAAAGAACACGACCACAGGTTTATGACACCTCAGAAACCCAGGCACAGAGCAGCTGATCGGGAAGCAAAGGAAGATTCCTGGTGGGTCAGGCTGTTGTCTGGTTGTCTGACCTTGTCAGGGAACACCATATTTTTAAGGATAAGGAGGTTGAGGTTCAGACTTCTTTCAAAGTCTTTTTAACAACAATACTCACATGTACATATGTATACAGAAACAGTTACATACACATTTATAATTAGTTCAAGCTGAAATAAGGCTTCAACAGTTTGTGCTTAGATAAATCCAAAGGATTATTTGACAAAGTTATACTCTCTTTACTTCCAAATTCCCTGTTTTTCTTACTTTCCCTCCTCCACAGTTTGTGAATTGCATAAGACATGTTGTTCAATTGTGAAACATCTGATTACAAACGTGACGGTGACATTGCTGCAGTGTTCCTGAAGCTGGAGAAAGGGGACGAGGTGTGACAGAGTTCTGATGTACAACACTGTGATTACTGTTGCTGTCACTGTATCCAATTAAAATAAGTCATTACATAAATCAAATCAGTCTTGGCTGTTTCGTCTACTGTTTCATGTCATGAAATTGGTGAGACTGCCACTTCATGTTTGTGAATTTGACAAAGTTTAGGCTGTCCGACTTGTCTGGTCTTGTCCGCTCTTGTCTGGTTTCCTCCAGACATGACACTTAGAATTGAGCCCAAACTGTTCAATCTTTGTTGATTCTTGTCATCTGTGGGTCCATTAGGTCCTTCTTTGCAAACTTTCACTGAGGAAAAGACTTCCCTCTGGCCACTGTGCCATAGAGCCTAGATTGGTGGATTGGTCAAGTGATGGTTGTCCTTCTGGAAGCTTCTGTTTCAAATATGTTTATTGGGAAACCAATCACTTAACAGAGAAATTAACAGTCGACAGTTATGTCTCCTTTGTTTTTTACAGAAGGTGAAAAAGTAATCCCTGAAAAAAAAGACTAATGACAAAAATGAATAGCAAGTAAACAAGCAGAGCCCCGCATTAACAAAGCAGACGAAACAAAAAGGACAGGACATAGAAAGAAAAAAAAAAAAGGGCGACAGTGCATACCCTAAGTGACACTGCTGATAATGGAGGAAATGCTGTGTTCCTGAAGCTGGAGGAGATTCAGAGTCAGAGATTCTCGAGTCAGAGGAATTGGACAGACAGTTTTAGTGATGAATTAACCTTTCGGTGTATTTCCTTGGAATGAGCAACATCAGCACCCAAACCTGTTTCTCATTTGTCAGTTGCGCCAAAAGAAACCAAAACATTAAAACACCTTGGTCTATATGCTACAGTGACAATGTAGGAGTGGAACAATGATATACAAGATTTATCTTGTCAATCTATCTAACAGTGAAACTCCACTTAAAGAAGATTTTGACATCCCTCTTGTCAAACATGTTGCCAAATGCCTGGTGAACCTTTGGTAAATCTGTAAACAAGCTGGTGCAGCTCCACATTTTCCTGAGAAATGTGTTGTTGTTTTGAGTGTTGTTGAGTATGTATTTCTCTGAAAGTTCAATTCAGGACTAAAACTAATCTGCAACCCTGTTTCCTCCAATTTATGATCATGTATACAACTACAACACCAAATGCATTGTGTAGGAAACGTAACAGTTGGTTGGATGATGTTCATACACAACATATTTTTGGAATAAATCATGCGTTACATTTATTAGCTGCAGCAGAGTCACAGGGAGGTGGCTGGTCTGTGGTTGGGTTTAGGCCAGTGGTTCCCAACCTTTTCCAACTCGTGGACCACCTGAAAATCTCATAAACGCTGGTGGCCCACATCTGATCCTGCAACAATATGGAAGCCCAATATGCAAATACAGTGATAGATCTTAATACTAGAAAAAAAACAAAAAAACAATGAAAAGTGCTTTTCAATGTTCTTTTAAGAAGAAAATAAGAACAAAATTCACAGTGACTACAAACACAACATGTTTAATTATATTTGACCAAAAACTACAATCTTACCCTAAACATCGTTGCCTAAACCTAACCACAGACAGGACTCTGGATGTGAACCCTCGTCTCCTGCGTGACAGTTGTGTGCTCTGTATGCCCGCTATCCACCCCAACCGCCTCCTGGCAACTCGGCTGCCGTTAACAAATGTACCACTTAATTCATTCAAAAAGTGTGCTGCCTGTGAACATTATCCAGCCAGCAGTTGCATTTCCCATAAAATGTATTTGGTATTGCAGTTGCATAGAGTTTTTAGTTGCAGTTGGAGACAGGTTTGCAGATTGATTTTAGGCCTAAATTTAACCTTGGAATAAGTCTGAGACCTTTGAGAAATACACACCCTGAACAGATTTCTGCTGCACCAACTTATCCTGACTGGTTTGCACAATGTTCACGAGGTATTGACATCAGAACAAATGCAGTGTATCTAAATTAATAAAAGGACTAGAAATGTCAGTTCATTGCTTTGTCGTGCACTGTCTAAAGTCAAAGAGGTAGAACCTTTATTTCAAAGCGTTCAGTCCAGACACAATTTTATAGAAGAAACAACACGTTTCTGGTTTCTGTCTTTGTCAATTGAACAAAAACAACAAATGCTTAAAACGTACCTTGGTCCCTACTGATGTCTTCAACTGAACTGAAATAGGGTCTGACACTTTGTGTCTAACCAAGACAACAATACTCACATGTACACATGTACACAGAAAGAGTTACATACAAACATATCATTAGTTAAAGCTAACGTGAGGCTTTAACAGTTTGTGTTTAGACAAATCAAGAGGATTATTTGACAAAGTTTTGAACCAAATTCCCTGTTTTTCTTACTGTTCCTCCTCCACAGCTCAGTGAGGAATCCCTGCATGAAAACACATCCAGGTGTGTCTGAAGAAATATTAATAAACACTGGACAAAAAGTATGAGACTTTTCTGAATCGCATAAAATATGTTGCTCAATGCCTTGTGAAACCAGAGAACAAGCTGAGGCAACTACACATTTTCTGAGAAAATTGTTATCAGTCAGGATCACATTCTCCCACTCCCTCAGATTGTGTGGAATTGGCTCAGAGAGGGCATGTGACAAGACGTTGTCATCAATCAAACAATATAAAAGCAGCTGGAGGGATCCTACGTATCACAGCTTTGGAGACGCAGCAAAGACAAGAAGAAAACAGTTCGCCTGGCCTCCCACCACAAGTGATCAACCATCAGAGACCGAAGGTAGAGGAAACTTTCTAAAGTAAGATTAAAGAGCAACTTTGATCTCAGCCAATCTAACCCTAGCTACGTACTGCTGTGAATGGGGTCAGCTACAAAAACGTGTTTTATAAATTCAGTAAGAAATTCAAGTGTTGATCTATGAGCAATGCATGTGTTGTGATGAAACACAGAAGTTAAACAGAGTAGAAATGCTTTGCATGTTTTCTATTATACAGAGAAAACCATGGTGGTGTTCAGTGTTAAGGCAGAGGAAGGTGGGGCCCTTGGACCCTTCTGCTCAGAGACAATTCTGAAGTACAACACCGTGATTACAAACATTGGTGATGCCTACAATGCAGCCACAGGTAAGAGTATATGCAGCTACACTCATAAGCACTTGAGTAATTTGCGAAGCAGAAATCCATAAATTTGATGAATGTCTTGTTTCCACAGGTGTCTTCACTGCACCTATTGCCGGTGTTTATTATTTCACCTTCTTCTACCATGCTGGAGGACACCAGGGAGCAGCGCTGGTACTGCACAAGAACAACGAGGCAGTTGTTAAGACATCTGATCACAAAAGTAGCAGTGACACTGCTGATAATGGAGGAAATGCTGTGTTCCTGAAGCTTGAGCAAGGGGACAAGGTGTCTGTGCGCATGCCTGCAGGTACTCATGTTTGGGCATCGGGCGGCCACACCACCTTCAGTGGTTTTCTGGTTAATGCATGTTGATGATGTCTCCAGAAAGATGATTCCATTCACCTGAAATCAGTGATGCATCTACACTGAAATTAAAATTCAGATTGTAACAGGTGGCTGCTGCTGTCGTGTTACTGTATTCAATCAAAATAAATCATTACATGAATCAAATGATACTTGACTGTTTTGTTTATTGTCTCATGTCATGAAATTGACGAGACTGCCACTTCAAGTTTATGAATTTTATGAGATATTTGTCGTTCATTTGTCTTTTGCTTTTAGCTCGATGTTTCATTTTTTAAATGACCTGATTGATACAAAGGCAAAGCAAGTTTATTTGTACAGTACATTATCATAGACAGAGGTCGTTCAATCTGCGTAACAACTCTGGAGGATATAAAGAGATGAACAAGACACAGATTCTCTGACCCCAGTTCAGTTCAGTTGAAGTCATTAAAAGGGACCAAGACACATTTGAAGTGTTTGTTATTTTGGTTCAACTGACACAGAGAGAAACCAGAAACAAGCTGTTTTTTTAGTTTTATACATTTTGAGCAAGAGAAACTAATTCAGCTCAATTTCTTCTTTTCTGATCCTACAGACCAAAACAAAGTTACCATTACCAAATTGGTGGGTGGGCCTTCAGCACCTCCATGCTTCTGATTGGTTACTGCCCTCTATCAATTGTGTTTATGCTATAGTCTTCAAAATCATAAATAATTGAACATACTATCCTAGAAACAGCCAATCGCAGCACACATGTCACAGTCACACATGATTTAAAGTACAAAGCCTTTTTTTAAAGTCATCTTTTGGGTGGTGTTGGCCTGTATTCAGATAGCCACAGTCAGAGAGAGACAGAGAAGTCACAGACAGAGGGACAGGATGACAAGCAGCAAAGGGCCACAGGTTGGATTCGAAGCAGTTAGGACTAAACCTTTATGGTACATGCTTTACCAGGTGAGCCACCAGGGCAGAACTGCTTCACATCTATAGGTGACGAGTTAGGAGTGAGACCACCCTAATGATTGACAGCTTGTTGCTTCCAATCAGTAGCAAAATAACACTCTCAGCCCTCTGCTTTTGTTGTAGGGGTGGGGGTATGAACCAAAGTCAGTAAGAAATCAGTTTGAACGTCAAATAAACAGAGATAAAGAGATGAGGAATGCAAGCCACATATTAGGTCATTTTGATAATAGAACATTTATTGTAAAAAAAATCATAATAATAAGCATTGGCAAGTTGTGGGTGCTTCTACGGCCACCCAGGTCCACCACTACCTACACCACTGGCTTTAATAAGAGAGATAAGTTATTATAAGATCATTATTTCAAATTACTTATACACACAAATTTCTCAGATTCTTTTAAATATGTAGACATGTCAGTTAAGTGCTTTGTTAAAAGTCACAGTCCTCCGGGATACATGTCACAAACTGACAGGATGTGTTTATAATGTCAGAGATTCTCGAGTCAGAAGAATTGGACAGACAGTTTTAGTGATGAATTAACCTTTCGGTGTATTTCCTTGGAATGAGCAACATCAGCACCCAAACCTGTTTCTCATTTGTCAGTTGTACCAAAAGAAAGCAAATAGTTAAAACACCTTGGTCTGTAGGCTAGAGTTACAATGTAGGAACAATGAAATACAAGATTTATTACAAGATTACAAGATTACAACACCAAATGCGATGTGTAGGAAACATAATTGTTGGTTGGATGATGTTCACACACAACATATTTTTGGAATAAATCACGTGTTACATTTATTAGCTGCAGCAGAGTCACAGGGAGGTGGCTGGTCTGTGGTTGGGTTTAGGCCAGTGGTTCCCAACCTTTTCCAACTCGTGGCCCACCTGAAAATCTCAAAAAAAGCTGGTGGCCCACAGCATGTGTAGCTTGCTGTAGATCCCACTTGCTGTATTTGCCAGGATTTTATGTTTATTTATGGGTTACTGGCTCAAGGGCTCCGTCTCCTGTAGGCAGTAGATATATGCCCCTGCCGGGCGGCTATGAGGCATTGCCAGTTAGTAAAAGATGTGACCGAGGTGAGTTGCTGAGCGCAGCACGGTGTGCAAATAGTGTGTAATTATGTCTGTATGTACCATGTGTGAACATACAGTATATGTGCACTGTGAATTGAAGGAATGTTCATGTGAAGTGCTACGAGTGAGTCGCTGGACTTTTTCAGTGCTGAAATGTTCAAATAACGGCATATCGCACTCTAAGCCAGCTAGTTAGCCGCTGTGCTACAGTAACTTGCTGTTCTGTTGTAGCGTGCTGTGTGAGAGCCGCCTGTAACGAGCCAACTGTATGACTGACCAGCACACATTCTGCTCCTGTCCAGACAATAAACCGTGGCACACAAAGACAACAAGCCTCCTGCTCCTCATTCTCCATAAACACTCAACGCAGAGTGAGTTTCCTGAACCCGCCAGTTACACTGAAGTGCAGCTGAGCGCCATTACACCTACTCCACTGGGTTTAATAAGAAAAAAGTTCAGTGACTTCAGACACAACATATACAATAACTACAATCTTACCCTAATCATAACCAAAAACACTTTTGTTGCCTAAACCTAACCACGGACAGCACTCTGGATGTGAACCCTCGTCTCCTGCGTGACAGTTGTGTGGTCCGTATGCCCGCCATCCACCCCAACCACCTCCTGGCAACTCGGCTGCTGTTCCTTGTCAATCTATCTATCAATCTAATAGTGAAACTCCTTTTAAAGAGAATTTTGGCATCCCTTTTATCAAACATGTTGATCAGTGCCTTCAGCAAACCTGTAAACAAACTGGTGCAGCTCCACCTTTTCCAGAGAAATTTGTTGTCTCTGAAAGGCAGCTGAGTCACAAGAAGGTGGCTGGTCTGTGGTTAGGTTTAGGCCAGTGGTTCCCAACCTTTGAAAAGTGTTTTTCAATGTTTTTGTATTATAATTTCTTCTCAAAACATTTAAAAACATTATTATCATCATTATTATTATTATAATACACCTGTAACTACTTTTGGCTGCTGCAGTGTTCCTGAAGCTGGAGAACGGGGACGAGGTTTGACAGAGTTCTGACGTACAACACTGTGATTACTGTTGCTGTCACTGTACCCAATGGAAATAAATCATTACATAAATCAAATCAGTCTTGACTGTTTCAATCTATCTGTCAATCTATCTAACCGTGAAACTCCTTTTAAAGAGGATTTTGGCATCCCTCTTGTCAAACATGTTGCTCAGTGCCTTCAGCAAACCTGTAAACAAGCTGGTGCAGCTCCACCTTTTCCTGAGAACTTGTTGTTTTAAGTGTTGCTGTGTGTGTATTTCTCTGAAAGGTTAATTCAGGACTAAAACTAATCCGCAACCCTGTTTCCTCCACTTTATGATCATGTATACAACTAAACTACTACACCAAATGCGATGTGTAGGAAACATAATTGTTGGTTGGATGATGTTCACACACAACATATTTTTGGAATAAATCACGTGTTACATTTATTAGCAGCAGCAGAGTCACAGGGAGGTGGCTGGTCTGTGGTTGGGTTTAGGCCAGTGGTTCCCAACCTTTTCCAACTCGTGGCCCACCTGAAAATCTCAAAAAAAGCTGGTGGCCCACAGCATGTGTAGCTTGCTGTAGATCCCACTTGCTGTATTTGCCAGGATTTTATGTTTATTTATGGGTTACTGGCTCAAGGGCTCCGTCTCCTGTAGGCAGTAGATATATGCCCCTGCCGGGCGGCTATGAGGCATTGCCAGTTAGTAAAAGATGTGACCGAGGTGAGTTGCTGAGCGCAGCACGGTGTGCAAATAGTGTGTAATTATGTCTGTATGTACCATGTGTGAACATACAGTATATGTGCACTGTGAATTGAAGGAATGTTCATGTGAAGTGCTATGAGTGAGTCTCTGGACTTTTTCAGTGCTGAAATGTTCAAATAACGGCATATCGCACTCTAAGCTAGCTAGTTAGCCGCTGTGCTACAGTAACTTGCTGTTCTGTTGTGCGTGCTGTGTGTATTGCACTTCACACAGTGCAGTGACAACATACACATATATATCTATCACTAACATAGACAGACAGAGACAAGGCTGCTTGCGATCAAAGACCATGAGGCCATTTAACCTTTAATAATTGATTATTATGCTCTGACTGAGAGTTCCTATGGAATTACGTATCTGAAATTTTTCTGACTGTGAATTCAACTTGTGAATTTTGCAAGAGCTAAGTTTACAATGTTCACAAATTTAGAATTCAACTGTTAAGCAATTCAAATCAACAGAGGTCTATGCCAATTTTTATTTATACTGTCAAATAACAAGAGAAGTTATCTCAGGGTTATTTTATATTACGCACAGAGGCCTTAAACCTGAAAAAACTGCTCCCCGGTGTCCCCTGTCTTTTGATTCCCTCCTCCATGTGTCGCCCTCTCCCTGTGTGTGTGTGTGTGTGTGTGTGTGTGCGCTCTCCTCCAGCAGAGGCGTGGTCACAGCACTGGCAGCCTGACACACCTGCAATCCATCTCTCACCTCATCTCGCACCTCAGGATGCAAACCACATGGAAATCAACTGAATTAATGCAAAGATGCTAAATTTCGAATTTGGTTGTATTTTCTCTCTCTGCTTAGACAAAGAAAACACATTTGTACTGGATATTTTGTACAAACTGCAATTAATCGTCATTAAACCCATCAACATTTTCACTCTTTTATCAGAAATATACTTAATATATATTTTTCTAAGGTACAGAAATAATATATACAAATAAATGGTGTCAAGGGTACAAAATCAAAATATTTTTGAATAGACATTTTATGGATTTATGCATACAATAAACTCTAAATAGTTGAATATGTAGGGTATACTGTGATAAACATATTTTATTTTTTATATAACTCAATATATCATATAACAAGCCTGGTTTTATATAATATTAGAATATTAGTCATCTTTTCTGACTTTATTAAAACTAACTAAAAGGTCGCTCACAGTGACAAACCCAGAGAGAATTATGAACCGACTCTGCAGCTTTCCCAAGCCTTATGGAGCATCCTTGAATTTTTCTTGGTTTTCAAGGCTGAAAATTTAATGATTGAAGTCTCCCCCACTTTTATCAGGCATCATTTAGGACACAGAGCAACAGGACCACAAAACACTTAAAATATAGCAGATAAAATATATATAAAATATGTATGTTTATTCATCAGGTGGCCAGAAATGTGCCTTCACATAATTGCCATTGCTGCCCTCTGCCTGCATGATGTGTAAATAGACAGCAGTTTACTAACAAGTTCAGCCATAACACTTTATAAGATGATAATACATTCATGTTTTGTTCTGTTGCTTTAAAAGTGACCATACACCATAACTCGGTAACAGCAGAGTTTTGGGTGTAAATAAGTAGATTTTCACGCCTGATGACCTGATGCAGCACACTTTGCATCATATTTTCCTATTTTCGATCGTTGCATGGTTTGGAAAAAATATCCTCTTTGAATGCAAAGCACATGGAAACATCAGTCAGGGCTGATGCAAAGGTTTTGCAAAACAAAAGATTTCCGGGTCAAGAGTAGAACACTTCTTATCCTTATTTATTTCAAAACTTTATCACCAAAGAAACACTGATTGAAACAGGCTAGTCAAGGCATTATTCTCATAACATTTTTTTTTTTGACAGACTAATAGCCTTGACTTCTCATGGTATCAAGGCTAAAGACTAACAGAACCACAAAGGTGTCAGGTAAAAAAAAAAAAAAAATTTACCCACTAAAAATGCCAATAGGTTTGATTTTATTTATAACTGTACGCCCCCCTTTGAGCAATGCATAATAATGCAAATAACCCTTCATAAGAGAATAAAGAGGTTATAAAGAGTGTATTTTAAAGGGCAACACTGATTGAAAAGAAAATTAGAATTGTTAAAAAAAATGTCCTCTGTCTGTTACTATTAGGCCCACAGTACTCACCCCCCACTCACATACATCTGCAGGTCACAGCTTTGTTATAGATGTTTATTTCTATAGTAAAATACTTCAGGCAAAAGCTGCCAATCTTTCAGCCACTCAAGATTTTGAGTTTGTGTTTTTTGTGGCTGGTAAGAAATCCAATCAAAAAACATCCCCTGAAAACTGGAAAATCTTTCAAGTTTACAAGAATTACGCCAAGGTGAGAAAGGCCGAGGCTGATTTTCATATCAGGGCTAAAAGGTTAAAGGCTGCATTGTCTTGTACTGTGGAACAAAATCTTTCAGAAGTGCTGATATATGTGCAGTAGAAACCCTGGTAAAGAGAAAATAAGACATAACTATAAAGTAGTGAAGCAGTTCTGTGAGCCAAAATATCCCCTGCAGTTCAGAACACACTCAAAGATTCACACTCAAGTCTAAGACTCGTGATTGACAGCTGTGATGACCAACGGCGCTGTGTTCTTCCCTTCATCACAAACGCCGGGGCTGAAGAAGGGGAAGATCCTCTCAGAGAACAAACACCCAGTAAAGGTGTAGATGTGAGACCTGTTTTCCACACTGAAGAACGACACCGTCCCCTCCTCGTAGTCCACGAACACCCCGACAGTCTGTGGCTTCTCCTTGAGAGAAAGACGGACCGAGGGAGAGTCCAGAGCTCGATACTCGTCCCTGTTCCTCAGCCGCACCGTCCAGTAGCCATTCTCTGGCTTGGAAGTGATCATCCCCTTCCTGTTGACAGACTCTTTAACCACGCCCATGTCCCAGAAGGTCTTTGTCCCCACCGCAACCTGAAAGACCAAAAGATGAAAAACTAAACATGGAAATATATTAAGAGCTAATATCACATATAAACACTTTAAAGTAAGGTAGGACCAGGGATGTTACAGGAAAAATGAAAGCATTTCCTTAATTTCACATTTAAAAAATAATTTATAAATGATTGATTAAATTAATCCATTAATCCATCAATCAATACTTAACATATTTTAAGTAAAAATCTATTGTATTGCCAGGATGTTCAAGTGTTAGTGTCCACCTCTAAATATATGAAGTATTTCAAGTTTTCAAGTACTGGGTGTTGTACACCTTTCATGCCACAAGAGTGCAGTACATGACATGATATGTTGGAGTGGAAATTAAACAATCAGCTTTATTATCCAGCCAAGATATCAATGGAATCAAGAGGTGTTTACTTAAATTATTGTGATTACTGTGTTGATACTGCGTGTATTTCTACAGTAAACAAACAAAACTCTAATAGGTTGTATGTTGTATCAATACAGTATCATGGTACAACAGTATCACCGTATCAAATGAAATAACCTGGAGACAATTAGAGTATTTAAATCAAAGTGGGAAACAATCATTAACATTAACAGGCACTAAAAGTTGTGCAAACTGCAGCAGCGAGTCTTTCCAAAGTCCACAAGCAGCAGGAATCAGGAGTCATATCCAGAGACAGAGACTTCTGTCAGACTTTACATGAATGACTCTGGCAAGCTGTGAAGCTCCTACGTGGTCTGTTTGGCATTCTTTGGCATACAGGCTGCAGTTCGGCATGCTGGTATCAGCAACAGCCGGGCCAGTCCTTTTTGTACACGTTTGTTGTACTGAACAGTCTCAGCAGCAGGCGAATACTTATGATGAAATTTTGTCAGTGTTAGGCTAGACTAGACCTTTTCCCGGAGGCAGAATGGACCTTTGTAAACTCAATTTGTACCAAATTTGGAAAAATAACAGTAGAGCTTATTCAGTTGTTCACTTTGGGCCAGAACTAATCTGTTACTGCTGCAGCTTTGTTTCCTGGCCTCTGTCATTTATAATAAATTAATCCAGCATCAACAAAGAAACCGACCTGGAAGTAGAACCTCCCGGACAGGAAGCCTCTCTTGCCGAGAACACAGATGACGGGGTCAAAGCGTTGGGGGTTGTCAGGAACGACGTGCAGCAGCTCGCCACGGCCCGCCTGCTTACCGTCGGCTGACAGGACAATGTTTGGATGGGCAGTGTCCGGGTCTAAAACCACATCAACTAAGGAGATAAGACGTGTAGAAATTCAGTTAATACTACTGTAAGCCTCCTACTAATACCAACATTTGTGCCACTTATTGCCTGGAACTTGAATCCAGAAAGCCCAATCCAGGTTTTTCATAACTGTGTATTAATGATCCCGTATTGTATAAAGGTAGATGTACGTTTCCTTTTTTGATTATAAAGCAGGTCTAGGTTCTATATTAATACTGTAAAAGTATCAAAGCCTCAGTCCATAGAGAAATGCTCACAGCCTGTATTCAGAAACTGAGCCTTAAAACGAGCCGTCAGGTCCAGCCACGTCCAGTCCACCTGAAACCACCATCCAACCTTGTAGCATTTGGTTTCTCTAAGTGTTTCTCTGAAATCTGCTATATTTTTCTTTGATCACAAACCAGTCAGCCAATGAGGATGATGATGAGGAGAGGAAAGGAAGTGAGGCAGGTGAAGGAGTGGAAAAATAACGAAAACAGGAAACTTTACTACAACACCTTTAAATTTTATGCAGCGGAGGGTTAACGAGGTGGATGAATTTTGTTCATTTTGCTAACAAGGAGGATGGCATCTCCCTCATCCATTTGAATCACCGACCGGAACTTCTATAATACTACTACTACTACAAGAGAGACTGCTGCCATAACAAAGAGAATGATCAAAAATAAATAATTGAGTGCATTTAAAACAATCTCGTGTAGATATTTCTTCTGTGATTAGAGCATCCAGTCAAATGATTCTGGTGCTGTGGAATTTGTTTGTGGTAAAATGGAATAATTCTGGTGAAAAGTGGTGCATGCTCTGTTGCTTTCTGCTCCTTCATCTCAGCGTCCTCAGGTCCGGTTGATGAGTGTGAGTGGTAGTTGCATGAACTGCTGTCTGCCATTGTGCTTTTCAGTTATGCAACCACAAGAGGGTGAAAAAATCAAAACGCCTTGAATCCTATCATATGATTGTAACCATATACTGCAGCAGTCCAGCATTCTTGAATGCATTAAACCTGATCACTGGGCAGTAGTGGATATCTATATAATTATCTTATCAGGGAGGTCATACCTGCATATTTATGCATCCTCTTCATCTCTGTAAGAGCAATAAAAATAGAATTTTAATGAGGCATTTTAGTTTAAAGTGAATCAAAACTTTAGATAATGCTTGTGAATAAAGTATAAAAATATCATTAACCCTTCCTCCATTAGACTGTTTTCTATTGTTTTGTTACTATGTGCCGGAGCCTGACGTTACTCTATTCACACAGGTACACAGGGGAATAAACAATCCAGGTCATTTTACCTTCTTTCTTCAGGCTGTTCAGCTCATTCTGCAGGGTGTTGCCCACTTTAGACAGCGCTCTCCTTACGGTCCCCACACAGAGTTCAGGGTTGACACTGATCTCCATCCACTCTCTGGTGGGTGGTGGTGACGTAAGAGACGGCAACCTCTGTGACAAAGAAAAAGCAATGATTCAGGAGGAAACCTAAAACACCTACCTGTATTATTCTACCAAGAAGGCCCAAAGGATTTACTTTCTAATGCCTTTCAGGAGTAATTCACCACACTAGGAGGCTGATTTTTTACCTGTAAGAGGTGCAGGTGGTCCTCACTGCTCCTCAGCTCCTCCAGCTCAGAGTTTCTCCTCTGCAGCTCAGTGATTTCCTGCTGCAGCTCAGTGATCAGCTCCTCTGCCCTCCGCTCCGCCGCTTTCTGCTTCTCCTTAATGTCCGTGTTGACTTCCACCCGTCGCTCCTCGATGGAGCGAATCAGAGATGTGAAGAGACGGTCGCTCTCCTTCATCTCCTTCTCTGCGCTCACCTGATGATGTATGTGTAAAAATGAAGAAGACACCTTTTACATACATGTTTTTCCATCCTCATGCTGTTGTATCTTTTGTGATGTTCAGTGAATAGTGATAAAGGGTTTGAGAGACCAACTTCACTGAGTCTGTCATGTGTAGTTCTGCATCTGTTTGTGATTTCCTACATTTCCCAAAATGCCCTTTCAAGACCACCTCAGAAGGAGCTTAAAATCTGGACTAAAGACTGCATTTTCTACCATTTCTATATTTTCACGTCCTCACATCTGAAGGTCTCTTATTTCTGCATTGCATTCTGGTCTACTGAATCCTGCAGATTACAAGGCATGTTTTTGTGAATATTGCAAATATCAGTAAAGTGGAGCCCTTATTGTTTGAGACATATTTTGTTATTGTAGCTAAACTGGAAAGATCTGGCCATGATGTCCCCACCTCTGCATTTGGCCAATTAAAGAGCTGATTATGTTTTTTTACTTGTACGTGCCCCTGAGTGTTATGGCAGACTCACAGCGCTGAGCTTCAGGCAGCTTTTGACCTCCTCTACTTTCTTCAGTCGTTCCTGGATCATCTGCTGAAAATCTGCCTCAGTCTTTTTCATTTGGACCTAAACAGGGAAAAAGAAGAAGAAAAGACGTGGAATTAGACACATATACAAACTGGACTTCATTTAGGATTTCACTAAATATCACTAATTAATGTGTTAATTCCAGTGAAAATTACAATTATTACCAAGGCACTCACCATGGAAATAGGTATCAGTATTGACTTTGGTGTTAAGAAATCAATGTCGCTTCAACCCTTATAATAGAGTATATACTACGTACCTTCCTCTCTCCACTCTCGTCTTCTATCGTAACAGCCTGGTGATCTTTGTGCTCGGTCTCGGTGCAGAACCGGCACACACACTTCTGTTCGTCCCTGCAGAACATCTCCAACAGCCTCTCGTGCTTCTTACACATCCTGTCCTGCAGGTTTTTCACTGGCTCGATCAGCTTGTGCAGCTTCAAGGCCGAGACTCTCTGGTGAGGCTCCAGGTGGCCGTCACAGTACGACGTCAGACACACCAGACAGGACTTCAGGGCCTTCACCTGCAGGGACGTGGTGGCACAGACATCACACACCACCTCACCTGGTTGGGCTGCGGACAGCGGCGAAGCAGACGAGCAGACTGCCATATTTCTAAATGTGTCCGCCAGCTCTTTGAAGGCAGTGTTGATGCTTATTTCAGGTCGAGGGGTGAATGATTTTTTGCAGGTGGGGCACTGGCAGGCATCACTGCTGTCCCACACACTCTGCAGGCAAGCTTGGCAGAAGTTGTGACCGCAGGGAGTGGTGACCGGGTCGGTGAACACCTGTTGGCAGATGGTGCACTGGAACTGTTTCTCTGATAACACGTTTCCTGGGGAGGCCATTATCTGCAGAATAGTAAAATCAAGTAAATAAGGAAGTTAAGTGTTCAGTTGCTCAGGAAGAACTTTGATAGAGGAAGTAAATGCAAAGATTTATATCCATAAAGCACACAAAAGTACAGTCAAGGGTAAGGAGAGTACTGAACTTTCCAAAACACTTAATATCTACCACCAAGTTTAACTTGAAGCAAAACAGTGTTTAAATGACCAAATTTGGCCACACATGCCTGATATCACTGTAAAAACACAGCTGACTAACTTCTCAGTGTTTATTTACTAGTTTAAATATGCAGTAGCTATGTAAATAGGGGAAACTATGCATGTCATACACCCTGCACTGTTGTGTGTGCTCGGTTAACAGTATTAGTCATTGTTTTCTTGACTGCCCATACCAGGCACACCCATGCTTTTCACACAAAATATTCACATGATTATACCAGAGTTATACCATCATACAATTCCCTGATGCAATGAGAAATCCTCTTGTGAGAAAGTTTGGATTGGGTTGTTTGTGCGGAAGTGTGTGTGTGTGTGTGTGTGTGTGTGTGTGTGTGTGTGTGTGGTCCTTCCTAATTAAATTACACGTCACTATGGTGTCACAAGCAGTAACAAAACAATATATTAAACATAGCCGTCATCCTTTATAAATGTAGATATTACTTTGTTTCATTCCTATATGCAGACACGGATACACCTGGTCTGCTCTTGCAGTTTCAAAGGAGAGTGAAATAACAAATATGCTAACCCAACTAATGCTATTTAGCCATTAGCCTTACATAAACATAATATTTCTTGTGTTATTTTAGTGAAATGTCATTTAAAATCTTCCCAGTTTACATCACCGTTGAACAACAGTATTTTATGTCTGATCAAATATGTCCGCCTTATTCTTCAGTGCTAAACAGGGAATGTGCATAAGCAAGCTAACGTATACTTTGTCAGTTATCTAGCTACACCAACCGTTAGTTACTGGGTGTCGATATTTAGTAGCAACTAATTTCTATGAAAGAACTAGTTTATTTAGTGATGTGTAAATCATCTAATAAGCAACTAGCCAAAATGTGAATGTACTTGTGTGACCACCTCTTGAATTACACTTAAACTAAACTCAGGCTACAGGTCAATAGGAAGACACAGCCTGTTAGCTTCGTATAAACACTGGACTCAAGAGCTGTGTCCCAGTTTAGGGGCCACATCCATATGAGGCTGCATTCGAACACCGACTGCGTCACAGCAGCGCGACTAGACTGGCTTTTCCTGAGGAAGCCAACGGGTGGATGGGGGTGGGGGGCACGGCCGGTGACACAAAGCGAAAATTCTCCGTAGGCCAGACAGCCTCATTTCGGTTCGGCCTTCTCGGTCTGCAGCGGCTACGAAGAACCACAACTTCACGGTGGTCCTCTGAAGGACGCGGCCACTGAATATGGACACAGCTAAGGAAACGGCTAGCCTTTACGAACGTAGCAAAATCTGCCCACCGGCACCTCTTAATGTGTTGTGTCTTCTTTATTTAATCTGTACAAAAATGTTTTTTAAAAAAGCATAAAACTGACCATTTGTGTTTGTACTGAGGGTTATGCGTTGAACTATTTCTTGCCTGGGCACAGAACCAGGTCCAGGCTAACTTTTAACTTCTGTTTTCCATCTGTATGCTAAGCTAAGCTAACCAACTGCTAGTTTTAGCTTAGCATTTATCGTAGCAATAAGAGAGTGGTATCAGTCTTAATATATTTGCCAAAATACATACAAACACAAGCAAATATACGGCAAAGACAAAACGGCATCAGCTTTGCCCCAGTTAAACTGTAATGACCTCTCATTTATGACATCTCATATATGACTCTTATTTTGTATAAGGCAATAAAACACGTTCTTTAGCACACTGGCACATAAATGATGCTAATTTTGAAACACAAAAAGCAACTGTAACGCATTAAATAACCCAATGTGAAACAACATTTTAAAAGACAGAATACATTACAACCTAGTGACACTCCATGAATTTAAATAAGTAAACAGTGTGCTTTGCTCTACAGCAAAACTGGATCATCTGCATTGTATAGTAGCAGCTACAATGCTATTCCTTTTTAAACAATGTCTTAACTGTTTGCAGTCATTCAATCCACTTTTAAGTCACTTGCCCAGTCTTCTTCTGAACACAGTAAATCATATTTTCAGCTGTTACTGCATATTGTTCATACTTACAGCCAGTTCTCGTAAGCTGGTCACACTTTTGTCCTCTGTGACGGCAGAGCAGGTGACTCTCCTGCGGTATGAATGAGTATGAATACATTACAACGCTAGCTGTGAAACAGGAAAATGAAACGTCAACACAGTTATTCATAAGCCTGGCCCTCCCTCTGCTAAGCCTAGTGCTGCTCTCTCTCTCTCTCTCTCTCTGTCTACTTCACTGTAACTACTTGATCTTAAAATAGCAGCATTCACAGCACAACCTACTAGTTTCTGTATCAGTGGTGCTAATCTCCCATATTATGGCATGAAGTTTGTGTGAATATATGTGATCATGGGAACGCATAATAGCAGCTCTCACACAGGGAAGGAATGTGTTTTCCTCATGGGTGTGGTGTTCGAGTCCAATGGTTAATATTTTCCACTCATGACACACCTGAAGTACACACTGCAGACACCAGCCTGACCCGAGGAATGCTGCAGTTTTGCATTGCATCAAAAACAAGTCATGGTTATGGTGACACGTGGGTTCAGATAAAAGCCTCGCCGGCATTTTAAAAGCTTGGCCGAGAGGAAAACGTCAGAGTCAGTAAAAGCCTTTAGGTCAGAATTCAGTTTAATCCTTTCATTGTCACATAATGTACAAACCAGTCGTCTTAAATTGGTGCCTCATTTTCAGATTAAAGACCATGTGACAGGTGTGTGACGGAACCTTTTACGAGCCCATAAAGTACAAACAGGATACAGGTTGTGCTGTAACTGACTTTATTTGAAGATGAAAATGCACATTTAACAAACATTGTGCGTTCTTTGCTACTACATTAACCACCAAACACCTCAACATTTCTGGAAGTAAAATATCCCCTTGTAGTGACCTCAGCATTATTAAACTTTTTAATAGTTATTTTTAGGGACTCACAGCACCAGGTTAATGTTAGGGAAAGATTCCTGTCTGGGTTAATACAAAAAATGTTCACAGAAACTTGAGACATTTATTCATATTTAACCAAAACCACAATCTTTCCCTGTAACCTACACCAAAATGACCTCGTTACATGAACCTAACCACAGGTGAGACTACGCGAAGTCCGGTCTCTGGTGCCAGTGTCACCACCTCTTTGCAACTCCACTTCTGTTAAGTGTACCTCTTCATTAAAAAAAACTCTAAAACTAATCCAACCAGCTATTATGTTGCCTCCACAATGTAAAAGAAAACCCTAATAAAAGCAGTTTGCTAGTATATGAATGTAATTTCTAGGAAACAGGATTAAATTCATCCTTATTTTATATTCGCTGCTCAGCTCATTTTCAGGTTGTGGCAACAGGTTGCAAACCTTTCTGCTTTCTCAGCTAACAGTACTATTTGCATCTGAATCTCCAAGTCACTGACAGCTATAGTGATTTAATCAGCAATTAAGTGGGTTTATAGGTGGATTGTTATTACAAGGGTTTATTCTCTCATCCGAACAAGGAACCATGCATCACCTCATGTTACTCTTTGCATGAGGTGAGGCAGAGTGGCTTTACATCTGCTTTGCATTGCTGAAGACAGCACAAGACCACAGCAAACATTTTGTAAGCTGTCCATGACCTTGTGCTGCAGTTTTCAACAGCAGCAACAGTTCAATATTTTCTGTAACTGTGGTTTAGTGACTCATTCAAATTTGTCCCATGTAGAAAAACTATGTGATATCTTTAAGTTCTGATAGAGAAAAACATTCATTACCCTCAAATTAAAGCTTTTTGTCGTTTATTAGTTAACTCCTAGATAACTCCTGTGTTAATGTAAAGTTTTTTTATTCCTAATTCAGTTTTTCATTGTGATTTGTAGAAATCTGAGGTGCTTAAAAATCCATATCAGATAGGATTTTACTGCAGCTCCCAGGACAGGATCATTGGTTAATCACTGGTGGTGTCTCAGAAGGAGGCAAAAGAGATCACATGACAGCTGTTAGGACTGGAGATGATCAATGCTTTGCATAAAAGAGATTACATTTGCTATAAAGAGAGGGAGTAAGAAGAAGACAAAGCAGAAGACGACCGTGAAGGTAAACAAGGATTTACCCTGACAAGTGTAAAATTCAGTCAAATTTTAAATAAAGGAGTTCAGATATGTCACCAGCCTGCAGTCCATTATGTTCAGGTAAGACATATGTTAAAAATTACCTCAAGTGGGAAGGCAGCTCTGGTGCATCATAAATACATGAGCAGCAGAAGCTCCTCACTACTGATTAGTTGAGAAACTGAATTCAATTAATGGCTAGTGGTACAAGTAAGTTATCCTGTGTAAGTAAATGTCTCTCATCCACAGGCATTGGAAGGGCCATACTGAGTACGCTCCTCTTATCAGGTCAGTCCACATGTGTTTGTGCGTTGGTGCTGTATTTTATTTTAACATAAATGTAAATGTAAATGGTAAAGAGATTGTCCTAATGTGCAATGAAATGTTAATGTTGAGCAAGTGATGTCAGGTGATCACCAAATTTGTTATAGTTTATCCTGTGGGAATGTGGACGCCGGACGCCTGCCCAAATTTTCATGGCAATCCAGTTCAAGGTTCAAACACGAACATCTGCCTGCTGTCGATTCAAATCAGGAGAGTCGAATGCCTCATTTACATCATGGTGTATTTACTACGTCTGTTCTATTGCACTCTGTCACATTTTACTGATACACCCAATTTTCCACCTCAGCCAAGCACTTAAAAAAAAGAAATTTAATTTAATTTCTGGCATTTCCACTCAGGTTTTCTGTCTTTCTTTCTTTCTGTTTTTTTTTGTTTTTTTTTCACACTTCATGAAAACGAAGGTTCACAAACCTTAACAAATTGGTCAATTTAACCCAAACAAATTCTAGCTTAACTTAGCAAACTTAATTTTCCATTTGTAACAATTTGGGCTGACAGATGTTGTGCTGTGTCCCACCGATAGGGGCATCATTATGTGTTGCTTATTACGGTGATTGTCACTTTGCTTGCAGGACTGTGTTCATGCCTTCATCATTACTACTTCATTGATCAACCAATGACATGGGGTGAAGCGCGGGGCTACTGCAGGAAGAAGTACACCGATCTGGCCACTGTAGACAACATGGAGGACATGGAGCGGCTGATAGCAGCTGCCGGCAGTGGTTATGAGGGAACAGTGTGGATTGGCCTGCATGACAAATTTTCATGGAGGTGGTCTATGTTCGAGAACGGTATCCCTGGAGAAAATAACTGGGGCTTTAGGAGGTGGAAGAAAGGTGAACCGAACACCAGTAGAATAAAACAGTTGTGTGTTGCTGTCCAGGAAGGCGTCTGGGATGATTATTTATGCACTCAAGCATTGAGCTTCGTCTGCTATAACAATACAAACAGTGAGTAACATTTTTAAGTTTTTTTGTTTTGGCTTGTTATTTCCAGCAACTAAATGAAGACACAATCAAATGTACTGAATTTGCAAAACTGTGTAAAGTTGCATTTCAACCTTCATTATCATTTTCGAGTATTTTGTTGTGTATTTTTTGCATGGTTTTTCATTTGCAGACCTCTGAAATGACATGATTTTTTTATGATTTAAAGTTTATGTGTAAAACCCTAAATTCAATTAAGGATAGTAGAATTTAAACAATTGACAGAAAATTAATTGGTGACTTTGATAATCGATGAGTTTTGTCATTGTCAATTAATTGACCTAGAAACCACTAGATCAAATTATTGTAGAAAAGTAAAAAGAAAGTATTTTGTTTTCATGGGTGAATAAAACTACCAGTAACTGACCTTTTAAAATTCTTTCAGACTTGCCAGCCACTTCCAGTGAGGAATATTTCTTTATAAATGAAAGTAAGACGTGGTACAGCGCTCAAGCCTACTGCAGACAGAACTACACAGACCTGCCCAGCGTGAGGAACTTGACTGAGAATGGGTTGATCCAGGACGTGGTACAAAGTGGCCAGGCGGCTTGGATTGGCCTGCGCAGAAATACCTGGCAGTGGTGGTTACATGGCACTTCCTCATTCAGATACTGGGCAGATGGACACCCACTGGGTAGAACTGGGAACTGTGCTACCAGTGTGATTAATGCTACTCACCTTGGAAAGTGGGTGGAAAACCACTGTACCGAAAGATTTCATTTTATGTGCCAGAACAGTGAGTTATTCTCATTTTGATTATATTTCTAAACACAAATATGTTCTAACCTATTTCTAAATTTGACCGATGTTTCTATTTCATTACCAGACAAGAAGCAGTTGTTTCACATAAAGCTGCGGGCACTGACATCTACAGCCAACCTCAACGACCCGAGTGTGATGGAGGCCATCTTGAATCAGGTAATTGTCTTGGTTGCACATGTGGGTCTATTGAATTATGATTATCATGGGATGTACTCAAAGCAAACATAATATTAGCGAAAAAGAAAATTTCTTTTTAAAGTTCTACCTTCAATAGAGTGCTGCAGGAATGAGTCCTTAATCCCAGAAATTAGCATTTTAGCTGGTTCCATCACTACAAAGGCTATTGTCTATTGGTTGAAGGGGTTTTTTGTTAGATGGCAGAAATAAGGTCTGTGGTTAACACAAGCTCAAGACATTTCTTTAAGCTTTACATGTTAAAAAAAGGGCAGTTGCTAACAAGTGGCAAGGTTGGTCAAGGGAACCTGGGTGACGCTAACATCCACATTAGCCTACAAAAACTATGTCATGCCTACAGCACTCTATAGCCAAGTGCTGAAATAGGTCAAAATAGTAAAATACCAGTAAAATTCAAGGGGTAACAGCATTTGGTTTGGGAACTGTCCTTTTGTAGCCTAGACCTATAGGCCTAGACTTTTTTGTCTTTACACAGATTTATGTCTAGATGAATCAGGATTTTGATAACAGACTGGTTATTTCATATACAAACAGCAGAAAAACAACATTATTGGCCAATTTGTTACTGTACACTCCATTTCCATCTCTATGTATAAAAAAAAAAATCTGACCGTACATAAAAAGGTGATAAAATACTGAAGCGAGTGGCAAAGTAAATGAGTAACATCTACCAAGGTGCCATTTATCAAGAGAGCTCAGTCACTGTGCTATGTTCTGTGAATTTTTCAGTTATGCTTTTTAGTGTGTATTTTTTTTTTTTTTATGTCATCATTATCAATGTTACAAACATTTTGTGTTGCAGATTGATGCGAAAATGAAAGAGAAGGGGATTGTGAGAGATGTCAGAATTTCTTGGATAAAAAAGCCTGACAAAGATATCTTCCACAAATAAGGGGAATTGAGATTCATTGAAGACGGATCTTTAATATCCTACCTTGATTACTTCAGTGCATTTCTATTTACCTATTTATACTGCATATCAAACTGGTATTGTACTGAATTTATAGGATATCTTGCATTTTATTTAGCTTTAAAGGAATATATTTAAGATTTAAATATCAATAACACCAGAAATATCATACTTACAAATATTTATTGTTTTGACTTATTAATGTTTAATGTAATGTCTATTTTTTTATAGTTTTCAAACTATGATCCACTTGTATGTTGCAAATGTTAAAAAATCAATTTTAGAGCACCAAAAATAATAGTAACAAAACATGTCCATGTACAATTAAACTTGGGAATTGCTAAGTGTATGGTTTATGTTTTTTAACCACTTAAACATTGTAGGAAATAATTGTGTGTTGACTGTATCCAGGAAAGAAGTAGGTTAAACATTAGGTGTATATGTACGATATTAATATGGCACTTGTCTTCTTGTGTTGTCATTACTGTTACCAGTGTGGATTCCACCAGCCTGTCTCTGTGGTCATTAGTAAATAAATGAATTCACACCACTTTATTGTACATCTTATTGTTCGTATACTTTGATTTTATATGTGTAAGTGTTGCAGACTTACATTGGTTTGTGTCAAACCTACAAACACACCTGTAATTACATCTTGATTTATTTTTATTGGTATTTTGTCTTAGGGTTATTCTCACTCTATTATGTGAAAAAAAATAATCAAAAATGTAAGTAAATAAACCCAGCCTATTTTCTTCATGATTATTGAAAGTGTACAAATATAAAATAAGAAGTCTAAAACCAACAATTAATTTATCCTACTGACAAATATTGAGATCCACTCTGCACTTAACGCACAACTTTCTTACAGATAAAACAAAGGAGTTCAGATAAGAACCACAGCTGGATCTAAATTATTATGAATACAATTAGAAATGTATGTTAAATGTTAGAATTATCATCAGTTACCCAACATTTGTAATCATTATGTTTGTAAGACTGCAGGAATTTCTAAACCATGAATTAAAACCAGCAGAACACTTAACATTGTACCTGAGCTTTTGTACGGGTATTTGGAGGACATCAGTTTCTCTCCCACTGCAAATGCAATCAAGCCAAAAGTTCAGGACAGCTGTCCAAACGATCTCTGAAATGAATATCAGCACTTGTTTCAATAGAGCATGGATGGTTTGAACCCATTTCTTTCCATGACTCCACAGGGTGTTATGGATGTAAAGCAGATGCAAAGCTGTGCAGTCTTGTCTGATGCACACTGTATGTTGAACTGACAAGTGTCTGCTTTTAGCGTGAATGTCCAAACCATAAAATAAAATCTGCGATCATACTAACAAATGATCTCTCAGCGGACACTGTCGTCCTCGGAGCTTCAGAAAAACACACTCAGCCTTTGTTTTTTCTTGACATGTAATTTATTAAAGTTCATAACTCAAGAGTCCTGGAATTACATAGAATATTCTGAGTGATAAATCATGAAAAGCTAATGCGTATTTTGCATATAAGAATGATATTATGGGTCATTTGGAACTGCACAACCCTTTTTTTACGACATTTTTAATTTTACTTGACAGTGTGTCCATCAAACGTTTTGGCAGGGGGAGGAATACAGAAGGGGAGATTAATGTAGTGTATCTTATCCGCACACTTGTTCATGCTCACGTGGCAGCGTGTAGGCTCCAATATAGCACATGTACAGTCATAAAGCAGGTGTCATCGAAGCAAGTCAGACACAATAAGTACTGTTAGGAGCTACTTTTACTTTTGATACTTTAAGTACAGTTTATTTGCTTATTTACTTTTACTTTAGTACATTTTTGAACAAAGAGGTAATGGAGTTTTGTTTTTGTTTTCGTTTTTTTTGGCATGTGGTTTTGCCTCTTTTAATGTAGTCAGTGATCTGAGTACCCGTACTTCTGTGTACTCTGTCTGAGTACTGCTCTATAACTGTGTGGTTAGCAAACAGTTACAGGTACATGTATACATTTTTAACAAACATGTACTACACTGTGTATAACAGTGTATAATGGCCTTAAGAATGACACGATACAAGATAATTAGATCACATCTTGCAGAGCTAATTTGACTACTGTGAACAATTGGCTTGTGTGTTTGCAGCTGTGTCGCAACCCAGAGTTACCTAAAGCAAATGACAGAGTGATTTACTGTGTTTGCAGCTTTTGTTCTCTGTGGCTAAAATAATCAGGTACTGCTTTAATATTTCTTACACGTCATTTAGGTCTGTTCTTTTCTCTATGCCTGAACGCTTCAAGTGGTGTGGTGATTTGTGTAGTTGTCAGGCATACTGTTCATTATGATATTCATTTTATTTCATTTCATTTTAATCCAACAAAAAATTGTTTGGCATTAATAGGCAGAATGCCTGTTAAAGAAGGTACTTGAAGAAATAAGTCCTGTCAGCTTTTAAAATTGCACATTCATATCTTGAATTGTTCCGCTCTCTCTAGGCCAACGTCTATCTCTCAGATAAGGGTGTCATCTTAATGAAGAGCACTATTTCCTCTTCTACATAAAGTGTTCCTGTTCAGCACAGGGTGTGGTGCTGCAGAGATCTGCAGGGTGACAATCTGCTAGCTCTCTGTTGAAGGTGACAATTTGATTATTGGAGTCTGGCAGCCAGACACTGTGGTGTGTTTGGACTGATGTGCCAACACCTACCACAGTTTCACAGTTTCTCTCACGTCCCGCAGATGAACCTGTTTAAAGTGTTTAAAACACCCAGCATGTGGTTCAGTGTCTCTGTGCTGAGCCGTCCTGTGTGAAGTCACTGAGAGGGAGGTGGTTTCTGAGCAGTGTGACATTCATGCCACTTCTTGTCAGTGTCTCAGACATGGGTTTCATTGGGTTATTTCAGCAGGTGAGAATAGTATGTTTGCGTCTGTGTCTCTCGATCCTCTTTTCAGGTCTCTGAGGTACAAAGGTGGATTTGTAGAAAAGATTGTGCCGGTTAATGCAAGTTCCCAACATCTTTGTAATTAAATTCCTCATATTTTATGCTTCAGTGCTGTGGTTGACACACTTTAATTTGACGTGCTTAAAATAAGCTTGGGCATAAAAATTGTCTGACAACTTGATTGCGCTTCAAAACTGTTAAAGATCAGAGAATAAAGGTAATTGCATTGAACATGTTTTTTTTCATTTAGGTTGGTTGTCCTTGTCAAAACCGAGGGTCTAATGGATAGACAGGTGCTGTACATAAAAATCTTTGTGGACGAACTTGTAATTTTGGGCTATATAGATAAACTTGACTAGATTTGCTAGGTCGAAGTTGAACCAAGTAACCATGACAACAAAGATCGTCTAATGTTGAGGAAGTACTTAACCCAAATCATGATCTTTTCCTAAACCTAGCCAACTTATGAACGTTATTATAGTAACCATGGCGATGAAGGTAGGTAAACCGCTCTCGGTACAGTCTTCATGTTTTTATTGTAACCCTGACAACCAAGGTCCAGTATGCCTGTCGCCATAGGACCATCCTATTGGTTTTATCAGAGGTTTGAAAAAAACAACCTAACCATGCTAAGCAAAAATCTCCAGTGCTTTTTCTGCCACTGTGTATAACATCATACAAACTGCAAGCATTTGTGACATTCCTTAAAAAGAATGGACAACGATATGCAAATTTATTTCACTATGGTTAAAGTTTGGTGAGTAAGATTAAAGGGTTAGTGTTGGAGTGTGGGCTATGTTTGCCTTCACAGTTTCAAAGTTGGTTAAATTTGAGTTGGGTTGGGTCAAAATTAGGAAAAACTGTGGTTATGGTTAATAAAAAAAAAAACAAATCTGCAATGAGAGAGCTACACGCTGTCACTCCTTCCTGCATTGACACTAAACGTTGGCATTGGACATAAATCCAGATGTGCAGGACTGCCCAAACTTGGATCAGTCCTGGGTTGGATCTCTTTTACTAAGAACCATGTGGATCCATGAAAACCTTTAGACCTTTAGTGATTTTACACTTACCCACCCACCCACTCTCCCAAGAGTTTGCTTGTCACAAATATGTAAACTCAGATCTTATGAAGTGTTTGACCAAACAAAAAATGATTTTTCTGGTTCAGACTATTACATGAAAATCTCTATAACAAACACTCACATGTTACTGAGTGTCAAACATATGACATCTAATAGTCTCATGTCCCACTTTCAGTGGCACATCTAGTTTAACCACATATTTCCAAAGTTCATCTGAACTATCACAGAGCACATGACAGATTGGATTAAAAACATATCAACAGCACAGCTACTGTGTACTCCACCCAGTAATAAATGTCGCTGTAAAGTCAGGCTGCTTATTATCTCAATTAATTCGTCACTGTCAGGACTGCTCAGGATCTGCCAAGACAAATACCTGAGCCACAATCACAGTTGTGTCACAATGTTATATATTTAAAACTGTGTAGCAAATCTGGATGAAGAAATGATGAATCTGGATGGAACATCGCAATTTTTTTTCACAAAATGTAAGTAAAGCCTCAGATGCAAGTACATTAGTGTACTGACTGTGGCAAAAGTGCTAATACAAAGCATATGACAATATATATATATATATATGTGTAGTTATTGTCCTTGGTGACTTTAACAAAGGTGACCTCAGCCACGAACTGCCCAAATACAGACAGTTTGTTAATTGCCCGACCAGAGAGGGGAACACTCTGGACCACTGTTACCCCACAATCAGTGGTGCTTATCACGCCGTCCCCCGGGCTGCACTGGGCCACTCTGACCATGTCATCGTCCACCTGATTCCCACATACAGGCAGAAACTAAAACTGTGTAAACCTGTTGTTTACAAGAACCTCCAAGAACCTCCAATTGCACCAATCACCGGAACAAATTCCTTGTATGTGGAAACATACTTGGCAATAAATTCTGATTCTGATTTGTGTCCTGTCAGAGAACTGCAATAAACATTTTCCATTTAAACCTTATGCATAAGACTGAAGTTAACATCCTGCAAGTAACTTCAACCAAGTATTGTTGTTGCTTTACCTTAAATACACCTTAAAGCAGCTATAATCAATATGTTTTAACAGGAGCTAATCATATGACAATGTGAAAACAATGTGACAGTTTCATTTTAATGAAACTACTGAGAATTATCACCTGAATTTGAAGTTCCCCTCAGCAGACCTCTAAAATCCTAATGACAGACAGACACAGTTAGCAACTAGCTGGTGAACATGGTGGAACATTTAACAGATGAATAGAGAGATGTTTCCTTCAGGAGCTGATAGAGACAAAAACAGAGCAAAGAGAGAGCGAATCCTGGACTTAACATTTTTAAGATTGCCAGAAACTCTACCCCAAATGTAAGACAATATGTTCAGTGCTGTATTTCCACTGCCTCTAAATGGGAAAAAAAGATCTGTTTCTTGCAGGTTAAACCAACTATGATTCCTCTCCAGCCACTGATAAATGATACTGTATATAATTATATTCATAGTATATATATATATATATATAGTCATTTAGATACATATGTCTGGTGTTTATTCCAACCAACATCTAATAAATGACCGTGTTTACTTAGTGTTATTGTGGCTGGAAACATTGGAATGAAGAAGACACAATGGCCATAATAAACATGTTAATTAAATTATAGTGCACCTGCTACTGCTTGTAGCTTGGAGCCCCTCCTTGTAACTAAAAAGACTCAGGTATGACAGTGAAGGATAATTAAAAAGTCCCTTGAATACAACGAAGGAGAACCAGAAATGCCTGTTAACTCCTTCACAGATGTCACTCTGGGAGGAACTTTTGACTAATGTGCCCTTATAGGAAGGAGTCTCTTCTGAACAGATTCATACAGCAGCAGTCAACACATCTGTTAAGGAGTAGCTGTCCATCCACCCGCGCCCAGGTAAGACATTATCAATACTGGTCACATATTGTGGAGAGTGAGAACTTCATAACCAGTCATCTCTGCTTTAATATAAACTGATATAAATACAAACATTTTTTTTTTGATTATCTTTAAATATTTTTGAATTACAACAGAAATTTGCTTCCTGGGGGGACAAACAATTCTGCTATCCTATAAGCATAAATAGGTTTATTTCTGAGGTTCTTTTTTTAACATGTTTAAATGTATTTTTATGCTTTTGCTGGAGTTTGTGTTTCAGCGGGGAAATAACATACATGGGGGAAGCAACATGTAACACTGCAACATTCCTGTATAAGAGGCAAACCTCTCAAATTAGACCTGCACCACTAGAACATTAAGTCACTCCTACTTTAATTAGTTCCGTCTGACGGAAGCATGGTTGGAGCCATTTGCAATTGAGCCTTTGCAAAAAACTTGTTCTATAATAGTATTTTTGTTCAAAGGATAAGCAATCCATAGCTCAATGCAGCATCCTTGATTGGGCTCAACTGTGACTGCAGCTACTCTAGCTTCTGATTGGTGAAGAGGTACAGGGTGGTTGTCTGTGCTTGTTGGATAGTTTAATTGGAGCTATGGAGCTTTGAGAGCACACTAGTTTTTGACCGTTCTTAATATTCTGTAAATCCATAGGAATAAGTTTTGAGTACTTAATCATCATTTTTCATTTTGTATTAGAAGAAAAACTGTTCAGTAAAAGTTTTTAAAAAAGGAAAAACACAGACTATACAGACTTTTTATGGGAAAATGTGTCAGCTATATACCCGAAGTACCTTCTTTGACAAAATGGCTCTCCCTTTCTGGCTAATGGGTGAAGCTGGTTGCTGTTGTATAAATCACCTAAAAACATAAGCTTATACTGCTCTATGAAAAACATTGGAGATCCCAAACTTTGCAAAAATATGTCAGGATGAATTTTGAGGAAATGTGTCCATTAAAAAATGAAATAGTTGTGTTTCATTTTTAATCAAAAAAGTAAAGTGTCATCTGCATTTAATGATAATTAGTTTTTTATTGTCTTACCATGATTTTACATATAAACATGTAACTTGCACTTTTAATCTATCTGACCTTACAGGTTTATCCTCTTTCAGAAATATGTATTGGATTTAAGCTTAGTGATAAAAAGTGTAAAATTGTAGTTTCTGTAAGAAGGTGCATAAAAATTCTATTTTTTTCTGAATGGGATGTTATGGTGCTAAGTTGAGTGGGCAGAGAGTCATAAACTGTTGTTCTAGTTAACCTGTTTTGACTCATAGTGCTGAAGAGTTGAAACTGGAAACCAACTATTTGATTAACTCTTCAGTTAATCAAATAGTTGGTTTTTATTTTGACATGTAAAGTTGAATCTCATCTGCATATAAGCATATAATAGCATTTTATTTTTGTTTTTGTCTCAGCTTGGGTGATATCTAAAATGTAATATCTCAGTACAGGCAAGTCCATATATCAAGATATCATCATGGTATATGATATTATGTTTCAGTTTTTTTAATAATACATATTTATATATTTGTATGTTATGTCTCTGATGTTTTTTATACATAATCTATAATGCTATCAAATATCGGTCCAAAGCTACTAATTACAGTATGATAAGGCTTGACTTTTTCTGCATGTAATGTTGAGGTGTTTACTTAAAATAACTGAAAATTTAATTTGGGTTGGGGTCTGGCTGTATACTAGTTTGTTTAAACATGAATCACCCTGTTGGACGATTAGTTACTGTTACTTTTTTTTTTCATAGTAAAACAAATCCACGCAGTTGTTTCAAATGCATGGTAACATAATGTCATTTTTCTGTCAGGAACATGGCAGCCTTGTTGTCTGAGGAACAGTTTCGGTGCAGCATCTGTCTGGGTATCTTCAACAACCCTGTCTCCATCCCATGCGGGCACAATTTTTGCCTGGAGTGCATCAAACACTTTTGGGATACGAGACCTACGGCGGAGTGTCCACTTTGCAAAGAGGTTTTCAAAAACCGTCCAGAGCTCAGGATCAACAGAGACTTAAGGGACATCACTGCAAGATTTAAAAAGTCTGTTGATATAATTTTTTATGTGTGTACAATTTTAACAATGTCTTGCAAAATCAGATGTACCTCTTTTAGCACTATTATGGACACTTTAACAACATCTTTGATTTAAATTAACCCCATCTGTTTTAAATCAAAAGGTCTATGAAGAGCAAGACATTACACAAGTTAATCCCAAGGAGACGTCCCCCAAGACCTTCTTTTACCTCTGATGTTCCCTGTGACATCTGCCATGGAGACAAGTCAGCAGTGAAGTCGTGCGTCATCTGCCAGATGTCTTACTGTGAAATTCACCTGATTCCTCATCTAAAGGATCCAATGATGATGATGCATAGACTGACGGATCCGGCCACCTTTACTCACCTCTGCAGAATTCACAACAAGCTCTTGGATTTGTTCTGCAAGGAAGACCAGATGCCTGTGTGTGTGAAATGCATTGAGAAGGAGCATAAATACCATTATACCGTCCCTATTGAGAACGAGGGCAAGAGGATTAAGGTTAGGAAGAGTGGTGTATTTCATCTACTTTTATCTTGTCCGCTGTGTCATAATAATGCATGATACATACAGTGGCATGTTTTATCATACATTACGGCAATATACTATATTTTCTGCCTGCTTGACTACAAAATTACGTGGGAATGGCAAAAGAAAATGTACAGTTTATGTATAGGTTTAATTGGTCAAAGTGATCTAATTCACCTTCAATCTTTCCAGAGTCAGATAGAGAAATCTGAAGCAGAGATACAACAGATGATCCAGGCCAGAGCCAGAAAAATTGAGGAGATCAAAATTTCAGTGGAGCTAAGCAAAGTAAGTTTCATTTTTTATGTTTTTCAATTACAAACATGAACATTTAGGTGACCAAAACCTGGAGTCAGTTTGCCCTCGATTCAGCTTCATCCAGTGACTCATGCTGTTTTGGCATTGTGATATTTGTATTATTTGGTGTAATAATTTATGCACATACTGTATGCAGGCAGAGAAAGACAGAGAGATATGCTCAAGTGCTCAGGTCTTCACAATGGTGGTAAGTGACATTGAGAGAAACCAGTCTTTGCTCGTCGAGGAGATCCAGCAGAAGCAGGAGGTACTGGAGAGGAGGGCAGAGCAGTTTCTCAAAGAGCTGGAGCAAGAAAGGGTTGAACTGCAGAGGAGACGCAGCAAACTGCAATCCCTGGCGCACATTGAGGACCCTCTTCATCTTCTGCAGGTTAGTCCTGCACACAGGATACTGCTGTTCAGTTGGTATTTAGGTTTGCTAACCTTTGAGATTAGTTTCCCCACTGTTAGGAAAGCAGTAATTGATCGGAGGCAACGTAGGGTCATTGTCGATTCCAAAGCTTAATTATAGCAGATCAGTAAAATAAATACCAGTGAATCAAGTGTTGGGCTTTACCAAGGTTGATACTTGCCATGTAGCCACAAAAACAGGGAGGCGTTCAAAAGGCCACAACTGTACAATTAACTTTGCTTTAATGCAAACCATGCTTTAATTCTGAATTTAATATACCACACGAATTCAAACTGCTCTGCTTGAATTTGTTCGTAGAAGCATTGTGCAATCCCAAAAAAAGTAGAAATATTTCAACCAGTCCTCCAACTTGAACAAACGTTTAGTTTTTTGTTTTTTTCCCATTTTTTCTCCAACCCCATGATACGACTTATAGGAGTGTCTCCTGAAATACTTGCTCTATGGCGGCAGGCGTACGGGATGTTCGTTGCCATGGTTGTAAGACTAAAGCTTGCAGCTTGGTTAGGTTTAGGCACCAAAACTACTTGGTTTGGTTTAGGAAAAGATCGTGAAAAGATCCACAACTTTCCATCTTTGTTGTCATGATTCCAACAATAACAAGATGGTTAACTTTACCTATGGTCATGGATTAAAAAAAAGAAAAATCAGAATAAACTGATAACCATCACAGGGGAATCGAACACCGCTCTCCTTTATGATATTCCTGTGTTTTGTTGAGCCATCCATCCCAATGCCCTTTATTGCTCTATAAATTACCTCAACGCACTTTTCCCTTTGCTCCTGTCACAATTACTGCAGCCACTATATGTTGCCTAGCAACAGAACATAACTATGGGTCTCAATAACCTGCTGCTATCGTCTTTTTTTTTTTACAAGAGGACAGTCCCTTCATATTTATTTGTGCTCATGAAAAATGTGTATCACTGTCATCCTGTTTTAGAGTTCCCCCCCTCTGAGTGCTCCACACTACACCAGGAACTGGTCCAAGGTTGGACTCCACTCCGACATGTACATAGGGACAGTGAGGAGAACCTTTTCCAAGCTGGTGGACCTCTGCCACGAACTTGAAAAGAAATTGTCTGTAGAGGGTCAGTAAATTCTGTCATGATATTGTTGTTACAGTGATAGTGTGTGTAGGGTTAGCACCTCCAGTTAGCTGGAGGTGCTAAGTTTAACTGAATTCTCAGTAAAACTGCAAAATCTGAGCCAAAAGCCAAAATAAGCATATCCTATTTTACTATGTTTATGTCCAAAATCATCTGGCACACAAAATGTAATTTTTGGAACAAAATTTTTTTTTAAAAATTCTCTTTTCTTTTGCAGAAGTGAACAAGGCAAATGAATATGCAGGTATGTTGTTTGGACTTCACTGTGTGAATACTGATGAAATAGACTTGTAGCTAAGCTCAGCCTACCCCACAGATATAAAAAAGGCTGTCCTGTGATTTTTTTCCTTATGTTTCCTGGAAGGAATTACTCCAATCACCTTGTGCAACAAAAATCCAAATTTCTACACTCAGGTTATAATGCAGTAAATCTGAACTTTCAGGTTTACCCTCTACATTTTTATCCATTAAACATAAATGTAATACAGAAATTCCAACCACAAAGCTCATCACTTTAAAATTCTTACCAAAACAAAAACTGTTTCATGGTTCATTCTATTTATTTTTGTCTGAAATGTAAGTACATGTGAGATAAGAATGAGTAAACCAGCCACATGTGGAAGTTCCTACCCATAAGTACTTCATAATCATTACTACATTATTACATCATTGCTCATTGGTCAGACTGCACACATCTTTGAACTTGGCCTTCTTTTTACTCTCATGATGCCATGATGACACACACACACACACACACACACACACACACACACTCATTCAAAGTAATGATATGTGTTTAGAAGAAATCCACAAAGACAGCTCATCTCCTCCTCCAGAAAACCCAGAAATAACAGGAGGAATATTTGACTTGGATCTCAAACCCATGAATTATTATGTTAACACATCGTCTGGAAAAGTTTCTGCTCTTTTCTGAACTATTGTTTATAATGTAGACAAACAAATCTCTGTGAACAATAAAAGTTCACATCTGTACGCTGTGTTCTTCTCTTTTCTTCGGCCTCCAGTGGATGTGACTTTGGATCCTGTGACTGCTGCAGGCTGGCTGCTTCTGTCCCCAGATGGAAAAAAGGTACAGTGACGACTAACTGAATTATGTGACAGGTTTTGTATTTCAGGGCAACACTGTGTGGTCCAGCAATTGAATGCAATACTTGGCATAAATTTTGGCTCAGTATTCAACAAAAGCTCTGATCATTTCCAAAGTTTTACATATCACTATTTCTGTAAGTGGATGTGAAAACCAGTGTCCAGATACTGACAATAAACTTTAATCACAGATAATGTACATGGAGTAAAATATTGTTGCTGTCGATGATGATCCACAGGTGAGCCTCAGCAACAAGCAGAGGAAATTCTCGCTCCCTGCTGACCCCCGCAGGTTCGACTCCTGCGTCTCCGTTCTGGGGAAGCAAAGCTTCACCTATGGGAGACAATACTGGGTGGTTCAGGTAGGAGCTCCGGTCAATTACAAGCATTGTTTTAGTGCAAAAAAAAAAATCTTATTTTAAATTTTAGTTTTTCAAAGATGCAAATAATTTGCTGTCCGTGTGGAAAAAAAGTTATAACTAATATAAGATGGAACCAAAAACCTGCTGTTAATGTTCACTCTGGTCACCTTCAGAATCACTCCTTCAGTCTTCACAGGGTAACATTTACTGGTACATTATTGTCTAATACATTTCCACAAAGTTTCTCAGACTTATACTAGTGTAAAATTAGTGCAAAATTACATAGACATTACTACACATATAAGATAGATGATTAGTATGAAATTACTGTGCAGTTTCTTTGTGTAACAGTCTTTTGGTCAGCGCACATGTGACTGTTTGGTAATTATGTTTTTGGACCTGAGAGCAGACACTGACAAAGATGAACTGGTTTTCAGTGGTTTAATGTAAAAAGGAGGAGGGAAGGGGAAGTTTGCAGCTGGTGGGGGCTAAGGTTGGCTGAGGAGGTTGCAGGGAAGGGCAGAGTGTGGTTGACGGCGCAGCTTGAATGAAGGCAGGGAGGTTTGTAGCTAAGATGGTGTGGCAGGCAAAGACCAGCAGGTGGCAGGCCGTAGCACTGAGTACTAGAGGGTTACTGACGAAGAGAAAGTGGCTGAGAGATTATCTACCAGATTATCTGAGAGTGAAGCCACACATACACACACACACACACAAACCTCACCTACAGCCCTGCACTGTGTGCACTTGTTACCTATATAGGGCAGAGGAAATCTGAATATCTCTTGACACCCCTTTGTGGCTGTGAAGATATTCAGCTCTTTACATAGTACGTTCAGCTCCTGTCTCATCTAAAAATGTAAATTACAGCAGAAGACAAGTCCATCATCCAACTCCATCAGGGACTGGAATAAATTTAAATCCCATCTTGCCCCCAGTCTAAAAAAAAAAAAACAACAACACATAGATACTGTACTTGTACATCAGGTTCAAATATCCTGTTTTCCCAATGTTCATTTGGTTTATCTAATTGCAGTAATTGTGTTTCAGGTTGGAGACAAAACAGACTGGGATCTGGGTGTGGCCAGGGAGTCCATTAACAGAAAGGGGGCCATCACGGTGCGTCCTGACAGCGGTTACTGGGCGATCTGCAGGCGTAAAGGAGGCTGCCTGAACGCCTGCGCCGGCCCATCTGTCACCCTCAACCTTCAGGAAACCCCTCAGAAAGTGGGCATATTCCTGGACTATGAGGAAGGACTGGTGTCCTTCTACAACACAGACGCAAAGACTCACATTTATACCTACAGCGGGTGCACGTTCACCGAGCCTCTCTACCCATACTTCAACCCCTGTCTTCATGACAACGGGAAGAACACTGCTCCGCTAGTCATCTGTCCTGTGGAGCGTGGGTTCACTGAAGAGACAGCAACACTTTGAACAGGAAACTCAGGTCACACTTGGAAAGTGATTAATCATATTCCTCTGTGCCATAGAGCTCCATTGTTCATCCAAATGCAATTAAAGAGTCATCAGTAAACCACACTGTTGCACTGGGCAACATGTTGCTTTATTACGATGGACATAGGCACTGTAGTTTATCTTGAGTTGATGTCAGTGCTAACACACTAGATGTGTATCAGTTCGCTGCTGAAAATAGTCCTCAACAAAATCACTATTCACCACTGTTTGTGAAACAGTTTAGAAAAACTACAGTGCCCAGCTGTTTAAAGAAATGATTGAGCCTTTTATAAAAATGAAAACATGCATTTATGACCCTGAGCGCCGCAGACAGGGCACTGAAGTCTTTCCCTGGGATGTGGTGGCAGTAAATAAAATCTAGCTTGTAATGAAATGCTGAAAATAGTTAAAATTACAATTTGTTGAGGCACTCATGGCATAAAGAAAAACACTCTGTAAAAACAATAACACAAGCAACTACAGATGGATATTTGATAAATAAATATACAGATGAATACAAGGTTTGAGGGGTAAAATATGAGCTGCTTATTTGAATGCTTGGGTTCTAGGACTAAAATATAAAGTTAACATAACATAACAGATGTTGCTTATTATGTGTGTTATTTACCGACCGGGGAAAAAAAATCCTCATTCTGGACAAATTAGTTGTCAGCTGTCAGATAATAATGACGATGATAATAAAAATAATACATTTAGAAGACACAGTAAGGCAATAAAATAATATTAATATCATAGCGAGATCAAAGAGATGATGCTGATATTAGTCAAAGCAATTTTTATTTTTAAATCTATAAAATGATATAAAAAAAATTTCAAGTAAAACTTGACTTCATTAAAAGGTTGCTTCTCTGCTCATGTTAAACTGTTGATTGCTTTTGATTGTTCATTTACAGCTGATAAATGTTGCTAGTTAGCTTAGCGAGCATCTTAACATAATACATCTTTGAAGGGTTGTTTGTCACCGAATTGCTTCAGAGTTTAGGTTAACACCCATGAGACGCTTGAATTATTTTGTCGACCCTTTACATATGAAAACGTTGACTAATCATGAGTGTTTCCACTAACATTTTCTCATGTTTGTACAAAGTGTGATTTTGCATGGGTCTGTTTATATTCATTTATTATTTTAAGATCCATCTGCTGCTTTTCTAGAGCCAGGATATTACAATAATCTTTTCTTTTTTTTTTTTTACCTTATATATTTCTCCACATTTATTTGATTAATTTTTTTCTAACACTCATGAGGGAAGGAGAGACATCACAAGATCATGTTTATGTCTAAGGTGTTTATACTTGTGAGTTTTCTGTGGTCAAAGAGTTGTATATACTATTGAGCAAATTAAATACACTTAATTAAACAATTAGTTGTTTTTGTTAAGTTGTTGTCAGTTTTTTTTTTATTATGGTTAAAATTGTCTTGAATCTCTTGTGTGGTATATCCATTAATATATCCAATGTCTTTCAATATTAGGTGGTCCAGTGAGAGCAGTTAACTCTCTTGTGCAGGGTGGATGTTACTTAAAATAGTAAGACAAACAATCAAAACTTTAAAGACAAGGTTGTCAGAAATTCCTTGGAATTAAGAAAAAAAAAAGAATTAAAAGACCTTTAGCATTATCCAACAGAACTACATACTTGAAAGTATTAAAGCAACATTTAGACCACAGTGTACATTTCACAAAAGAAATAGTTACATGAACAAATCAATTTGCTATAATTTGTTAATAAAAAAAATGTAAATTTTAGTTAGTAGTTGGGGGGAATTTGGAATCATGACTTCAGTATTTCTAAAAACCTGGTTATGGTCCAGGAATATACACGGTAAAAAAAACTAAAGGAGGGGCATCTCACCAGAATTAAATGGGTCTTAAAGGTCCCATTTGTATAAAGTAAGATGTCCATGTGTTTGTGATTATAAAGCAGGTCTAGGTTCTATATTAATACTGTGAAAGTATCAAAGCCTCAGTCCACAGAGAAGTGCACACAGCCTGTATTCAGAAACTGAGCCTTATAACAAGCCGTCAGGACTTGTGGAACTTTGTGATGTCACACCACCCTCAGTCATGCACCAAGCCCAGCCCACCTGGACCCACCATCCAACCTTGCAACATTTGTTTTCCTTGTGTGATCAGCTATATCTTTATTTGATCACTCAGAAACCAATGTGAGCCAATCAGAAGAGAGGCTCAGAGCCTCTCTTCTGATTGGCTCACCAACCTGTTGTTTCTAGAGCTCCAGAGAGAAGCCTGAGGGAGGAGATGTAAAACTACATGGTTTTTGTTTCTTAAAACCATAAATATATCTTCTTGTGGGTATCAACACTTCAAATTAAACACTAGAAAAGGTCAAATATGTGCCCTTTAATCCAACAGTATTACCTGGTTAACCTTAAAGGTCAAATCTAACCATTGCAGGCACAGGTGTCAGTTGTAGAGTAAATAAAAATATACATATATAAAAAAAAATGAAGTTATCCATTTTTTATTCTATGTGTGTGTTTTACTACACAAGTAACATTTCCTATTCCCACTATAGCCGCCATGACTGAGCTGCAGCTGCTTTGAATCAGAGCACTCACCAGGTGGTGTGCGTCATTAACAAACACATCACCTCCTTGAAGGGAAAATCCCTGCAGCTTTGCGGCCGCGTTCCCTTTGGCTCAGCCTTGCCTGCAAGAGCATGTGGGTGAGGTCAGAAACTGGTTGTGCTGCAACAACAGACAGAGAAATTAATACAGATCGTTGTGCTAGCAGTGATTTATGAGTGAAGATATGCATAGACAATGCACGCCTTGTCAACAGATTGCTCTAATGGTATTTTAGAGATCTTTAACAGGATGTTGTTTTTCATTTCAAATCCCTGTGTGGCAGGTAAAGCAGTTTTTCAAAAAATGGTTTCAGTTGATTCAGTAGATTGTGGGACACTGAGGCTGCGAGGTCATACTGTCTACATTTGGAGGAGCCTTTGAAATAGGACAGGCCTTGTGACCAGGCTTGCATCTCTTTAAAATGTAAATATAATTATACAGCATTACAGATATGCATCCATGTTGAGAGATGCTATAGCGCCATGGCTCAAAGGGAGTTGGTGTTAACCACTTTGGTCCAGACTGAAATATCTTAACATCTAATTAATGTAAAATGAAGTTCACACATTCATTTTTCCCAGAGGATGAAATCTAGCAAGTAAAAACTGTACATTTTCCAACTCTGTGATCTACAACTAAATAGCAGTAGAACTAATGACACTAGGAACAGTATAAAAAAAACCAGCAAAACTTTACAGTCGGACCAACATGTTTCAGCTTGCGGTCTTCATCTTGGTCATTTATATTGTAACAAACTTCTTCTCTGTGTTTATTTATGCTGCATTATCAATTACTGTGTTTGCTGCTGTGCTTCTCTCCCCACAAACACCTGGAAGTTGGATTCAGTCCCATCATCTTACTCATGCCCAAGTTTCAATTCAGGAACTTGGCTCGGCACGAATGGGCCACAAGTTACAGGCTGTTAAGTTTCTGTGCAGGAAAAGACCTCACATTAGGCCACATTTAACCTTTAATCCAATCAAATGTGCAAAAAAATTACTTTTACCAATGAAATACAGACAACAAATAAACAAACACTAAAACTGGGCAGCACGTTCACACCATGACAATTGTATAAAGATTAAATACAGTGGGTTTCTATTTCTGTCAGTCGCTTTAGGTTTCCTGGCCAGTGCATCAGAACAGTGGTGCCAAAAATGTAACTACTTTGAGATCAGCCAATCGACTTCTTACACCGTGCTCCTGATTGCATAAACTCACATCCTCCTGTGACAGTATAGAATTCCTTCAGGTGAATCACGTTGTTGGTCTCACCACTGCATTCGTGCCATGATCCTAAAATGTCTGTGAAATGATTTTGTAAGAGCTGTTACATAACAGGAAAACTACTACGAGAGCAGATGCACGTAACACAATTCATGAAGTGTACCGTAGTAAACACACCAGTTAGGCAACAATCTTATAGCAGTTTTTTTTTTTTAATGTAAAGCATTATATGAAAATAAGTAAGATCTCATCATAAGTTAAAAATAAAAACTGAAGTTATACCACATACCACTGTTGAAGATGAACAGGTTGCTCTGTAAATCATTGAGCATCTTCACTTCATCACCTCTGTTAATTTAATTAATTATATAGATACTGAGGTGGATAAATAGTTGAACCAAAAGAACCATTTGTACCTTCACGTGTCCTCGCTTTGTATCTGTAACAATTTGAGAAGATGAAACTGGCAGCTCAGACCTGAGCATCTTAAAATCAGCTAACAACAGCTTCCGCAAGGTATGTTCCGGTACATGTGCCGAACCACAAACAGGATAATTATTCTATTATCACTGTTATTATTATTCTATAATTAATTATTCTAAGGTGGGTCAGATGTGTCGGTTCTTTGTGATTTTCCCACGCTGTTTTTAGTGTTCTGCCAAAAGCCCGTTCGGTTTCATTGTGCAGCTCTTTCATTTCTGACAGACACTGCCATCCATACTCACATGGTGGTATCATGTGGCAGGGCGTGGTATGGAGGCGTATGCAGACAGGGCTTCATTTGTGAGTATAAACAGCAGCAGGGTTGGGGAACGTGGGATTGATTCAAAATAAACTTTAGTGTCTATGTTCATTGTAATTAAAACTAGATTCTTACATTTCCTTGGAGATTTTAGAGCTTTCTTATATACTGTATTTTACGATTATTGTAATTGTGTATTGTTAATTATTTGCTTCTTGTTTCTTGTATTTTGTAGTTATGTCGTCTTTGTGGTTGATTATGTCTTATTCTTGTTCTCAGGTCTCCCTTGAAAAAGAGATTTTATTTTAATGAGACTGCCTGATTAAATAACGGTTAAATAAATAAATCAAGGAACATGTCACCCAGTGCAACTGTGTGTTCGGACAGCAATGGAGCCGTGTGGCGTGAACGAATGAGATACATCAAGCTTTGCCAGAACTAGTTGGTAGGACCAGTTCATTGTTTGTTCTGGTCTTTATATGGGATTTGTTGATAAGAAAAAAGCAGAATCATGCAATCGTCAGATTATCCAGGGCTTCAGGCCAAACATGATGGCATCCTAGGAGCCAACGTGCACAGCAGTGGTATCTGCTCCTATTGTTGTTGAAGTATATATAGAATATCTCGCCGTGTCTCAGAAACTGGTTCTGTTTCCCCACACGACTGACAGCAATAAAAAAGCTAGGTAGCACTTAACAGCTATTTATAGCAAGCTCAGCTGAATGACAGAGCAGGTTGTGTTCATATTGTACATTTTGCAATAAGATGTACAATATGTACATTGTCTGAGATATTGACTGCCTCGCACTCACAACATGTTTATGGTCCAGTCACAGACTACAGCAGAGCAACGGTGGGGTTTGGGTCTGAGCTGGGACCTCACTTGGCTCCAGTCTCCTGTGTCCTCACACACACACAAAAGGTGCATCCATCACATGCTACTGATAAACTTAACAATACAGAATGCATTATAAACTATAGTCTGGGTGCAGAGTTACACATTTATTGACAGCCTGGGCATGGTGGCCACTTTCCTGACTGACTCCATCCACAATTTGCTGTATTTTCACTTCATTCTCTGTATTTTCATTCTTCCCTCTGTCCATGAAGTGTTTACTTTGCCACTGGCTGCCACACACCCTCAAAGAATGTTTCCACCCGTCATGCCTAACAGTTGCCAAAGGTGAGATAATTGAGTTACTGACTTAGAAAGGTGCCCTAACTTTGGCACCTGCTACAATTGCGCTTCAATTTTTTAAACGTATGCTTTCTGCTGGGGTTGTGTTCATGTCTTAAAAAAAAAAAAAGTTATTTGCCCAAACTTTAGCATCTAATAGCATCTGTTTGGAATAACAAAAAAAGCACAAAAATAACATGTTCGAGTTATTTATTTATGTATTTATTATCTTTTGAACATAATTTTAACACAGACACAGTGTGGTGCAAACTAATGTGTCAAAATTAGAACAAGTCACACAACTCCTCTCCAGTACCCCATGCTTTCCCAAACGCTTTCACCTATCTTGGTGTTTTTATGTATAGTTCAGGCCATTGATCACACACTGCACCTAGTCCACAAAACAACATCAGTATCATCTTTTTAAATTCTTTTTCTGACCTCAACCGTACAAATTCTTTTCCTGCCGGAAAAGGACAAACTGTACTGTGGATTTTACTCATCCTCTAAGAATGTACTGAACAAAAACAAGTGTTTCACAAAGATCAGGATCGAATTGCGTAGTAGAGAGTATGCTGTGTTTTGACATCTGACAGGTGGTATTGTCAGTGTGGTGGCTGGAACAGTTGAGGCATCTGCACTGAAGTGTATAAAAATAACAAGTCACACCTTCCAGCATGAACCCTGAGTTTAAATGTTTGGCAGTAGTGGAAAGTACACTTACATAACTCCTGCGTTAAGTAAAGTTTTGAGGTAACTGCGATTGATCGATTCATTTTCATTTTATGCTACTTTCGTCTTCTTCTACCCCACTGCATTTCAGAGGGAAATATTGTCAGTCTTACTGCACTGTATTCATTTCATGGCTATAGTCTGTAGCTAGTTACTTTTCAAAATAAGAGTCTGCACACAAATCATGATATGTCAGGGTAATGGTAACAAATGGTAACGTATTTTGTGTGCCACGTCAAATCATTAGGCTTGTTTATCTGCTGTTTCCCCATTGGATCCTCTCGTTGATTTCACAGACTGGTTAAGGTCAGGAAAAGACCTAGGGCTGCAACTAACCATTATTTTTATTGATTCTTCAATTCATCTGCAGATTATGTTCTCAATTAATTGATTAATGCTTTGCTTTATAAAATGTCAGTTGTCAATGTGAGGCCCAAGGTGACATCTTCAAATATCTCACTTTGTCAAACCAAAAGTCCAAAACTCAAGATATTCAGTTTACTCCAAACCTTTTTGGCTTGTGACCCATTAAAATACAGCATCATCCACAGCATCGACTGATATCAGGAGTTTATAAGTTACACGTGTAGACTGTTAAATTTCGCAGATTGTCTTACATACATTTTGATGCACAAACTATCAGATATTTGACCACAACAGCAAATATTGTTCAAATTATTGCAGCAGAATTTAGTGTTTTAGCTTGTACTAATCATTAAGAATGTTGTGAAACCCTCAGATTGAACTTGTGACCAATTTTACATTTACCATTTTGGCAATTATCAAAGTAGTTGTTAATAGTGTTTGTGCTGATTGACTAATCAATTGGTTACACGCTACAGTTGACTCACCAGCTTGTTGCTTACTGTGTCTGTGTCCTGTCTGAGCCACAAAATGACCTGAAAGAGACACAGAATGACAAAGATATGAAACTACAAAGACACATAATAACTACAAAGATACACAACGGCAGTATTTTGTGTTTGGGGGCTTTGTGTAGGGGGCTTTCACGTGGCTGTGCTCAGGGGCCCATTGCCCAATAATCCATCCATGGCTGCCAGACTCCAGTAGAGGTAAGGTCTGGTAAACTTGCTTCTGTCTAACACCACATGCACACATTTTTCAAATTTTCGTGTAGTCTAATTCAACCACCTTCAGAGCGCTCTGTCTGGAGCCACAAAGGGCTTTGTACAACTTTTTGTGTGAAGCTGTACTCTTCCTCAGGGCTTGTAAACACCCTGTAATGTGTAAAATGTGTGGACTTCCCCTTCGGAAATACCGTGTGTATTGCTATACCCTTTCCACAGAGAGCAACATGATGCATCACAGAGGGAAAACCACATAATTATAGATAATACAAATGATTGATGACTGAATTACATCTCACTGCTTCACGAGGTTCGTGGTGAATGTTGAGTCAACGTCTCAATGTCTTTGTCGAGTCCAAAGACAATAGAGGTGTCTATCAGTCAAAACAGTTCATTTGGGGAAGTTTCTACAAATCTTTAAAACAAGCAAAGATGAACGAGCTGTCGGGTCAAGCAAAGCAAGCAGTTTAAGTTAAAAATAGACATAGAATAATACTGAAGTGAAAGTAATAGCGTTACCATAAAGGCTCTGATATAACCTGTTTGCATGCATTAAGTAATTTACTGCCCATACCAGGCTATTGTCTCTGAAAGCTCTGAAAGAATGTGTCCAGTTGGCAAAGACTGCACGGGGCTTGTCAAGCGGAGATGGGAACAATATATGTTTTGGAGGTTCGTGCATTGAGGATAAGTCTGGGATCCTTGACGGGTGACTAGCTATAGCCAAAGTGTGCTTGTGCGGCTGCCCTTCTACTGTTCTGAGTAAATGAGCTAATTAAGTGTAAGATCTGCAGTAAGTTCGAGACAGAATAGAGAGAGCGGTGAGGCTAGTGAACGCAACTTTGCTTAACTCTGCTAATTTCTAACTTCTGCTATCTTCTCTCTGGGAGTTAGAAGTTAGCAATATACTGTAAATGCAGCAGTGCAATGTATGTGCGCAGGCTATTTAATGAATGCTATAACTCCTTGGTTGGTTGGTTGTTCGGCTCTGTCTGTGAAAGCCGCCGCACATCACTGCAATATACTCTATATACTATATATGACAGCGACACTGCATTAACACAGCCAGACAGGATCGGAGTGCACATGGCGTGTCAAATCTAAACATTTCCTTTCCCTGTTGCATTCATCTTTAATTGATCTAAAAACAGATGACCTGCTTTATTTAAAAATGTAACTTTTATTGCTTGTGCTTGATGGGAAGGTTATTAACGAGTTGACTCAGCGTAATTGACTCAGAGTTAATTACACTTCTCAGCCTCCGATGTTGTTTTGATGACCCACATACTGACTGACTACTGGGGAGTTAACTGTTTAAAAAATCCATATGCAGAGGAGAACAGTTCATTTACTAAAGTGCTTGGTGAATGTTGCATTGATGTTTTGTTATAAAATTTAAGGTTTATTGTTACCATCACAAATACAATACACACAAATACAAAGCGAGACATACAAAACAAAATTAGTGCTTGCATCATCGGTTATTGTTCACATTACATAGAATACTAGAAGCCTAGTTTCAGATTACATCCCTGTTAATCCACAGTCATATAAGATATTAACCATTTGTGTGAAATTTTGTCATAATTGCTGTGTGAAGTCTTGAGTAATGGCTAAAAAGTGTTGTGTGAGGTCACCGTGACTTTGACCTTTGACCTTTGACCACCAAAATCCAATAAGTTTGTCCTTGAGTCCAAGTGAATGTTTGTGCCAAGTTTGAAGAAGTTCCATCATGGCGTTTCTGAGATATCGTGTCCACAAGAATGAGATGGACGTACACGCGTCCATACGTTCTGGCTGTCGCTGGTGATTGAACTACACTTTCTTTATATTTCTTTTCTTTACAATTTCTGCCAATTTGCTCCAGTGGTCACTCATTGCAGTGCATGACTGTTACTTGCAATGATGTATTTCTGTACTGTATAATTTCCTCCACCCCCTCATCTAAAATGTCATTTGATGAATTCTCTGTAATTTCCTGAGTCTCTATTTGCATGACCTTGATAAGACAAATATTCCCTCTGACGTGGGACTATTCATAATGCCTGCCATTACTGTTTATTCTACTCAAAGAAGAGAGCTTTGAAAAACAGGTTCACCCTCCTGCTTCCTTCAACACAGAGCTGAAGTACCTTATGACAGAAAAATGAGGAAGTACAGCTTGGGTCAAAGCAAGTAACATACATTCACTCTAATTAGAACATATGCCTCTTCCTGGTGTAGCAAGACATAGGTACCATAAACATTGACATATATCCTGTTAAAGCAGCCTATATTTTGTAACTTTTGGCTCATTTAGAAGCCAAAGATGTTTTGTTTAGCACATGTTTAGTTGACAGCTTTAAGGTATATAGATTCAAAAGCATTCAGGTGGAAAAAAAACAGTGTGAGCTGTGTGATCTGGGAGAAAAATATTGGGTTTACTGGCACAAACTATGATGATTTAAGTTCAGTGATTTCATTTTCTCAACTCAACCAAATAACTCTGGTGCACAGATGCATTTATGTTTCTGTCTTTGCCTAAAAATCCTGAAGGACAAATATTTGACTGGTATTTTTTTTCTGTATTAGAGAATGATACTAATGTTGTTTGTGTGATGCGAGTGTGAAAATTCTCTGAGTTGGTTTTTTTGTATTTCTGGACTGTCGTTGGCCTCCTCTCCCACCTCCCACCTAATATTGTCACATCCCTGGACACACTCACAGCGGGTAGACACCTGTCCACCTGCCAGTGCAAGTCATGGGAATCATGCACGCATTATCTGCCTGCAACCAGAAGACTTACACCTTTTTCTGAGTCTCCAGGAGTCACGGTCAACAACCAGCCTCTTCCAACCGGTCAAACCAGGAGTCGGCTCACAACCACTCACCTGTTTTCTGTTAAAGATAAAATCCTGACGTGCCTCTCTGCTGCAGCCTCTGATTCGTGAAAAGAAACTGAACAAAAATATAAATGCAACATTTTTGTTTTTTTACATCCCAAAGATTAAAGGTTTAAAAGGCCCTTTGTTATGACCAGCCCAAGAAATACCTATGCAATAATCATGCTGTAATAAGTATCTGGATATGCCACACCTGTCCAGAGGATGAGTTATCTTGGCAAAGGAGAAGGGGAAATGCTCACTTAAACACATTTGTGAAGAAAAATTAAGAGAAAAAAAACATCTGTGGGTGTAGAAAAAATCTTAGAGCTCTCATTGCCTTTATGTTCTTATCCAGTATATGTTAATCTCTTCTGCCTTAAATGATACTCTCCTGATGGTCTACTATACATATTCAGATCTATTATCCCGAGCAACTAATTGCTCAGGTTATGGCTGCGGCTCAATCACACTTGTGACTGGAAATTATTGCATAGTGTATTGAAGTATGAGGATAAAAACTTTCCAGTTACAACTCAGCAGCAATGTGTAGTTGCGCCACAGATGCCTTCACTTCTCATACACTGCTGCAGTTACAGCTCGACTGTGTCGCCTCGGGGTAAATATCATATAATGAAGTCAAAGCCGCAGGACCAGAAATACCAGACTATCTGAGTCTTATGAGAAACTGAACCAGAAGGGAGGAGCTAGACAGTAGTCAGTGTACGTGACTGCTCCCTGACGAAACAGTACTATATAAGTTTTTGCCAACTGAATCTCCCACATCTGATGAGGATTATCAGGACACTCAACATGTCAGCGCAAACAGGTGAGAGATTATTGATATTAGACTACTTCAACTAGAAAACTAAACAATCCACACATTCGACTTTGACATTTTCAAAGGCCGAACCACTGAATTCTTGCTGAATTCTTTCATGCTCTTTTGGTGTGAAAATCAAAGTGCAGTCAGTGATGCAGACAGTAATTACCAACCACTATGTTATGACTAGTAAGTAACAAGAGGCCTGGCATTTAAACAATGTTTAAACCACGGCATCATTTTTTAAAGCAAGCTTTGATGGTAGCAGTGCAAAGATTGTCACCTGAAAACATGGGTGACTTCTCTTTTAGCAGCAAACATATTCTTGTGCACAATATAAAACTGTGTGTACTAAGAAATTCACTCAGACGTGCATTAAAATAATGTGTCATTCTCCAGCCAGAAACGTGGCTTCTGTGCTATTTGAGGAGCAGTTTCGGTGCTGCATCTGTCTGGATATCTACACCGACCCCGTCTCCATCCCATGTGGACATAACTTCTGCCAGGACTGCATCGAAGGCTTTTGGGATACGAAGGACAAGTCAGAGTGTCCACTGTGCAAAGAGACTTTCCAAAACCGTCCAGAACTGAGGATCAACCGAGGATTTGCAGATATCATTGACATCTTTAAAAGGTTTGTTTTCAGTATTATTCCTAGAGCTCTATCTTGGTATTATTTTACTTTTTTAAGCATCCTGGTTCTTTGCAAGCCACATTAAAACAAGAAAAATATTTGACTTTGGTTTGAAATTTAACACAATTTAATCCAAATCAAAAGGTCCATGTTGCCCCCATCAACACAAAAGGAGGATGATGACGTCGCGGTTGCACCAGGAAACATGAGACCATCCCCAAACCATCTCTCTGACGCTGATAACGTTCCCTGTGACATCTGCCACGGAGACAAGTCAGCATCGGTCAAGTCGTGCCTCGTCTGCCAGGTGTCTTACTGTGAAATTCACCTGATGCCTCACCTGAGGGATCCAGCACTGCAGAGACACCGGCTGACAGACCCGGCCACCTTCCCCGCCAGTCACCTCTGCAGAAAGCACAACATGCCGCTGACGATGTTCTGCGAGAAAGACCAGACATCTGTGTGCACGAAATGCATTGAGAGGGGCCATAAAAACCACAAAATTGTCCCCATAGAGAAGGCCAGCAAGAGGATCAAGGTGAGGGAAATTTATATCCTTCATCTCCTTCCTTTAAACAAGTCTCATCACATAATTTCACATTTATAAAGCTGGACAAATATGGAAATGTCACTGTATTTTTTGTTTTTCAAATGAGATTTTCAGCACATTACATTCAACATTCAATTATATTCTTTTTTTTTTTTTTACTTTTGCAGTCTACTTTGAAGGCAACAAAGGCTGACGTTCAACAGATGATCCAATCAAGGTTGAGGACAATGGAGGAGATCAAAAATTCAATGGACCTCAGCAAAGTAAGTTCTGCAACAGGTCATAGGCGCACAGTCAGAGAGAGTTGATTCATTTTGTTGATGTGTTTCTCTGTTGATTTACATGTTCAACCGTTTTGATTGACAGAAAATCACAGAGAGAGAGATTCAGAGCAGTTCCCAGGTCTGCACCACATTGATAACCACCATCCAGAGACACCAGGCCGGGCTGGTCGAAGAGCTCAAGGAGAGGCAGGCAGAGGCTGAGAGGAGGGCCGAGGAGCAGCTCGACGAGCTGGAGCAGGAAATCACTGAACTACAGACGAGGAGCAGCGAGCTGCAGCACCTGGAGCTCACTGAGAACCCTCTTCACCTCCTGCAGGTCAGATACCTGTACAACTTCCCAATATTTCTGTTGCTGCATCAACATATCAAAGGCTGAACTCATGAGAAACCCATGTGCCTTCTCTATTTTAGGGTTTCCCATCTCTGAGTAAACTCCCATCCACCAAAGAGTGGTCTGAGGTGGCAGTCCACTCCAATAACTGCATGGGGACAGTGAGGAGAGCCATCTATAAGCTGGTGGATGTTTGTCAGGAAGTTGCTAACAAACTGTCTGCAGAAGGTCAGTTATCTTTTAAAGAAAACGGTTACCTACTTTCCACAATGACCAAAGATTCAAGAGATTGTTGTGGAAACTAATGCATGAAAATAATCTTTTCTTCTTCCTTTTTTGCAGAGGTAGACAAGATGAATCAATATGCAGGTATGATCAGAATCATACATTCTTTTTTCTTATTTCAGTGTTTAACCTTAACTGGTTCCTCTTTTTAGTACTGGACTCACAGTTTTTCTTCTTTGTCTCTGCAGTGGATGTGACTCTGGATCCTAAGACTGCTTCAGGCTGGCTGGCCCTGTCTACAGATGGAAAGAAGGTATTGTCTGATTTTATAATAACTGACTTGAACTGTACAAAGAAGACTGTCATCTCCACTATAACTTAGAATAAATAATTCCTCAGAATAGCATTTACAACATTGAAATTATGACAGTCAGAGTGAGAGATTTTTTTTGTTCTTTTAAAATTACATTGATTGTGAAATAATGACGATAATAATGATAATGATATTGATCCACAGGTGAGCTGCCAGAAGAACAAGGCCTCCGTCCCATATGACCCTCAGCGGTTTGACTCCTGTGTCTGTGTTTTGGGGAAACAAAGCTTCGCATGTGGAAGACGCTACTGGGTAGTTCAGGTATGAACTGACAACCATGAAATGACACTTTAACCTGATAGTACACACACTAACAAATCAAATTCAGTGTGTATGTAAAGGCTTCAATTTAACAAATATGTTAAATTTCAATTCTTGTGGCATTGACTGTTCTTCTTAATCAAAAACAGTTCGTTTTTTTGACTACAACATATACAGGATAGAAGTAATGACCATGTAACATCAGTTTTAACATGAACTAGTTTACAATACTATTTATATTTCAACACCCTCTTTTTGATAAAACCTTATTCAACATGATATTTTACAAAAAAAAAAGCATAAAAATACCACAAGACATAAGTAATAAAACACTAATTTCCAGTTTCAAAACTTTTTTTTGTCTCTCATTCTGTTGCTGCCTGTCTAATTCAGTATTTTGTACATTGGGTTTCAGGTTGGAAACAAAACAGACTGGGATCTGGGTGTGGCCAGGGAGTCCATTAACAGAAAGGGGGCCATCACGGTGCGTCCTGACGGCGGTTACTGGGCGATCTGCAGGCGTAAAGGAGGCTGCCTGAACGCCTGCACCAACCCCTCCACCACCCTCCACCTCCAGGAAACCCCTCAGAAAGTGGGCATATTCCTGGACTATGAGGAAGGACTGGTGTCCTTCTACGATGCAGAAACAAAGATTCACATTTACACTTACAGCGGATGCACCTTCAATGAGCCACTCCACCCGTACTTTAACCCCTGTGTTCCAGACAACGGGAAAAACACAGGTCCGCTGCTCATCTGTCCTGTTGAGGGAAACGTCAGGGAAGGACAGGACATAACCATTGAGTCAGATGTATAGTGTGTTATAAGAAAGGATTTTGCTGTTAAATCAGAGATTGTAGTTCTTATTCAAGAACACTTATTAACCTATTTTGGTTTAACTTGATATTTTACTGTACTGTAATAGTATTTGAGTTACACTGACCTGCGACAGGCCCCAACTAATGAGTTATATCTGTTTTACAAAATTCTATGTATCATGTATCATGTATATAAATGAATATAAAATGTTTTAAATGTTGTATTGAAATCCATATCCTAAATGTACAATACCTTGGATATAAACTGTAAATCTGTAGATAAAACCCATGTTTTAAAAAAATAAAATTGTGTGAAATTGTGCAAATTGTGTCAAATTTAGTTTTTTTCCCCCTTCAAAGACAACTGATTTGCCATTCTGCTTACACTTTTTTAAATGCATATGTCAGATTGTGGTGGAAGGAGGAGACGTGGACACAAAAATCTTCAAAATCTACAAAATTGCATTAGTAAAATAAATGACAAAAATTCCTATAAAACTACGTACGAAACTCTTCAGATTATCATGAGGTAACCTATGTCATACAAACACAAAAAACCACCCACCAACATTAGGGCCTTGACTATAGGGTCCTAGCATCTGCTGCACTCAAGAGGGCTGCCTTTATCCTTTTACCAGAAACCCCTCCTATGAGACAAACCAGTCAATTGCAATCAATCAACCAACATGTGCCATATTTACATGTAAAAACACTTCTCTGCACATCCCCCAATCTATCCTAACAAATAAATATCATGACTGCATACTCATATGCTTACTTAGGCCATTTCTGCAGCATTACCAGAACCATCCCTCTGTATTGGCTTACACATGGTGCACTCTAGGCCACCGTAGATAATGGATGAACAAAGACAAACCACTTGGTAACCCAAGAATATTGCAATAAATGACCTTGGAATTTAAGAATATGTCTCTTGTTTGTATTTCCTCAGCTGGTTGTGATCACTGTCCATATGCATAGCCCAGCAAGGTAAACTGATAACTATTAATTTGTGGCAGGTTACCATGCTCATACTGATACAAACGCTAATGCTAACGCTAAAGATTGCCAATGAAACAGAATACCAGGAAAAGTTGTGTAACTATGTTGCTTACCTAACACAAATATCAAGAATCGTACCAGACCTACCAGATTCTCACAATAGGACTACATAACCCTTGGCTCTGTGTAAGAACTGTGTGCAACCTGCTTAGAGGGCATGGGATAACCCCACAACAGCCTATATTCATCTTGTAATGGACTGCAACTTCAACAGATGTATGGCCCTCAAAGACTACCTCTTATCCAACTTTTAGTTTATTTAAGAAAAGCTTTTTAAGTATGCATGGTTATGCACGTTGACCTATTACACAGACAGCTATTACTTTCACCCTCTGTGGTTGTGATGTTGAATAATCGTTCTGGCAAAGTTCTTGGCCAATGCCTTGGCCAAAAGTGTGGTGGCAGAGTTATGCCATACCCATATCTGTTACAGTTTTTCTTTTTATCCAACACCACATTGGTTTTTAGGACAAGGGATCAATTAAACAAAGCACGCCTCTGGTGTCTAGTCAAATTCTTTGACCTTGCTGCCGGCAACCGGAACAAATTTGTGCTGTGAGGCTGTGTTGTTTCCCTGAATTTGTTTATATTGGCCTCTGCACTCAAATGGTTTCATTCTTACACGATGAGTGTTTCTTGTAGTTGGTGAAGCCACTCAGTAGCCAGTCAGTAGTTTCTGCCTGGTATTTCAATCCTGTTTTTTAAAAATTACATTTGTGTGCTATTAATTTGTGTCGCCATTGTTACAAGGGAAGTGAAATTGCTTCCAGGAATATGTTCAGTATTGGCAGCATTTTCTCAAGTGAAGGAAAAACTGTGTCATGATTCTTGTCTGTGATTAGTTTTAAGCAACAAAATCACATTGGAAAATATTGTGGTTTCCATTAAACATTATAAAGTAAAACTGAACTTACTTGTGCTTCCTGGCACTTTTGACTTTTTCAGTATTCAAAACAATGATCTTTTTCAAACCTTAAGAAACTACTGTGAGTAACTAAACATAACCAAGTAAAAATCTGCTTTGTAAAACTAAATGCTTTAGTTGTTACGAGTGGATATCGTGTACAAGGGTTAACATTGGTGGGGAATTAAATATAGTACATTGTCAGTGGACATTTCGCCACTTTGCAATCATGTTTATTAAAAATCTATCCTCATTATTTTCAGCAAACAAAAAATTATAATGCAGGTAGCATTACATTTCTGTCAAATCAAATTTACTGCAGCAAATGAGTAGCAAGTAAACATAATTTCTAAGATGCAGGGTTGAGTATTCAGGAGACAAATTTGAGTGTAATTTGTGATCCAGACTCATCATTTCAAAATCATATATCAACATTAACAAATACTGTGCATGTGAAGAGTTTTGTTTTCCAAACCTGAGATGACTGAATAAAAGTCAGGGCTTTTGGTAAAGCAGCTAAATAATGAGCATGAAATTTGTTAACAATGTTGGCTTTCATGGGCCCTTTACTTACAAAAAATGCCAGATGTTTCCCCACAGACAGGATACATAGCAGTTTGTGATAGAGCCTTTCAGTTCCACCATCTGATGCGTGACATCTGAGGTAAAAGAGAGGATGGGGAGAGAGGGGAAACAGGTACAGCAGGGGGTCGAGGAGTCGTGAGAACAGAAGGGCCTCCATGCTTCTGATGTAATTAAACGTCTGCTTGAACACAGGGGTTTCCTGGAACAGAGAGATAGTTAGAGAAAGAGAGCGAGAGCAAGAGATGGGGGAAAGAGAGGCAGAGGAGCGGAGATAAAGCTGAAGGTAACAGGGGAACCGGACTTTTGGGATGCTCGAAGTTTACTGAAGCAAGCTGGTTTCTGTATGTCGCTGCAGAAGGTTTAAAGTGAGAGGTGGGCGATTTATAGCTGTATTCTCAAACATAATTTCTTTATGCATGTTGCAAGGGTTCTTATTGTGAAAATGCTTGTACCATTTATTGCTGGGCATGTTGTTATGGTGCTAACTGAAGGGATTCATCTAATAATGCAAAATGTTTTGAGGATTCCTTAATAGTTTTTACTAAACTCCTCTAGTTTCAGAGTAAGAAACTCTTTAAAACGTTTTAGCGGTCATTTAAGGATAATACTTACCTGCAGTCCATGATAAGTAAACTGCTTATACTTCAGTGCCAATACTGATGACTGCCACTCAAACAATGTTTGAGGTAGTATTGTAATATCTGTGTTTCGTGTGTGTTCACTTGTGTTTGTGTAAAGGAATGCAAATGCAGAGGGATTCAATTGGAAAGGTGGTGGGGGAGAGAGAGTGGGAGTGTTTACCCACAGATGGCCTCTCAGTGGTGGGATTGTGATAGTCCAATGTTCCCCCTCTTGAGTCCAGCTGGCAGCCCTCACGCGGGCCTTTTCCTGGCCAAATCATTACCTCATGACTAATCATAATTTTTCTCTTATATTGATACTTTTTCCTCCGTCTTGTCTGACCTGAGAAGACAGGCTTTTAATTGCTTTTAATGTTACAGCATTGAAGGTTTGAACAACAGTTTGCAATGTTGGATATAGTTGTTTCGACAATTGTTAACCTTGAAATCACACTCAGGCAAGTGTGAGCTGCAGTGCAAGTTCATTAGTGCAATGGCATTTTTAAGAAAAGGACTTCTAATGGCTATAGCTGCTTTTGTAAAAGGGAAGGAACAACAAGAGTAGAACAGGTCTTTTCTGCCACAGAAGAAAAGAAAAAGAAAAATGCACTTTGGATGGTAAACTTGACTGATATGACTATAAACAGATACACACATTTTATGTATGTATAAACAAATATATGTATACATCCATATTTTAAGCTTAGTTTCACAATGTATTTAATTTTCCTGTAATTTTTGCACTGTCTGAATATCTTATCCAGTCAAATCTCCCTTGTATTAATCAACAATTCTGTCAAATGCTAAACACAATGCACACTATAGAAAAGGCACTAAGCTTCAGTCATGTCATGTTTATTTATGGATACATTCAATTTTTATCCAAATGTATACATGTGTCCTGTGATCTACAGATTTAAACAGGCCTGAAGCCTTAAGAGCCTCCAAACCTGTGTGCATTCTGCGTCAGCAACCAGCTGGCTGATGGCTATTCCTGCTGAGGTGTGAGGAAGTGGATAACCTCCATTTATACTGTGCATATAAGAACTTTCTGTCTGCTGTAATGGGAAGCCACTATCTTGGTGTCAACTAATAATTCTCTCCAGAGACTCCACATCCACCCAGTGTTTGCAGAACTGTTAGTTGAGGATTATAGAAATCAATTAGTGTCCCATGAGATGCAAGAATCCCTAAGTTGAAGTGTTTTTTCCAGGCGAAATGATGATCCTGTTGCTAAAGTGAGGTGTACTGCAAGAAGATATACACTAACTGAAGATTTGTGGTGGCCAAACTGTCATTGTTTGGGGAGTTAAAACACCAGCAAAGCCCAAAAGCACCCAAAGCTCATCCTCATTTGGAGCTATGCCCCGTCCATCTTGTCCCTCATTGCCATACCTTACTCCCCGCTTGGTCTTTTTTATTGGACTGCTGCTCCTCATCCATTGGGGGCCCTCAGAGGTCAGTTGCCAGAATGACACAGAACCAGTTGTGTTGGAGGGAAAGTGTCTGGTGGTGTGCGATTCCAACCCCTCCGCAGAGCCGTCGGGTAACGCTCTGGGCATGTCGGTGAGGTCAGGAACTGGAAGGGTGGCATTTTCAGCCATCCGTAACACCAACCACGAACCCTCGGAGATGAGCAACCGCACTATGACCATCTACTTTGACCAGGTGGGTTTCAGCAGCCTGTATGTGTAGTTGTCCAGAGCATTAGTTAACATTGGTTGAACATCCCTTAAAGGGAGAATGAGAAAGATATTTACCCCTCCCAGATAGCAAAATTAATTTGGCCCACGCCTGGGCAACATGCTTGTTTTCTTCTGGCCCAGTTTTCTGGCCCAAATCTGGCCCATATACAACATGACTGCAGCTACTATTTCCGCATGTGGCACACACACAGAAAATCTCTCCGCTGTCAGTCAGTCAATATGGGGGATGTTGCAATTCAAGATTTTGGTTTGTTGTGATGGCCTCAACCTATTTTCCCAACCCTAACTTTCAGCGTTACAAACCAGACCAGTCAGTCAAGTTCACTCCAAAACTATGACTACTGGCTGCAGGGATTTGCTCCCACTGAGCCACGAGAGTGTTAGTGATGTTGAACCATGACATGAGCTGAACTTACCTGAACCACAAACTTATCACAAAAGTGAATGAAAGAATGAGGACAGGGATGTCCATATAAAAATATATCAAACTATTTTTAATGTCCTGCCACCGTTGTGCATGGTATGAGGAACAAAATGTTATGACGCTGGCACCTGCGACTCTGTAGACAGATTCCTCTGAATGCAACAACTTACATAACTGGAGTGCTGCATTGATTAAATGACCTGATTAGATTTCGGTGTGCTTTGTTGCATAAGTTAAACCAGATTTTTTTTTTTACTTCTGTGAGAATTTTTGATGAGTCCTTCAGTCATGGAAATCACAATGGGGACATTGTTTTGCATGTGAAAATGGTGAAGCTCATGTCAACATGCTCATAGTGACAATGCGAACACTTAGCAGGTATAATGTTAACCTTGCTTAGCATGGTAGCATATCAATAATGACTAAGTGCTCAACAAAATTCTGCATTAGAATATAAAAGAATATAGAGTATACAAGTATTTAGTTATAAACCAAGATACAGTATTGTACAAATTCATAATTTGACCTGTTACTATAATTCACCCTGAACATGAATGTCTGTACCAAATTTCAAGAAAACATATGTGATATTTATTAAGAAATGGCGCTGAAGACCAAAACATGTAAACCTCAAGGTGAATGGCTGGAGGCAAGGCAATGTTTACCAAAGTGCTAATCGTTCATCCTCTCAGAACCTTTAATGTCTGTAAGCAAACTCTGTGCCAAGGTTGATGATGAAATATTTCACAATTATTCACTCCTCATTATTATTCATTATTCAATTATTATAATCTATTTTAGTTTGGACCATACTGATGGACTGACCAACTGACAGCCATTCACAGAACAAATACTACTTTTTTCTGCTGTGACTAAACAGGATTTTTTTCCCATTGAAATCCCCATTCACTGATCACACTGTACAGGCAGTAGGTACTTGTATTTTTGCCAACAAATTACACTCAGTTACATCATTAACTGTATGTGTCATTCCCTGTATCTGAGTTAGTGCCAGTTACTTTGAGTTCTCCACACCCTGGTCACAAACACTACCCTGCAACTGTCAAGTAGGCCTGTTGTTTAGTGTTTATCAAAAGTATTACGGAAGAATAATAATGACTGCTATGTCTGGGACCTGTGAAAGTAAACTTGTTATTAGTTGTCCTGTATCAAACGTCCTACCAGAGAACACCTTGTTCCCTTTTTGTGTTCAGTAGACCAAACAATTTTGAAAGAAGAGGTGAAGAGTTACAGCTGACTAATGAAGAATTTAATAAACAAAGTTTACGGCTCAACAAATATCACAAATGTCCGACAGATGACAGATTTTTAATCAAACGTTCCAAAATGTAATGGACTATTATTAGCTTTTTTTCACAGTCAGGTTGTACTATACATTTATTCCTTCTTTTCATCTCCTTTTCTTTTTAGATCTTAGTAAACGTTGGCAGCCATTTTGATCCAGCGAGGAGTATCTTTGTGGCCCCCAGAAAAGGCGTCTACAGTTTCAGCTTTCATGTGGTCAAAGTTTACAATCGGCAAACAATACAAGTAAGAACAGCTTAAGGAAATTATGCTTGTTTGCTTTCAGTATGAAACTACAACCAGCAGTTTCCCTGTGCTTTCGCTATCCTATTCACCTGTCCTTACGCTGCCTTTACCTCTGTTCACTTGTTTTTCCCAGGTGAGTTTGGTTCTCAATGGCTGGCCCGTGATCTCGGCCTTCGCAGGGGACCAGGACGTGACCAGGGAAGCTGCCACCAACGCTGGGCTGGTGATGATGGAGAGAGGGGACAAGGCTTACCTCAAACTGGAGAGGGGGAACCTGATGGGAGGGTGGAAGTACTCCACTTTCTCTGGGTTTCTGGTGTTCCCCTTGTAGGGTGGGTTGAGGTAGGAAGGGAGATGATTTTCCTGTCATATCCAAGGGTAAGGAGGGAGGGCAGGGTATAAAATAAAGATTGTTTGGGTGCAAGTGTTACTCTAATGCCTTTGACATAAAGAAGGAAGCATCAGTGGATACCCATTGAGTTCCATGCTGAAGTTGGAAACGACATTTAACTGCTTTGATGCATCATATATCAGATCAATGGGTGAATTCACTTTGCTCCAAATAACCCTGAATGTAATTTCCATTTCCATTGCACTTTTATGGCTTATTGTCTGTTGTCTGACTACTGTAATGTGTCGTCTACGCTTCCTTACACAAGGTGTCGGCCAGTTTGAGGTTTGTCATTTTCCTTTAATGCATGAAATGAAATGACAAAGCAGAGGTTTGTGGCAATAAAGAAAATTATTGTGTCTATTCTCTGCCTCTTATGGTAATGTTTCCAAGAATTTGGTTATTTGCTTTAATTTTTTGCTCTTTTAGGGAGAATTAGTTGATACCACTATTAAAAAAAAAGCTACCATAAAAAGATTAGCTTAGCTTAGCACAAAGACTAGAAATAGTGGGCAGCAGCTAGCAAGTTTATATCAATGGATTTTTTCATTTTCAGTTTTATGCTTTTCATGCAGTAATCATTGAAACTACAGTTCCCATAATTCTTTGGAAGATGTAAATAGGACAGAAAGTCCATGATAGACTTATTCAGTTAGCAGTGTGCTACAACTTGATTCCTGTTTAAGTTAGCTGTATAAATTGGTGGTGAAGGAAAAATATGTGTAGCTTTTGCTTTTTTTACACATTGATTGGAGGTTAAGGGAAAATAATTAAGTTTTTATTCCGTTTCACATTCCATTTTTATTATTTAATTGGAAATACTATTTATTGATGTATTGAGCAAAATTTTGACTTGTCTGATAACCATTTATGCATTTTTTTTAAAGTTATTTAGAGTCATATTTTGAAATCATTGCTGTAAAGTTTACTTGAATTTCAGCCTCTGTAGTTTTGCTTTCATCAGCTTTCTTTCAGGCTTCCTTTGAACTTACCACACCCTTGATTGTTAACTATTCATAACAAACCATCTATTATTCATGCATTTAAACGTATGAAAGCACACTTCATTAACCTAACAGCTTGACTTTTACTTATCTGACATGCTTACCACATGTCCTTGGTAAATGCTGACACTACTGTGGCCTCAATACCACCTCTAATATACATTACATATGCTCTATAAATTACTTGATGCAGACAGATGGTTGTCCTGTGAAAAGTGGGTATCCCCGCTGTTTGCACTAAGAGGTGTATTGAGGATAACACGGAAACTTTTACCCAAAAAGTGTCCATCTGCAATTACTGATTTTTTTCTAATATACACTACTGTACCAGTATAATAGGAATATTTATGTTTCAGTCAGCTTTATTATAAGATCCTTAAACTATACATATATCCTTGTGTGAGTTTGTCGTCCCCACTGACCATGCATCTCCCTGCAGTGGATCCGGTGGCAGATGGAGGACTGGCAGTGAAGGAAAGGTTTTGGTGCCAGAAGCCTGCTGAGTTCACACTGGACCGTCACAACTGATTAGTGTCAATGCTCCGGTGCACAGCAGAGGTCTGTGTTAGCATTTTGGAGATTCGTGTCTGGAGTACAAAAGAATGTGAAGGCTCTGGTTCCAAAAACACCATGTAACAAATATAACTCCTTGAAATCAAAATCTGATCACAGAAAATATCAAGTACTAATAATATAAGCTTCATTTTATTTGTATAGCACTATTCTTAACCAAGTTACAAATTGTTTCACAAAAGAATGAAATAAGAATAAAATAACAATTATAATAAAAGAAATATATTCAAATTCACAGAGAAAAACAGTGTAAGTGTATTAAACTCATAGCCAATGAAATTCTTCATATCATTTTGATTTTTTGCTATTATAAATATATAACCATACTAATTCAGCCTGTGTCTAGTTAATTACTTGTATTTGCTGTCTTTAAAAATATTTTTTTATTGTGAAAAAAAAAAGTTCCCTGGTGACCTGAGGTTGTTGCATTATACATTTTCAGCAGCAAACAGGTGATTTGTAGGCGTTGGTTGAAGTCAGAAGTAAACACCACGGCTGAACAGAAAAACAGGAGTGCCACCTGTAGACATTCAAGGTTCATTAACAGACAACACAAGGAAAGTTATTTACAAACCACATAATGCTAAACATGTCACTGAAGTATTTAGTTTTATGAAAAAATATATACACCTTTTGTGGCCTATCCCCTTGAACTGCAATACAACAGTGTGGACACCTTCAGTAATTAATTTAATTCAATAATGGGAGCTGAACTTGTGTGCCTTTCCATTTCTCATTTTTTTATTTGTGTCTTTAAACATATAAGGACTGTTATTAATGGTATTCATCATCGAATAATCTGCAATTTATTGTGGTGTAATCAATTAATTACCGCTTTAAATGTCTTGCTCTAACAGTATTATTGACCAACAGTCTTAAACCCAAATATATTCAGTTTACAATGGAAAAGCAACAACATTCTCATATTTGATAGGCTGCAGGCAGAGCTTTACAAATGACTTATCAAAACAATTGCTGATTAATTTATCACTGCAAAATGAAAACTTTAACTAAACTGTAAAAATTATAGTTTTAAAACTGCGGTCCTCTCTTTTAAACAAGTCAAGGAGATCCCTGGTGTTTGAAATGACACTTTACAAGCGTGCTACAAAACAAAGAAAGTGTAATACAAATACAATACTCACAACATTTGAGTACAAATGTAGAACAAATGTTTAAACTGCACTTTTCTTTGACTACTACAATCACCAGGTTCTTAATGTTTCCCTTAAGTACCATCAGATTTCTAAGGACAAGTCTGGTGAGATTGTGTATTTTTCTTATAGTTATGAACAAACACTAATTGTTGTAAGAATCAATTATTGGCCTTTTCCTGAGATTTGTTGACAATAGGAAAAATACAGAGTGACACCAGACTTATCCCTTGAGATAAAGCTTTTTTGGTGTCCTGGAAACTTCATTGAAGCTACGCCATGCTTCTACTGAGTGAAGTATTCAAATCCAACCTGCCAACTTTTTACGGTGGCATCATTGGAGGCATCATTTCGTCTTGTGCACAGTTTTATACACACACTTTATACACAAATTCAACTTTGTGTTTGGAAAAAAACAAAAAATCATTTCAAAAAGAATATCAAAAAAAAGTTGTTGCTGCACTTAATGAGTTTGTAAAGATGTATAAAAGAAACTGAAGTCCAAATAACATATATTCACACATACTGTATATACACATATTTTGATGATGCTATTTAATATTTCAGTGCAGATAAAGGTAACCGGGCCTGTATCAAAACATCAGTTTTTAACCTCCATGACATATCAAAGGGGTGGAGATTATCCAGCATTAAGAAAATGTTACTATAAGCATTGAAGAGTTTGGAAATTTCTGTCACTCTTCACATGTGCATCTGGCATTTTGGCCACAATAAAACACCATTTGTGAACAGGTTGACCCACCAGCATCTAACCTGTTTTGACTAATAGTAGATCTATTGTTAAGGCGAGTTTTGGCAGCTGACGGTGAGCTGGCATTGTGACAGCGGATATTTGTTGACTGCAGTTGGTGAAAAAGCGAAGCCATGTGATCAGGCTTGGCTCATATTTATACTGCAGACAGGGCAAAAGGGAAGTGTGAGATTTTTCCCATTGCTTTATGTTTTTCAAACAGAAGAAGCAGAATAAATAAAGACTGTTATAAAAAAAAATACAAAAACATGTTTTAAAAGCCTGCATGAGACTAAAGCACTATCTGAATCCTGTTCAGATTAAAAGCAAACACAAGAAAGATAAAAGTTCATACAGGGAGCTTCTCTTATAAAAACCAAACCTTCCTGTTGTGGAAGACAAATAAACCAATTATAGAGAACTGTAAAAGTAAATTAGAGAATTTAGAATCAAAAAGCTCCGTGTGAAATCAGCCAACTCCTCCCATCTTGTCCTTCCAGCTGCCAGAATGTGGTGGTGGGAGGTTGACACTAGATGGTGCTGTTGGGTGCCTTCTCCTCTCTGAGGTGTCTGTATCGTAGATGTACATGGTGTTGTTGCTGCCGCTCTGAAATCCAGTTACATTGCTGAGGTGTATGTAGACTTGACGTGCCAAGGGAAGATTGCAGGGAGGATTGCAGGGGAAAGAGCCGGGGCTGGAAAGCTGGCGCTGCAGATAAAAAAAATTAAAAAGAGTTTAAACCTAGACTCCCCACCCGTCCCACTCTTGTGAACATGACATCTCAGCTAAGCCTGGAGGGAATTTCATTACTTCTGCCACCGATGTCCACTCGGACTCAAGGATGAATTCATTAGAATTTGGTGGCCAAAGGTCAAAGGTCAAAGGTCACTGTGACCTCACAAAATCTTTTGCCATAACTTGAGAATTCATTCAAATGATGACATTTTATATCCAAAAGGTCAAAGGTCAACGTAACTGTGCCATCATAATGTTCTGCAAAAAAACTGACCATCTCATAAACATATCACTTTTTCTTTTTTTTTTTCTTTAATCTTGCATTGGTTTCATTTGCAGTCACTGTCTAAGCATCTCCATCGTCTGAAGCTGTCACTGTGCCACTAACTTCTCATTATTATATGTTTTCTTTGACGTTCCTCATCTACCAGCAGCAGAACATCCTGCAGCAGAATTTTGTGTCCATTTCCAATAACTGAACAAACTGCAAGGATTTTTAAGAGGGTACACGAAGGCTATTCCCTCTCCTCTCATGTATGTCATCCATATAAGTGTCTTTTCCACTGTATTGTAAGTGAGAGTAAATCGCTGTCATTGTGGAACAAATCTTTAATGTAATGATGCAAGGTAAAAAACCCACCTGATACTGTGAAGAGAGGTTTTGCCTAAAAGACATCTGGGGATTGTCTGCTGTTCTGTCTTGAGGTGACCTCCTCGTCGAAGGAGGCGGTGGTGATGAACCAATGGGATAAACGGAGGACACTTTCATTTTATTATACCCTGTTGATGAACGGCTCTGGTCAACATCGCACACGTTTGCATGTTGAGGTGTAGGCTGGTCTGAAAGGGCACACATATATGTGAAAACACAAGCCACAATGGATGATGTCTTTGTCTGAAACATGAACTAAAAGTCCCCCCCCCCCCACGTTAGCGGTTTCTGTGTAGCGTCAACACCAACTTCCTTTTTACCTTTGACGCTAGCTGCTTTGTCTCTTTGATTTGCAGTCCAAACACCAGCCATTTCCTGGAACAAAAGGAAGTAAAAGTTGTGTTTGTCAGTTGTTTATTACTGATCAGTGGCCCTCATACCTCTAAATTAAAGATGAAGGAGGTTAAAAGCCATAAACATTTTGAAAACTCCTATGCATATTTGCACTCGCCCAATTTACAGGAAAGGTGATTGGAGCTATGTGAGGGCTTCATCCTTTTTGTGGGATGGTTAATGGTGGATGATGTAGTTAAATCCAATAAATAATAGGCCTATGCGTAGTTTTATTCCAAAATGAGACATAATTGTTTATTTGAAATAAAATATTTGAATATATATTCAATGACCGACTGACCATTATCCAAACTCTACATATTTCACCAAGGCTTTTACATTTGCCATGAAAATTCCCCGGGTACGGCAGGAAGTGATGCATGTCATATTTCCCTGAGGCAGCAAAAAAACATGCAGCCTCTGCATTTGAAGAAACACCACAGTATTGACCAATTTGTGGCAAAGAAGAAAAAACTCTCACAGACCACATTGTGAGTCAGTTGCTGTTCATCTATGATTTGAAAAACACTTTCATCCACTCTGTGCTAGAGAGAGGCTGAACAGTGCAGCAAGAGTGTGAATTTTCTTAACCTCACCTGAACTGGTGGACCTCCTGTCGGCACATTATCACAAATGTTCACAGCTTCAACTCCGGGATCTGCTGCAAAATGAACAGCAGGAAATTTCAAGTGTCTGCAGTCTTAATACTGGTTTAACAGACTCAATCAAACTTTGGTCAAATAGAGTTTTGACCAAATAATCTTGACTAACATTCATATAACTACCTTAAGCAGAGCATTGACACCATCCTAGCATTAGGTGTGCTTCAAAGCTGCAGAAAACCTAATTTGGTGGCCCTTTTTTATGCCATCCAGATGTTTCTTACAAGATATTACAAACTCAAAATACAAAGAGTTGCAGACTGAAATTGTTAAAATGGTCTCATTCTTGCAGAGTTAGATGAGATTTATACCATTTCCTTGCCCATAATGTTAAATATGAATCTAAAATAGCAGCTGGCTTCTGCAAGTTTTCATGTGATTCTCAGGTAAGAAAGCAAACAAGCGTGACAGAAAGTCATAAAAAATCTTTAGAAGTGGTGCGTAAAATATCAAAACAGACCTGAAGCCTGAACGATATGAACCCCTTCAACTTGCTCTGTCATTCTTTCTTCTTCCTTTTGCTCCTGGAAAGAGGAACAGTGAATCAGGCAGTGGTATAAGTTAACAGTAAACATAGTGATTTGCTGTGTCATGTCAAAATTTTACAGCCTGTCAGCATGAGTTGTGTGTTTGTGGAGAGATTTGATACTCACCAGTTTCTTCAGCACTTGATAGACAGCATCATTAATTGCATGTTTGTGCATCTTGTACAGGTCCTCTGTGATTTCTGTGCACTCTGCCGAGAACATAAAGAGCATAAAGGTTTATTTTTAGGGCACAATCATCACAAACTACTAAAGGTTTGTTTTTCTGTGTTCAGTATATCTCTGCATCTGTTAGATTTCGGCACTAAATTACATTTAATAATAGACTTTAGCAGCACTTCCGTACTTTTTAGCACCAAGTGGGTTAAATTAGAGCTTCCAGAAAAAATTGGCTCCCCGACTAGAAATTGCAACTTTGAGATGAACGCTATATGTAAGTGGGAAACTGGTCACTCTGACTCGACAAATCAAAACTTTGATGATGGTGCTAGTTGAAAAATTAAAGTTATCATAGTTCATCTTGATGGGAACGTAAATTCATTGGGACATTTCACTAACAAAAATAATAAAGTCATGGTGGCAGAAGAATAAAGATTTTCCCCTTTATTCTTCAATGGTTCAACAGCAGGAGTCAGATTCATCCTCTGTACAAAATATCATGACAATCAACCCAGTAGTTGTTGAGATATTTCACTCTGTTAGATCAACATTGCCAGTACATCAGCTGATTATATCAGGGTATTCTACTCTACGTTCAACTACCCATCAAGTTCCACCAGGATGATACTGATGTCAAACAAGGTCGTTTTCCTACCAGTAGAGGAGGGCCTTTGGGTGGGTTTTGCCTCCCAGCATTTTATCATGAGCTCCATCAGTCGAGTCAACCCTGCACGTCCTGCAGCCTGGGACCTGAGCTCTTCCAACGATGGACGGTCTCCCTGTGGGATGCGAAACCGAACTATGCTGGACATTGCATCTACATTAGAGGGAAGGTTAAAAAATGTGTTAGAGGTTTGGGAAACTATGTCCTTTTTGAAAATGTACCCAAAAATATTTTAAGAGTCTCTTTATTTTCTGCACTAACCAATATCTTTATATTAACAATGAATTAAATTACAAAGTATACAACAAACGGCCGCTCTGATAAACCCACTGTCCAGCACTAAATGGCACAACGCATTATTTCATTTATTCTAAAAATTCTCAACTGTGGTACCCCCTGGTGGCAGTATCAAATCAAGTACGACAATGGCAGAAAAATCACTTTAAAGAAACATAATAGTCACTTACTTGCATATGGTTGCTTCCCTGTGACAATGGACCACAGCAGTATACCATAGCTGAAAGAGAGGCCGAGAGGGTTACATGCCAGGATTACTACTTGTGTCAGTCACACCCAGGTCAATTGTAGTACTTGACTCATAGTTTGTTTTCACTCGTTAAGTGACTCGTGAGAGTTAGTTCATAACAAAAACAGCATAATCATTGCCAGAATACGTGGCAAGCAAAGGGAAGTATTAAGCATTTGGGTGCAGTTTATCGGATGAGGAAGTCACCTACTGTAAGTGCCTGGAAGTTTGACAGATTGCAGTGAATGCTTGTATACTGCTGCTACCAAGACTGAACGTGTTTTTTAATGAATTTGTTTAACAAGTGTTCCGAGTGTAAAAGTGTATGCTTTAGTCTGAATTTCTACAAAGATATAAAGCAAAGTTAGGGACACTCAAAAGTAAAATTACCTGAGTGAAAAAAAAATTATTCTTGGTGCTACAACCTTTGAGTATTTTCCCCAGAGTAAAACCTGTTCATCTAAAATTAAGTGTTGTTATTAATTCTCATATGACAAATGAAACACAATTACTCAAGCCTGGTTCAATGCTCTTGTACCTGTAGATGTCAGAGGCTCGTGTAGGGCTGTACGATATTTCAAAAGCCTCTGGTGGCATATAGCTGATCGTTCCTCCTTCCTCTTCGTTGTCCTTCTTGGAAACTCGGCTGACGCTGTGGTAAACCCTTGCGAGGCCAAAATCTGTGAGCTGGGTAGAAGGAAGGTTTTGGACAAGAAATTTAGCAAAGAGGAAGGAAGCAGTTGTGGGAAGGTTGGAGGGCACAATGGTTAGCGAAAACACAAAAATGGAAGAATGTTTCAACAACATATTGTATTCTACAAAGACCTAGGGTACATGGTGGTAATATGGTGGTAAGGTTTTGCCTCTGTGGAGAGTGTGTGCAGACCTGGCCTTCCCTGAAAGCCTTGGACTCACCTTTACATTGAGATGGAAGTCCAGCAGTACGTTGCTGGGCTTCAGGTCCAGGTGGAGCAGGGCAGGGGAGAGGCTGTGGAGGAAGTTAATACCCAGGGCCACTTGGTTAGCCAGTCTGAAGACCAGCGGCCATGGTAGAGCTTCACATAAGGTTTCCTGCAAGAAAGACAGGACAAGATAACTGCAGTGAAGTACACACTGTCTTTCTACTATATATAGCTACTGTCTATATAAAGAAGGAGGTTGACATAAATAGCAAGTAGCTGCTGTTGAAAACCTGAAAAACTGTTATTAGTGATTCTCTGCTGCTCTTGTGTGCATGGGCTTCGTTATTATTTTTATCTACTAGCTAAATGTTTTTCAGGTGATGATGGTGGTAGATGAAAAGCTAAAGGGTCACCAAAGTGATTATAAGTCATCCTATTGGGGTCACGGCTGCATTCACCTAATCTCATGTCAATCCATCTACTAGCTGTTGAGACATTTTACTAAAAGCCAAAAACATCAAGTTTATTGTGGTGCCAGAGAAAAATCAGGCGAGTCACGCTCATGGAACCATGAATGTGTACCAAATTTTGCACCAATCCATTGAGTATATGTGGCGATACTTCACTGGTTCAGCCAGATTTAAACTCAGATGATCGTTTAAATTATCAGGATTCATCCACTGGGCACCATGAACATTTGTACCAAAGTTCATGGCAATCTATTCAATATTTGTCAGACATATTACTGAAAAAAATATGGAAAAGTCAGGGGGTTGCTAAAATCATCAGGATTCATCCTCTGGGGAACATGAAGGGCAGTGCAAAGTTTCATATCAATCCAATAGTTGTTGAGATATTTCAGTCTGGACCAATCACCCAACAGACGCAGGCATTGCCAAATAGTAAAGAAGGAATCAGGCAGGTAGATACAGCAGACAGGTATATAGTTACCTGTAGGGAGGCTAGTGATCCTCTCTCCATGAACTCCATGACCAGACCGAGGTGTTCCGTAGGTCCAGAGTTCGGCAGTCGACCCTTGAAGACCCCGAGGACCTGAATAACATACGGGTTGCTTCCTCTACTCATCATGTTGACCTCACGCAGCAAAGATGAACTGCTCCTGTGTACGTGTTGGTTTGTGCTGTCAGTAAGTTCCCCTTTTTTTTAACAGCAAACAGAAATTCTTGATAACTACTTACCCATCATCGTGATAGAGGAGCTTAATGGCCACATCGCAACACAACTTATTATGCCTGGCTTTGTAGATTTGTCCAAAGCCTCCGGAACCAATTACCCTCCAGCCCACGAGGCTGGATTCTCCAATCAACCCTGGAGCTGAAGAGCTGGACAGTGCCATATTTCACTAGAGAAGGAAATTATTCATGGTAATGACAATTAAACCCATACAGGCCTGAGAGAATGAAATCCATTGAAATTCATTTTGATTTTGTGTTCACAGACATAAGAATATGTTTTAGATAAGCTTGATTCGGATCAAGGTTTTGTTTTGTTATCACTCAGTAGTAACTGACTCCTCAGTCAGAGAGGTAACGTAAAGGTCAGCCGGTTACTGGTTTAATTCCAGGCTCTGCCCAGTTTTGCCAAATGGACTCTATTTAGGTCTAACTAAACCTCAACCTGATTAGGGATGTAAAGAATAGCTCCAGAGGACACACTTCATACAGTGTAGCATTGTGGAAACTGCCAAATTCAGACACAGGCCAATAAAAGCAGTTCATCTTTCTTGAAGCCTGGCAAAAAGTTACACAGTGTACAGGGCCATAGCTACCCACGAGGACACCAAGGCCATTTCACAAAATTTACCATTGTTGAGTTTGAAAATTTATTTGGATTAGATGAATATAAATCTGTGTAAATAGCCGCTAGGGGGCAGCAGAAACAAGCTGCAAACACTGCACTGAAATGTCTTTAATGATAACAATGTGAAAGTCAGAGCACAATCAAAGTAACTGTATCAGGTCATGTATCTAGAGATGCATTGAATTGTCTTTGGTGCAACTATCTATATATTTTATCATTGATAAATCTAAACTATACTGTATTCTATATTCTAAATTTGTGGGGGGTTTTTTATTACGTCGGCCTGAGTATGATAAATGAAATTTATAAATTAATGCATTTCCTATACCAATGACAATAATCTGAAAGTGAAACATGAAAAGATTGATTACTTTTCAATAAATCATTTGTTTTAGTTTATAAAATGACAGGACACAGTGAAAAATGCTAATCAAAATTTCTCAGAGCCTATGGTAATACCCTCATATCATTTGCTTTTTGATCAATAATCAAAAACCCAAAGATTTTCCACTTATGAAATTGAGCGTTTTTGTTTTGATAAATGGCTTAAATAATATATAATAGTGAGTGTTATAGCCTTTTTGCTTCAACTTTAGGGTTTAAAATCCTTTCTTCGACTCATCTCCCCCTGAAAGGTGTCATTTCAGGAAGTAAAATCGAGACCATCGTGGTCTGTGCTCGACAACATGTTGTCCTTCTGACCCATGAGTACTTAATCGTTACTACATTATCACATGAATTCTCCATATTTTTGGGTCAGTCCGCCTTCATTTTGATCTCAACTACACACCTGTAAAGTTTCATGACTGCATCTTACATGGCTGTGACACTATGGCAGTTACAAAATCTGTCCACACAGAGACAGACAGACAGGCATAGTCTGACAAAATAGGTTGTTCAAAACCACAGCCGTGTCTCTATGACTACATTTTTCCATGATGACACATAAAAATACTTAAAGGTGAAGACAATAGCAGCCCTGCTGTTGCGACTGGTGTTTAGTTAGTTTCTTCCCCTAATTTCTGCCACGAATGTGTCAGCTTTCACACAGGGACACCCAGCTTTTACAACCAACTACACTGACATACACCTACACAGACTGCAGGAAACCACATATTTTTTCTTGTTCAGGTTACTAAGCATGCAAGAGAAAGCCCCCGAGTGGACCAAACAATAAAATTACCTGTTAAATTTAAAAACACAAGAGTCCTGCCACGATAGCTAACTGTTTGACTGTATGGTGTGACATTAAATAATATGCTACCTGCTTTTGTCCACCATCTCAAGACTGAACACCTCCCATTTTGCTTTTAAAGTTCAAGAAATAATGTCTAAATCTACTGTAGCTGAACCTACGACCTTAAAACAACAGATTCATATCATTTAAACATATCATTTTGATAGAAATATAACATTGAAGTTAGGAACTACCACAAAGTGCAACAATTTCCTGATCAAATAAATACAACAGACACACTCAGAAAAAAAAACACTCGTAAGAATCGCAAGGTGATTTTTCAAAAGCAGGGGAACCACTCACCCGTAAGGATATGCTCTTCTTCCTCATTATTCAAACATATCGATGGAGGTAAAAGGGAGTAAAAACCCTCCTGCTCATTCAGTGACTTTCTACTCGCAGCAGCAGCTCTTGTTCCATCTAAACAGGCAAAAGAAGAAGTGAAACCGTGCAGCCTAGATCCATCCCATAAATTTCTCTTCTACTTCTGCTTCTGTGCTGCCCAGCTAACAAGACAGTGAGTGACTACAGCATTTTTTTTTCTTATTTAAAACTATTCCTCATTGTCTGATTGAATGGCTGCGTATGTAGATGTATTTTAGAGGGTCTTTTTTGGTGTGTTTTAATGTGTAAAGTTTATTCAAATGCCTCCATCCAGGGGAAGTTGAGTATGGTTAGAACATATGTTGAGATGGCTGTAACACTTTTAACATCTCCAGTTATGAGAAAGCTGATAATCAGATATATTGAAGCTCTATTTGATCCCAGGCTCATATCTGAAAAAAAAGAGGCTCTGAATAATAAAATTAACACTTTTACAGCCAATTATCTTATTTCATGGTTAAATCATTTTCAAGATTATTGTTTATGACCTTGTTTTGATTATTTGTCCAGCTGAATTTGTACCAAGGAAGTTGTGGTGACAAAATTCTTGTCCTGACCACTAGGCCACAATGATACTTAGTGGTGTTTTTCAAACTCACAACATGAGTGTAAGCTTTTTACAGCTAAAATTATACTAATGTTTGACAGACTTGAACAGACTGTAAAGACTATTATATATATTTTGTCAGCAGAGGGCAGAGTTTGCAAAATGGCTCACAGTAAATGGAAGGTTTACAAAAACCATGGATAAATATCAAGGCTGAATCACCAACAAGGCAAAGCCTTGAAGGCCCTGTCTGCACTATGTATCAGTTAAACTGTGATTAAATGCAAATGTGTTGGGTAATAAGGACTGTTAGAGCATAATAAAAACTGAGCTAACATACACTAGCCTATATTTGAAATCTGCGGTGGCTCCTTTAAGCTTATCTTGAGGTCATGTGTCAAAATCTAGTTTTAATATCTTTTAAAATCTTTCTGTTTAATCAGAGAACTATTACAAGCCAACATCAGAATCAGAATCAGAATCAGAATCAGAATCAGTTTTAACATTTCCATTATATAGTTGTAATTATACACTGTGATGTGATCCCTGAGTGTAGTGTTTCTTTTTTATTTAGAGTCACATGATAAGGTTTCAGAGTGTGTGTGTGTGTGTGTGTGTGTGCCTGCTGACATTACATCACCACTGTAACTTCAGACTCAGGTTAAAGGGGAACTCCAACTATTTTATACATCAAACTCTGCCTGCAGGTCCCGGGGACTGAGCGGCGCTGCATCTGTAAATAGCTGTCTTGGAAACTGAGGGTCGGTGGTGGCTGCTGACTAAAAAGATGAAGATGAGAAAACTCTCTGAGTGTGGAGTTAGGAACAGGTGAGTTCACCTGGCCTCTGTAGGCCACTTCTCATTTGCTGCTTGAGGCCGGAGGCTCCAGGTTACATCAATTTCTCTCGCTCTGCTGCATTGACTATGATGCCTTTTATTACTTTAAAGGTCTATTGTGAGTCCTGACAATGTTAATAGCAGTTCAGTGCTAAACAAGTGGAGGTCTCTCTTAAACACACACGAAATTATTTACCTTAAATACATTTTAAAAACTACTCTTAAGGATGTAGCTGGTGTTACCTTTAATTTCTTTACTGCCAACCAAACCAAGATGTGTTAGTCCGTCTCATCAGCCTCAAACCTGTTTGTTCCTATAGACAAAATCTTTTTAAAAAATCTTTTTAAAAACTCAGTAATTCCCTGAAAATGCTGCACAGTGTGGCTTTTAGTAAATATTAAATACATGGAGTATTTGTTGGGGACTATTTTTAGCCACAGATTAATAAGTCCTGGTGAATGTGTTCATGTTCACTATAATGAAGGAACAAGGTGTGGCTTATTTTGGTGTTTTTAATAGTTTTGGACAATAGTGGAGCTCTATGACACAGAGGGAGGAGCAACACAAACAACAGAAGACAATAGGCTACTGTAGTTAGTATAGAACCATTTCATTGTCGGATTTGGTTGGATTTGCTGACAAAAAAAAAAGAGGATTTATCCTTTAAATGACAAGCTCTGAATCTAGTTTAACCCCTACAAAGTAGCACAGACAGGATGTGGCGTGGGAGGTGACGTTTCTCTTCCTGTTTTAGACTAACTCCATCTCTTCACCGGGGGATCAGACGGATACTGAAACCGTCCTGTAAATGGAAAGCAAACAGCATCTTTGAATAAATCCGTCTCCGCTGGGCCTGGAGTCAGTGAGGGAGGACTGTGGAGGGTTACAGACAGGATCCTGTGTGAGGCCGTGTGTCCTTGAGTCAACCAGCAGTTTTAAAAAAAGACAGAAAAACCCCGCTTCTGACGTCAGTGGAAATCCCCTTTATCTCCCGTTGGACTGAGAAAAAAGTCAATAAAACGTGTGTTAAAATATATTTTAAAATCTACAGGCTGTAAAATATTTAAATGTACGCCTTTATAAATTTGAATTCTCGCTATAATCTATGTTTAAAAAAAAAAAAAGCACAGTAACACTGAAAAACAAAAAAAAAAACACTCATTATGTGAGATTTTGATTCATGAAAAAATATATTTGTACATGGTGTAAGAGTCCACAGACGCACTTGGAGTTTATAAGATGACTAAGAGCGCATTACAAAAACACCATGAACTCCGCACCCAGCTGCAAGGACCCGCCCTGCCTTTGAGATAAGCTGTGTGTGCGTGTGTGTGTGTGTGTGTGTGTGTGTGTGTTTTCGTTTAGTTTCGGTTTTGTCTTCGGGGTTTCCACCGGTGCAAAGATGTCCAGGTCCGCCGCCGCGGCAGCAGCAGCAGCAGCACCGGGCTTCCTTCCTCGTCGGCCTGGGCGCCGCCGCCGCCGCAGCAGCAGCAGCGTCGTTCGGTCACTTTCGGCCGCGCTCCCCCCGCGGAGCGATAAGGCTACTTTGTAACGCTGCGCCGCGGGGAACGGTGAACTTTGATACGGGGAAGGCTACATGTTGTTGTTCTTCTTCGGATTGCGGAAGACCGAAGCGAGCTGCGCTGCCTCCCCGTAGCCGACTGCTGCCACTGGAAACGAAACTTTCAAGTCGACCTCACGTAAGAAGACGACACAGAAAGATGATATTTTATGATTTAAAGTTGTTGTTTTTTTGAGTATCTTTATTTCCTGCTGTGCTCCTGCTAAAAGCACATTCAGCTGTGTGTGTATTTACACTGATAAGCGTTTCACAATACTGAGAATATCGCCAAATAAAACTCCACAGGCCATGTTTGGACGCGTGTAATATATTTTTAGATCGTCTTGTTTGAGATTAAAGTGATTTATTTTTGGGGAGGAGTTGCAGAAGCAGTGAAGAAGTGTGATATGAATCTGCTAAAGTAGGCGTTGTTGTGACTGCACGTCCCAGTCAAGCAAGTTGGAAATAATATGTCAGTGTATTAACAATAGGCTGCAAGCAGAGAGACACACTGCCGCCCTGTTTGCGTGTTGGAGTTTGCAAAAGTATGCTCACTCTCCAAAATAAAAGCCACTGTTAGAGTTTAAACCACTGGTTCATTGTTTATGAGGAGCCAAGGTGACAAATGCTCTTCCTGTGCTCCATATTCAAATGCTGTGCAATGCTGTGCAGAAGTTCCAGGCACTGAAAGTACAATGCTGAATCTTTAATTAAGTAGTGAATAGTTTTTATTTATCAGTTATTTTCATAGAAAGTGCAGTAAACCGTATCACTGAAGAAGCATGTTAACACCAGGCCTGAACAGGGCCCAGGGCTCTGTGGGGGTCCAACCATCTGCTGCAGGACTCCTGGTTCTTCTTATCCCTGCAGATCATTCTTTATGATTCTGGCTGTGTGTCTGGAGTCGCTGTCCTGCTGCAGAATCAATGAGGGACCGATTAGACACCTGCTGGATAAGAGTCTAAACATCTAAAGTGCCTGAAACTCCTGCACAGCGCTGCACACTGCAACGCTGGTGAGAATTAGGACATGACCGCTACCAAACCGCCCACCCATACTGTAAATGAGCACCACACAATCACACTGTAAGCAACACTTCACAATGAACTTTGAAACAAAAAGAAAAACATCACATACACACACGCAAAAGAAAACAAGCCGTAAATATCAAAAGGTGTTTTTGTGCGTTATACAGTCTGTGCTTTGTTATAACAGCGGGGAAGAAGATGTGGATGAAGATCTGATGCAGATTTCATCCGACACCCCGAACTCTTTCAGCTCAAACTGCAACATTTATTTTGAAGAAATTCACCATTCAAATTCAACAAAAACTTAAGCTTGGTTTCGGGGGTGTTTCTTGTGCCAGTGCTCCTTAGGACCCGTGGTTAATTGTGGGGTTACGACAGTAATTTGATTAATTGATTAGTGATTGATTGACAGAAAATTAATTTAGAGCTATTTTGACAACCAAATAATAGTTTGTCCTTTTTTAAGCAAAACAATAAACATTTGTTGTTTGTAGCCTCTCAAAGTTTGTCTTAAATTATAGTAAACTGAATATCTGTGGATTTTGGATGTTGGTCAGACAAAAGAAGACATTTGAAAGTGTCACCTTTGTGTTTAGGGAGTTATAGTGGTTATTTTTTTACTATTTTTTGGCATTTTATAGACAGAATGGCAGATAAAATGATAATGAAAATCTTGTTATGAACTTAATCTTATCCTTTCTTGATAATTTTTGAAGCTGTACGGAAAAAGAAAACATTTTATAGCTTTTTAAAGTCAACAACTTAGTCTTGACATTTGTATGTACATTATTTTACCCATTTTAAGAAAATAATGGTAATAATAATGTTCCAAAACATCAGTGGATCTAAGTGAACTTGAGAGTACAATGTTGATTAAAATGGTAGCAGTCACACAGTTTGTATTTTTGCCACAAAAGTCTAAATTTATTCTAACAGATACATAAAATGTGTTTTTCGCAGTATGTTCGACTCTCTGCCACTGGTGTAAGAACAAGGGATGGACAGTGAGAGAAGTGATGGAGGAGGAGGAGGAGGCGGTGGTGGTGGAGGAGAACCTGAGGTGGAGGATGAGTTCGCGTGTGCTGGGGTGCTGCGGGGATCTCTGGCCTCCCTGCACGGCACCGTGGAGCGGATATTCAGGGTGACGTTTGGGATCGGGTCAGATGATTTGCCGCACGGCAACAACGGGCAGATTTGGCTGAAACTACGCGGGCACAGCAATAATGTGAAAGCTGCCAAAGTAAGACGCATTTCCTCGTTTTATAGTGAACTATAAGTCTAGAGATGAGTCATTTCTTTGGATTGTGTAACCTAAGAAGTTGTCCCCACATCAGTAGAACCTTTTAAAATGACTTATCCTAACCTGCTCTATCCCACATGTTTTTCCTTGTCCTTTGTTACTGCATTTATTTGAAGTTTGTTTTACTCTACTCCTGATTTCAGGCCAGTTTGTAAACCTTGTCTTGTAAAATTTGCTGCATCAGTAAAGTCATATTGTTGTTGCCATTAGCGTCAACTCTACAGTTCACTTAGAGAAAAGGCACCGTTCCTGTGAAATGACTCATCCAGGGTTTTTAAATGTTGATCTCTGTTGAGTTTCAGTGCAGTGCGGTGAGACTGCTGACACATGCGTCAGAATGATTGACAACAAAAGATGAAAATTAGTTCTGGTAACTCATAAATGAAAGTAGATGACTTCAAACCAAACTGCAAAGTTTTATTTTTGGTCACAACGCTCATGCAGTATCTCTGCTGAGTAACATCAGTCCTCATGCAATAACAAAACAATAAAACCAGTTGTCACATGATTGTCAAGCACATATAGACTATGAGTGTGTGCATATGCAAACCATACACAGGTGTATTTCCTCTTTGCTTAGACCCATGGACAGGTTATGAGACAATGGGCCCCTTGGCACAGATATGTAAAGAGAGACAGGAAACAATTACTGTGTGTCTTTGTTTGTTGTTGTTCTTTGTGTCTTTTTGTGGTTTTTTTTTTTTTTTTTGGTTGTCACTTTGCATTTTTTGGTCTCATCTTGTCTCTTATTATTATTTTTTGTAGTTATTTTGTGCTTCTTTTGGAGTCTTCTTGCAACTGCTGGTGGTCGTTCGTGTCTCTGTGTAGTTGCTTTGTTCTTTTTTTGTGATTGCGTTGCATCTTCTCTTAGTGGTCCCTCTGTGATTCCTTGTGCTTGTTTTGTGTCTCTCTGTAATTGTTTGATTGACTTGTACCAAGAAATGTTAAGAGTCAATTCCAACAGAGGCTCTGGCTCAGGGGCCCCCTTTCTCTCTGTCTTTTTCTCTGACCCCTGACATTTCACACATCAGCTGTTTGGCCTTCTTCATTTAAGCTTCTACAAACTCAATCCTCCACCTCACAAAATCACAACTCAAGGACCACTTACTCACTTTATGTCATTATACAGTAGGTTATAATAATATTAATCAAAATATAGAATTACAGAGAGTTGGAATATGTGAGCTGATATTATATAATGATGATAATAAACTGTTTTTCTTTCTTAAAATAGACATAATATTTAGATTTTGTCCACTACTACAGTATTTTCACCTCCACTACAGTAATAGTTTAACAACACAATAATGATATTGAATATTTCTTTCTTTTAGTTATTTGTGAAAGGGGTTGTGAACCAGGAGGAGCAGCAGGAGGTTTCCTACCCAATGTTCCTTCACTGTGTCTTCTGTGGAGCCAGAGGGCTGTTCATGGACTGCCTGATGAAAAGCACCTCAGCTCACATAGTGGTAAGTGGTGGATTCAGGGTCTTTGTTTTACAAGAAAAGAGGAGGTTCACAAAGCAGAAATTAGGATGGAAACCAAAAAGTCAGATATTTTTTTCTTAGCCAGGAATAAGGAGGGGAGCCAGTTAATGCTGATACTGATCTTCATTAAGTGGCCACATAATAGTTGCTTTATTTGGCAATTTAAAATGTGAATGTAAAAATGTGGAATTGCATTGCTTTGAATGGGTTGAGCAAGTTAAAAAAACCCATGTGATAAGTATTAACGCGGCCATATAATAAAATTAAAACAGTAACTAATTGATTAAAACATTTGACTCCTCACATCCTCCCTATTACGTCTACTCTTGCATTATTTTCTATTCAATATATATAGAGTACTCTGATGAATTATTACTCACCTACTTCTTCATCCAAATCCCACATCCGCACAAACCACTGGGTACTTCATTCATAATGTGCCATCTATGAGTAACGCAATAATGATATTGACTAATAATGTGATATGTTGGGACTACATTCTTGTTATTCCTGCAAAAAAATTACATTATTAGTCAACATCATTATTATGTCATCAGCTACACCCCTTATGAAGTAACAGCTGCCTCATAATGTAACACTGTGATGTTGCCACTGGGAATTTTTAGTTTTTTATGAACAGTTTTCTTATAATACAAATATAGAACTCATGGAAATTTTATTATCTTTTTACAACTTCCCTTTTCACAATTAGTTATTATATATTATTACAAATTCCTTGGAAGTTCCTTATCCATGTGTCTTTACCCATTTGACACCAAAACGGGTGTAGTTACCAAAGGGTTTCTTCAAAGTTGATGTACCTGATCAGCTTATCTAAAAAACAGATGTTCCTCAAACAATGGAGGTCAATGTTGACCTTCATCTGTAATTATTCCAAAGCACCAATATTGATATGTAATAAGGTAATCAAAAGACTGGCCTCAACCCAGTAGGGCTAAAGCACAAAAAAATGTGCAGTGAAAAAGTTAGCTCAGGTTTTTGCCAGGCATCAACGCAAAGTCATTCAGCAAGGTGCTGCATTGGCCAGTCAAATACAAAGAAGCAAAAGTCTTGCTATTACTTTCTAACATGAACGTCATGCTTTTTTCACGATCATTATGACAATGTTTTCTCAAACCCGTGACTCTGATACTCAATACTATTTTGCTGACATTAAGACGACTAAAAGAAATGTCCGTCTGCTTTCCTCTCACCAAAACCAGGTTGGCTCTCAAGGATTCCTGCTTATATCAGGTCTAGCGGAGCCGGTGGTGCGAGCCTACTCCCTTATTACAGACCTGGTGGATAGATATGAGGGCACACAATCCAGACGCCCTGAGAATGGGGACAGAGGCTCAGGTGAGTCTCTGGATTCACGGCGGGCCTTCAAAATTCTGGTTGAGAAATGGGAGGACAGGCACACCCTGGATCTTCTGGTGCTCCCGGGGGCAGTGAAGGAAATCTTGCTGGATTTGGTGAGAGAATCGGGACTTGGATCAAGCCCAGAGCTGGCAGTGACAGACAGAAGCGAATCAGAGGACAGATGGGACCAACCCTCTGCCATTACGTACACACCCCCTGAACCTTCCAACACTACTGATCGGTGGGTTGAAGGGATGACCGCAGGTTCAGGGAAAGACACAGCAGCCAAGGGCTCCTTCCAGTCTTTCTCTGCATCTGCAGGTGCCCGGGGAAGGGCAGAGGGTGCTGAGGAAAGACTTATGCATTCTCCACAGGAGGTAGGAGAAGAGGGACAGCCAGAGCAGAGGGTAACATTAGGTATCAAAGATAAAGACAGGCTTGAGGGGGAGGAAGAACAGGAGCAGCAACTATCAATGGGAAACAAGGAGTTCTTGCTTCTTTTGAAGTTCTTCACAGCCATGGGGTACACAGAGGATGTCGTAAAACGAGTACTTGCCCGAACGGGACCTAAAGAGGCCTCACAGATTTTGGACTTAGTCCAACAGGAGCAGGACCGCAGTGACCGGGAGCAGATGCTTCATGGTGGCCCAGACGCAAAACACAAAGATGGTGTTACCCTGAATAAGAGCGAGGGGAACCGACCCTGTGAGACAGAGCACAGGGAGGACGAAGAAACACCAGCAGGAGGAGATAAGGCGATAAGTAGTAATGGAGAGGTGGGAGAAGTTCGTGAGGGAGAGGGGCATGGAGCTGCAGGATGCACGAGACACTTTGAGGGAGGTAGTGTAGAGGAAAAGGAGGAAGGACACGAGGAAGACTTTGTCCTGGGAGTGTTGAAGAAAGCTGCAGCCAGCTGTGGGTACACCGAACACAAAGTAGCCAAAGTCTACAACATGTTGCCCGATCGATCCACCCACCAGCTGCTCCTGGAGCTGCAGAGAGAGGGAAGCAAAGAGACAGATTTCAGGGAGGGTCCGAGAGAGATGGATGATGTGGTGCTGGAGAGAGACGGACCAAAAGACGGACCACCAGAGGAAAAAGAAAAGAGAGAGTCTGATGATGAAGGATGGGTAAAAGTGCCAGATCTAACTGTACCTGTTGCAGAACCAAATTTGTCTTCTTGGATTGATAAACCCCAGCAGCCCCCTATGAGTAAATACACCTCGCAGCCAAAGCGACACAGGCCTTCAAAGTCACAAACGCCACACCAGATCCTTCCTGAAGTCAAAGGACCACCCATGCCTACTTATTCCACCTCCCTAGATCCTCCACTCACCAATTTCCAAACTGACAAACATCATGACCAAATCTACTGGCCCAATCCATCCACCTCAAAACAAAGTCATTCAACTTACGTCAACGTTTTAAATCCAAAGCCCCCGTCCTCCAGCTCTGTAAAACAGGCACTTCAAGCCTCTCAACCCCCCATCTTCCACAGGAACGACTCGTCTCCCACCAGAGGGAGGGAAAGACGGGGTTTCGTGCCTTCTTCTTCAGTGGTGGTGACAGGCGAGCAGCGTTTCCTGGAGGGGCTGCAGACGCCATTTCAACTAAAGCTAACAGACAAGCCAGGAGACCCGACACTAAGGACGATCATCATCGACGGCAGCAACGTGGCCATGAGGTGGGAATGACAACAAAAAGTGGCAAAGTTGTGTTGTACATTTTATTAGGTTTATTTTAAATGAGGTTAATATAGGACAGACATTTAGGTTGTGTTTCCCATTTTCTCTTTGAGGAAAGTACAGGATTGTTCTGACATTTGAAGAGATATTTAATCCAGGATGGGTGGGGGGCCCACTACCTTTCTTTGTCCATGGGTCTATTTTCTCATAATCTGTCCACTAATTTTCTCTGCCAAAGATCGACACATCAATCTGTAACACGACTCTATGACCAGGAATTAACCTTGTTTTTATAGTTCAGCAGAGTGGAGATTCTTCGCAGCTTTTCATGTCGATCAAATCAATAGTTTGAACCCATTAACCTCATAGTTTTAAATCAGGACCTCCAGTATTTGTATCAAGCAGTTTGGGAAAAATCCGATGTAAAAGTCAGTGTGTTACGGCTGTTGTCTATGGATTGGGCTCACTTAATCAATATCAATGTTGACTAATTTAGAGGCTACCACTAAAAACTGTAGTTTTTCTGGGGTCTTGCCCCACAACATGTGAGCTCAGATTTTAACTGAATCTTTGAGTTGTACTTAATTATAACTTAAGTGACTTGTAAAAAAGCTGAATTGAATAGATATGATTAGGTAGATAGGAATTCAAAAGGATTCAGGTTTGAGTGGATTTGATACTGACTTCAGATTCAATAAAATGCCATTAAACCTCATAATCATCACGATACAACCCCACAGTGTGGGCAGTGCAGCCTGTAGTGCTGGTCTCTGGTTGTTGGTTAAAGACCCTTTGCTGCTGCTTGATCGATAAAAGGCATCACTTTATTAATGGCAGGGGAGTTTGTCTCACTGATGCTGTGTAGAACAGCATATGTACAAGCTCTAAAAAGTATCAGTTGTATCAGTAAATATCTGTCAGGGACAAAGTAGCAACTGCAGATATTAAAAATATGACATCTGTTCAGTTTTGAAGATGCAATCTGCAACTGTGATCATAGAAGATTAGGTTCACAATAGGATATTTTTTCAACAGGATTTGTGTTCCACATTCGTAGATGTAAGGTTTTATTATAAAACTCATTGTTTTCCACAGTCACGGGTTGGGTCACTTCTTCTCCTGTCGCGGAATCGCCCTTGCCGTCCAGCATTTCTGGGACAGAGGCCATCGTCGCATCATCACCTTCCTGCCACAGTGGAGACAGAAGAGTGACCCCAAGATCAAAGGTAACACATTTTAAGCTTAATATTTCCATTATAGAAACTAAAAGTATAGTTTTAATAATTTCCATGGTGTATACACTTCAAAGCTGCAAACATTAATCAATTTTGTGATTTATTTTAAATTAAAGAGGTAGTTTAGTCACCAAATAGTCAGAAATTGGTTTTAAAAACCCAAAATCAATTTACAATCACATTAAGACAAAGAAAACAGCAAATTCTCATGTTTGAGAAGCTGGAACAAATGAGTCATTGGCAAGAAAACTGCTTCAACAATTAATCAATTATCAAAATTGCTTATAGCTTCTTATAGCTAATTTTGTGTGTGCACTTGTTGTGCCTCATTTACTACAATAAAATGTTGCATTCACATTAGCCCTTTTCCAGAACATACCCTGATGTATATTTAAATACTGTAATATATGCATATAATGTAAAGGATATGAGATTTACAGAAACACGCAAAAACATTAGCATGTAGCGATTGGATGCATCTCCAACTTCATCTTTCAGCTGATGAACTATCTCCTCCAGCTTTTTGTTAAACATTGTGAATGCTATGAAAAACAGTTTCCAGTATAGGTCTGGGTGCCATAGCAACCTGTCATATCCTCTGTGGAGTGCATGTTGGTGGTTTTAAAATTTATGCTTATATTTGATTCTGATTCACATGAATGGGAAAAACGAAATCAGAGGCGGGCAAACATGTGAGTGTGTGGGTGTGTGTTTTCCCTTTAGTGCAGATTTAACACAGTGTTTGTTCTGCCTCTCAGAGCAGCACTATCTGACTGAGCTGCAGACGCTGGGCCTGCTCTCCTACACCCCCTCCAGAGAGGTCCAGGGCAAGAGGATCAGCTCATACGATGACAGGTAGCTGGACACCCACCTAAAAAAAGAGGTGTAATAGCCAGTATGTTTTGTCTGTGTTATAATAGCAGGTGGCAGAGGTTAGAGAAGAAAGTGAATAAACAGAAAGTCACTAGTTTCGATCACTGTCTTGTAAAATCTGTGTGAAAGTGAGAAACACTCTCACCACCAGTGGCTACTGTTGATGTGCTGCTCCAGTGAAAATGTCGAGTGTTAATGTTTAACTGGAGCTCTCTGTAGTCATGATTGTGACACAGGATGTTGTTGAACAACACTTTTTCTTTTTATGCAGGTGAGGTAAGAAACTCATTTCGGAGTTACGTTAAAACTTCAGCAACAAAAAAAAAAAGACAACAATTATTTAATTGTTTATTAACAATTTTAAATGATGATACAGTAGCATATTTCAAATCATTCTTATGGTACCTTTTTTTTTTTTGTTTGTTTTTTGTTTGTAAAAACCTACCCTCTACTATACAATAATACTGTGCCCCAAAACCATACTGCATACAATTCTGTACTGTATGTGCAACATACTAATTATCATAGTATACCATTTTAGGCGTTCTTCACAACATTTAATATTTTTTTTAAATTATTTTTCCAAGATTTCCTGGAGCTGATGCACCACCACCCAGAAATTACTCTATTCTTTGCAACTGTGAACAGCTACATTATTTCCTCTGTGCATTGCATTGTGGGAAAATAGCATGCATCAACAGCACACTCAAAAATCTGTCGTATTTAATACACCATCTGTCAGTAGGTTGTTTAGTCTTGGGAAAGGAGAGTTATGTTGCTTTTGGTCCATTCATTCATGCCTAGGACTACCACTGTGGGGCGCCAAAGTCTTAAAAAGATTTTGGCTTCTTCTCAAGTTTGTTTTTATATGTCTCTTCCATCTTCTCCCTTGTTTCCTCAGATTCATGCTGCAGCACGCCCAAAAGACAGACGGAGTGATCGTAACTAACGACAACCTGAGGGACCTCTCAGATGAGTCCCCTGTGTGGAGGGACATCATCAAAAAGAGGTAGAAAAAGACTGCACATCATTCAAATGTGACATACAATCAGGATTAGAAATTAGAAATTAGAAAATAAGGCGTTTATTAGCATTAACAGCTGTTTACTTTCCAGTCTAGAAGAAATGTTGCGAGTTTAGTATCAAACGTCATTCCCTCTCTCACCAACAGCTGTCTCCAGTGGTGGGAAGCAACGCCAATGTTAACTCTTGACTCTCTCATGACTTTGCTTCTGCTGAAGTTAGCACGCTAACCAGCTAGCCCCGGCCCGTCTCGTCACTTTCAGATAGTGACTCACTGCAACCTCCAATCTGCGTTAAGACGTAACGCTGCTCAGAGGGCGTATTGTAACCTCTTGTCTTGTAAAGGCAACAACGGCCAAAGCTGTTGTCAAGCAACAATCACCACCACTGTCTCCCGGCAAGAAACCACGTTTGGCTGCAGAGAAAACTTACAAATAGCTCCTTTAAGACTGAAGTAGGGTTCAGGTTAGGAGCAAACAACCAAGATCAGATACGTGAACTCTGTTTCTACTAACTACTTACAAATTACACATAAAATGACGCTACAGTGAAAAAGTAGATGGCTGTAATAGCGGAGGCAACTACTGGAAATCACCTGGTAAAAGTAGTGGTAAAATTTAGAATCACATTTGGATGAAGAGGCCACGTGTTATGTCTGAATTGGCATCCTGATTTTAAGGAGACCAAATTCCAAAATACCGAACTCAGGATGTCTGGAGGAAAGTGTCTTATGGTTGCTGTGAGTGGACATGTGACAGTTCCTTTCCTGATTGTGTCTATCAAACAGAGATATGGGACTGGTCTGCTGATTTAGTCCTATCTTCTCTATGTAGTCCTAAAGGTTAAACAGTTGTGGCATGGCAGCAACCCGCCTGCTCCCAGAGAGACCTGTGGAATCTCTAATGGGGCCCTCCAGAGCCATTAGCCTTATCTTCTGCCCTCTTCAGGAAGCTTTGATCTGTCTTTAGATGTAAACACTGGTCCAGGTTTGATGTTCTGGTCAGAGCAGAAAATGTCTGTGAAACTAATTTACAGCTGTGAGTCCTGAAGCTGAGTGAATAATTGGGGGCTGTCTGAAATCCTTCACACCTCACATGTGTTTGTCTTGTGTTCTGCTCAGAGACTTCCAGCATTTGTAGACATTACCTTGGGATTTTTGAAACCTGGATGGATGTTTTTCACAACTTTCTATTGACTGACTGATTGAGTAATTGAAAGTATAATCAACAGATTAATCAACACTAAAAGTTATTATTAGAGATGCCAAAAATGCAGAGCAGAGAGCTGAAGTTTTAACCTCTTGTATGAAAGCTGTTTAAAGGGTCCTCCACTAATAACAGTGCTGTCATGTTGCATCCCCAGACTCCTTCAGTACACATTTGTTGGAGATCACTTCATGGTGCCGGACGACCCTCTCGGGAGAGGAGGACCTCACCTGGATAACTTTCTACGGTCAGAGCATAGGTATTACACACATACATAATTCTCTTCCATTTGTGCTAATAATACATGTGTATTTGCATATTTTAACCTCATTCAAAAAAGGTTTTCTCCCCCCGTGCATTTGCCGCTGTTAACTACCTTGTCTGCAAACAATTTCAGAGGGTTAAAAAGAATAGATTTTGGTGATGAGGATACCTTTTATGTGATGTTTATGCTTTCATAAGAAAAATCTGTATAACGCTGAATGCCCTTTGTTTCCTCTCAGGACTCCTGACCCAGGAAACCACTCTTATGCTGGTGTAGCCACGAATTTCCCTTCCTCCAAACCTCCACGTTCCCAAACGGAGGTGCTGAACTTCCGCGACCGAACACTGGGTGGTGGTCCGGATCAAGCGGGCAGAGGGGGCCGGGGGAAAGGGAGAGGTCATGGGAAGGGATGGGATGTGGGACACCAGCACAGGCAGCAAGGAGCTGCAGGTCCTGGACAAGTGTTCAGGGCTGAGAGGAATCCAGAGGAAACGGCCCGCCTAAGAGAGCAGCTCTGTCAGGTTTTCCCAGGACAGGACAACATGGTGACGCTGGTGCTGCAGTGCCACGCAACAGTGACGGACATCAACATGCTGTCTGATCTGATCTTGGAGCAGCAGAAGGACTAGAAATCTTTTCGTTTTTGTGTTTTCTCTGGGTTAATGCAGACTTTTCTTAAGCTGAATTTACTACAGCAAATCATACGGGCTAATCACTGCAAGGATTTTACAAAAATAACAAATTATAAGATGAGTGGTTGAATTTTCTGTTGACAGTCCAACAAATATAATTTACCTATAATGTCCTGTGTTTGAATATAGGTTCTTTGTCTCATGTATTCCCTATAGCAAGAGCCCAGATACCAAACATGAAACAGTATGTAAATCCTGCTTACTTGTTGTTAGAGACAGACTAGGTTTGTTAGTACCAGCCCCTGCTTGGCCACTTTTGTCTTTCCTATCTAAAACAACAGTGCTTAAGTTTCAACCAAATACCTGCAAAACTAATAACATTCCCATGAGCATCGCTTGTTGGCTACTTTGTCTTTAGTGTGTTAGCATGCTAACACGCTAAACGAACACATGGACACAGTAAACATTGTACCTGCTAAACACCAACATGCTACTGATGCATACTGATGTTAGCATTTAGCTCAGATACAGCCTCACAAAGCCACTAGCAGACTCTTAAGTCTTATTTAAGTCTTCTGAAAAGCGCAACAGATGCGTAATGATGCCAGCCGTTTTCCTCAGGGGTGTTTTAATGATGTGAGGTCGCCGGTCCTCATCAGGTGACCACACACCTCTTGGAAAAGCAGCGTGCAAGCGGATAAGCGTTGGTTGTGTTGTTCTCTTTTGTGTTTTACTTTTGTTAGATCCAGCACTGTGTGTATTGTTTGTCAACTTTGGAGAAACTCGAGTTGAGAAACTGTGTTATTTTTAGAACAAGAGCAATGGACCTCAGATTTTATAGCCACCAGTTGGGTTAAAAAAAAGAAACTCTTTGCAGACCATCCGGTGTGAGTGGTGCCCCGGTGTTGTGTAGGTGTGGACAATTGTGTGTATAAGAAAAACACCAAACCGGTCCTTAAAATATTTTACTCTCAAGTTTATATATTTAACTTATTTTAACCAGAGTGTGTCGAGATGAGGAATCTGAACTTAATGAGGGGAGACCAAACCAGCAGGTGTTAGCAAATGAAGGCTACTGAAATTTTCATTCAGATCTTCAATTCAGCCCATCAAATGCAATTTTTAACATATTTTACCAATTGTGAAATAGAAAAATTGTTGGTATTGTTTATATTTGTACATTTTTAAGATCTTGATGGTAAATTCTGATGGTTATTGTTTCATAAATCAGATTATGAAACTGTATTATGAGTATGTCTTGATTGAAAGGAGTAAAAAATAAAATCTGTGTTGATGTTGGGTCTTGATGTTGGGTTTGAAGGTGTTTCTCTGGTACTTCAGTTTTTTCTCCCAGAATCAGCAGCTTAAAATAATCTTAAACTAGGAAGAGACTAAACCTACATCTGTCGTAAGAGCTGACGGAGTCTGACTGACTGAAAAAGTGTAGTATACTATTTTACTATTTATAGTTTTAGGGGATAGTAAGACACTGAGGTTGAAACTGGGTTAAATTGGGTTAAAAAGTTATGTCTATGTTTCATATTATAAATATTTCAATTTAAAGACTTTATTTCGTTGTGAAGCACAACTAGAAACGACTAGAAATCAGTTTGAAATGTTCAGATATTGGACTCTGGTTGGGGCACAAGGTGATCAGGGTTTTAGAACTTAAATCAGAACAAAATGAGTATATATAAATATAAATAGAATCTATATAAATACAAATAGTAAATATAGATTCAGGCACAGGTTCCAGCAACTGCAATGCAAAAAACAGCCTTTTATATGGCAAATATATTGACAGTAGAGTTACTGTAAATATAGACTGTCATATGTACTATTTCAAGCTGTTTATTCACAATATAAATCTCTACTCGCCAGTCACATCTTACTTCCCACGTGTGATGTATAAGCAGGCAGTTCACTATTATTTCCACCAGAGGCTGCACTTTACCAATGTTTATCTGGAAGTGCGACAAGAGAGTGAAGCCTTGAACTCCAGTCAATAGGATTTAAGTAAAGCAATGCAATTAATAACATATTTTACAAATATAATTTCCTTCTTTAACACTTGGTTTTCTGTGTTACATGTTTTGAAATAAAGAAAAAATCGATAGAAGACTTGTATTCAAATGAAAACTCCGCATGAAAACAAAGATTGTTTCTTTAAGGCAGAAGTGGTAAAAGTTTATTGATGTTTTGTCCCTTTACACATACAGAAATTACCATAGCAAATGCAAATGTTTTAACAGTGAATAATATGTCCTCTCGTGAACAGGTGAGCTTTTCAGAGAGACGTTTGAGAGCAGAGTGACCTGACCTGAATCCATGTTGATGAGCAAAACCACAACAGCATTTAAACCTTATGTCATTATTCAGCCCAGAACTGTAGGAAATGCACTCATCTGCAAAATGTCCTGTTTCTCCTGTAGACACACACACACACACACACACACACACATATGAATGCACAAAATACACTGGCGTTTACAGCAGAAAGGATGAAGATCACTACAGGATGACTCGTCGCTTTTCTGGACTTCACAGAGGTGGATTAAGTAGCCTCTTTCTGAGAATAGAAGCATATTAAACCGGTTAGGTGAGTTATGAACAATAGCGACAATAGACAGTACATCTATTTTGGGAACATCCTGAGCGGGACAGATTTTTTTCACTCAGGTGTATGAAAGAAAATAAATGCAGTGTATATAATATTCAGCACGTCTAATGGCATCTGACTCACCTCAGCAGTGGGTGGTAGCTGCAGGCCTGCATATTGGAAAAAATTAGTTTAACACATTTTAATATTATGCAATGATGGAGAAGTACAGGCACATAACAGTGAGCGCAAACCCAAGAGGAAAAAGTAAATATCATAAGACAGGGAATAGATTTTACTGGGTTCTTATTTATAAGGCACAAATGACCCTAATCTTGTATGTATTTGCCCCAAATCGCTGCTCTGGAGGATGTAAATAGGTCCAAATGGTTTAGAAAATTATAAATTTAAAAATGTTGTAGCGACACAGAAGGGTGGAGACAGTGGAAAGTCTCCCAGCATGCACCGGGCAACAGATACATGAAAATCATCCTCTGTTTATGGCTGTGCCCGCAGTATTTCTAGTATTACTTTGGTTGACATTGTGTTTTATGTATTTAGCCTGTGAGTGTTGTACTTACGTTTGGTAACACTTTCAGATATAAGTGAAGAGGTGACTCATTTATATGCGTTGACTACTTGAGGTCGAGCTTGCTAGCTTCTTACAATAAAGATATACATATATGCATGTATAAAATCTTTTTCTCTATTGTCATGAAACTACTAGATGCTAATTTGTCTTTGCATGTTACAAAGTCAGTGTTTTTGACTGTCTCTAAGTTGCTTACCTTACTATTTTAATTTCTTCAGATCATTGTGTTTTCGTTTTATATTTTGTTGATGTCCTCCCGAGAATAAATGTTCGGAGTGAGGGTTGCAGAAATGTGGTTTAAAGGTGTTTTTGGGCATTACTACCACCTTATAACTACTTTGGTTACTAGTTAACTTATGTAAAGACGGAAAGAGATGAAGAGAAAGAGAAAGCACAAGGCAGGTTTGTTTAGTTGCGTGCTTTCCTCTTAACCTGCTTTTGCATTTAAATTTTGCTCTCTCTCTGACTGGTTGGCTTTCCGATGTTTGCCGGGTTACATCCGGATTGTTCCCTTTGTTTTGTGTCCTGTTGTATTTATAGATGTAAACCAGTGAGAGCAAGCAAACCTTTCATTATTGCCGTGTTAGACACACGCACCACAGTGACACGTTAATGAAATTCAAAATGTATTTCACAATTCAAAGTAAAGTCACAGTCATGGGGACAGATCTCCAACGTGCAGCATGTCAGATGGTGAACATGTACAGAATACAGAGCCGCACTAAGAATAGGCTACAAGTCCTGCCTTCAAAATAAGAGTAGGCCCTAAAGAAGCATTACCAGTAAAAATCTTCTATTCTAAGTATCAGCTTTTGTAAAGAAATGTCTCTTTTCCGAGTTTTATGTGTTTCGAAATTTTACCATAATTGAGCAAGAAGCCGTGAAAGACTTTAACTACAATGTGACCTTTAAATGATTAAATTCAAGAAAAGAGAGAAATTTATTTTGTTTCTTCCCATGTCCAAGTGCACAGTGAGCTTACCCGACAAATCACTGCAGTCTGAGTGTAAACACTCCTTCATTTTAACTTTAATATCGTTCAATATTTGAAATTTAAGTGAATTTATATGAGCTCTTGACACCACACCATGTGGGTGGCCTTCATCTGGAACTAAAAACTGCAGCTGCACCATCCACATTACGGTATGACCGTGTGTGTTTGCTTAAGCTGTAAAATTGCTTGTTCTACAATATAGGGAAATATTGCTAAACCAATAAAGCTGTTTGATTTGAAAAAAAAGAAAGAAATAAGACAGAGGTGCACAGGGAGGAGAGAGAAACAGAGACGGTGTCTTCTATTTATACATGATAAAAACAAACTGCAGTCTTATAATTCAATTTGTCATAAAGCAAGACGTGTGGGGCGTTTGCTTTTTATGTTGAAACACACGCAGGTGAGCGTGTCTCACTTTAACTGTTACCAGTACGCTGTTGATTTCATTACCTATGTTTTTTATATCACTGCTTTCTAAATTATTAATTGTATGTAATACTATTTTTGCATGGACTTATGCAGTTCCCAATGTATTGAGTTCATGCAACTGAAACTATGAGGCGATTTAATACAACAGCCTAATGCTCAGTTTGTGTTGAATGTGTTTGATTCGACCTAGTTGTCAGTGTGGAAGCTGTTTGTGATGCTGTGTCCCGCACTACACTGAGACATGAAAGTTTAGTCCAACCATATTAACACAATTCATAAGCAAGCGCCACAAACTGCAGCAACCATCACAAAGAGAAGCAAAACGACCACAAAGAGGAGCAAAAATGACAACAAACTACATTTTGCATCTCACTGTGGAGGTCCTGCTGCAGTGGTCGGGCAACTGGCAGCAATAACATCAGATTTATTTTTTAAACTTTCAATATCAAGCTGGCAGTCTCACATTGAGCTGTCCAAACAGAGACTCTCCTCCCACCTGAGATGCTCATTCTACTTTCATCCAGGTTGAGAGTGAATGACAGTCACAATAGTGTCACAGAAACATTTACCCACAGAATCACTTCCTCTGTAGCGATTTTGTCTACAAAATAAAAGCGCAGGAATGTTCGGGGTTTTTTTTTTTGTTGCAATTTTATAGTTCAAACAAGCTTTTAGCTTTTATTATGAAAAGCTCTGACAGGAAGTTCCCTGAAATAGCGGACATATGACATGATATGAAAAAAATAACAACAGTTCAATGAATCAGTCAAATACATGTATATATATGTGTGACTGTGGCCGCACAATAAAGTAAATTTAATTATTTAATTTACATTTTCATCCATCAATTAGCTTTCGATTATGTTCTTGGGAAAAAATTACTAACTCACCTGTCTTATTCTGTTGTGGATGGGGGGGGGGGGGTCAGCTTGCCTTTGCCCAGGGGCCCATTATCTCCTAACCCATCCGTGGTCCCTCCTCTCCATCTCTCAGCCTCTCTGTTTACCTCCTCCTGTTTGCACAGCCGAACCTGAGCGCTCGTCCCCGCCTGCTCGCCCCCGCCTGCTCGCCCCCGCGCTCACCTGCTCGACGGTGGCGCGGCCGCTCGCAAGTGGAACCGGACTTTCTCACGTCTGCTTTTTTTAGAGGAGAAAATACGTGTTTTAGCGGGTTAATGTGCCTTTTTTTTTTTTTTTTTTAACTCGTTTGTGAAGGTTAAAAGTGTGTGATGCGGCTCTCTGGTAACAGCTGAAGGATGACGGAGGAAGTTGAGCGAGAAAGAGGGAAACATGTGAAAGCTGCCTAACGATGAAAGGGAGAGACGTTAACTTTACTAAGAAATATAAGGTAAGAATATTATTTTTTCCTTTTCCTTTTTAATTATTTCACGTACATTAATATGTTAATGTCCTAACCCTGTGTTTTTCCTGTCCTGTAAGATAATTAATTAGCCGGTTGAACTTAATTAACTCAATTAAAGTTACTGAGCCGACAATATTAATATCATAACAGAGCTTTGAGCTGTGTGAAGTAGAATAAAAACGACCTAAAACTATAATTTGTGTTAATAAAGTAATAAATAAAATATAGTTTGTCGGTAGACTCCATGCTTTCATATGTAGCTGACTGGTAGCTGATTATTCAAGTGTCCAGGCTTTAACCCGTTACAACACATAGAGCTAGATTTTCAAGATAGCTTTGTTCACACACTTTTGCACATTGGTGATAACATCTTTTTCCGTATTTTCCTTTTCAAACTAAACCATTTAGAGATGTATCTGCAGTCGTTTTATTTCTGAAATCACAGAAGAAACTGGATGCCTGTGTTATATACCCGTTATAATAAAACTCAAGCAATTAGCTTAGTCAATTAATTGGTTCTTTCAAATATGAGGATTTGCTGCTTTGTTGGTCCATTTGAGATTTTCAAACCGGCATTTTGAGAACTGCTTGGTGTCTCAAAAGTCGTGGTGCCTAGTTTTCACTTATTTCTGGCATTTTACACAAGTTAACAATGGGGCCGAAAGTGAAAGGTGAAAGGTTAATCAGTAATTGTTAAGATAATTGGCAAAAGTTGCAAAGTCACATAGTAGGAATAGGAGAAATTGTAATTTTCTCTATTTTTAGGCAGTCTAGAAAGAATTTGTGTTTTGTAATCTTGTTTTCTTTAATTTGTCGGAATGATAGGTTGTTCCCCAATGAAGAAAATGAAAAAATAGGATGTTCTTTGTTTGATTTGGATCTATTAAAAGGTCTGAGTTGGGTTTGGAAAACCCCTTTTCATTTTGCTGTTTCTCAGACAGCCAGAACAGAGTAGTGAAACCAGCAGACAGGGAAAAAGGACACCAGTGGAACAGCCATTCACACAAATACGAACAATAAAAGTACTGTCACAGAAGTGCTTCGACCTTAAAAAGACACAGTACCTCCCTTGTAAAATTGTATAAAAAGGAACGTGATTGTTGTTATTTAATAGCCTGCGAGACTGAGCAGGTCAGTCAAGGTGAATGGATGAGCAGATTGAGTATGAGGAAGGCAGTCGTGATATTTTGAACACTGATAGGGTACAGCCTGTACAGTAAAAGAGACAGTAGCGCCTTTGACAGTCAGGTCACAGGGAAGGAGAACCAAAGAGGCGGATCAGAGTAAACCACTGAGTGTAGGCGGTGACAGGAAAAAATGTTTTTAATGTGCAGTGGGTGCGTCGCTGACCTGTCATTCCAGTACACACCTGAATGGCATGTACGTGCATTGTACATGAGCGCATTACTGGGGAAGAGCCGGCACCTAGACTAACAAGTTTTTTTGCATAATGGGGAAACGATAATAAGAAAGTTTGTCATTAAAATGCAGGTGTGTGAATGTGCAGGTATGTGTTTGTTTGCGCACACCATTGGACTGCTTGAGGAGTATCAGAGCTAAAACATGAAATGTTAAGCAGTGAAAATTCATTTTTGTCTTTGCTTGTTTTCTGTTTTTATTTCCTGCCATAGTTTTTCTAATTGTAATCTCTGTTTTTTGACAGTGAGACTCCTCGTCCATGCAGTATGGATCAGCACTTGTTACAGGAGTTTATGCAGCAATCACTGGGACCTTAAAGGATCTATGTAATCTTAAAGAATCGTGTGTCACCATCTTCGTCATCATAATCTATTTTGATGATATCTTTTTAGCTGTGAGAGTTTACTCCAAACAGAGGAGATTGACTCTCTGGAAATTGATGTAATCTGACACACAGACTTAGAGTGAAGTTGTCTTTGCTCCAAAAACACCTGCCAAGGAAAAGATGAAGAAGTAAACACCATTCTAGTGTGTATTTATCATGCTGACAAGCTGACAGACAGACAGACAACCAAAGTGACAAGTCGATAGACGGTGAGATCCTTCACACGCACGCAGGTCACGATGCCGGATGAGTCACATGATAACAGGAGGCCTGGAGAGGAGGCATCACAGGTGTCTTTAGTGCCAGACATTGTGGTCGTTTCCAGTGATTTGGAGGGCAAAATCACTGGAGGCAATATTCTGGAGCTTGATGAATTTACTAAAACAACAGATGATCAATCGGCACGGAGCGGTGACAGTAACATTTTGCAAGGAAATGACGGCACAAAAAACGGGAATGATGTGACTTTAAATGCAAGCAATCCGACCGTCGGGAACCAGTCAGGACTCAGCGAATCCCAGGTTTCCGTAGAGGTGGGTGTGGTGAAAACAGCACAGGCTCCTGAACCTCTCATGGCCAATTCAGTGACCCTGCAGGCTGCGGATCATGATGCCCAGGAGAACTCATTCTGCAATAGGCTCCAAACAGACGGCGCATGTCACACAAACGGCTGCAGCGACTCTGACTACAGCAGCATAAAGTCCAGCCCAGGTTATGCTTGCACTAGTTTCAGCACTGACCTCTGTGATGAAGCTTTATCTGATCTCGATGGAAGCTCATTTGAGAAGATGAACCCTATCTCGCCCGTCAGTGTCTCAGAGCCCAGTTTAGACGCGCCTCAATCTGACAAAACCCCCAAAAACAGTCCAGATGAAAACAAAGACACTTCCAAAACAGACTTGATGGTTAAACCAAAAGAAGAAAACTCAAGCAGTGGCAATTCAGATGTGTTTCCAGACATTTCATCCATGTTTGCCCAAACAAGGGACAGCATCGATGTCAGGTCGGACGAGGAGGATGGAGACGGGGACAGGCGAAGCACCAGGTCCAGGCAGAGTGTGAAAGATGGGGTGTGTTGCTGCTATCAGGCGTTCCACAGGGCTTTTCTGCAGTGTGTGGAGGAGACTCCGGCCATGCTGTCTGGACTGGTGCTGTCTTTGGCCTTCTGTGTGGCCATCATCGTACTCATTCCCACCACAGGAAGGGTGAGAGAGAAAATGTGCCATGTGTTTGTTAGATTTTGAAAATCCATTAATAGTTATTCACCAAGCAAAAAGTTAAGAATATTAATTGCTCACAGCTTCGCAGATGTGAAGATTTGCTGCTTTTCTCCATTTTCTAGCACTGTAAATCCAACATTTTAGATTTTTGAATTGGGTCGTTCAACAAAATAAACATCTTGTCACAAATGAAATGATTATCAGTTAATGGAAACAAGTAATTAAGAGATATGAGGTTGCAACTGGCAGCTAAATTGTTTAGTCTATGAAATGGCAACTTCCCAAAGCCTCAGTGGACATCTTCACACGTCCTGTTTGGTGTGGTTTTCTGTTTACTGTGATGTATGTGAGAGAAAAGCAGCGAGATCTCACGCTGGAGAACCTAAAAGTAGAACATATGGAGCAGATACGGTGTGGTCTGCACAGTACTATAAGAGGCAGATGTGTTCTTGATGTAGTCAGATGACAGGGAAGAAGATATACCTCCATAGTTTGTCTCAAAAATCAGAGTAGTAATTGACGCTAAGTCAATAAGAGCACTTTGCTAAAAGCCAACTCCAGTGGGGTCAAGGAAAGCGAGCAATAAACCTGTTCTTCCAAAACACCAGAACATTCTCCACGTGCTTCAAATTAGAAAGTCTACATGACTTCATTCCTCTGCTGTACACAGGACGTATATAGGCCACCTGCTTTCAGGTTAACCTGACCCCATTGATCTGTAAAAGCTTTTTCTTGTGGAACATTATTAGGTAAAACTAGAATTACAACAGCAATATAAAATAAATGTGAAATTCCCAATACATCTCTCACTTTTTCATTGTGAAACATCCACTTTTTGGGGGCTGTCTTTGTTGCATCCTCCTCCCTCTCCCTCATTTCCTGTCATCTCTTTTTTGTGATTACCTAATAAAGACAAAAATATCTGTGGCTTACCGAATAACATACTGCTGTGTAACTCTAGTTTTACATTGGAACTGATGCTTTAGTTTTTTTGATGATGAACACAAACGGTTACACTTCCGCTTTTGTGTTTCGATCCATTGTGATCACCAAGCGCCAGGCAGCACACACTTGTTTGCTCTCTAAGTACAAAAGAGTGCCGCGATAGAGCTGCAGCAATTTGTCAATAAATGGGTTAGTTAATCAGCAGAAAATGAATCAGCAACTGTCTTTTAATCAAGTAATCGTTTTAGTAGTATTGCAGACATGCCAGTTCCCTGGTTCCAGCTGCTCTATTGTGAGAATGTGATGCTTTTTTGTTTATATGATGCAAGCAATTTCAATATGTCACCCAAGCCTGTTAGAAATTATAACAGGGATTTTATAGACCAACCAATTAATTAAATTGTCAGATTAATCAATACTGAAAATCATTTTTGCGGCCCCTTGCAAATAGTCACATGGAGCGTAACATGAAACTTTGAACACTGAGAGAAAAGTCAAAGGGACTCTCATTAAATACCTTTACCTCACATGGCCAGTGCAGATTAAAAACATTGCACCAGCTGTTTAAAGCTCCACCCGGCTTTCATGTCTGATGAATGAAGGCATTTTAATTTTAGTTCTTGTAAAGCAGACAGGTCAGTTTTGGATATACAAACAGGTAAATTCAATGAGGCACTCCTACCCAGCTGGTTCGTCTTATTTTTCTTTCTTTTAGGTTTGAGCAACAGCTTTTTAAGACTGACTGACATGCATCTATTCAATGGCACAACATCATAGTTAAAAATTAGTTTTACAAAGATCACAAACTTTTATTGACTCATTTGACAATAAATCAAGGAGGTGGGAAGTTTTTTTGAGCTTCAAGAAAACTGACGTGTGATTTTATTAGAAGATCGATGCACTGATCTGATGTTTGCATCCATCTCTGCACAGAACATCAGTATCCATGTCGGTGCTCTGGCGGTGGTGGGTGTGGTTCTCTGTCTGGGCACCGTCCTGCTCGTCTGTCTGCCTTGGCTGGCCACGGTGAGGCGGTGTGGAGGGGCCCTGGCCCTCTCCGTCTGGGGGTCGCTGTACATCACTGCCATGGTTTTCATCTTCACCGGAGGACCTGTCACTGCGTGGGAACAGGTGAGAAAGAGGCAGAAAGAGCTAAAAATGATGAGTTTTATTTTAGTTATAGAGTTTTGTTATTTAACTGCTGTTAACCTCCAACTCTCTGCATCTTCCTTCAAATGCTTCCATCTTCTTCTCCTACTCTCTCTCTCTCTCTTACCTTCCCAGGTGGCGTTTTTCCTCTTCCTCTCCGTAAGTGTCTACACAGTGCTGCCTCTCTCTCTGGCCTGGGCCCTCATGGTTGGGATTGGCACCAGTGTTTCACACATCATCATCATCAGTGTCTACGTCCCTGTCACAAGCCCAGAGACACCAGACCTGGTTGTGCAGGTGATTGTCATTGTCATAATTAATCTCATTACCCCCACTATGGAAATGTAAAGGCAGAGTTTATTATTGGAGAAAAACAAAATAGCAGCATGTAATAAAGCTACATATGTAAATGTAGGCAAAAATTATCAAATGACACGCCCATCTTAAGAGATGTGCACTTTTTTGCATGTACCAAAAATCAGGGTACAAATTCAAATATTGTGTGAAGCTCCGGTGAGTCTGCTCAGTACTGTTTTGTAGTTTGTGACCAGCAGCGTCCACAGTTTCTCAGGAAAAAATACAAATGATCTGCATAACCCTTTGTTGGTTTACAGAGAAGTTCTAAGCCTGGTTATCTGTCTTTGTAAATAACAGTGTGGTTTTCAGTTAGTTATAAAATGCACTAAAATCGTACACAAATTCAAAGTAATGATGTCCATAATCATAAATGTCAGTTTTCTGACGCTGTCATGAACTAAGGTGTCACAGTAGTGTCCTCTCACTGTGCTCTCTCTGCATGCCTCTGATTTCCTCCTCAGCTGGTGGCGAATGCAATCCTGTTTGTGTGTGTGAACTGCATCGGGATTTTCCACCTGTGGACGACCGAGCACGATCTCAGGATATCAAATCAGAAGAGAGAGGAGTTCAGCGCCATACGCTCCCAGAAGGAAATCAAGAAATATCAGCAGGTTAAAACTCTTATCTCCAGTGTTGTAGACAACATTGCTTCAATTGAATGATCTCTTTCATTCTGTGTAACATATCCCTTCAGTTAAAGAGAAGATAACTGTTTTGTTCAGCAAAAGACTTTTTTTTTTTAAACTTTTTTTTCACTTCTCATACGAAACAACGAAACAAATCTGATCCAACTCCCCTCAGTTTTTACCAACTCGACTCAACACAGTTAAATTATAATCATTTTATTTAAAATATCTTTAATGCAAAGCAAATTTTCAAACCACAACTGTTGTGAAAAGCCAAGAAATTCATTTGTTAAAACAAGTAGAAAACCCAATTTCATTCTTTCCTTTTTTCTTCTTAACAGTAAACTTCAGAAATAAAACTCACATCAATTACTACAGCTACTGGTACTTGCTAAAGCTCAATTTGGATCCGATTGTTGCTTTGAAAAAAATCTTGAAAGAAATATTTTAAAACTCTGTACTGTAATGATTTGATCAAGTGGATGTGTTTGCATTGCAGAAAACTAATCCATTTCTCCTCTGCGCAGCGTGTTTCATTTACTCTGAATTTAAAATCGTTATGTGTAATTGCTCTTATTAACAGACTCTTTACCTAGACAGCCTGGGTTTGGTTACCGTATGCTTTCTGGCTATTAGGTCAATAATGGATTAATCATTCACTTGTCTGAAGCCCAGCGGCAACAGAATAGGTTGACCCAAATGGACACTTATTCACAGCAAGTAAACAAATAGATAGAAACGTGATCCACTAAGTAAACAAGGCATCGCTTCAAGGAGGCTTTTCATGGCCGCCTATTTCTTTTACAGCCTCTGTGAGCAGATTGTCATCTTTGTAAGACAGAAATCCAATGCCCCAGTGTGCGAGGACTCAAAACCTCATCACCCACCATCTCCGCACACATTTTGACCCCTGTCCTATCTGTTTCCTCGGCAACAGGAGCAGCTCCTCCTGTCGGTGTTGCCACGCTACATTGCCATGGAGCTGAAAACGGAGGTGGTAAATAGGCTGTCAAAGCCTAAGAGCGATAAGGGGAACGAATCCAACTTCCACAACTTTCACAGCCTTTACATACGGCAGCACAAAGACGTCAGGTGACGATCACACTGTTATGTTGTTGGTTACAATGATGGCAGTTCTTTATGCTAATTTTATCACATAAATACACAAACCACTTGTAAAAGATATTTGAATGACAAAAAGTTGTCATGTAATCTCTATAGATCTCTAAACCCAAATAAATCACACCAATTTGTATGTGTCTCATATTAGGTGTATTTATTCTGTTTGCACTGAGTCACTCGTGCCCAATATTTGTGTCTCTCTGTGTGTGTTTGTGTAGCATCCTCTATGCAGACATTGTGGGCTTCACAAAGCTGGCGAGTACCTGCTCTCCAGAGGAGCTGGTCGCTGTGCTCAACAAGCTCTTTGGCAGATTTGACAACATAGCCAAGGTGACAATACCCTGACATCTAGCCCAAAATAAAACCTTCACAAAGAATTGTTTTGTTTAGATCTGAACTCTACGTTTGACCCCCCCCCCAAATTGTTTCTTTCTATCTTTAGAAGAATGGATGTCTTCGCATTAAGATCCTGGGTGACTGCTACTATTGTGTATCTGGCCTGCCTGATCCCATTCCCACCCACGCCAGGAACTGTGTTCAGATGGGGCTGGACATGTGCACCGCCATCAGGTCGGTTTCATCTCTTGGTTTTGCTGTACTTTTGATCCATTTTTTCCTCTGTATCTGTACCCGTTCACTCTTCCCCTCTGTACTCTTATGAAGCTCCCTGTCATTCATAATTCTCTGTTGTTTTTGTGACGACAAGGGGCCTCCCGTGTGATGTTTTTCTAGCCACAGGAATAAAGGCTACTCAGTGTTCTTGATTTGCATCTGATTTTACTGTACCCTGTATAACTTCCTCATGGGTGTTATAGCGTTTGTTTCCCTACTCTTTCCTCTACAGCTGAAACCAGAGAATTAGGAAGCACTACAACATGCAAAGTGTCCTTAATGTTCTCAAAGAGCACATTTTCAGAAGTCTTACTGTGTTTTCACCATGCAGATTAAATATAGAAATATTTGTTTCTACATTGAAAAAACTGATTTCTATCATGTGAAATACAAGGAGATGAACCAGAAACATCTTTTGTCTTTGTTATTTCATTAAATCATTAGATCAGACTGGAGATATTGAAAACAAAGTCATTTTCAAATAACTTTAGAAGTGCCAAATGTAAGTGGACCTGAATATTTTTTTGCGAGATAAAAATTCAGTTTGTTTGTCTCCGTGTAGTAAACTGCGTGAGGCCACAGGTGTTGAGGTCAGCATGCGAGTGGGCGTTCACACAGGCAACGTGCTCTCTGGTGTGATCGGCTTGCAGAAGTGGCAGTATGATGTGTGGTCACATGATGTAACGTTAGCCAACCACATGGAGTCTGGAGGTCTTCCTGGGTGAGTCCATTTTTTCTATTTTATTTTCACAATAAAATAGAAGTAATAAATTACATAATTTGATGAAATGATTTTCCACCTGTATCTTTATTATCATTATAAATAGACGAGTCCACATCACAGAAGAGACACTGCAACATTTAAACGGAGCATACCAAGTGGAGGATGGGGATGGGGGGAGTCGGGATCCTCTTCTTAAAGGAAGAAAAACCTACTTGGTGATTGACCCCCACAAGATGGAGAGCATCTCCAGGAGGCCTAGATTGGTTGGTGTAGTTTTATGTGTCTCATCTGTACACATCTATATAAAGGCGTGTAGTTGTGCTTGTTGTCATATAGTATGTTTGTGTGTTTGTATTTGCAGTTTTTTTTCCAACTTCCTGACATAGGCTGTATATGTGAAGACCTGAAAACTTGATCTGAGTAACTGCAGATCTGTCGTTATTGTGTATATTGTATGGGTAATTGAGAAGTGCTCTTGAGACTCTGATGGTACTCCCAGGGAGTAAAATGCAAGACCAAATCACTGAAGAAAAAAAGTAAAATAATCACTGTCTTAATTTCAGGCAAACTCTCTTACATCAGGCGAGACCAGGCAGCGGGCATCAGTCCGGATGTCTCAGTACCTGCGCTCCTGGAAGACCATTCACCCCTTCGCTGACCTAAGCAACCCTGATGCCACATCCTCTAAGAAGCCAATCATGCCTGCTAACGTTGTCATGAACCAGTCACAGCTTACTGCTGTATGTATTTGTTGCTTTGTTTCTCTCACATATTGAGGTGAAAATACATTTGAGTGGATATACAGTATACACAGACTAAATTCAAATATATATATAAATCACTTAATAATATTGTTTGTTGTTAGTTTTTTGCAATTTTTCCAGGAGCACATGATCTTCATGCTCTAATTTTCCTTTCCAGCAAATATTACACACCACCTCCGGTTCTTTGTGTGTCTCTCAGCTGTAGTTGATCATAAACTCTGTATTGTATACTTTTAAGAGGTGATGGTAGGTCATGTTGACAATGTGTGTGTCTGTTTCCTTAAGGAGAGATCGCCTAGTCAGAACAACCCCGGCTGGTAAGTTTCCAGAAATGTTAAAATCACCTTTGAAACAATGTGCTAATTAACTGAAGTAGAACAGGAATGAGGTGTGCAGCTCCTTGCATTGAAGCACCAACAGAGCAAATCAACACATTTAATGCATTGCCGTTAGACAGCAATATTTTATTTGTCCTGAATTTACCAGCTTTTTCTCCCTCAGCACATTAATCAGGCATCTATTGTATCTATTGTTCTGGGTAAAGTTGTGTCTCATGTTCTTGTTTTGTCCCAGTTTGGTTGTGGCTAATGGTCCCAGGGGATCACTGGACACACTGCACACTGCAGAGTAAGTTTTCATGCAAATGCTATTGTAAATAGTTTTTTTTGTTTTGTTTTTACCATTATCACCAACTGTTCTTACTGCTTTACCAACATGTTGCAAAGATCTCTTGCTTATTTATTTATGTACTTCTATTTATACTGTCATTGTTTCCTGGCATCCAACCATTCCTCCTCTGATTATTCTCTTATTTTCTCATTCAGGAGGAGAGCGAAGAAGCTCAACTGTGTGACTCTGCTGTTCAATGACCTCAGCCTGGAGAAACAGGTAGAGTCATTTTTTTGGTCTGAGATCACGGTCTGATGCTTATGGACATACAAACAAGCAGCCACTAGCAACGCAGTAATACCTGTGTGTTTGTGTTGCAGTTCCGCCTGTCAGAGGTGAAGGGTTTGCACCACTCAATAAGCTGCATAGCTTTGGTCTTCGTTACTCTTTTCACCGTCCAGATGCTTGTCTCAGAAAAGTGAGCAGCACTTCGGTCACATTTTCATACCTCATTAAATAAGGAACAAATAAATTAAATAAATCATTAAATTATACCTTTTCACTCCTGCCAGGAACTTTGAGTTGGCAGTGTCCTACGGTGCAACCTTCCCTGTGCTTGTGCTGCTTCTGTCCATTGCCTTCACTGGATACTTGGAGGTAAACAAACACTGGTGGTATGTTTGTCATGACACGGTGCGGTAGGGGTAAGATACCTTGTCTGGGTCTGTGTGCCTGCAGGCTGTCAGTGGCAGCAGCCTTTTAAAACAGGAGCTGTTAAATAGAAAATATGAACAGTTTGGTGAGGAGACAAAAACAAATTCATGACTTGATGCCCACATGAATTCAAGATGCCGAACAAATAGGTCGAAGTCGTTACTCAAAAGCAGTAAACAAAAATTAACATAACTGCTACATGGTGTTAGAAACTGGAAAAGGTAGTGTGATTACACTGACCCTCAGCACTTTAGTGTTAAATGTGTTTTTGGATGTTTTTCTGTTTTCAGAAGTGGCGCACCAAGATACCCTTGGGTGCCCAGTGGATATCAGGACTGTCCCGTGGCGTCTCCACCAGGGCGGCACTGCGACTGTTTGTGTTCACTCTCTGTGTGCTCATCACCCTGCTTATGGCGTTCCTCAACTTGGTACGTTCCTTTTTCACTTATTTTGCCATCATTTCCTTTTTGTCTTCCTCTGTTTCCTGTCATTCCATCTACATTCTCTATGTTTTTCTTCTTTATTTACTTTCTTCTTTAATCACATCGTTTTTCCTTCCAGGTCTTCCTTCCAGGAAACAACTGTGCTCTTATTACAAACAAGACCGAGCTGGAGGGTCTCAAACTTTACACTGTGCCTGTGAGTATCTCCAGAGGAACATTTCAAGTTTTTTACCCACAAATCTTCTTTATTTATTTACTTTTTCTTTATTTTCAGCATTGTTATCACTACTTGGTCTTTAATCTTGCTGAGAAATCAGGACAATGGTCTTTTATGCAGCACTAAAATGTGAATCACTCATTGTAATCCTTTGCAGATATAGCAGTCTTATAATAGCTCAGAATCCCAAGAAAGATACTTAAAAAGCTCTTGAATGGTGAGAACTTTTGTCAAGCTTTGACGTCACAGCTAAGATGTCATAATCCCACATTTTTCACCTCTCTCTAAACTTCCAGTACTACCTGTACTGCTGCCTGCTGGCCATGCTGGGAGTAATCGTGTTCGTCAGGACGTGCTTGTCCATGAAAGTACTGCTGCTCACCTTGGCTGTGGTGGTTTACCTGGCCCTGTTCCTCCATGTTTACGCCCCAAGGTCCATCTGTCTCGTCGACCTGCTTTACAACAACACAAAGTGGGTGACGCTGCAAATGCAATGACTTTTATTTGCCAGGGGTCCAGTCTAGTTTCATTTGCCTGAACATTATTTGGAAAATGAAGGACTTGAGCTCTGATATTTGATGATGCTTTTGGGACTCAATTAAAATCCTGATTTTGGCTTTTGACAAACAGAAAGTGAAGGTGCTGCTAACATTTTTGGGATCGGTAAACCATTTAAATCATTTACCAAATATGGGGATTTGGTTCATTGTAAAAATATTATCTTTGGGTTTCAGACTGCAGCAACTTCAACTTAGGCTCCTGGAGATTATAATGGACATTTTTTATATTTTTCCAGCATTGAATGTTGTTAAATCCAGCATTCGATCCATACCACCTGCTGTATGTCATATTTCAGATTGTGGGACAGTCTCTTTAAGCACTTCATCACCCTGCTACAACATGGCACTGTACATCAAGTACTCATGATAATACACTGTTACAAATAATATGCATGAATGTGTGCAGGCATGAATATATATGTATTTACCCTTGTTAGCTGTCCACATGGACTCTCAGTAATCCCACTAAAGTTCACTTTCCACTCATCCACATTCATTCACCGCTCTCTGTAGTCATCACACTGTCTGTCCTGCTCAGCCAAGGTGTCAAATATCCTGCCTTTTTGTCTGCTACTCAACAGTCCATATTGTGAGCTCTTGTCGGGAGTTTCCAATCACCATCATTTATTCAAGAGCTTTTTTAGACAGAGGCCTGCCTGGAGGTTCAGGCTCCATTGACTCTGAGATAGGAGACACTCTCGTCTGAGGAATTGTGTAACGGACGGAAAAAATGAATGATGGTAGTTTTATGGTCCAGATTATGTGGGAGTGTGGTTCTAAATATGTGAATGTGCATGTGTTTTACCACAGGCCAGGAGTGCTGAAGGACCCTCATATCATGTCCGGGGTTTGGCTGGTCATCTTTTATATCGTTTGCCTCATACTGGCCAGACAGGTGTGTTGGTGTGTGTGTGTGTGTGTGTGTGTGTGTGTGTGTGTGTGTGTGTGTGTGTGTGTGTGTGTGTGTGTATACAAATGTTTATAAGTCTTTTTCTATTATTGAAAGAACATAAGGGGAATATGTCTGTGTGTGTATCTTGTCTTAACGTTCTGCCTTGTTGTTTTCCCTAAATTTGAAACAGATGCACTTGTATCCAGGTTTCATCATACATATTTGTACTCTCTTTCTCTTTCGTTCTCTCTCAGGACGAGCTTGGTTGCCGCGTAGACTTCCTGTTGGAGCGATGTTTCCAAATGGAGAGAGAGGAGATGGAGACCATGGAGAATGTCAACAAGCTTCTCCTCCAGAACGTCCTGCCGCTCCACGTCGCCTGCTTCTTCATGGGCAAAACTGTTCGGAACCAGGTAAATAAAAGAAATCAGGGCAGGGTTGCAGTGAAGTTTTTCATGACCCATCCACATCCTCATTTTTCTGTCACTGTTATGCCCTGGTTAGCCTGCCTTTCTTTTAGCTATTCCAACTTTAACATATATTTTCTACTGTTAATAGAGAATAAAACAAGGTGTAGATAGTTAGAAAGTTAGCTGCTACCTTAACTGAAAAGACAGGTTGTATTTAGTTAAATAAGGACACTTGCTTGTCTGTAGAGAGCACAAAGACAGTAGACTAACACCAAAATAGTGATTTTCTGGTATTTTAATGCCTGTCTTTATAAGAGAATATATGGCTGCAAAATGTAAAGACCACATGTTATCACTTGGAACTGAGTCCTTTACTTTTAAAAACTCTTTTCAGGACCTGTACAGTCAGTCATATGACTGTGTGTGTGTGATGTTCGCCTCAGTGCCTCAGTTCAAAGAGTTTTACAGCGAGAGCAGCGCTAACAGGGACGGCCTGGAGTGTTTGCGCTTCCTCAACGAGATCATAGCAGACTTTGATGAGGTATGAGGAAAAAACATGCAATTAAATACTGTTTCTGTAAACATGCCCAGGTCTGAACATTTTGTCTCTGACGAGACTCTCATTTCCTTTATTTGTCTTACACTCAACTCTCTGTCTCGCAGCTTCTCTCCAAGCCCAAATTCTCCTCAGTGGAGAAAATTAAAACCATCGGCAGTACGTACATGGCTGCTGCGGGTCTGACTCACTCACTTCCAGGAGATGACAGGAAGGTTAGCAACATTTAAACCTGTTAAAACCACAAAGCTGAGTTGGTCAAAGAGACTAATATCTAGTATCCTGATATGCAGTCTTTACATTCAAATGTTCTGGTGTATTTTTAAAAGGAAAAGTAACCTTGATACGTTTCCAAAGAAAAATGCTTAGCAAATTATCCTGGTAAATACACTCTGCCTGACCCAATGACGTGAATGAACAACACGATCTCTGGCTCCCCCTACAGAAACAGGAGCTGTCCTACAGTCATGTGCGTGCCATGGTGGAGTTTGCCATCGCTCTGATGGGCAAACTGGAGCTTATCAACACCCACTCCTTCAACAGCTTCAAACTCAGGATCGGTGAGTTTGTATTAGAAGAAAACTGATAAGATTTCAATGCTGAAAATAAAATGACTAGGCCTTGTTTCTGTTGTCTTACATCTATAGCTACTATGTCAAATGACTGCAAATTACTATTACTTTTATATTACTTTTGAATTGTTAAAGAAAAGTTTGTAATTTTCTCATTAATGTCTTGTTCTTACACTTTAATATTATTTACATTTACATATATTATTTACATACATTTACACAGTTAAAAGTGGGCAAATGTTAACTTTTATTTTTATTCAACTTGTATGGATGTGAAAAGTATTTTCTAAATACAAACTTAAGATAAAAACTAAAGTATATTGGTACATCAAACTACCAAAGAAAACACATGAATATTTTCTACATGCAAGACTGTCATTATACTTCTGAGGAAGGAGTTTCAAGAAAAACTACTTCTGATTTTCCGCTGATCTGTTCCTTTTTATTGTTTACTTGCAGGAATAAACCATGGTCCAGTGATTGCTGGGGTGATTGGGGCTCATAAACCTCAATATGACATCTGGGGGAACTCTGTTAACGTGGCCAGCAGGATGGATAGCACAGGAGTGCTGGACAAGATACAGGTCTGAGAAAAAGAGACTAGAGACAAGAATCTCTCAAAATGTTTTTCATTAGAACTGTTTTTCACTCTAACTGACACAAAAGGTTAAAAGACTGGCCAAAAGTGGGATACTTTAAAGTATATGAGTTTTTTACAGAAAATATATCAAATGAGGGACTCGAGATGCTTTCAAAATATATGCAGGGCATCTGGTGGCTTAGTGTTTAAGACACATATAACCACAACTTCCCTGGTTCAGTGCCAGGGACCTGTGTACATGATACCCCTCTCTCTCTTACATTATACTTCTGGTCTGTATCACTGCTGTCCTCTATCAAATAAAAGAAAAAATGACAAAACAATATCACACAAACTAACTAGAAATGAAAGCTATAATAAGCAATTTTAAGGCAGCGGCATCGATTGTCTGTCCTTTTAACGGGGACAGTTCTCACGCCAGCAAACCAAAGTGTTTTGTTCACAACACGTTTCCCTTAGTTTTTAGTAGCTGTGGACTTTTTGAAGCAAAAAAGGATAAATGGATGGGTGAGTGGATAAAAAGTCTCTTTCTCACTATGAATTTCTCCCTTTCTCTCTGCTCTCAGGTGACAGAGGAGACGGCCCAGGTGGTCCAGAGCGTAGGATACAGCGTCACCCTCAGAGGAGTAGTCAACGTCAAGGGCAAAGGGGAGCTCACCACCTACTTTGTTAACACGGACCAGTCATCTCCTCAGTTCTGACCTCACAGTCCAATACCGAACAGACTTAAACTTATCACTCAGACCTGGGTCCTTAGCCTGGTTGCCCACAGAGGTGAAAACAATGACTAGAAAATACTGCTGTAGGTTCACCCATGTCTATAACTATCACCAACATTTGCACTGACTCAAACGGAGATGTAGCAACACAGGTCATCACCTGTTAATCATTTACCAAGGAGCTGCCTTTGTCTTTTGGGTGAGACACTAAATAAAATCCTGGCCAGTGAAATGAAGACAAGAGACTACAACTGGCAACTGAAAGAGTCTCTACTCATGGACCGTTCATTGGCTGACCATGTTGCTTACTGTATCTGCACTGTATTTGCATTATGTGGGTCAAGTCCCTGTGACACACTTTACACTTGTTTACTTCGGAAAACATATAACCCTGATGATACTTTTTGGTACACTTAACATGGCTCAATCACATGCATTCTCCACTTAGAAAACAATGCTAATCTATATGGTTATTTTATTGGAAAAAAAATTGGCATCCACCTTAGATATATCAAAGATTGTTGTTGTTTTATGACGTAGCTTATGCCTCAAGTGAGAAAAATAACTGCACTGTTTATATTAGTTAGAATATTTTCACTCCACTGTGTTTGAACTAAGTTACAAAAAAGCATATAGGTTTTAGCTGGGATTTTATTCAGAATCTGGGTATGTTGGTACAAAATATTCACTAGAAAAAAAGTGGGGGGCAGACATTTTGTGTCAAGGAGTGATGAGATAAACCTGAGGAGTCAAAAGATTATTCATGCCATAAGAAAGACGAAATAACACATTTTTAGTAATATAGAATTCATCTTCAGTCTTCTTCAGTCTGTGCTTTTATTGTGAAATGCTATAGTTTTAATGTCAAAGCCCAATGAAGAGGGGAAAATCACACTTGGTCTAAATTTTGCAGACTCAGAAAATATATACTTATAGAAATATAATGTCTAAATAGAGGTTGCTTTATTTAAGGTGTCACAAGGCAAAAAAAGGTTGGAACACACTTGTCTTACCACTCACCGCTGGAACCGGAGAGATTTATTGCAACTAGAAGGATGCTGTAACACATCTGCACCCAGAAGTAATGACATGTTGAGCCATGAAACGTCAGATAATGCACATTTAACATTGCACTTTTTAACTTGTTGTATTTTTTAAGCAGAGCTCTGTGCTGCAATTTGGTGGCGAGCGCGCACAGAGTATTTCCTCATTTTAAGTATATGTGTCTATGAGGGATGATGTGAAGTGTGAATGTACAAGGAGTTGTTTAGTATAGGGAAATATTTTTCTATTTTATTTATAAACTAATAAAAAAAAAAAATAGAACTACTGATGTGTTTGTGTGTGTACCAACTTCCTATGTGCTTATTAAATGTGGCCTGTTAAGATCTGTGGAATTTCCCCCACTCCAGGTAACGCCCACAAGCACTCTGATTGGCTAAAGCTACTCCCCCGCTGAACCTCTCTCTCTTACCATTGGCTTCTATCACTGTCAGTCAACCTGCTTCCGGCTTCTCGGAGCGGTTTGTTGTTGAAGCGGAGCTCCTTTAAATGTGAGGGGAAATGTTGACGGTCGGAGTCCATGAAGTTTGGTAAGTTAACCGCCTACCGTCATTCGCGAAGTTAAATCATTTTTTTTAATCGAGAATATGGCAGAAAGGTGCTTTTTTAACTGGTTTTACTGACGGGTTTCAGTTTGAACAGCAATGAATAAAGTTTAAATGTGAACGTTGGTCACCTGGCGGCACCATCACTAAAAGGTGTCCTCTTGTCGATACTTTAGAAATAATTGTCATTTTTAATTCTACAGGAAAATGATGGTTTAATTCGCCTGTGAACCAGCTACATATTAAGACACTTTAAAGATGTCAGGGGCACATGAGCTGAATAGGAAGCGCCGCCCCCCCAAAATGTTCTTGATCTCGGCCGACGTCAAGGTGCAGGACCAGCTGGAAGGTACCATTCGGCTGCATCGGGGGTACATCTGCCAGGAGCAGGATTTGAGCAAGAGTAGAGTGGACTGCCTTTGGGTCAAGGTATTGACATATTACATTTAGAGATTTACATAATCAACTCTGTAAAAGTGTTACCAATTACCAATTCAAAAGTTTAATTACTATACTGTAAAAAGTAGTCGACTTAATCAAAAGCATTACATCATGGTTCAAGTTTTACCGTTTAATTTAATAATTACTATAATTAATTAATGTTTAGTGATGTTGAGGGTCACTTTGGGCTCTGGGTAATTGTGACGTTATTTCTCACTGTTTTCTGAATTTGTGCAAATCAAACAGTCAATCGATTAATCGAATTTGAATATAACCATTAGTGGTAGCTCTATAAAAAATAGTTGATCATTAGAAATTAGAAGTCTACCTCAACCAACTACAGCTACTTACACATTAATGCGTGAATAATGATAATCTAATAATAATGCATATAATAGCACAACACTGACAGGAACCATTTTCTGAGTTATGAGTACTTTTACTTTTATTATTTAATGGACATTCTCCTAATTGTACTTAAATACTTTTACTTAAGTAACATTTTCAATGTGGGTCTTCTACTTGTGAGTACTTTTACTGTGTGATATTAGTTTTTTTACTTCAAGGAATGGACCTGAATACCTCTTCTACCACTGATCAACAGTTATTTTGATAATCAGCAGATTTCAGTCACGTTCATATCAGCTTATAAAAGTTAAGGATTTGCCACTTTATAGACAAAATAATTAATAATCAAAAATAATAATTTCCTAAACTTAACTTAATTGCCTTTCAATGGAGAAGTTGTCTTGTAGCCATGTTAAACACACACACATAATGTGCAAAAAATAAAAGCCAAACCCACCACATAAGCTCATATAAAACAATGTACATGAGTGGTGGTATGTCATTATAGCTAAAGTACACAAATACATCATCATTTGACCCAGTTACCGATGGTTTATATAAAAGACTGAACATCAGCTGAGTCATCATGAGCATTTAACAGTTTGATGGCAGGAGAGAGACTCGGTAGTTTTTCAGGCCTTCGCTGCTGCATAAAGAGGAAACAGAGGACACTAAAACAACCAAAGCCTTTGAAATCGCTCTCTTGTGGAATCTCCTTTAATTATATTTGTACACAACTTGGGTGGTCCATTCCTGAGGCTCACCCATCCACAAAGCTGCCTCCTATTATGGTACTGTGTTGCAGTTTAGATGAGAGCATCCACCACATGCTCACATTTTTCAAAATGATTTTACTAATGTTCTGTGGTTTCTTTCCCTTCGTACCCACCCCTAATATCTTCTGTCCCACATATTTACCTTTGTCCTGCTTTCCCACAGGTGTTAGACAATGATGCCATGGTCAAGTTAGACAAGAAGTTCCTGCTAGAAGTCCCGAGTGACCTCAGCGGCCTGTTGGAGCCTGTATCAGATCTGGACGCTCGTCTAAAGCTTCTAGGTAATACACAAGTATTTGTAGAGGTTGTGTTACACATAGCCCAAGTGGGAAGAGGAGTTTATAGTAGTTCAAGTAGCAGCTGGTCAAGCAGTAAAATGCTTATTTGCCAGCATTAGTGCAAGGAACATGTCTGTTTCACAATACTGATCATTATTGCAGTGGTAGTTGTAGAGAGATTAATGAAAACAACAGTGAATAATAGGAGAAATAATTGGTGTAATGATGAACGTAATAGTCAACAAATAATGCCAACAGTAGTAGTAGTACTAATAGTAGTATCACGGACATTGGAGTGAGAGCAATAATGGTAAGATAATAAAGGAAGTAATTATAGAAAAAAACATTTTTACTAATTCAAAATTTTACAAAGCAGAATCTTTCATAATACTCAAAATAAAGGCCACTGCTCAGTTCATTTTAAAATGGGGAACATGTGACATTTCTGACAGTGAAAGGCTTTGAGGGCAGAGTTCTGATATGGGTCCTTTAAGTGGAGAATGAGAAGTAAAGCCGATCACATTTTTTTTCCCTTTGCTGACTGATCGTTCCTTGGAAAGTGCTCAAAACTGGCCCATTTTGAATGCTCATATCCAGCAGCATATGCACACTGTAATGGGTGTTTAGCGTAAAGCATGTGACTTCAGTGAAGTCTTTCTTTATGAAAAGCATATTTATGACCTAAAAAGGACCCAAAAACTTCCCAGAGAGCTGTAATCAAACGTAATTATCAGTATGCGTTTCCTTCCTCTATAGTAAAGTTTGCATTGTTTTACTGTTCTGTGTTTTTCAGGCAACCCCAGGAAGCTGCAGCAGTTGGCTTCTTTGCCCATTGATTCCCCGCTGTGGGTCCACATAGGCCAGCAGGGCGAGCTGGCAGAGGCAGAGCTTAAATACATCGGCCCTCTGACCAGAGGGAGCAGCCCTGTGTATTTTGGGGTACAACTCAAGGTCTGTAAGGATTTCTGTGAAAACCCACTGAGTTTACAGGCATTTTATGTAATGAGACTATTTACATAAAACTAGAATATTAAAATTCGAAGTGACTCTATGGTTTGTATGATTACTTGTATGTGTAAAGAGTTGCTTATAGTGATGAACCTACAGAGAATCATCACCTCCCCTCAGCTCTACAGAGCCACAGCTGTACTGTTGCAGTTCCCTCTCTTCACTCTCGTAGCGTTGTTTTTGTCTGCAGCAGGCAGCTGTGCACAAGTGTGCGCAACCGTCTTGGCATCCAACAGCAGACAGACACAGTTAGTGACTAGCTGGTGAACATAGTGGAACATTAAACAGCTAAAGAGTCAGATATTTCCCTCAGGGGTTGTTGGAGACCAAAAACAGAGCTAAAAGAAGACCCAGTACCCAGAAACGTGGCCAAAGGAATGCTTATGTTGCTGTGTGGCTGCTAAATGTGCGAATAGTAATAATTTGCCAACCTGCACCTGTATCGATGTTTGCAAAGCAGAAGGTGTACAATCACACCATGCTCGAAACTGACACCTCTATCTGTATCGTTCTGTCTTTTCTCGTCTCTGCTGCTGCTCCAGGGTTCAGCGGCAGGTAAAGGAGTGAGCAACGGTTCCTATAAGGGCCAGCGGCTCTTCACCTGCCCCGACGCCTGCGCCCTTTTCCTCCCAGCCAGTGACATCAGCCTCCGCCACTGGTCTAGAAATGGCTCTGATGCACAGGAGCGAGCCCGCGAGCGAGACCACCACCATCGCAGCAGCAACAATCACCCCAACAATGGGCACCATAGCAACAACAATCGGCCAAATTATCATCATCAGCAGCAGCAGCAGCAGCTGCAGCAGCTGCAGCAGCAGCACAGTCGTCACATTAGTTCCCACCAGCATCGTCCCAGCAGCCCTCCTCAGCAGCACACTTTCGGCATCCTCTCTCGAACAGCGGAGTCAGCGCCCATCACTGCTCAAAACCAGATCCCGGTTCGAGCCCCTATGTCGCCTCCGCTGTTCCATGTTGGCCAGCGGGTGTGTTTCCCCCTGGAGGACACTGTCTACAGCGGGGAGGTGCGCTTCTGTGGTCTCCTGCCTGGCCGGTCCTCATCAGGGATGTACGTCGGCGTTCTGCTGGTCAGTACGACGCAGGAGATAAAACTGTGATTACATGAAGATAAATTAGTACAGGTTCTGTTTATATAATGGCAGCACAGTCAGAGTGTGTTGGAACACTTTTTGCCCCTGATGGAAAAATTGAAAAAAAGAAACGAAAACTTCCTTAAAAAGTTATTCTGGTGCCTTGTAGAAGTCCAGGCTCACAAATAACATATTTATAGTTTGAGTTTTTGTGTTACTTGCACTTAAAATAACATAAATCCAGATAAGAGAAGTGAGACAGATGTGGCAGGAGAGATCAAAAAAGCAACTGAACTGATATGTAAAGTAACTCATTCAAAACACATGTAAACAAGCTGTAGATACAGTGATCCAGGGAGGTTAAAATAAGAGGCTGATAAAAATATATTTGCTTAATTTTTAGATGTTTTCCCTCATGTAGCAAAATGTACTTTATATGTTCTGTTGGATACCAGTCACCATGTTTTTGTTTTTTGCATCAAGTGTCTTGAACTTCCTTTATTATAACTTGGGGACTAGTACATGTTAATTAATGTGCTTGTCTGAAAGTCCTGTTTTTGTGCATCAGTTGCGTCAGTGTCAGCCTCCAGTTTTGTGTTTGACTCGCAGGATGCTCCTGTTGGTAACTGGGACGGCCATTACAAAGACGAGAAGCTCTGCCACATTCCTTCCCCCGCCTATGGACTACTGCTGCCAGTCACCAAGGTTTGCTCAGGTAGAGCAGCCATTTATACAAGAAGGCCTCAGACTCACAGCTTGTATTAGCTTGTATTAGCTGAACCTTTCATTCAGCAGGTCAGAGTTTACCATACATACATCTGTTCCCTAACTATCCTCTCCGTAGGATCAAGCCTCTGCTTGTGTTAATGAGCCAATCAACAACCTGGACCACTGTATTGTTCTTAAAGGAAAGCTGTTTGAAAACCTTTTGACAGTAAAAATACCACCTTTTCCTTCAGTATTTATCCTAAATGAAGAATATGAAAACATTCAAAGCTCGTGGTTTTGCTGGAACATACACAGTATAAAACATAATTCAGGAAGTAAAGAGTTAACACCAAAACATAAATATGTTTACACCTGAGGTTTTCGAAAAAGTTGACTTTACACCAATAATTTAATTTAATTTAATTAATTTATGTGTAAACAAAGCAGAGAAAAACTTGACTTTTTAAATTTTATTTCTGTCCTCAGAACCAAAATCTCATCGTCACAATCCTCTTCACCAAATTCCCAAATCCATCCTGAAGCCAGCACCGCCCTCCGTCGCTAAACCAGGCCCCACATCACCGTCCGCCTCTGCTCCCAAGGTCGCTTTAATGCCGCCCACCAAACAAGCCTTTAAACCTCCTCCACTGCCGCCACCAAAACCCATCCCGAAGCCTCTGTCTGCCCCCCCTCTCCCGCCTCCAAAACCACAGAGTCCAACGTCGCCCGCCGCCACGGAGCAACCGCAACACACCAACGGCGTGCACGGCCCTCCCTCCCCGCTGAGGTCTCCAGACAACCTCAGAGCTGCGGAGGAGAACGGGGAGGCGGGGCTGGAGGGCGAGCTGGAGGTGGGCTCCATGGTTGAAGTGAATGACCCTCCCATATTTGGCGTTATTTGCTGGATTGGACGGATCAGCGGGATTTCTGAACCAGTGGCAGGAATAGAGCTGGTGAGGAGAGTTTCCGTCTCAAACTTATCTGCATGAAGTTGTTATAAACTGTGTTTTCATCCATCTGTGTAAACAAAGCAGAAAACGGTCCTGCACTTTAAACTAGGATCAGAGGTCAAACATACCTTTTTTTTTTTTTTTCATCATAAAGACAAACACTTTAATTCTGTGCATGAATTAATCTCAAAGTAACCAGTAGCTAACAACAAGAGTAGAATTTGAATTTGTTTCTTTTTGGTGTCGATTCTTGGTGTTGGTTCGTGACCAACACATTTCACTTCCTGTAAACATGATGCAGCACTGTCCTTCGGATGATTTGTACTCTGTCAAATCCACTTTGTTTTGATTCTTTGTTTTTACATGTGAAATCTGCCAAGCATCACTTACAGCGGAGGATGTGCTTTGATATAACATACTAACAGATTAAAGGATATAATATTGTATTGCAGTGAATCACACTGATAAACAAACCCACTGTGTGTGTGTGTGCGTGTGTGTGTCAGGATCAGGAGCTGTCTGCAGGAACAGATGGCAGTTACCTCGGTGAACGTCACTTCCGTTGTCCGGCCAACAAGGGGCTGTTCGTGAAGCTTCGCAACTGTAGGCGGGACTCCAGGTTCCCCGCACCTGAGAAGCCTGTCAATCAAGTGGAGCGGTGCAACTCCATAGGTAGGAAAGCGTGGTTGTAGCGTCTGACGTCTTAGCAGCTACTGCAGCCGGAGAGTCCAAAAGAGTGGAAGGAGCAAGCAACTGACTGAGATCCAGACTCCAGGTAGTTTCCCTGTAACGTTTCACACTGTCCTCTGTGTCCCTGCGGCCTCCAGCCTTTGCAGAGTGGGGCAGTGAGCGTGTGGAGGAGCACACTCCCCCTGTGGAGGGAGACGAGGCCAGAGAGCTGTACCAGGGCTGGAAGAGAGGCATCCAGGGTCATCTCAACTCCTGCTACCTGGACGCTACGCTGTTCAGGTAAAGTCTGGGGCTGTGCTGACAGATGGGACATGAAATCTGTCAACATCTGCAGCTCTTCACAAAAGCACTGAAGACTGCAGGTGATTGATGCATAACATGTCAAAAACATTTATTTAACATGTGTCAGTGGTTTACATTCACTCAACAGGTGTCCTTAATCCTTCATAAACACAGTTTGCCAGTTGTGTAATCAGTGACATGTTCCTATAGATATACATGTTTCTGACTTCTCTGTGTTGCTGGTTAATGTGTAACACTATAGGGATTTAATTTATAACCAGTTTGGGAATGTTTTTCTGCAGCTTCCGCAGCTTAGTGTGCAATTGTTTCTCCCCTGATAACAACTGGTGGTTTTACATTTCAGGAACACAGGAAGTGTGTATTATACAACCTGTCTGTGTGTTTCTCTGTCTCCAGTCTGTTCTCCTGCTGTAGTTCAGCAGACTGGGTGTTGTTCTGGCCCTGTGACCCCAACACTGAGCAGAACTCCAGCCAGGCTCAGGACCTGCTGCGCTGCGAGATAGTCAACCCCTTGCGAAGGTCTGTGAATGTGTTCATGTCAGAGCCAGTTGTGTTTTAATTTTACATCCTGATTTACTGATCTTATCCGAACTGTAACTAGATCTAATTATTGAATATTGTCTTTATTTTTTGATGTGTAACTGATCACATTCCTGGCGAGCAGGTTTTTGATACACAAGGCCTTCCCTGAACTATTTGTGCCCTGGTGTGTTTCCAAGGTATGGCTACGTATGTGCCAGTAAGACCATGGCTCTGAGACGACTGCTGGAGGCGGCCAACAGCGACATGGGCTTCACCAACCAGGAGAAAGGTGTGTGCGTGTGTGTGTGTTTGTGCGAAAGTGTTTTTCCAACAGAGTCCCGCAGCTGGAATGTTGATACACTGCTCTTGCTCTGTCTGTCAGATCCTGAAGAGTTCCTCAACAAGCTTTTCCAGCTCCTCAGAGTCGAGCCGCTCCTCAAGATCAGGTTATGTCACAGCTACTGTTTTTTTTTTTTGTTTGTTTTTTGTTTTTTTAAGAAGGCTTGCGATGGCAGAACACGCCTTTTCTCTCTTACCTGCACGCGGTCACAGAGTGAAATAATAATAATAATAATAATAATAATAATAATAATAATAAGCAAAACACATAAAGAACGTTTCTTCTTGATCTCAGTTACTGACACCAGCTCCTCGTTTGCTTTCTTTTCTTTATGCACCACCCTCCTCATCTTTATTTCTTCTTCTTCTCTCTTCCAGATCCATGACTCAGAAGCCTCAGGAGTGTCACCTCTACCAGCTCTTCCCTCCTGCTCTTCCCCCCACACCCTCCTCGCCCTCACCCCAATCACCAGTTGACTCAACCATCCCCCTCTTCTCCCCATCGTCCAATCGGATGAGAGTCGCCAGCGTCCAGGCGCTGCTGGAGTCCTCCTTCCTCCACGCCGGGCTCAAGTTTGTCGAGGTAACAGAAACACGCTCAGGATTTCAGGGCAGGGGAATTAAGAGCAAAGCAACATGAACTGATAAGATTGGGTACTGATCCCCCCCCCCCCCCAGGCTCCCTCCTGCCTCCTGCTGCTCATGCCCAGGTTCGGGAAGGACTTCAAGATGTTTGACGCCATCTTGCCCAGCCTCAGCATGGACATCACAGACCTGCTGGACGACAGTAAGGACGACTTTAGGAAACAGTCGATAGTTTGGCACTCTGGTCTGTTTCTGGTTTGATTTTGTGCTCTACGGGTCTATTATCAGTTGATCTGGGTTTGTATCACTTTTATTTGTTAGATGATATAAAATCTGTTGAAGTGCACCTGATATCTTTCTCTCTGCAGCTCTGAGGCAGTGCAGCATCTGTCAGGCTGTGGCTGAGTGGGAGTGTCTGCAGTGTTACGAAGATCTAGACATCACACCTGGTCGTCTCAAACAGTACTGCTCCACCTGCAACACACAGGTAGCCGCTACTCACCATGCCCCTGTCCTTTGTGGGAAAATGTCTGGAAGCATTTTTCATTTCTCCAACATTCAAGTTCTTGTGTTTCTGAACCTAAAATTAACCAAATCTTATCAAAAAACCCAAGTTCCACTTTATCTGATTGATTATGTTTGCAGGTTTAAATCAATATGATTTAATCATAATAATAAAGAAGTATCTGCCTGATGTAAATCACTCTGTGCCTCCTTTTCTGTCTCTCATGTATCTCTCTCTGCTTTAAATATTGACTGTTTGTTTTCTCAGGTCCACAGCCACAAGAAGCGAACGTCCCACAGCCCGGTGAAGGTTCGTGTTCCCGAGGGACCGTGGACCGGCTCTCTCCACTGCACCCGCCAGCGAATGTCTCTCTTTGCTGTGACGTGCATCGAGACCAGCCATTACGTGAGCTTCATCAAGCATGGGCCCCTCCCCACCGACTGGCTGTTTTTTGACAGTATGGCGGACCGGGAAGGTGAGAGCTCTTCACTTAGATTCAGATTTTACAGGATCAAACATAAGAGCAAAAGGCAAGCTCTTGTTTCACTGTGCACTTTCACCCAGGTGGCGAGAACGGCTTCAACGTCCCACGGGTGAAGGCGTGTCCTGAGGTGGGTCGCTACCTCTGCCTATCAGAGGAGGAGCTGAGCAGAGTGGACGCCGCCTCATTACAGGAGCCCGTCCGCCGCCTGCTCTGTGACTCCTACATGTGTCTGTACCACAGCCCCGAGCTCAGCCTGTACAAGTGATGTGGACAGCCAACAGAGACGCACAGATCCTACAAGCTGTCCAACTGACTCGGACACGTTGTCCTCAGGTTCTTAGTCTTATATCACTGTCAGAAGAAAACATTGTGCACACGAAATATGAACTATTTTCTTGAGATTAACAAAAACATGTTTTCTAGTCTTGTTTTCTACTTTATATAGTAGAATATGAAATGTTCTTAAAGCCAGTGGACGCAGAATGTGTTCAGCTTCTTGCGCTCTGTTTACACTTGGCCTCAAGTTTAATTTTTTCAGACAAAGTAAAAGTGTGACAATCATCCAAATTTACTTGAGAAAAGCAGTATGACCAACATCATCGAATGTGCTGAATGAACAAATTGCCTGTATTTTATTGTTGGTAAATGAGCTTTGTACACTCATCAACTTTGTGGTAAATTAGTCTGACAGGTGGCAGTATTGATCTTTATATCTGAGTTTACCTGTGCCTTAATAATGCTCACACACTGTACAGAACCACTGTGCCTGTAACATGTAACACACAAACACTTTACAATTCAATTTGCACTGCTTCATTTACATGTCAGTGTATGTATATAATAGCTTTGCCTTAAACTGACTGTAAAGATCGCACACAGATGTTTAAACTTTTGTATTGTTGACGGGTTGTTTAATATAAAACAGCTGCAAACTATAGGGATAATGTCCCAGATAATAAAAGATTTCATACTAGTCCAGTCTGTGTTATTTTTTTTATAATAATAGCTAGATACAAGGTACATTATTGTGCATTCAGACATCACACCATATTATGTAGAATACATAAATAAGTAATAAATGTATAAACGATAATATAATAATAACAGTAAAAAACATGAATATGCAAATTATAGTTGCATAGGGGCCTTGCCAAACAACTCATCGTAATATAGCAATGTAATTATGCAGTTTTTGCTTTTCATTAATGTTTAAGATATAAGTTATATGATAATAGATAAATATATATATTAATACATTATATTACACATATAAATGCATTAAATATATTATATTACATATATAAATACATTTTTGTAGTTTTTCAGATTGTAATTCTCTGGAGGCGCCACTAGAGGGCGCGCTTGACGCAATAGCCGTACGTCAGCGTTACTGCGTCATCATTACGGGCCCTGGAATCAGCAAGCGACGAGGGGGTCGACTTGTTCTTCTGTGAGCATATTTTTCATTTAATCGAAAAATAACGCTAAAGGAAGCGGATAGCAGTGGTTTGGATGCTTCTATAAGGTAGAGTTAATGTTAAATGACGGTGTTTCTGGTTATTTAGACACAACGTTAACGTAAAGTGACACTAACGTCCTGCTTAGCATCGTTTTAAATGTGTTAAAATGTCGTGATGGGTCATTTTAATTTCCAGGTTTTCTCTGTGAATAGCTGTGCTTATAGTGCTTTTATATGAACAACTACTGATCAGCTGATGATGTTCATTGTTGGACACACACAGCAACTCTGTTTATAATCAATACCGTCAATATATCCTCCACTTTTAACAGCTTTTTATGTCGCTAAACGTGGCGAGGTTAATTATTCACGCGGAGTGTTAAATAAGGAGAAGCTGGTTGAAAATATATCATTACATTGACTACAAAATTTTCAGGAAGGCATGCACTAATGTGCTCTTTTTAGGTCGATAAAAATATAGAGGATGTATTCAGTATTTACGTTTCCTACTGTGCTGAATGCAGCTGCAGAACATGTGAAGCATTTTTGACATACATGTTCAAAGAAAACAAGGATTAAAATATAGCCGAATGAATCTTCATTTCTCTGAAGACCAGGGTATGAAATTTGACCGACGGTAAACATCACAGAAAACAGAGAAATTTAAAGGCCAAATTTAAAATCACCCTAAAAAGATTTGAGTTTGTTCTGATAAGACCACATGTGGAAGAGAAATGAGCCTCATGTACTGGATATAAAGAGACAACTGGCATTTTAGACACTTTTTTAGGCATAAATGTGAAACATTTACAGATTTTAACCTCTCAAATGTGACAATTTGCAGTTTTTCTTTGTTGTGTGGTCCCTACCTTTTGATGGACATACAAAAAAAGCAGTTTAAAGATTTAAGTTTGAATAGGTGTTTGCTGAAATTTCAGAGACTGAAAGAATAACTGAATTATTGAGTAAATAAATAGAAGCTTAATCAATAATTAAGTAGTTGTCAAGTGCAGCCATAGTTGTATGTACAGTATATCCTGCTATTAATATTGTAAATGTGTTTTCTTTAACCTCTTGTGTCTTGGTTTGGTTTTCCTGATAAACCTTATTTTTGTGTCACGTTTTATTTTGATGGTTTATTGGCTGTTTACATGCTGGAAGAAGAGAGACCACTACACGGAAGCTTTTCTAAATAAAGCGCTCTGCTCTTCTGATTTCTGTCGACCTTTGTATTTATCTCTGTAGGTGTTTTCTGTCTCTGAGGTCCAGCAGTGCAGTCTGTCGCCATGGCGTCTCCAGGGGGACAAGGAGGAGGAGGGGCTCTGTCTACGAGAGGAGGCAGCGCAGCCCGTAGGATGAAGTGGGCTCTGGAGCTGAGCTTGGGCAACACGAGGTAAAGACACAGAGTATATCCAAACACCTTAACATAACACAAATGATCCTGACAACTTAAACATGTCATACAAAACAAATCCAAATGTCAAAGGTTGGTATGGCAACCTTTGACATCTGGCTCTCAGGTTTAAACAGTTAAGACACTGTTATCTTTTTGGTCAAAGAAAAGCAGTGAGCAGCAGCTTTCCACTCATAAACCAGCCTCTGTATTTTAAAAGGACCCTGTGCATTAAAGAGTCACGCACACGGGAAGTAAAAGCTAAACTCTTTGTGTTACCTCTGCTGCAGGAGTCGAGGTGACCGGCAGGGCGGCCAGGGAGACGTCGTTTACCCCATCGGCTACTCTGAGAAACCGGTCCCTGACACAAGCATCCAGGAGACAGACAAGAACCTGGTGGAGAAGGTGAGGAAATCTGTTCCCTATTTAATTGATTTGATTATTGTAGTTTTTGCCGTTTTGTTGTTGAAAAATCTTCCATGGAGGTAAACAAACATGAAGGTGTTTTCTCTGCTCTTAAGCCTTATTTCTTTTGAACAGTTCTTAGGTTAAGATACTTATTTTCATTAGATTTTTTACCTTTCACGAGAAGCAAAAAAGAAATGAGAACAAAACAGAAGGGAAAATGAATAATGATTAAAAAAAAAACAAATACAGGGTATAACAATGAACTTCCTCCACATGGAAACAACCACACAAAGGAAGAAAAGGGTTCATTAAACATGATATATGAAACCTTAATATTTAAAGAAGTATGCATGGAAAAAAAATGGAAGCAATAAAATCGCACAAAAGAGGGGTTGACACAGTCAAACACTCAGTTGCCAGTTTATTAGGTACAGTTTATTAGGCTGAAACCTGGTGATATAAACAGAGTGGATATACATATAAGACGATATGATTCATCAGCACTACAAGCTGCAGCCTCTAAAATGAACATACAGTTGAATTAACACCTCTCTAAAACAGTTTAAACACAAACTGAACATCACAGCCCTCACAGAGGTAAGATTTTTTGCAGGACTGTTGTATGAAACTGAATTAGTTTTTACTAGGTGTACCTAATAAACTGGCACATGAGAGAGGATTGTGCATTCTTACTAGAAGAAGGGTTCATATAGAGAATAACACATGTGAGAGAAGAGAAGCGATAATCACACTAATCCCCTGTCTCTCCTTCTGTTGCACAGCGTTGCTGGGACGTGGCCCTCGGGCCCTTGAAACAGATCCCCATGAACCTGTTCATCATGTACATGTCGGGCAACACCATCTCCATCTTCCCCATCATGATGGTCTGTATGATGGCCTGGAGGCCCATACAGGCTCTTATGTCCATGTCTGCCAGTGAGTATCCAGTACTCAGACAGGTTCATTTGTTTACAGTCGGCTCACATCGAGTTCATCTCTAACATCAGGATTTTCTGGCGTTTCACTCAGTTCTTTGTCCTCTTGTGTCTCAGCCTTCAAGCTGTTGGAGAGCTCCAGTCAGCAATGGCTTCAGGGCCTCGTCTACCTGATCGGCAACCTCCTGGGCTCGGCGTTGGCCATCTACAAGTGTCAGTCGATGGGGCTGCTCCCAACACATTCGTCTGATTGGCTGGCTTTCATAGAGCCGCCTCAGGTAAACAACAAGATGAATATAATAGCAGACAGACTGTTTTTGTGGTTAATGATGCTTCAAATTCCGACAAGAGGTCACAGGAAATTATTGAACTCCAGTCATGTTCGTTCATGCCCCTGTTCAGACCTGGTATTAACATGCGTCAGCTCTAAGTGTGGAGGGGTTGAGCCAATCACGGTGCTGCTCGCTGCTCTACAGTGAAATAAGGGTTTAGCCATTAGAAATAGAAACACACTTTCAGTTCATCAATCCCATTGTTCATTTAAAGTCATTTTTTTCTAACTTCTGACACTTTCTAGTAACAGCGGAACACAAACTTAACTTAACCCTTCCTGTCTTGTCTCAACAGAGGATGGAGATCATGGGCGGAGGGATGGTGTTGTGAGGAAGACGGACCGTGCGCAGAAAGGATTCAGATACTTAACAGAGGTTTTATATACTGTTCCTTCTCCACCTGCACCACACAGCCAGACGGTGGGTCACAGCTGAGATGGAACAACATTTATTTTGCCAGCTGTGTGTTTTCATGTCCACAACAGGTTCGACTTCCGCAGTGGCAGCCAGCCACAGCAGCAGCAGGATGTGCGGTGCAGCTTTAAGCCGAGGCCTTGTCCACCATCACGCTCATTATGTTTACCTTCCTTGACAGACGCATTAACATTATATTACTTAGGCCTGCTGCTCCGCTTCATGCCTTGACCTCTGCTGTTCCCCATTCCTCTTGTTTTATTCTCTAAATAAGGTTTTCAAAGCCACATCACCAGGTTGACTACTGTTGAACTACTGTAACTTACATGCATAGGCTCAAACAGGAGGTAATTTATGAGGTTGTTTTACAGAATTATATCCAGTTTTGATGCAGCAAACATCATTTATAACAGAACTTAATAACTCCCAAAAAATCTGTCACAGTCTGTAAAATGTTTCTGTTTTGTCTTATTAGGTTGTGTTGCAGCAGGATAACTTTTTCTTCATTTTCTTTTTGTCTCTCAGCTTGAAGTGAAACTCCTAACTTTGCTAACATGATTTCAGCACGCTAACCAGTGACATTCACCAACCGGTTTGACTTATAGGTCTGTTTAATTTATACTGATTTGCTCTATGAAAATGCTCTATGAAAGAAATCCTTATTGGTTGAAGGAAAATATTTTCAACTGTGTCAATAAATGTGAACAAAACAAAAAAAAAAGAATTGTCTTCATCTTGCTAGGGGAATTTTGATGTCTGATGCTCTCTACAGAAATATGTTGGCGCCTTGTTCACACAAAAGTCATAATAAATATTAAATGACCTTCACCACAGGCAAAGCAAAAGATTAAATGTTACCTAAAAGTCTGGTGAAGCTGAAACATCTTGAATTATCACCGATCTGTGTATATAGTCTGCAAAACCTTTATTTAGTAACACACAGAGAAACATGATGAGATTGATAAGAAGGCTGAGCTGCCTTTTTCATGAAAGTAAATAATTAAATCTGTTGATTCAACACATTCACTTGTTATATATTACAAAGTAAGATTTGATTGCTTTTTCCCATCTAGTGACAAAAAAACTTGAAATAAAGTTTGATTTAGAGGCCTTGATAACTGCCAGCCAAGTGTGTCCCATGAATAAAACCTTTTGTTAATGACTCTGACATCCTGTTTCAGTTAAAACTGGGTGTGGGGAAGTGGAAACTAAACAACTTTTGGTGAAACTGAGAACACTCTTAGGTGAAAACATATTTTGTCAATGTTGTGCTGCATAGAGAAAATCAGGCACATTTCTTTACAGTAAGCTCTGATCTGTTGATTGGTACTGATCTTTCAAACATACATTAGACCAGTGGTTCTCAACCTTTTCCAAATAATGGCCCACTTGAAAATATTGAAAAAAATCGATCATAAATAAATTGAAAATATTGGCGGCCCAAATCTGACCCAATAACAATATGGAGGCCAAATTATGCCTTCTCAGAGCACTACTTGCAATATCTTTGTGGCCCACTAGTGGGCCCCAGCCCACAAGTTGGGTATCAGTGCATTGGACTAAGCCAGGATGGATCTATGAAGTCTTTCACAACATTGATGAGGTGATCTTGTTGTAATCATGACAAAACTATGAGTTTGTTTTCACAAGATAATGACATATTTCACTCACAACAACAAAAAAAACTAAGATCGATATCTCAAAATATTGACATGATTATACAGTACGACAGTGGCTGGCAAATTTTGCTTTTTTTCTGCCTTTTTTGCCTTTATATTGATAGCCAGAGAGAGAGAGAGAGACAGGAAAGGGATGACATGCATCAAAGGGCCACAGGTTGGACTTGAACCTGTGTCACTGTGGTTAGGACTAAAAATTACCAAGTACAGTTTGAGCTTCCGCACAGAGAGCTGCCCTACAATAACAAAATGATGCCCCTGTTGCCAAAACAGGGTTCATTTTGTTATTACTACCAACTAAAAGTGTGATAACTTGCACTGACATGTGGCAACTGTTGAAGGGTACATTAACACAACATGATATAAAAATGCAACCAGAATTAAACAGCATTAAAAAAGAAAACTAAAAAAAAAATCCTTCTCTTACTTCTACTTTTTATTGTACTCGTTTGTGGGTGTGTGCTTATTCCAAATGGGTGTTTGTTATTGGTATCAGCAGCAACTCCCTGCACACTGAACAATAGGTAGGGCAGGTAGGGCAGAGGCTAAACTTGAGAGGCAGGTAGCGCAGAGGTTGTACAGCTTTTCTTACAGTCATGGATGAATAGGTGTGAAGAGTGGGCTCTTAAGAGAGAGCTTTAATTGTCCGACACCCCAAAACTTGACAAGAAAAAAGATAAGATCCAAGTATTATATTATCCAAGTATGATATCTGTCATCTTTTTTTTGTCTGACAGCTCACTACTGTGGTGTTTCTCCTGTTTCACCTGTTTAACTGTTTATCTTCTTCATTGGCCAGGATGGTTATCTCTGAACACTAGATTGTTTCTTAAAATAAATATATTTACAAAGAGTCAGTATTTGGCTAGAAACATAATGCAGCCCTACATTAAACTTCATGATTTTTTTTTCCCACATCTCCTGTATTATGTCAGTTCAACTCCATAAATCTGACAATTGTTGCATCATGTATAATATTACAAAGCAGTTTTGATGCTTCAGCCAGGGGCAAAGTATACAGTACTTCCTTGTAGGTAACACCAGTGTTTAGAAAGGCAAATATAAAAGCTCTCATGCATAGGCTGAGCCAGTGTTGTAATGTTTTATGCCAAGTGATGAAAGGTTAATAAAACAATAATTTGTGAATATGAAAATGATGTCTCTTGTTGCTTTCACAGACTTCAACTTTAAAGAAGATCACTAATCAGATCACATTTGAGTGTGTTCTCCTATATTTTTATTCACAATTGCTTTTGGTTAAAGTGTCTTCGGTGTTGATTTCAAATGCCATACTGTACAATTACAATGTGTACATGCTATATTTACTGTATGTTTCCATCTGTTTTCACATACATAAACATAGTTCATATATAGAAACACATTGGTCATTACATAAAGGAATGTAAGTAGCTTATGTAGCTTATTTGAATAAACAATATTTACTTCATACACAAAAAAAGCTTTCACATAGTCTACTTAGTTTGCTTTACATATATAAGTATGCAATAGATGCTGTATATTTGTACGTGTGTCTATTTGTTTTTGTATATAGAAAAAGCAGCTGTTACATAAAGTAGGGTAAAATAGGGTATTTATTTATTTATTTTCCTTATAATAAAGCTATTGTGTTCTTATATATGAAACAAATTGGACAACAAACAACATGTTTCAAGTTTATAACTTCGCTTTACTTAGATTTGTCCTTCAACTTTTTAAATTGTTTATCTGTGACAATATGCTTGGGAAATTAAAAAAAAAAAAAAAAAAGTAAAGAAAGAAAGAAAGAAAGGTCAAATCATAAGGAAAGACTGACTCATGATATGACATAACACATAACATATTTTTGTGCTGATTTAATAACACAACTTTTACTTGTTTCTCTGTGGTATCAGTATAAGTGTATATCTTTTTTTGTTTTGTTTTTGGTTTTTGTTTTTTTGTTTTGTTTTTTGGTTTTTGGCGCTAAAGGGCTTCCATACCTTCCCCGTCTCCCCCAAAACCGTCTTGCCCTAAGCCCGACCCCGGTTTCGAGGACCGGCCTGACTCAACCCGTATGACCGGTAGGCCGGGCTGTCGGGGCGGAGGGGCGGGACAGGTGAGGAGAGACTTCAGAAAAGAAAGGATGGGCGTCCTCCCTTCACAGTGAGTGTTTCGCCATGTGGAGTGTGAAGAAAGTGGGAGTTTGCTTTTAGTTTGCGGTCGTTGTTTCATTTCTTCAGCCGGCCGTTGTCGGTTTGTTTTAGCTAACGTTTTTAAATTTGACTACGCGAAACACTCAACCGTATTTTTTCTCTTTATTTATTTATTTATTTTTTTAAAAAAAAAGAAGTGTGGCAATATCAACTTAAAAGGGAGTGTAGTTTTGTTTATTTATTTTATTTTTTTTAACGTATTTTTTTTTAGCCTAGCTTGTCTGTCAGGTTTGCCTCGTCGCCATGGAGCGGAGCTTCGTGGACCAGCACCACCACCCGACAACAGCCGAGTACCCACATCCGTTCGTTCACGAAGTGAAGCTGGCCAGGGCGCAGAGGATCCGGGTAACGGGCTAATTAAAGTCTCCTTATTAGACTGTATGTTGGAAATAAGGTAGAGAGGCCAACAGTTAAAGATGACATATACTCTTGAGGGGCTTAATTTAACTCCCAGCATATGCCACCTGAAACTAATTAGACAGTAATTTGACTGGCAGTTGTTTTGACTTTGTCCCTGTAAAGAAAAAACAAAAAAAAACTCTTAACTTCTGAACAACAGCTTACACTGTACTTGATGCCAGGAGTCAGTGAGATAAGGGTGATTATACAGGACTGTAACTGTTAGATTAATGGACTAATCAATAATCAATTAGTCCATTCACAGAAAACTAACCGTCCACTAAATAATTTCCTTGGTTTGATGTCTTTCTCTGTTTTCATATCCCCTTAAACTGGATATGTTTGGGTTTTGGACTGTTGATCTAACAAAAGAAGGCCTTTGAAGATTTAGTCTTTTGAATGCTTCAAATCATATCAGGCATTTTATAGACAAAATGTGTAATGAAGAACATAATGTAATAAAATGAGAGCAATCATTAGTTGCAGCCCTTTTGTTTAAGGCTCTCAGATATGGACGTTTGCTCTTTTTACTTGTCTTAACTTAATAAATCAAATTAAATAATCAGCCGATTAAACAACTATTAAAATATTGTCAGTAACATCCCTTGTTGAAACTTAAAAGGTCCTTTCTACAGTCTTTTTGACAGATTAATCTAAACAAAAACGTCCATGCATTATTTCTGTTTTCCATGTTCTCGTATCAGCTTTCAACGCTTCAGAGATGTCCCATAAGAAAACAGTCTTTCACAGGGCTTTCTGACTATGGTGCCTAAGCAAAACAGACAGGTCATAAATGTTTCAGACATAGGCAAGGCATGACTGATGATAGCAACATACTTCAGTGTTGCATAACTTTTGACAGACATGTCAGTAGGGCTGGGCAACGTAACCTTATCACTATAATAATGGTAATTACAATATTTTGCCTTACATATTTTGCCTTGTACACATCAAGATGTGGCAAATGTATGCAAAATCACACATAAAACCATCCAAACTGTATTCCACTGTTAAATGTTACATCTGACGATGTAAAGTGAATGAAAAGTGAATATACAGTCAGACTGAATTGATTCCCTGCACATCAGGATTCACCATAAATCATAACAACTTTGTACAGTGTTTAAGTAAAGGGTTAAATGCAAAGACATCAATTAGAAAGTGTCATTTTAGAACAGAGTGCAAGGGTTTTATTATCAGCCATGTTGGTGATGATGTGCATTGTGTTTATCCTTAGGGCATCATCCTGGGCAGCATCCTCTTCCCTCTGCGCATCACACTGGCGGCCATTTTCTTCCTCATCATGTGGCCTCTTGCCCGGCTACGACTGGCTGGCCTGTCTGAGGAGGAGCGCTCTCGGCCTGTTACGGGCTGGCGGCGCTGGTTCTTCCACCCGATCATCTGGCTGTTGAGCCGAGCAGTCTTCTTCTCCCTGGGTTTTCTGTGGGTAAAGGTCAAAGGTCGCAGGGCAGATCTGAAGGAGGCGCCGGTGCTGGTGGTGGCGCCCCACAGCGGCTTTCTGGACATGCTGGTTCTATGTCCAACCCAGCTGGCAACTGTGGTGTCGCGGTCAGAGAACACTAGCCTGCCAGTCATAGGAGGTGAGGAGCTCTGGTTCAGTTTACACACACACACACACACACACACACACACACACACACACACACACACACACACACACACACACACACACACACGCACGGTAGTGCACACCATCCACCGTGTTCACCTGCTTTTTTTTTATGAGCTGTTTCATCTTGTATCTTTATGATTGAGGACAAGCTGGGGTAAATGAAACTGATGGTTTGACTCGTGTCCACTGTGATGGGTTCCCATAATAGAAAAAACATATATCTTCAGTTTATGTAATATGTTTATCAAACTTAACATTGGTATAAAATGTTTTGGTGATATTTTTAGAGATTCAAAACAGCATAAAACCACCGAGGTTTGCATACAGGCTGCGTGAGCTGTTTTCTGGAGCATATGAAGAAAGAAATCTAAAATCACATTGTGATGAGAGAGGACAGGGTAAAATTTTACTTTGAGTGAGAACTAGGAAAGAAAAGAGTATTCATCCAGCCACACACTTACTTGTGCCAGTTCCAATCAGGCAGGATTTGTTCATGTCTAATTTAACTGTGCATGTGCCTGGATGACATAATCTTTTCACCAGTATTTATTTTATTTTTTTAAATCCCTTTTTAACTTTTTTCCTTTTTGTGCTTAACTGGCAGACACAGCGCAGTGTAGTCATAGATGGGGAATCTCACCCCAAGTTACCCGCCTATTAGGCAGAAAACCAGGATTCATATTTGGAATAGAGAAGTCAAGAGGAAAGTAAAAGTATTCAAGGAAGTCCAAAGATCAACAAGTGACTCAGTCTTTTGGCTTCTAATCTGCTCTGGTGCTTCCTGTGTTGCTTTCTTGGCAGTCTTACTCTGGACTCCTTCATTGGTTCTGGTTTTAATTTTGTTCTTGTTTGTTTGTTTGTTTGTTTGTTTATGGTGTTTCAGCTTTGCTTGAGTTCAACCAGTCTGTGCTAGTAAGCAGGAAGGATCCAGAGTCAAGGAAAAAGGCAGTCACCCAGCTCACAGAGAGGCTGACCTCCAATGGCTACTGGCCTCAGGTAAGATCTTTGTTTGGTCACCCAAAGCTCTTTAGACTTCTGTTGACAAAAGATAATCTTTATTTGTTTAAGTAAAAAGAAAGATGATCTTCCTTTTTGGCTGTAGCCCTATTTACATGTCTGGCAATTGCAACTAAATTATCGAGTCACACTCTGCAACTATTACAGTCGGGTAATTCTGTTAGTGACAGAAACGACAACAGTGCAAAGCTCAAGGAAACTTAAGTTGTTAGCGAAAAATAAAGAAATTATTTTTAACCGGCAAGTTTTTGACTGCTCGTGAAGGCTTTGTAAATCTGTGGCTTGAGCACAGTTAAACAGCTGCTCAAGATTAGTTTAAATCTTTGGGATAGAAACTTGATCTGCTAGATAGAAGAGCAGTAGGACACCCTCAAGGGAATCCATTTCTTATCGCATCCTTAATTACAGTTTGGAAATTCCAAAAGTAAGTGCAGGCCGGTCCTTATGAACATTTCAGTAAGGAAGAGCAGGTTGCACAGAATGTTTGAGTCAAACCTAAACCAGTCTGTCTTTGATTCCTGAGCTGGTAATGTTGTCAAAAGGTAAATGTAAATTCACCTGCTGGAAGTGCAAAGAGCAGGACAAACCACCACAAGTCTTAACTCACAAGTCATATTTCTCAATTTATGGCTAGATGCTGATGTTTCCAGAGGGAACCACAACAAACGGCTGCGCTCTCATCAAATTCAAGCCTGGTGAGTAGTGGCATTGAAATCTACATATGAAAATTAAAAGATTGAAAAGAACAGAGGTTTTTACAGTTTTACTGTCCCTCTCTACACCTGTCCTGTGCTTGTGAATCAATATGAATGAATGAGTGTGAACAGCATGAAATAACACCGATCCCACCTGGTTTTTCTTGATGTTTGACATGGACAACATACTACAGTTGTTTGAATAGATCATGCAGGAATGAATGGTATGAGAGGGAAAAGGCGCAGCAGGCGGTTGTTTTGCTAGTGGATGATTAACTCCTCTTCTGCAGCTTTTCTTATTTATAATTCCACTGTCTCATTTTTTTTTTTTTTTTTTTTTTTTTTTCCATTTCACTTATCATCAGGTGCCTTCCTTGCTGGAGTCCCGGTCCAACCTGTTCTGTTGCGTTACCCCAACAAGCTGGTGAGTGAACCTTTTGGTTGGTTGGCAGGTTGATCTGCTGGTTTGTATTTGATACATTTCATAACTCGTAAACACGACAGGTTTAGAACTTGGGTCAACTGCACTTCCAAGATGTTTTTGTCCAGGGAGACTGAGGAAGGAACTTAAATTCAGATTCATTAGTAGAGCATATTTAAAAGCAGAAGGTGTTGTCAAGTTTATAAATGAAACAAAACTATATAACTGTAATAGACACAATTAAAACAATTTTGTTGTTATATAAATAATAAATGTGATTGAATTCCCAAATAAGTCAAAGCACACTACTTTATTAATGTACAAAAGATAAAAAGCCTCTCTTAAAGTGACATGATTTTAAAAAGAACAAGAACTACAAGTTCATTTTGTTTTTGTTAACACAGTAATCAGATTTAATTAAGACATGAAGCACTGATGTACTGCACACAAAAGGTTTTATGTCCAGCAAGTAAAAAATGTTAGATAACAATAATGGTAGAAACTGTCATTCTTCTTTAGCAACCTTCACCTGTAACATAAACCTGAACTCACAAGAGATGCTTTGTTCTGTGACAGCAGTTTGTTTTGACAGCTCTGTCTTCCTTGTCACTTCCCTGCCCAAATATGAGTGCGTACGCTACACTCTCCTACATATTACCAGACTGTAGTTATGTTTCTCAACATGCAGTAACATTTGTCCAGGCCAGTGTTGTGTATACTGGTTCCTGTCAGGGTGTGTTGTGAGGGGAGTGTGACTAGAATTGCACGTGCTATAAAAAAAGCTATCCACCCTGTCTGTTACAAGGGATGGTTCTTGTTGTTTGCTCTAGTGCCTTGATGTATTGTGTCCACTGTTTGATTAGTCCTTTTATGACTCTTCCTCAGGATACTGTTCGCTGGACATACAAAGGAACAACCTGGTGAGTTCCTTAATTTTTCATCTCCATATCTGTCAAAGCCAGTTAATGTCAAGGTGTTCAGTTAATTGTTTACATCATTCTGGTTGCATTGAAGCCATCATAAAAGTACTGGATTTCCACATAGGCAGGAAGTTGAGTAAGAGGTGCCTCTAGGACACTGAACTTTTCAACTCCAATTTCAACTCTCTTTATCTGCTCAGTATCCTGAGGAGTGTTTTTCAACAAATTTACTCCATTACCAGTAGAAATAATAGTGACTAAAGCTGTGTACATGTCTGAAAGAACAAAGCATTTTATCCATTTTACCCACAACAAACCTTCGCCAAATTCAGTGTTTTGCTGGTTTGTCAAACATAAACTTAAATAGAATTATGTATTATCACATCAGTCAACATGTACCAAAATTCATATATTGTGTTCCACATTCAGGTTCAAATTTTGACATCTGTGTATTTATTTATTATTGCATATAAATGTAGTTGGTATTTTCCCCAGATAAGGAAAAGAAAATATAAATTGACTCTGCTGCTGTTAACACATCAGTTTGGGCTCTGGTACATTGTAAAGGACACTTGTCAGTAGTTAAATATGTGATTGGGTTGTTAATGTTAAGAATAAAACTCTGATTAATAACAATCATCATTTGCAGCCAACATAAATGATTTTTGCAGACTACCATTTAAATATGGTGCTCAAATGAATTTGCTTACTTTTTCTAAATGAAATATAATATTGTCTCTTTGTCCATTAGGATTGAGGCACTGTGGCACACAACTTCACAGTTGTACACCAACATGACTGTGGAGGTAAGGCAGTTTACCAAATCATTCACCTCATAAATGAACTCATTGTCTTTTAAAAACTGTGATGTTATGTTTAAATGTGTGTTTTAAGAGTAACTTAACACCTGCAGAAAATGTTGTTTTGGCCTGCAGTGGTTAAAATTCTCACCTTGCTGCAGTGATGCAGTAGTGTACACAGTGTGTGCAGTAAACTCTGATATCACTGTTGGGTGTAGTAACAGGTGCAGCAAAGCACACCTGTAATCATATTCATGAGTAATGGTGGGAGTGGTCAGACGTGACAGGAGAGGTTGTTGTGTCTTTCAGATTGATGTGAAGTTGCTCTTTGGAAGTTTGAGTGTGTGAAAAATATAAATGCTTCTATGTTTTGCTCAAACTTGTGACTTCACACTGTCCCACCTTCCTCTGTTACTGTGATTTAACATGAGAGAGAACAATGGTTGCTTTTTTTTTAATTGTACTACAGTTCCTGCCAGTTTACAACCCTTCCAAGGAGGAGAAGAATGACCCCAACCTGTATGCAGACAATGTTCAGAAACTCATGGCCAAGTAAGCAGAAGATCACACACGTTTAACTGAATAATGACCAGAGCCACAACTATTTTCATGGTCATGTAGGTAGTCAGTTGATCATTTTCTCATTTATTGGGTCTATAAACTGACAAAGGTTAAAAAAAAATTCCCAGCATAATTTCTTAAAGCCCAAGTGGATATAATAACATCTTGTTTTGTCTGCTCATGACTCAAAACCCAAATATATGTGTTTAAATAGTTGAGAAGCTCAAAAAAAATTACTTGAGGAATTATTATTATGTATTAAAATTGTTGTGAATTAACTTTCTGTCTGTCAAATCATTAATAGATCATTTCACCTATACTGTGATTTGTCTGCAGCGAAGATTTTTCAAACATAGACAAACTAGAAGTGTCTCCACAAAGCTTGTGATTGAAACCGTTTCCCTGTCACTCTGCAGTCTGTGTATTTCTAGGTAAACATGATAGAGTTGTTATTTTGAAACACGTGTGGAAATTGTTGGATGTGAGCTTTTACTCATAATATTGTTGTTGTTGTTGTTGTTGTTGTTGTTGTTGTTGTTGTTGTTGTTGTTGTTATTTTATATATATATATATATATATATATATATATATATATATATATATATATATATATATATATATATATATATATATATAAAATTGATTTTTTATTTTTATTTTTTTTTAACGGTCTATAACATCATTTGTCCCATATTTTTGTCCTTATATCAAACAAACATCACACTTCAGAGTCATTTGCTCTTAATGAACCAGACTGTACAGAAGTAGCCTGTATTTTCAGGTGTCTCTGTGTTTCAGCCCACATCTTATTTCAAAGGCAGTGATCTGTCCAGACTAACATGACTATAGGGTTAAAGGTGTGTGTTGGTGAATCAGCTGTTTTAAGGCATTTTCTGCTGTGTTTCAGGGCCCTTGAAGTCCCAGCTACAGACTATGTGATGGAGGGTGGAGTTCCTGTTAGTAAACTTGGAGGTCTCTCTCTTCCGCTGGAATCTCCTGCCAAGACAACACTCTCACTGCTGCAGAAAAACGGGTGAGACAGGACTATTCGTGTGTGGTGCTGGTCAGAATCCTGCTTTTTACTACGAAATCTTGAATAAAACATAAAAAAATCTAACTGGCTATTATTTTCCCTTTCTTCTCTCTCTCAGCCTGGAGGCATCTGAAGTGAAAGAAGCACTGGACCGAATGATTGACAGGTGTCAGTCAGGAGCACAGGGGTCAAAGGCCAATGCAGATGACCTTGCATCTATTCTTGGACTCACAGATAGAGAGACAGCAGTCACTGTCTGTGGCCTCTACTCCAAGGTATAAGAATTTTTGTGTGTGTGTGTGTGTGTGTGTGTGTGTCTTGGATGTTTCTTCACACAACATCCAAGAGGGCATTTTTCACTGGTGTGGTTTGCACCTGTGTATTTATAGGGAACAGGTGCAGGAAAGTACTAAATGTCCTCTGGAGTTTTCTGGCTTTGATACAGCTGCTGTGAGGGTTTACGCTGTGGGATGTTACCAGTAAATATACGAGGCAGATGTTTGTTTTTCACCAGAGGTCAAATTTGGTGAATTTAACATTTGAAATAACAAGAGTATTGTTTCTAGAGAACAGTTCCATTAGTTTTTGAGATATTTATTAATTACCAAATACTTTTATGTCAAAATTGTGCTGAAGGTACATTTCAGTGTCTATGCTGTGCTCAAGCAACAAAAATAAAAACATGAAGTAAACTCTGACTTTTTTTTATTTATTTATTTTTTTCAGGATGAAACTGTGGACTTAAGGCAGTTTTATTTAAGTGTTGCTGCCCTATCAGGATTTGTCAGCTTCAAATCACTACTTCACACAGCTTTTAATGTAAGTACTGTTGGTTATTATCATGTGTGAAATGTGATCTGTGGTCTGTTGCATTTTCACTTTGAAGAATTTTTAAGATTTTTTTTTTTTTTTTTAATTTTGTTTTCTTTTTCTATGCCTCCAAACATAAAATGGATAAGATGGTTGACTATATATTGTACAACATTTTGCTGACTGGAGAGAATATCCTTACAGTGTCAAAATGCAGAGCATTAAATGTGTCACATCATTTTGTCATCTCTGACTTGCTATTGCTTTATGAGGTCCAGAATTTCATTTATTTATTTATCTAATTTTTTAAATGATTTTTTTTTTTTTTTTTTTAATTTTTTTTTTACAGCTGTTTGACCGTGATGGCAGAGGCAGTCTGAGTGCAGAGGAGTTGTCAGACCTCATGGGGGCGCTGCTGGGTGTTCATCAGCACAGCACTGCTGAGCTGTACATGGAGGCCTCCAATCAAGGCCAGCTTACTGAAGGTCAGTGTCTCTGAATAATGAGTTTACAGCATAATTAGTTATATTTTACACACCACAGTGATTATGGCAAAAGCCAAAATAATCATTTCTATATTCTGCCACCAAGAATTATGTCGCCATGCTGGCATCTGCCTCTGTAGACACATTGTTATGATCAGATGTCTGAAGAAACATGCATGTTGTAGTAGAAATCTAATAAATTTATGGTATGACTTGCTGCATAAATTTGCATATTGATGAGGGAACTCTGATTCCTCAGAAATTGCTGTTACTACTGAACACTTTAAGCTTACAAATTAAATTTAAGCATGGAAAGACAAATATGTTGGTATAAGGACAAATGATTTTTGTAAGGTTTTGTTTGTTCTCCACTTGATTGCTCTTCTTCTTTATTATTGGCAGTTTAGGTCATCGTTCATTTTTAGTTTCCCACCTGCTGTGAGATGTTATTACTTTATGTAAACTAAAATCCTAGTGTGTTACAGCTTATACAGTAGTGTGACTTGGAGTAATAATAGAAAGATAATTAATGTCAGGCTTGATGTGAGGTTACCTACTTGATGAAGCAAAAAGGCAAGGTGATATTTAAGGGCCACAACACTTTAAAATCCTCATCACATCTGCTTTGTTTCCTCAGAAAATTTGCTGCAAGTGCTGACGACCCACCCAACCTATCAGAGAGTAGTGAATGAATACCTGCAGCCAGAGGAGGCGGACTCTCACCTGCCATTCACTTCGCTGGCCAATGGGAAGGCTGTGAACAACAACGGAAACATGCACAACAGCAATGAATCCCACCACTGCAACAAAAAGTTTGAATGAGGATTTTTCTGAGTATTTAGTGACAGATTCCTCTTTTTGCAGGATGTTGAGTTTTTCTACGTGCTAAGCATCGAGTAATCATCGATGAAGGATTGTATTTTTAATGTTTTGTGTTAGACAGTACTGTGTGTGTGTGGATGTATGGATGCATTTTTAAATCCTCATGTCAATCTTGGCGACATTGGAGAGCAAAAAAAAAAGACTTAAATTATGACTAAATGTGTTTTTGAGGTCAGATCCTTGTATGTTTGACAACTTGGAAGGTGTGTATGTTTACCGATGTGCCTTTTTTATTACTGTTAAGAAAGGACTCAGTTACTTTTGTCATTTGAAGCCATAAAATATCTTATTTATAAAATATTCTCTTATGTATATGAAATGTTTTTTTTCTTTTTTTAAAGGGACAATGGAATGTGCAAATATAAATTAAACACTCAGTTTATTCTGTAAATGAATTATTTTTACATTTTTGTGTGAATATGGTTTATTGTTATCAATTAATTAAACTGTGAATTGTTTTAAGTAGGTTTTGCTGTTTGGGTTTTTGCCACCATCACATTTCTGGACTTATCACACACACTTTAAATCTATTTCCTTCTATATCTTGGGTCTCTGCTTGATTGTCTTGGCTGTTGTAAATTAATCGTCCCTCTTCTTCCCACTTCTTTGTGTTTTTCCTTTTCCCGCCTTTCCTTTCTCTCTGTTCAGCTGTCGTTTCTGTCCCTTCACCTTTGGTTTGTAGAAGATAAAGTCTTCATATTTTGTAGGTAACTTCGACAGACGCCTTTGTTTCTTAAAAGGAAAACGTGGTAGTCGCCTAAGACTTGTTCTGGTTTTCGTTGCACTCTGATCTCTTGGAGGTGTCTTGCCTGCAGTTTTTTCACCTTCAAACATTTCTTGTCCAGTCAAACTTGATGGATTTGAAATCATTTTGCTCTCGGCTTTTGTTTTACTTCTTGTCCTTGGTATACAGATGCCAAATGTTGCCCCCTTGTCGCTGGACCCCTCATCGCCTTTCTCAATCCTTGTTTGCTTCTGTTCTTCAGCTCTCCTGGAGTTGACTTCCGCCTTGCTCTTCCACCTTGCTCTTTTCATTGGACTCTTGAGGATTTCTGGTTCAATCCCAACCTTGTCTGTCTCATTTACCCTCGTCTGCGTCTCTTCAGAAGTCTCACATTCCTGGCGATATCTTTTCATGGGACTCAACGAAAGGCTTGGGTGGTCCATCTTCTCTCCATTTGGCCTTTCTCCGTCATCCTTCACATCTGCCGTCTGGTCTGGACTTGGTTTGGGACTATAGTGATGTGTTTTCTCAGCTGCCTTGTTCTTTTGAATCCCCGTCCCATTCACTGTCCTTTTTGACACATTTGGCTTTTCCATGACTTTGCTGTGTCCACCAGCTCTGCCCTCACTTAGTGCTTTTTTGCTCTGTTGCTGGTTTGGTTGAAGGGACTCTGGATCTAGAGTGGGGGATAATTTGGGATTTTTTTCACAGGTTTTCAGAGAAGGTGACTCCAGGCTTGAGACAGGATGCTTATGCTCATTTCTCTCATTCAGTGGTGCTTCCTCTGGGGATTTCTTTCCTGGGTCAATCATTTTGTCTTTTGTTGGTGGAGTATCTGCCTGAACTCTTGTGCTCCGCTGAGATGATGATGATGATGATGTAGGTGGAGAGGTGGGACTGCGGTTTGCAGAATCCTCGTTGGCCTCGCATGCAGTCAAATCTTTTTTTGTATCGTTAGCTGTCTCACAACTCTCTTCATCTCCTCTACTTCTGCTCCTTATAACCAGCCTTGAAACTGACTGTTCATTTGCGTACTCCTCAACATTCACCTCTAGTTTGTCCTGCACTTCTCTCTTGGGTGAGTCCTTCATCTCTGATTGTTGGATTTTCCTTTCATCTCCAGCAACAGAAAGAGGAGTCAGCTTCACTTTTTCCTCAGTAGTCATGCTCCTAGTTTTTCTCCTTACAAAACAAGTTATTTGAATCCCTTCCTGTTTTCTTTTTACACTCCTCTCATCCTTTTCACTTTTCTCTTGTGGTGTTGCAGTTGAAAAAGTGTTTTCTACCCCTACTTTGGTGCAGAAATCAGAGTCATGGGGCTCACACTGTTCCCCCACATCTACCATGAGTCTCTGTATCTCCCCTGTGAGCTTTTGATGTTCGTTCTTCACCATCTCTGAAAATTGCTCGACTGTCTGTGTTATTTTTGTTCCTTGGCTCCACTCTTCAAAATTACTCTCCTCTCTTTTACATAATTGTCTTTCTGCTGAGGACCGTCTGGTCTGTTTTCCATAAATTACCCCGTCCTTCTCTGGAGTGAACTTTAGTGTTTTCTTGATGCTCTTTTCACTTGGTTTCCTCTCCTCTGCTCTCTCTGTTTTGAATTCACTACTAAGTTCTGCTTTCTTTTTTTCATTTTGATCTGATAACCTGTGACTACGTCTGAGTTTGACGAGTTTGGTGACATTCTCTTTATTCTCCTCATTCCTTTCAAAAGTCATTTTAGCCATCCCTTCTCTTGCTGTTGTAGCCGTTTTCTTTTGTGTCACTGACGTTGTAGCCTTTTTTTCCGAAATGTCACATTTTTTCTCATTGTCACACCGCTCTCTTGTTCTGAGTTCAGAGGAAATGCCAGGTGACACCAGTTCTTGAGAGATTTGTTCTTCAGGCACTGAGCCTGATGAATCACCATCAACTTGGGTATCACAGGAGTCAGGGTGGGAATCTGCCACAATAGACAGGAGAGGAATTGCACTGTCAAGGTCATCATTAGGTGGGTGGGACATATCTTTGAGGCAAGAGGACTTTGGGTTTAGGTTTCTGTGGCTAGGTTGTTCCTCAGACTCCTTTATCTGGGAAGAAGGAAGTGCTTTCCAAGCCAGGACTCTCAGAGCTGGAGGGCCGGCTGACTGTGGTGGGCTGTCAGTCAACAAATCAGCCATGAAACAAAGTGCAGGGTCGTTAGTTGACCCTGCCACACTGGAAGTTGAGGGAGACATGGAAGCAGGGGGATCCCCCGGTAGAGGTCCACTCTGGATCTGGGATAACTGAACTGACTGGGTATTTGCAAAGTTTGAGAGGGACATTGAGGCATCTTCTGAAACGTTTGCACCATCGTTACCTGCAAGAAACAAGGTTTCTAATGCATCATGGTCTGTTGTCTCCAAATCAAAGGTAAGAATGTCTGAGGAGTATGGAGACAAAGTAAAACTACTATCTGTGAAAAGGGAGCCATTGTGACCAAGACTTGACAAGGCATCAACAGGACTGAAGTATTCTGGTGTGCCATCAGTCGGCATTGGTCCTTCCTTTGATCCTGTATTTGTCGTATTCAGTGGTGCAGTTTCTCCATCGTGGTTTGAATTACGGTCAGAGGTTCCTAGAGGATCCAAAATAGGTGTCTGAGCTCCTCCTTCGACATGTGAGGTTGCCTGAGATGCTTCATCAGTTAAAGGACTGCTGATGGAGGTGGTAGACAGTTGATATGATTGTTCCTGCATGGTCACCTCCAACACCTATAAAACAAGAGGAAAGACAGAATAAGGAAAAACGGTGACTTAATTGGGCTTTCTTACTGAAGGTAATTATAATTTTTCTTTTTCCCAGGTGCAAACAGGTACACAGTAGCTCTCATGTTTTCGTACACAACCCAGCTTTTCTCTTTTCTCATAGCTCCCAGCCGTGGGCCTCAATATTTCCTCATACGTCCTCATAGAGCAACAAATAACAATCACAAAAGTATCAGAAAAAGTATGTTACCCATTGCTTCAGTTCTTCCAGTGAAATAAAGTCAAGGAATTCTTGATCTGAAAAAACGAGGGGATCCAGGAGCTCTGTATTCAGCGTTGATCCCAGCTGAGAGGAAGAGATCAAAGAAATTAAAGGGCACTATGATGATTTTGTATAGCGCTTTCATAAATCTGCCCTATATCTGTAACTTGTGATAATGACACAAGTTCTTAGTAACACACCAGCAATGTCCCGTCAGTTACAGGATCGCTGTTGGAGGTGGCAGAAGGTTGATGTGACTGCTCCAGCATCATCACCTGAAGGCCCAGAAGGAAATACAAGAGGATGGATTAAAGCCGAAGGTTATTTAATAGACTGTTATACAAACATGTTTATGTTGGAGCAACGGTTATGAGTAACAACATTTTCTCAACTACTGTACTTAAGTACAATTACCTCCAAAATATACTTAACTTGTTTGCTTCTTCATTTCAGAAGGAAATATTGTACTTTTTGTTCCATTTATCTGACAACTGTAGTTAGTAGTTACTTTTAGGTTAAGAACTGATGTGTATAAATGTATTTTCATATTGGATAAATTGCAATACGCTGCTAAAGATTAAACCAGTAGTTTTCAGTCTTTCGCCTGCCAATGGCTAGAAGGGGTTCCTTGTTACGTTTCAGATGTCTATTAGTTGTTAGCAGTTCCTCTCTAAAACGTTTGCATGGTTTCATTTAAATAACTGTTTAAGGACCACAAGGATAACTGCGTCCAATATTGTGCAAAACATGCAAATATCAAGAAAAATCTGCAGGGTTTGGTGACTTGCCAGTCCTCAATTAGTGGCGCAGTACTGTTGATGTTAATGGTCAAAATAGCACTAATACTGAAACTGACTTGTTCTTCTAATCCGAGATCAACCTGCTGCTAACAAGGCAACAAAACGCATCATTTACTGTACTTATTCTCATGTTACCTCTTGCTCTTGTTTTTCCAGTGCAAGAAGGTCAAGCATCTCTAGGTCTGAGGAGAGGAGGGACTCCAGGAACTCTATATCCAGCATCGACTCCACCTGAGAGAAAACAAAAACTTTTCCTGATTTTACTGAGCAGTAGACTATTATGTGTGGTAGAAGAACATTCATTTGAGATTGTTAACTTAAGCAAAAGTACAATTTAAATCTACTCAATTACAAGTAAAAGAAGAAAAGAAAAATTTCATTTAAAAGTTGTTACTTATGCACTTAAGTTCTGAGCTTCAAAATCCTCCCATTTTATACTAATCTCTCTGAAAACTTACTTTTCTGACAAAGTCCTCATCACTGCACAGTTCGTCCAGATACTCCAGAAATGTGTGGTTTTCTGTCTCTAATTTCTCCTTCTCTCCATCCTCATCTTCCTTATTCTCAGTCTCCTCCATGTTTTCGTGGATCTGAGCAGATGCAGAAATAGCACATTTTGCAGTTTTGTTTCATGATGAAGTAGTTAACGTTTTGATTGATTGATTTGACGTTTTGAGCATTTTTTAGGTATTTATAACACAAAGCTGTTGACCTTGGGACAGAGGGAGTCCATGATCATCATGTATTCCTCAAAGGCACATTCTGCCAGCGATTCGTCATCGTCAGAGAGCAGAGATCCAGGAGAAGCTGTGGAGCTTGTTGTTTTACTGTCTGTGTTGTTTGATTGTAGTTTGTCCTTGTCAGCCGTGTCATTCTTCTGCTGTTTTTCTGAGGAAAGAACGGTGACAGAACATTTTTTTTTTAAAGAAAGGAGAAAACAGGGACTAAAACATCACTTTAACTTTCATCTTGAATCTTGAATGTCATCTTGAATGTTTCATAGCAATCCATCCAATAGTTGTTGAGATATTTCAGTCTGCATCAGGGTGTTGAACGGACCAGTCGATTAACCAACAATACCATCCCTTGCCCTTTTTTATATCAAGCCTTGACCTCTGACCTTCTGACGTGGCCGTCTCTTTACTCTGTTCTTTCCCTGCAGACTTTGGTGTTACGTTTAACTGCTCACTGACCGGCTTTCCTGCCTTCCTTGACAACCTGGGGTCAGACGGGAGACATTAGATACAGCACTAAAATCAGGATTTAATTATGAACCAGTCGATATGATAATAAAACACTGCCTGCTGTGTATTCCTTACAGGCCTGGGTCGCAGGGCTGATGGACGGGCGCAGTTTGTGGACACGAGCACCAAACGGGTTGAACCTCAGGCAAGAGGAACCAGGAATGATCAGGTGTAAATGGGCTACATGGGACCAACGCGCAGGGACTAAAACCAAACCTGGGACTGGGCGTGGAAGCGACTGTGCTGATATTCATCCAGCAGGACTCTTGACGAAAACAGGGGGACATTATGAGCTCTGGTAAAAGTGGTGTCAATTCAGGCTGGACCCTGGCAGCTGGTGAGAAAACCTGAAGGTTGAGTAGAGAGGGACAAACACCTGGAAGGAGATTTAAGTTAAGGGGATTCTCCTGAGCTTGTATCGGCGGTGGGAGGGAGCCCATCACCAGGCTTGAGAGGAAATCAGAGTGGGCTATTCTTGTTTCCGCAACTGTGGGAGCTCTCAGGGATGCCTCTTCATCTATGCTCGCCTGATGAGGCTCCAATGGACAAAGCTGCCCCAGTCTATCTGACAATTCGTGGATGTTTATCTCTTCCTGTGAGGCAGATCTGTCGGCAGAAATTGGGTGGCAATGATGTGGGGATAGATAAGAAAAGGACAGGGGCCCCGAGTGGGAGCGATCAGGATCTTCTCTGTCAGACAGGATGATCTCAGGTGGAGAATTTGGCACTGGATCCATCCTTTATCTCTGTCTCTTTGTAGCTGTCAAAGGAAAGCGGGAATATTGTGGGACATCAGGGTGTGCAATTTGAATCAGCAGTTTGTAATTTGGCCATTTTCATTGTATATTATTGAGGTTGTATTGTGTGTAGTTCCAAATAGAATAAATCACAACATATGACAATAAAAACAATACAAAAAACAGAACACAATGTAGTTACATACAGTAGGCTTATATTGGACCTCTTTGTTTATAATGGTAACACATCTAGGTACAAATCAATACTTCATCTTGATCAGGAAACCTAAATAGATAGAACCATGACAGACAATTAAATGTGTTTGTGTGCTTATTGATGTTGAGTTAATATTTTCTTATTGCCATTATTTCTGTACTTATTTGCTTAAATGTTTGTTTTTAACTTTTAACAAGGGATTCACCGTCTAATTACATTTGATATTTGCTCCAGATGTGTTGGTTAATTTCTAAGAAATAATAAATTTACATTGAGCATTTGACAAGCTCAGTAGCTGCTATAATTTCATCCATGGATGAGAGCCTGCACTTGAACAGATCCATCCCCATGATAACTGTGCATACTGACTCAATTTGCTGATTCACTGTGTGAAAAGCCAATGAGAAGACTGGGTTGTTATTGTTTTGTCAAACAACTGGATTATTTCTAAGGTCAAGAATAAACTTTTTAATAAACCTTTATAATTCAGCCAGGTAGTTTCAGTATTAAAACTTATCTTACATGTTTTTACACTTTCAAGATGCTGACTGAAAGTAAATCTATTTTACATTTAAGATGCACATTTAACTATCAGTGAAAACAATGTCATTGGCAAAGAATACACATTGTAGGTTGATCAGATAGATCTCACTGGGCTTACCTTTCTCGTGGGAGATGATTAGTCTTCAATCAATGCTGTAAAAATGTGTTCACCACTTTCTCGCTGCTTATGTTTTAAAGGTAAACTTGATTATTTGTTTACTTCTGACTGACAGTTCTGTTCATGTAAAGATTCCAAACTTCATTAAGTCTCATAAATTAAAATTTACCAGATTAGGCCAGAAATCTTTTATAGTTGTGTTGTAATGATATTTTTCAGACAGTAGCAAAAAATACACAATTTGTTGAAATGATGAAAACCACAAACCAATTAATGAATATATATTAATAATATAATATTTATAAAATTTTATAAAGTGGATGAAATATAAATTCCATTTCATGATTTTTTTTTTCCATAGGCAATATAAAAAGCTCCATATTTACAACTAAACCATCTTCTCTACAAGTGAGCATGAGCCATCTGCTGATGAAGCCCATAAGAAGTGGCTGAAAGCTCCAGAAGAAATCTAGAAAGTGGACTTTGAGACAAGAGCTTGTATTTCCAAGGTTAAAAATGACCCTTCGAGCTCAAAAGCATTTTAATGTGTCACCGATTGTACTTCGAAATTGCCCTTCAGTACTTTGGGATATTGAGTAAAGTGTTATCTGAGAAAACTCGATTTCCCAGCATGCCGAGCGCTCTGAATTCTGAACCGGATATCCGCTCTGCTGTGCAGACAAGGAGAAACTTCGCCACACGTGGAATTGAACAGAAAAATTGTTTTCTTTTCGATACAAATCGACCAATATCGATATATATTTTTTTTAAATTTTTCTGGACCTACAAGAGAAGTTTTTGTCGCGATGTTTCTGCAGTATTACGTAGACGAGAAGGGAGACAGAGTCTACACTCTGAAGGTAACGATGTGTTTACATCCTCCACATGTTACTTTACTCTGCGCGTATTCTGCTCTTAGTTTCACCCTAGTTCGTCGATTCCGGGGCTTATTTAAGCTCGTTGAAGCATTTTGCTCTGGAAACACTGATATATGTGATTATTATCAGTGATTATTATTGAATTCACTTCATGGACATGAAGCAAAATGTTTTAAACCCTGGAATCCGACGATTTACTCACTATTGTCAATAAATCGATTAATCAATAATAAAACAATTCTTATTTGCAGCCCTAGTTTATATGTGCTATTTACTTTTCACTGTCTTAGGTTTTCTGCTTTTTCACTTTTCCTGCAAAGGCTAGGCCTCTGCTTTTATTATTATTTATAACTGAAATCTATTAGCTGTACAACATAGATCATAATTTATTCTTTTAATGTATTAATGACTTTCAGTAATACACATTTCTGTTGCCAGATTTAACACTACAAAGGAGACTGAATATTACTATTCGGGAAAATATCAGACCGTTGATTGTGATGCAGTCAAGTGATATGCAAATGAAACAAACCATTAAAGGTCCACATGTTAAATCTGAGGAGTTGTCAGATGATTAACGGGAAAGGAAATAAGAAAAAACATCCCATATTTTTCCTCTAATCTTTGATTTATTCTTGGGAATCCTGGATAGTTTTGCCTCTTCAGCTCTGAAAAAAATGATTCAAAGGAAACAGCCTAGAAAGGCCAAGTCATGTGCAAGTAAACTGTAATTATTTTAAGAGCTCATAAGCCGGAATGGTTGGGGACCACTGAAGTAGGTGATTAAAAAGAGCAATACTTTGATATATATGTACTATCGAGAAAATGTCTCCCATCTCCCAGCACTGAAATCATCTGAGCTCTCTCTTTCCTTCTTTGTAACCAACAGAAGTTGAACCCTGACGGGCAGCCCACCAGCTCGGCCCACCCGGCCCGCTTCTCCCCAGATGACAAGTTCTCCCGAAATCGGGTGATGCTGAAGAAACGCTTCGGCATCCTGCTCACCCAGCAGCCGAGACCTGTTCTGTGAGAGAGAGAGAGAGAGGAGAGGTGGAAGAGGAAGGAGGGAGAGGTGGCTGGATGGAGACCAAGACCAAGATGTGGAGGGATGAAGGTGAAAATGGGACTGTAAAGCAAAGAGCAAGAAAACTCCAGGCCCAAATTCAAGGGGCTGTTCATGCATCGGATATCAGCTGTCACTGATGTGAAAGATCCTTTTTGTTTATGTGCTGTAATTTGTTGACATTCATTTCAGATTATTGTTATGATTTTGTGTTCATGCTGAATAAATGTTCAGTTCATGGACCGTATTCTTTTGTCTGAGTGTGTCTAAAATCCAGAGGAGGTGACAAACTTAAAAATAAAATCAGTGGAGAAACATCACAAATGCAAATGCTTCCAGGGGTCACGGCCTGCTAAAGAATCACAGATTGTGAGATTGAGTAATGGGGTAAGAAAAAAAAAAAAAAAAAAAGTTCTCAACAAACTTTCTTTCTGGTGGAAATGCTAGCAACTCATCTGAAATGTGACCTGGCAACATTTTTTTAAGATGATTTAAAAAAAAAAAAATGTCACAAGACAGATCGGTGTAATCCTCCACACTGCTTTGTATTTTATAAGATCATTATACATTTTTTTAAAAGTTGAAATCTTAACTTGGAAAGTAACTATTAAATAAAGCTGCCATGGAGGAAAAGAATCATATTCCCCTCTTGGAGAATTTGTAAATTTGTGTTGATATACAGTACCTGAGTAAATGTGACAGTCTTGACACAATTTGATGTCATTAATCGGCTGAACTTCATATTTCTATTCAAATGTGGATTAGTGTCACTACTATAACAACAATTTTTAATCTATTTCAATGTTTAAGTGATAAACTTTAAGCAGGCATTATTAAAAAATACAGTTGTAACCGGTTGGAAGAGAGACAATCCGTGATTGTTCTATACGGACTACATTTCCCATGTAGAGTTGACCACACGTTTGGCATCACGCATGCGCAAATCGTTGAGACGACGGCAACCGGAATAGGACTTGCCGGGCGCTATTGCATGTCGCCTTTTTGTTGGGTCGGTTGGACAAAAAAAAAAAAGTGCCGAGAAAACCTGGGAGCGGAGCCAAGTCTTCCCAGATGTAACCGAAAACGGACGTACGGTGGAAACGCTCTTCACGGGAAACTTGAAACAGGTATGCGCTTTGTGTGGGCTTTGAGATTTTCCGCGGCGTTTGTCGCTGTGGGGGAGATATCTGAGCGGGTCCGCGGAGTTGACAGTTTATCAGGCTAACGTTAGCTTCGGCTAGCTGTGCCGCCAGTGACCACCTCACCCGATATAACCCCCTCCCCCTGTATCTATAGAAGTGATGGCTGGGTGCTTCACACCGCCGCTCGTCGTTGTACGAAGCTTAATTTAGTCGAAAATCACAACTTCGCCAATAACGGGCTAATTACTCCACCTGTTTATTTCAGTGCGTTAAAACCGCCGCGGTTCAACGCCGCATGCCGCATCCCCCTTTTTTGTCGTGAAAATGTTGTCTGAGGTCAGGTTTGAAGCGACACATATTCTCATTATTTTATCACAACGCCAGCTCTGACAGTGCAATAATATCGAGAGGCGTTCACTGACCGGTTCAAGCCAGAATTATTATGGCTAGCTTAATTGGCTTAGGATGGCAACTGAGTGGCGGCTAGCAAGCGAGCATCAGCAACAACTGGGCTTTCAGCAGGTTGGGACTAATTAGAGGATGTTTATCTTAATTGGTTAAGGCTTGTTTGGTTATACGCTTGACCCTGGAGCATAACCCATCACAGCTGCATTTACATGAATCCCCGTGAATGAGACTTGACAGCTGAGTAACACAGCAAGACGGTTCTAATTTCCTTATTTTGGATTAATTCTCAAGTAATTACATTATAAGTCCATATGTTGGATATGAATCCAGGTGCTACGATGCGGTATTTAAACACCCCTTGCTACCGCCCTCCTGAAAAATCAGTGAAAAATCAGTGAAAACAGGTAACAGCAACATCACAGGGCTCAAATTCAGGATTATTTTCTATTATCAATTACTTTCTGGATTGATCAATTAATTACTTCGTCTGTGGAATGTCAGAAAATAGTGAAAAAAATGAACCATTGTGTTTTCTTTGCTTAGTCCAAACCTAAACAAATTCAGTTTACTATCATGTACAACAAAGCAATGCTTTAAATGCTCACATGTGAGAAGCTAGAGCCAGAAAAAAAAATATATTTGATGATTGAAATAGTTGCAGATAAATTATCTGTCGATCAGCTTTTTTTTTGCAGCTCTAACAACTGTGAATTCAGAAAATGAATGCCATGCATACATCAGTAATACAACCTATAACATCTGGGAAAGACTGTGTTTAAACAACATGTAGATGTTGGGATAGCTGCAGGTGATGTTAGTCTCATATGATGTTGATTTGACATTAATCAGGGCTCTTTGTGTTTCTGGTGAATCAAACACCTGACCAGTTGCTGTGACTTAGGGTAACACCATGATTGATTCTGCCATGTATATAAATATGATGCATGATGTCAGTGTAACTGAGCAGAATAACAACCTCCTGAGATGCGAAATGAGAGCTTAAATAAGCAGCAATCAGGTTGTATTACTTGAGAGGAGAACAAAATGTTCTGCACATTGTTCTGCTCTTTCCGTTCAAAGCTCTTTTGCTCTTTCAATTCAAAGACATGCCATTGAGTTGTATTGGAGACTAATTGCCTGTAGGTGTGAATGTGTTTGTCTAGACTGATAACCTCTCCCGGGTGTTTTCTACACAATGCGTGCAGGGATAGGCCTCAGCTCTCCCCACCGAGTCAAACGTAGCTGGAAGTTGGTGAGAATAAACTCACCCCCTCTTCCCAGGGAGACGCTTTGCAAGCTGAACATGAAAGGTGCAAAACCCGTCTACCCCACCTTGTTGTCTGTTTCCTTGTCCATCTCTGAATGCTGGCTGACAAAGTGTGTGAGACAGGCAGCATTACAAAATGGGGAAAATGTGCCATGCCTCTGCATGCAGAGTGAGAGAAAACAGCCAGCAGCTACTAGCATAACCGGTTGGAACCGCTCTCCTTTTAATAATTAAATTATGACCCAGGCTAAAACAACAATTCAGCTATATCCACCTGTCTTGTCTCTTTTTCTCTCAGGACAAAGGCATAAATTGCACAGTTGACTTTGCACCTGCAAGGCATGCAGGCCGACAGCGAGGCTCAGTTTGGTTATTGTTTTACACTTCCTTCATTTAGAGAGCTGTCATGTTTTTGAAAGATGAAACCCAGACTTAGTTTTCATAGAGTAAGTTTAACTTTTCTAAGAGATAAAACATCCAAACTTTTTACCCAAAAACTTGAGCTGCAGAGCTCCTTTTTCAGCTTCCAACTGTGCATGAATTTATTTCATAGCACCACAGAGAAAGCATTGAAAAACTGTGTTAAACTAATTATCTGTGCAAGTAAACACATGACGTAAAGGCTGCTTGATGACATGTTGGAGATACAGTGATGTGAAAATCAGTGCTTCTTTTCCTAATTTTAATTCACACTACATACAGCCGACTTTATTCCTTCTCACTGTATTTAAACTAACTATTTTTTTCCTCCCTGTCTCAATCATTTCCCTCCCATCATGTCCTCTCCTGCCCTCACTGTGACCACTGATGGGTGCAGTAGAAAGTAGAAAGACACTTTTATCCAAGGTGCACGTCAGACAAATTCTAGTTGTGTTAACCTGAGAAAAGGCAGAGAGAAAGACGAGTTAGTCCTCATCTGCAGGAATCATGTCATGGTGTAGGTAAAAAAAGATGCTGCACAAAGTGCAGAAGCACCATTTCAGTTTTTAGAAGAAGGAAGAAGATTTAGCTCGACATTACAAAGAGAGATACCCCCAGCTCTTTGTGGATGCATACTTATCATCTCTGGTAGCTGCTTGAATCTACACAGTCACATTTATAGGAAAGGAATAGTTCCTCCTGTGCTAGTATCACTTTCAAACAGAATCAGAAAGTTGACACTCGTAGGTGCAGAAAGAGGCCTGTGGTACATTTCCTTTCACATGCCTGGTGGAAGACGACTAGTGTGCTCCAATGGAGAACTGCAGCTGCAAAAGGACAACTCGTAGAGGCCGCTGTTACCTCGGCATCACCTGGGAGAAAGCCTAGCCTAGCCTAGCCCAGCTTATCTTAGCTCAGGTCAGCACAGCCCCGCTAGCTAGCCCGTGACCCCTCCCCAACACCCCTTCCCTCCCTAACCATCCGTCTTCTCCTACCTCCCATACAACACCCCTCGCCTCCTCGTCTTGACTTTTCCAAGTGAGTTGCCATGGCATCAGTGCGCTTCACGGTGACACCCACCAAGGCGGAGGACCTCCCGGGGCTGTCCGACACGTCTCCTGACATCAGCTCCCGCTCCGGGGCCCGCGTGCGCTTCGGCTCCAGGGAGAGCGTCAACCGAAGTGACCCCCTCAGCGAGATGTCGGGAGGCCTGACGACTACTGCTACAGCAGGAGGAGGAGGAACCGACACGCCGGACCACAGCAACATGGAGCAAGGTGAAGAACACACACGTGCACATTGACATACTGTGTTGTCACTGTAGTTTCAAGGGACACATAACAAGATTCTCTGTGTTTGAAATATGCCTCAGAAATCATGTTCACACTCTTTGTGGAGGACAGACGCCCTGGTTGGAGAGCTTCATACATACAGATCACACACCTACTCTGCATAACAACATGCCACTCCACTGTATCCAGCCCTAATCTAATCTGAACTACTTAGATCGCTACAGACAGTTTAATCCATATGTTTGAGACATGTAAGCCAGTCACTCCTCTATCATGACACCCTGGCTGAGGAATAAGCGTGTAATGTGACACACTCCTGAACAGCTGAACCTGTCTAAACCTCTGGAAGTCCTGCATGGAAAGTGGCTGCAGCATGTGGCTACTGGGTTCCCATGAAATAGCAGCAGGAGCTGGGGAGAGCTGTCCCTTCTGGGTACCTGTAAGGATAAAGATCAAATGAGAGTGAAAGCACAAACATGCTCCAAATCCGGAAACGTGACAGATACAAAAACACATACAAATAGGGAAACACATGCAGGGGGATAAGCAGCAACCGGACAGATGCTTTACAATACTTTATGGATCTAACCGAACCTTTCATTAACTTTGGATATTTTCTCAGATGACAGAGCAACCGATTAGATTTCAAGCATGTGGTCAGTTTATCCAAATAATGTCTGTTTGGACATTTGATTTTAAAGATGTAAGGCAGTCATCTCAGCAGCTCACAGTCCAGCTCACGAAATGACCCACCGTTGTCCCAGGAGGAGCAGTCTTTGCTAATTTACCTCTGGCTCTGTTGTTTGTCATGTTTTGATATTTGTTGTAATTCCTTTTGAAAGAGAAAATCTGGTCTCAGAGTTGAAACATAATATTATGTGTGAGGGTAAAGATGAATACATAATAAATACACATTTATTGGACAGTTTAACAACAGTGCTGTCTCTGTGGACTAAATATAAGAGAAAATGAACAGAGACAGTGCGGTCTATATTACAGTTTGCTTTTATGTCTGTTACAGATTGGATAACAGATGCATCTTTCACTACACTCACCGTCAGTTAGATCCATAAACTGACTTTTTTAGGTGCAGAAGAAACTCAATTTCTCTGCGTATCCAAATCGAACCCATTCCTCCTCGTAGCATTGAGCAGCACTTCCAGTGTAGCAGTTCTTGATGCATGTGTTCTCCTAATTTGAGTGTGTTTTCTGTTTGTTGTGTTTTTGGACCCTGTGGCGTGTTTTGGTGTAAATCTCATCATACAGGCTGTGGAGCACGTCAGCGTTTAGAGTGCAGTTTCTTGACCTTATGTCGCATGATTTCAACGTGTGAATTTGTCTCCTGGAGCTTTAACTCCCTTGCACGGTACAGACGTAGAGTGCCATTCATTAGTTACAGTTTCAGCACAGAAATTCACTGTGAAATCAGTCGTGCTGCGTTCAAGTGCAGGCAGCAACTGGCTTATGCAGAGCGAGGCCACGGGCAAGAAAAACATTCGAGGTCACAACATTTCAACCAGCTCCGTCTCAAACATGTCGGTTTAATGGGAAGTAAAAAGAGAAGTGCTGTTTTAAGATTGTTCCTCACGCCTGGCTCAAGTTTAACAATGTGTTTTTAAATCTGTTTTATGGCTCCCTGGGTCATTAAGCTCTCCATTTGTTTCCTAAGTGAGAGCTTGACTCCAGGCTGCTCCCGGAGTGGCTCCACAGCAAAACGAGCAACAGTTGAGCGCCACTGTTATCGCCCTCAGCAGACGACGAGAACAATAACAGGACGAAAATGTATGCCTATTGTGATCATGGTGTAGGTTTCACTTCCCCCCCACGGCTGTTCAGCCCACCTACAGAGTAGATTCAGTGATTCAGCCCTTCACTTTATGCTAGCTGACAGCACAAACCTTTTCACGTGGTGCAGATGTACACCTGGGAAGTCTAGTTCGACATGGACATGTGTGGGAATCCAGATGAGTTAATTAAGAGGAACAGCAAACACTTTTCCTCTGAGTGCTGTGACTGTGCAGTTGTCGTGTGGAGTGCAGTAATTCACTTTCCACAAGCGTTTAAGAATAGCTGTGCTGATTCATAGGCTCAACAAGGGGGTTATAAACGTGGAGAGATGTAACTGTATTAGCTGCACTGATCCACTTAAGCAGTTGCATAGTAGTAAGGATGCCCCACGTTGTTTAATAAGCTTCCATAAATAGAAATCGAGCCAGTTAATCTGATTAAGTTTCGATCAGGCTGTTGTGATGCTGTGGGTGTTTAGACAGAGAAACAAAGAGGGAGACTGCTGGAGACAACAACTACACGACCGTTCTGCCGAGGCCTGTCCATCACCCTGTCCATCGCCCACACAGAAAGTCTCAGAAATAGCAGAGCAGTCGTCTCCCGCGCGGCTGAAATAGAAAACCAGCACGCTGACATGAAGAGCGCCGTCATTAAAGCCAATCAGTGGAGAACCTGAACGACGATGAAGAGGAAATGAGGCAGGAGGAGCAGGAGAGACTTATTTTCAGAAAGGTCAAATGCTCTGTGGTCCATTATGTTTGACACCAATAAAGTTAGCTGTTGCGTTTGATGCCTGTCAACACACACACACACACCCCCGAACACACACACCCACACACACACACACACACACAGTAGCTTTCTGGCTCACTGGCTGGGCATCGTGCTGAGGCGTGGTGATCTCAGGTGGAGGACTCCTCTTGGGGAACACACACACTGCAGACAGCTGTGCTCCTCTGCGTTTAGTTGAGAGTGAACTCCAACAGCTGAGGTATTTACAGGACGTTTTTTTTTTTTTTCCTGCATAACTCACAGGTGATTCTGGACAGCTGGGGTTGTAGATTTGTAAGGCAGATACCAATAGAGATTAATTGATTAGTTAAAAATTATGAGCTTTGGCAATAATATCTTTCTAGATTTTTTTCTTTTTTACTTTTGCAGAAAAGCTGGTTTGGAAGTACAGCCTGACTCTTTTTTTAGCTGTAATGCAGGAACAACAGCACTGCAGGCTGTGAACTTTACAAACCAAGTCTTGTCTTGAAGTGACCGAACCACAAAACTGATGGTGTCACTTGCGGCTCTGGTGCTGAATGTTAGTGCGGTCGACTTTGAACCGGATGGCGGCACAGCCTCCTCTGCTGCCGTCCAGTGTGGCTGAGTGTTCGGCTCACAGCGCTGTCAGCAACTGTCACTACTGAACTATGTTCAGGATGCACACTTTCACTTCCTCTGTGTGGAAATGGGGTGTTTTCACATTAAAGGCTTTAAAACGTGAGACTTACAGACAAAACGTGAGAATCATGTAGGAGGAGGTTGAGCGCAGAGCAGCTACTCTCAACTGACACAAACTGGGCAGGGGAGGTGTTTCTCATATTTGAAGGTTAAGGGTATTGAAGGAATAAGGTAATGTTAAGGTTTTATAAATAGAAAAAAAAAATGTATAGATAAGAAAAAGCATGAACCAGTGAGGCAGATGTTGTCACTGTTGTTTCTTGGATAGAAATGATGAAAAATGTCTGCCAGTGTCCCAAAGCTAAAGTTGATGTCTCCTTTTGTTTGACTAACAGTTCTACACAAAGAAATTCAGTCAATTCTCATAGAAGACTAAAGAAACTTGATGATATTCACAGTGAAGGAGATGAATCTGAAATTTTGCTTTCTTGATGAATCAATGAATTTAATGTCAGAAAATAGTGAAAAATCATCATGTGTCTTGTTTTTTTCTTACCAAGTCATTGTTAACTACTCTACATCAGGTGGTTAAAATTAGCCCAGATGTCAGTGCATCAACTCTGCATTAAATAAGAGAAAAACTACTGCTGTGTCAGGTGGAGATCAGTCAGTCAGTGTTGTCAGGCTTAGCAGAGACAGTCTTAGGAAATGTTGACATTCATAAGATGCTGTTGTTGACTCTGTGACTCCTGACTGTCCTGACCAACAGGTTAGGCGATGAACACACCAGATGGATATCGCATGCCTGAGTGTGTGAACTGCGTGGTGTTGCTGACATGCACTGATATGTATCTGTATTTATCCAAAACACCTTTATTTTATATATGAGCAAATAGCCCGATTAGCTTGTTAGTTAATCTTTTCTCAGCACGCTACAGCCGCTGAATATTCAGCAGCAAGCTGGTGTGGAGTCAGCTTCACGCTCACGTCCTTCGATGTTGGGCCAAACGAAGGACTGTGAACAGGATGGGAAGTTACCGCCCACCAGCCAAATGTTGGCTTTTTTTTTTTTTTTTTTTCCCTTTGCATGGCCACTGACTTTTTTTTCCCATCGTGTAACCAGCTGATGCACTGTTCTGAAAAAGAAGTGAGCTGATAAGATGGTGAAAGTTGCTGATGCATTCTGGGTGTGCACCAGCGAATGTGTCATCTGTCTGAACTGTAAAGTATCATGGTTACAGCAGAAAGCAGCGGCTCCCGACCTTTTTGGCTTGTGACAATTTAAAATGAATGAGTCTACTGCACTTACAGCTTATGTCCACAAGTTGTGAGTAGTTTAATTCGAAGGCTTTTACAGGCCTGGAGAAATTAAAGTATTTGGTATTTCACAATAAAAAAAAAACAAACAAAAAAACACATAATTTTGTCTCTTCAATCATCTGGTGACTCAACATTTATCTCAGACCCTTGGGTCTCCCATGTTGGGTGCCACCGGAGCAGAAAATCCAGACAGGAGAAAGTGTTTCTCTAAATAAAAAAATACACATTATTAGCTTTTAATATATTAGTTGATCGTCATTGAAAAATAATGAGCAGCTTTTTTGACAGTCAGTAAAAACTTTCAGTCATTTTTCAAGGAAAAACAGCGAAAATGTAGAATATTGTGCCAAATGAGAGGATTTCCTGTTTTTCTTTGTCACATCTCTTGGTAAAATATTTTTGGGAATTTGGACTTTTTGTGGAACAAATTGACAGTTTTTTATGCATCATAGATTAAATAATTAATGAACTAATTGAAATGGGCAAGTAATGGGCAAATTAATTGATAATTAAAATAATTGTTGGTTGCAGCCCTGCATGATATTATTTTTCATTTTTTTAGAAGGACAAACTGTAGAGTCATAGAAATTCAGAATGATAGATGAAAGAGTAAGATTTTCACAATAAAACAGTGTTGGTGACGCCTCTTTTTTTTTTTTCTTTACAAAAATGCCATGCTTGATATGGATCTCAAGTCATGTCATGTGAGTGTTCTTCTGTCAAGCGTGTCACTGCGTATGGCCGCTTGCTGCCGTTAGCGTGGCTGTGGCGGAGCAGGGAGGGAAGTGATGTTGCTGACTCAGGTGCTGCTGATGCACTGGGCTGTGCTGACTGAGGTGGAACTGAATTGGTGGCATGGAGGCTGTTGTATTAAACTCTGCGTGTGTGTGTGTGAGAGAGAGAGAGAGAAAGTTGGAATGAATCTGAGAGCCACAGTGACAGTGATGAAAATGGTCATCAGTGTGTCCAGACGTATTTCCTGCTGCGTCCTCTCTCTCCCTCCTTCTCTCTGTCTTATCATCTCTTTATTTGTGTCTAGGTGATGGAAATTCCAAAATCTCCAGTGTGTACATCAACAACAGTCACGGGGTGGATGACGATGACTTCTACGACAGAAACCTGGCCTTGTTTGAGGTTTGAAACACAAGATTGATAAAACTACCCAAGCACATTTCAGTCATGTTCTAAATATTCTGCAATCCTTGGTTCCTGTTTATAAGTAGAAAACACTTTTCTTGCTGCTTTCCTTCAAATGTTCACTTTTCTTGTTTTCATTATACACAGATAAAAACAGAACCCCGTCATGGTGGCTGTTTATTTGCCAGTTTGTCGGCTAAACTAGAGCCAAAAATAAACCAGCATTTGGTTGGCGGGTGCAGATAATTTTAGTTTTTATAGATTTCAAGGTTCCCTGGATACAGCTCTGTTTTCCGTCTCCAACTTCTGTAACAAGCCTCTTTCTCTCCTCAATTTTCTGTTCTCCTACCTCCTATCTTTTGCCTTTCCCTTATGCTTGTTTTTTCCTCCATCTTTCTTCTTCCTCACCCATTTATTTTCCCTTCTTATATCCTGCCTGTCATTTCTATACAATGTCCTTTCTCTTTCTCTTCTTCCTTCCCCTCCTCCTCCCTGTTTCTCTCTCATTCCCCCCTTTTCTTTATCCCCTTGCTATCCCATTCCTCCCCCTCCTCTCTGGCCTCCTTCGCCCACCATCCACCTCCTTTTTCCATTTCTTTCCACCCTATTTCTCCCTTCGCCATCTCCCTCCACCGCTCTTCATCCCACCCTTCCTCCTCCCCCCTCTTTCTTCATCCCACAGGAGGAGATGGACACCCGGCCGAAGGTGTCTTCTCTGCTCAGCCGTCTGGCCAACTACACCAACCTGACCCAGGGGGCCAAGGAGCACGAGGAGGCGGAGATCATCGGTGAGAAGAAGAAAGCTGGCAAGGTATACCAGACCCTGTTTGCCAAACACATCTGTTTAACTGATATTAGACTTTCAAACCCACCAGGGGAATTTATAAACTCACAGTAACAGGAAAAAAAGCACAGTGAAATACATTAATAGAATTCTTATAATAACAGAATCTTATCAATATTTTCGCTCCTTTGGAGGAATGAAATACTTTTCTCACAGGATGAAGTGAAGTTTATTCAGCTAAGTTGAAATTCGCAGGTCTTATCTGTTTAAATGCACTATAGGACTTTGATGCCTGTGACGTCACCAATACATCGTATATGATCTCTAATGTACTGTGGCTTGCTGTACAGTGTTCTTATAAGATAGCGCCGCAGTCATAATCAAGATGGTGATTATAGGTAGAACTGTGGCGTAATGGGTTGAGGTTGAAGTGATCATGATCACTACAGGAAATGTCAGCACACATATTCTACCTAAAACAGCATAAAAAGGAAAGAAACAAGACAGATTTGAAATAAAAATTTAAATTTAAAGATTTAACTTGTGCTCATTGAGTCAAATCTGCAACTATTGCCCTGTTGACTCAGTGTATGAAAGTGAAAGCACAATAGGATGTGACCCTGATGTGCACTGGGATCCCTGCTGATAAGGAGCTGGCTGGCCTAGATAAGACTGCCAGTCTGTTTGGGTGGTTCACAGTAATTTACCACTTCCACCCTGTTCTGATTTGCAGGATTGGACACATTTGCGAACAGACGGCTGGGGAAGTTAAACCAAAACATTTTAATGCTCCCTTCTGGCCACAGTGTGTTCAGAACAAGCATTAGCATAAGTCTGGTGCTTCAGGGGGTAACTCTGCAGTTCCTAGAGGGTATGTGGTGGAGTGGCTCAGCTAATTTAAAAAATATATATCCACTTTCTGTTAAGGAGGAAAAAACAGTCAGATAGGTTTACAAATTGGTGCAGTGCTGATCTTAAATTTTTATTTCAATAACCAGGAAACTACCAGCCACAGCACAGGACACATCTCCCACCAACCTGAGGCAGTAACACCATGTATTACAGTTTGAAATTGTGGGAAGTCCAGAAGTCCAAATGATTGGCAAAAAGTAATGGAAAGAACAAATGAAATAATTAGCAAAAAGTTATTTCTAAACAACCTTGAGTATTTCAAGGTAAAAGTAATTAATGGTTGGTTGAATTACTTTGCTACAGGGTTGAAATATATAGTTAAAAAGTACTTATACTTCATTATACATAACATGAAACATTAGCCAGAGGTAATTACTAAATGGTTGAAGTAATTATTTTTTTAAAATCATATACAGTTGAAATAGCTTATAATTGATCAACAGCTGAAATTAGCGTAATGTAGTGAATAATTAGTTTAAATATCTTGCTAAAAGTAATGAATAATTATTTCAAAATTAGCCAATCTGGTTAATAATTATTTCAAATATTTAGCTAAAACTGATGAATAATTAGCTGAAATAGCTAGCTAAGAGTAATTTATAAACGGCTGAAATTAGCTTAATGTAATAAATAATATTAAAAATGTTAAGATAAAAGTAATGAATAATTAGCTGACATAGTGTGCTAAAAGTAATTTCTAAACAGCTGAAATACAGTAGGTGAAAGTAAAAGAGAAACCAGCGTGAAAAAGTGAGCATATTCACTTCTAATAAGAAAGTATAACATCAACTAACATCCCGTTTAAAAGGAGAAAGTTCAAACAGAAACATTTTGTTCTATGGTTTGTTGCTGATAATATGTCTGACTTGATGTTTGTTCCCTGTCTCTGCTCTATGTGCCTTCCAGTCGCCACAGATGGGGACGTTTATGGGTGTTTACCTGCCTTGCCTCCAGAACATCTTCGGCGTCATCTTGTTCCTGCGTTTGACCTGGGTGGTGGGGACTGCTGGGATGCTGCAAGCCCTCTGTATCGTCTTCATATGCTGCTGCTGTGTGAGTATTTGGGTCAGTAGCTGCAGTGTGACAGACGGCTGTGATCAGACAGACGGTGAAAACTTTCTAAACTGGCTATTTGTCTGTCTCTCCCCTGCAGACAATGTTGACTGCGATATCGATGAGTGCAATCGCCACTAATGGAGTTGTACCAGGTATGCCTTCACCTCTCTGTCTTTCTATATATGTGGACTGAACAGTGCACGTGTGACCTCCTTCATGAAACCTGAATGGGGAGGAAACTACCTGGAAACACTAGATTTGTAGAAAAAAGTTTTTAAAAAGTGGAAAAAGGAAACAAACTGATTAGATCAATGAAGAGTTGACCGACAGAAAATGAATGAATTCTTATTTTGACTATTAATTCCTTGCTCCTCAAGTTAATTTTGAAGTGAAGTTTTTGCTTGTTACAGAATAAAAGAAATATTTTCTGTGTCTCATGACAGTTCAAAAAGTTTGGCTCCCGATCAGTGAAAGATCTTGATTTAGCAAATTAATTCATCAGAATCAAAAAAGAATTGATTAAACAATAGTTTAAGTGATAATTAGTCAATTCACCACATGAGGTAAAAATACTGTAAAACCAGAATTGAAATAAGTTACAGTTTTCTCACAGTGCTGCAGTTTGTGTCTGTGGACTGTCACACTTTCATTTCATCATATTTGTCTATTTATCACGTCCTTTACTGCAAATGAGATTCAGCCAACTTGTTGGTTTGGCAGTGATGATGCAGTAACACACAACCAGTGAATACAGAGGTGAGGACATGCAAATGTGGCCGACAGAGAACATTTTAGCCAGTGTGTCATCTTATTATCTGATTTTCACAGCTCGATGACGTTTTTCCACATTTTTATGGTGGCCATTTTTGAGTTTCCAAGCCAAATGAGCTCTGTAGATGTTCATTTGAATTTTCCATGTTGTCTGCCCCCAGTTGTCCTGCTCATCTTCCAGCTATGGCGGTGTTGACAAAGTTCATATGTTTCTTCTAATGAGTGTTATTTCTGTTTGTCCTGTCTATCCCTCTGTCTGCCTCTCCCTCTCTGTCTGTACACACATAAAAATCCCAGGATATTTATCCGCCATTGACTTTACCTTTCACTGAAACGCCTCAAGCCGAATATCCCAAATGTCAAAGTAGTGTGATATTTCCACTAGCATGTGACATTTCGATAATTGTAGAATGAAAACCCTCGGTAGGTAACATAGAGAATTAATGTCTAACATGTCTTGTTTGGCGTCAGACATTTCATTTCATGCTTTCTTATTCTCACCTGAACAGCTTCAAGCGCTCATGCTTTCTCACCATCTCGTTTCAGATGGTAGTTGATACAGTACGTATGTAGTTTACTGTGGTTAATGTGAAGGAGTAATCAAAAGTGTTTGGCTTCCCAAATACAGCTCAGCACTAAAATTCATTGGTGCAGGTGGATACACTGCTCATTTCACTGAGGGCTCAGACTGAAGGTGTTTTATCTTTGGAGTCCAGTCACTGGCTGCAGAAAGTTTTCCAGACAGTGTTTGCTGCATTGCTCAACAGCTTGGCAGTCAGGGTAGTGGCAGTCATTCAGTTTCTCTGTTAAACATGTTTTTGTGTGTCAGGTACGTTAAACCTGCAATATCACAAACATGTTCGTTTTTTATAAATGTATTTATTGTGTTATATGTTTGTCTAACGCACAGGAAATATAAAAGGGTTGCATTTTGGAAACCAAACACTGAATTCTGGACTTACATTCAGTAGTGAATTTGTAGTTGTTCTTACTGTATGACTCCCTCATATGATCTGTTTATAACTGGTTCAAATTGAATCAGCAAATTATTCTTACTGTTTATTTGAGCTCACTTGCAGTACACGTTGCTTAGAGTAATTCTATCAGCAGCAGTAAGTTTAACACTTTTAGTTTATTTTGAAATTGTTCTTTACTTGTGCCAATGCCACGCCTGAGTTTTGGTACCCATAATAAAAAAAATCATTTTTTCGATGGCCTCATTCCAGATGTCACAACCACAACCCAGATGTCTGGTGTTGTGCCCAGTGATGGCCCCTGGCTGGAGATACAACAAACCAATCTGGTTTAATTGGCCACATTAAGAATAAGGATGTTATTGTCTTACACAGCCAGCTAGATCCATAAAAAGTAGTTATTGAAAAGTGGCAACAAACCTGGAGATTGATGCAGTTGCACAAATAGTTGTAAGTTGACTTGCAGAAATAAAAACTCTTGGATCAATGTATTTCTTTGATCAGTATGAAAAAAACATTAAGTAAACTGCTGCTACCACAGCTTCTGTGTCAACTATAACTGACATAGTGATGGATATATCGCTACTGGGGAAAAAAACTCCCAGCAAAGCAAATAACTGAATGAAAAAAGTGAAACACAATTGCAATTCAGTCTGATTACCAGCCTGCTTTTTTACACAAGAGATTCAAATGAGAATTCATTTTTCCCTCAAGGGAAATTAGTGATTTGTGATACTGGGCTACATAAATAAAATTGACTTGGGAAACATAAACATGTTTTTCTCTGAAACCTGAAGTTGTAAAATGTCACAGAATGTCCAAAAAACACAAGCAGTCACAACAGAAGTTTGTCTTAATAAAATAGTTTAAAATAGCAAAATGTTGATATAAATCTGGAGCAGTCAGTTCAGAGAACAAGTAGTGGAACCTATAAATCTGATCAGGCATTTGATGCCTTTAGGACTCGGTGCTAGTGACACATAATGTCGAGGGGTTTGTTACCGAGTCAGTCAGGGGTTTACTTCAGACGCAGTAAACTGAACCTGTACTACAAGTGAGGCAAAAACAGTTGCGGAGTCATTTGCAGATACTATTTGGCCAAAGATCTGCTCTGTCTTCTCTCTCCCGTGTCATGTAGAACATTATGCTTATTTCTCCAAGCATTGGATGACTTCTCATCAGCTGTCCTCTTTTCTCTCCTTTTACATCCTAACATCATAATGTTACTAACCATCCATCTTCCTCTCTCTCTGTCTCTCTTTATGTCCCATCTCCTCCTCTTGTCCAACATCTGTCTTTCTCCCTCTTCCATTGTTCCTTCTCTTCTCAATCTTTCTCTGTTTTTTTTAATTCTTACTCTCCTTCCATCCGACTTCTCTCTCTCCCCTCTCGTACAACCGTACAACCTGCCCCCCTCTGTCTTTCTCTCTTTCTCTCTCTTCCTCTCCCTCTCTCTCTCTCTCTCTCTCTCTCTCTCTCTCTCTCTCTCTCTCTCTCTCTCTCTCTCTCTCCCCCCCCCCCCCCCCCCCTCCAGCGGGAGGATCTTACTTCATGATCAGTCGCTCTCTGGGTCCAGAGTTTGGGGGGGCGGTGGGCCTGTGTTTCTACCTGGGCACCACCTTTGCTGGAGCCATGTACATCCTGGGAGCCATCGAGATCCTTCTGGTGGGTTTTGGCTTCCTCGCTCGCTGTCATGTCTGTTATCATTTTATTTAGCATTATCACCGTTTCTCCAGGGTTTCTTTTGTCTTTTTAGTTTTATGTGGCAGCAATGCTTGAGGACAGATTTGGATCCTCAACAGTTTTTTGCTTGTTATTGTGATATAGGTTGGATTTTCATGCTATGATTATTGCAACATTAATATAATGCAAATGGTGTTGTCATGGAAATTGTCAAACTGACCTGAAATTAGTGCTAAAATATGATAAATATTACCTCAGGCCATAGCTGCCTGGGAGTCATTAAAACCTAACAGATGTAACAGTCAACTGTGTGTTGCAGCTTTGTTGGACTCTTGAATTAATGCAGTGTTTTCCTCCTCTCTGTTGGGTGTTGTCACTCTCATCCCCCTCCCTCCTCCAGATGTACATAGCACCCAAGGCAGCCATTTTTGAGTCAAAGTACCCCGAAGGTGAAGGGGCGGCCATGTTGAACAACATGCGGGTCTACGGCTCCATCTGTCTCCTCCTGATGTCCTTGCTGGTCTTTGTGGGCGTGAAGTACGTCAACAAACTTGCCTCCATTTTCTTGGCCTGCGTCATCGTCTCCATCGTTTCCATCTATATCGGCGCGCTGGTCTCCGCCTTCAAACCGCCGCATTTCCCGTAAGTGTTGATTTGGTATTTAGCAAAATACAAGGGCGACCAATCCGTTAACTCTTCACGGTGTTGACTGACTGATGGGCCTCCTGTCTGCAGGGTGTGCATGCTGGGAAACAGAACCATCAACGGTCATGAGATTTACGACAGCCAGTGTGCAAAAACCATCCTGCTGCAGATCAAAGAGCCAGTGGAGAGAGACGACGCCAACTTCACAATTACTAACGGTGTGTAGCCCAAGATCAGTGAGATGAACCTGCTCTGTTTACATCCATCCAGTTTTCTTGACATACCGCATCCATCCCAATAGAAAACAGCACTGTAGACCCGACCTTTGACCCCAGCCACACTCCGGCTCTGGTGGAGAAGACCACATATCTTTGGAAGCAGTTTTGTCAGGGCCCCGAGCTCAACTCCTCCTGCGATGAATACTTCATGTCCAACAACTTTTCAGAGATTGAAGGGATCCCTGGTCTGGCCAGTGGGATCATTGCAGGTAGAGAGTGTGTGTGTGTGTGTGTGTGTGTGTGTGTGTGTGTGTGTGTGTGTGTGTGTGTGTGTGTGTGTGTGTGTGTGTGTGAGTGTGAGTGTGAGTGTGTGAGAGAGATATGGAGCATGTAAAATTCTACCTCATTCGGTGGCCTTGATCCACTGTGCACGATTAATTTTACCCTCTTATAAAATAATTGGAAATTATGCATATTTTGTTCCTTTACTATGACTTTACTACATTTTTGTGAGTTCAGTACTGAAACTGTTTCTTGGCTGAGAGCTGTTTAATATTTTACACTTTATTTTCTGTATAAATTCAACAAACAGGATTTAACATGTTCATTAGAGAGTGTTTGAGCTGCTGGCAGGCAGAATTTTTTTTACCAATGGATCGAGTTGGGTCAGTATATAGACAACAGAGTGGCCATCTTCTCGTCAAACTCTCAGAAAGAAAACCAAACGGTATTTCCCTTAATGTCAAACAGTTCTTTAAAGTCAAAGTTGGTGCTGTGCTCTACTCATTATTTCTTTATTTGAGAATTTAGTGATGGTATCCTTTCTTAAATTATACTTTCTGCATCCACATAGCCTTACAGGTCAGAGTACATGTCTCCACAGTCATAACTTTTGGGAGTGGACTGTGTATGTGCCTACAAACACATGAACACATGTACATGCCACGAACATATGCACAGACATGTAGTAGTAGCCACAGAATCACATCTGCAACTATCAGCCACTCAAGACTCAGTTTCTAAGGATGAACAATAACAACTCTCGCTAACAAGCTGATAAATCTTGTAGAGAACGTGTGGAGCTCGTACCTCAGCAAAGGGGACGTGGTGGAGAAAGGCTCCCTCAACTCCTCTCACTTTGCACATCCGGCATCCACGCACCAGCCGTACGTGTTCGCTGACATCACCACCTCCTTCACACTGCTGGTGGGCATCTTCTTCCCCTCTGTCACAGGTACACGCTTGTCTCTCACTCCCCCTCGAATGCTCAGCCTGCTGTGTTAAAGGCCAGATTCCAAGAATGAGCGTGTGAGAAGTGTAAACATAATTGTTACCGTCAGTGTGTTGTTGTTGACAGTAAGAACACAGTAGGTGTGATATTGCCTCCATAGAACAGCTGCTATTTCAGGATCTAGTGCATCATGCGTTTGCCATGACACTCATTCTGTCAGGCTGGATTTCTTTTCGACTCGCTCAGTGTAATAACATGAAACTCAGTTCACTTTGATCTTCATGCTTCGACCTTGTCAAAGCAGATGAATTCTGCTTGATTCGGTTTGAAGAACATTGTTATGTATATTTTTCTGAGCAGAACCTCTCAGCAAAGGATAATATTCAAGCTAACATCAAGTGTTTCTAATAATAGTAATTCATAATAATACCACTAAGCTAAACTGCTAAACTGCATGTTGTTTTGAATGGTTTTCTTCTTGTCCTCAGGAATCATGGCTGGTTCGAACCGGTCGGGGGATCTGAAGGACGCCCAGCGCTCCATCCCCATCGGAACCATCCTCGCCATCATCACCACCTCCATCGTCTGTATCCTTCCATGAAATATTTTGATCAAATATTCAGGCGCTCGAGGTCAGAAACAACTCAGAGCATCATTCGCACATTCTTGTCTCAAGTGAATGAGAATCACAGCTTTCCAGAGGCTTTTTAAACAAACACTGCCCTCTCTCTGCAGCTCAGCATTGAAGTGTTCAGGCAAAACACTGTTTTGATGATGTGTAACAACTGTTAGCTCATAATATTTCGAGATAATTAGGTACTTTTTCGTCAGCTTTTCTCTTTAGACTTTTTGATACGCCCTGTAATTATCTAGGTCAGTTTTTTATATCCATCATTTTATATTTTTATATCCACCACTTGAGCTGAACTGACTTTGGCTGAACTCTTTATGGTGCTGTTATGTCTAAAAGCCTCTCAGGATGCGTTTGATTTATTGTGACTGCTGGGTGTTGTTTTCCTGAGTGGCATGCGTCCAGACCTGAGCAGCGTTGTTTTGTTTGGAGCCTGCATCGACGGGGTGGTCCTCAGAGACAAGTCAGTACATCTGCTCTTGTATCTGTGTGTGTATATATGTGTGTGTGTCCTGTTATATGTGAGAAGGAGATAATTTTTCATTGTGCGTGCTTTGTTGAAAAAGAGTAGTTGTTTTACTTTAGTCAGCTGCTATAAAAAGTCAAAATACCGTATGTATTTTTTTCCCTCCCGCAGATTTGGCGACTCAGTGAAAGGAAATCTAGTGGTGGGGACTCTGGCTTGGCCGACTCCCTGGGTCATTGTGATTGGCTCTTTTTTCTCAACATGTGGTGCAGGGCTTCAGTCGCTGACCGGCGCTCCCCGTCTCCTGCAGGCCATCGCCAAGGACAACATCATCCCCTTCCTCCGGGTTTGAGCTGCAAATATTCATTTTAATCATAGGGACCCAAAATTTACATCGTAGTTGTTACGAACTGTCTCCTTTGCTCCTGAATCCATCCATCAATTTTCTGCCATTTATCTGGGTACTTAATAAGTTATTGTAGGACTTATTGTTCCTACTGGTTTCCATCATTGTTTAACTAGTATTAAAATGAATTCTGTGTGGAAGTAAAAAAGGTTTTATAATATAATCTTGCAGAAACCCTGTGAAACAATCTTCGCAGGTAACAAGGGAAAAAAAGCTGTGTTATTCTGCGGTTGGGTAAACTGTCCCTTCTCGGTTCCTCTGTACATATTTTGACTCTTTTTCTTCCATGTGTGTTTGTGCCAGGTGTTTGGTCATGGGAAGGCTAACGGGGAGCCCACCTGGGCCCTGCTGCTGACGGCCCTGATCGCTGAGCTGGGGATTCTCATCGCCTCTCTGGACCTGGTGGCTCCCATCCTTACAATGTGAGACACAGCTGAGTGTGTGTGTGTGTGTGTGTGTGTCTCACACTTGTGTTACTAATGTAATTGATTCATTTTCTCTCCATCTAGGTTCTTCTTGATGTGTTATCTGTTTGTGAACCTGGCCTGTGCCCTCCAGACCCTCCTGAGGACGCCCAACTGGAGGCCTCGCTTTTCTTACTACCACTGGTACTACCAAACACACACCCATGCACACACACACACACACACACACACACACACGTATAAACACACGCTGATCTGTGCCTCTGGTGCTCATCTGTGTCCAGGACCTTGTCATTTTTGGGGATGACTATCTGCCTGGCGCTCATGTTCATATCCTCTTGGTACTACGCCATCGTTGCCATGGTGATCGCAGGCATGATCTACAAATACATTGAGTATCATGGGTATGTTGCCATGGAGATGTATCCCACCCCACATGACTGTACATGTACAGCATGGTCAAGAGTGTTGTGTGTGTGTGTGTGTGTGTGTGTGTGTGTGTGTGTGTGTGTGTGTGTGTGTGTGTGTGTGTGTGTGTGTGTGTGTTTTGTGTTTTCAGTTTATTTCCAGCATGAATCCTGTGTGTCTTTGTGGGTGTTTGTCAGTGGAGGTCACAGAATACACATTACACATCACTGTATATATCTGTATATGCTCATATTTATATTCCATGTATCCGTGTGTGTGTGTGTGTGTGTGTGTGTGTCAGAGCGGAGAAAGAGTGGGGGGATGGGATCCGCGGTCTCTCGCTCAGCGCTGCCCGTTACGCCCTCCTGCGGTTGGAGGAGGGGCCACCGCACACCAAAAACTGGAGGTAATAAACACTATTGTTTCATTTATTCACTCGCTTTTTACACAACCTGTCACATAAGTTATTATATCTCAGCCTTCACATTTTCATTACATGTGGGCCTGGGATAGTCAGCAGAAATAAGGTTGCACCAAAAAATCCATAAAATCCAGATGCTAATGGCTCCCAGGTTCACACTTAAGATCAGGTCCCCTGAAACGACCTCTGTAAGTGAAAGAGCTGTGTTGTGGATTTATTTTTTTCTCTGTAACAAAGTAAGGTCTTGACCTTACCCTGTAAAGTGCCTTGAGATAATGTATATTATGATTTGGCGCTATACAAATAAAATTGAATTGAATTGAATTGAATTTACAAGAACATACACTTTTATACTGCTGCTTAAAATACCAAACTTTAGATGCAGAGTACAAAGTAACTTTTATGTACCTGAAACCCACTTGGCTATATTCTGCTTGGGGATTGGCTGAAAAGCTAGTGTGTCAAGGCCCATTTTTACAGCCGTGATGTTGTAATGGACATAAATTTCTGTGGCATAAGATTAGTACGTGAATAAAAATTTCAAAAATACAGATGTTTCTTTCTTAAATTTAGTGAGGTGTGAAAACTCTTTGACTTTTATGGGCGTATTATTGCAGCAACACCATTTGCAAATACGTGTGTGAAACTGTACCTCAACCTGTATGTGTGTCCACAGCTTTGTGAGTGTGAGACACGTACACATGTCTATACAGACTGAGTTACAGTTTCACAACTCTCCACAAGCCTGCGAATACTATTGCGACAATAATACCCCACGTTTATGTGGAAGTGAAAACATGCAATTCAATCTTTGCAGAGTGAATATTAAATCACCGCTGAATCACAGTGTATTAAATCAGCTGAGTCGCAGAACATCATATGGTTACACACTTATCTGGAAAAAAAAAAAAAAACTCCCAGATGGTTGAAAAAAACACGTGGGAGAAATACTCTTGGTTCGAAAACACACTGTGTTTGCTGTGTTTTGCAATCTGTGTTCTGGGGAAGGAAAGAAAATTCTTGTTAAATATGCACAATAGAAACACAGTCTCACAATCCTCAGCAGGTGGAGTTTGTACCTGTTAAAATGTCAGTCTCTCTGAGCACTTTCAGGATTCCTCGTCCCCGTTGGTTTAAACGTTGAGATTGACGGTTTAATTTCTGTTAGCTGCGTTTTCTAAAATCAAGAATCAACTATCTACCGTTTTAAAAAGAGTGACTTGTTCCAGTGAAGCAGCACTGGTATAGTCATAGATGTATAAGGTAAAAAGAAGTGATACTTTTGATTTCATACTGAAAGACTCTTTAGTGTATTTACCATAAAGTCCTCCTAGGATGTGTGGGAGAAGCTGATCGTAGAAACATCTCTGCTGTTCTCTGTTCTCCTCCAGGCCACAGGTGTTAGTGTTACTAAAACTGGACGAAGACGCCCACGTCAAGTCTCCTCGTCTGCTGACGTTCGCCAGCCAGCTGAAGGCGGGAAAGGGCCTGACCATCGTCGGCACCGTGGTCTCTGGCAACTTCCTGCAGAGCTATGGCGAGGCCCTGGCCGCTGAACAGGTGGGAACTCATCTTAACAGGGTTACAGCGTGGCAGAAGGCAGATCATAGTGAGCCATTTAACTTGGTAATCTTACAGGTGTATCTCTCCTGTTTCAGACTCTGAAGCACCTGATGGATAAGGAGCGCGTGAAGGGCTTCTGTCAGTGCATCGTGGCTCAGAAGCCGCGCGAGGGCATCAGCCACATGATCCAGTCCAGTGGCCTTGGAGGAATGAAACCCAACACTGTGGTGATGGGCTGGCCTCACGCCTGGAGGCAGAGCGAGGACCCACAGTCCTGGAAAACCTTCATCAGTGAGTCGAAAAGAATGGAAAACAAATCTGAGTTGTCGACTAATTCCCTAGAGTGTGAAAATGCACAGAGGGCTTTTTCTCGTCCTGATCTCAGTTATCAGGCTAACAGCGCCCCCTCTCTTCCTTCCAGACACAGTGCGGGTGACCACAGCAGCCCACCTGGCCCTGCTGGTGCCCAAGAACATCTCCCTGTTCCCCAGCAACAGTGAGCCCTGCACAGAGGGCTACATCGACGTCTGGTGGATTGTCCACGACGGGGGGATGCTGATGCTGCTGCCCTTCCTCCTGCGCCAGCACAAGGTAGTTTTTCTGTATTTTAGTACATTTCTTATTTCGAATATCTGTCCTACATTGAGAATATTGCTGCACCTTTAACTGCTTTCTCTGGCTGCTCTCCTCCTCAGGTGTGGCGTAAATGTGGGATGCGAATCTTCACAGTGGCTCAGATGGAGGATAATTCAATCCAGATGAAGAAGGACCTGGCAACCTTCCTCTATCACCTCCGCATTGAGGCCGAGGTGGAGGTAGTAGAGATGGTACGCTGCCCACTGTGCTGCATGTCATTTATCAGGATTTGTGCGTTTTCACTGAAGCTGATTGAATTATATTTCATGTGAGGCAATAAACTCAAGGTTCCTAAATGTTGCAATATTATGATTATGTTTCACCTCAACACCTGCTCCACTTTGTATCATATATGTTTTCTATCAGCTTATTCTGTAAAGTACACGCTGTTTACAATGAGTGAAACATTCAAACCCAAGACTCTGTCTTTTTACAGCTGCACTGTTCCACCAAATGGAAATTTTTTGCATGAATCATTTATGCACATTTCCCTGAAATTCAAAATGATGTTTAATGTTAAGTTGTGTGGGTTTGAACTGAGCTTGGCTGCGCAGCTTGAGCAAAGAGGTTTAAGGGGTTAAACTGTTGAGCAGTAATAACCACAGAGCACAACAATTCTCATCTCTACATCACTATTTTCTTCTTTATTCTCTTCTCCTCCTCTTCTATCAGCATGACAGTGATATCAGTGCGTACACCTATGAAAGGACCCTGATGATGGAGCAGAGGTCTCAAATGCTCAGACAGATGCGACTGTCGAAATCAGACCGGGAAAGAGAGGTAAGGCTGGGGTCCGATCAGGAGGTTGTTGTGGACTTAAATTAAAAAGGTTGTAGTTTTGCATATAACAGCCGGGACATGTCCCCAAATTTTCTCCCCCAGTTGTTTAACCTTTAAACAGCCTTGAATTACTTAGATTTTTAACTCTACTGTTCATGTGATCTGGCAGCCATCTGCGTGACTGGGAGTTGGGTTTTTTTTTTTTTTTTTTTGTAAATAATTCCTGGTGATAGTCGGAAGTAGTGGAAGTGATTGGGTTTGGGTCATTACTAACATGGACATGGGTTGTGTGCACAATTAGCTACAACACACTCATATCTGATCTGTCTGTGAATGTCGTGCATCATTTTATCAGGGAAACCCTGGTAGCAGCAGCAGTAGGCCAGAGGCAGGTGGAGCTACAAAGTCTCAGGTGAGGTCAGTGGTTATGGCCAGCTGTAAGTTCATCTATTTCTGTAAACTATAAACTGCACAGGACGCTGCTGAGGCGGTTACAAGATACAGTAGCTCACAGATAGTTACACATTTTAACCTGTCAGATACTACTAGTTATTTTTTCTTATTTATTATTTTAAAGCTATTTTTATATCTTTTTAAAGATAATTTCGATTCTCTCAAAATTAAACTAGTAATATATAAAATGTTGGGGAAAAAATGGGTAAAAAAAAAACCCTTTTGGGGAAAATAATAGAAGCGGATGTAAAACAAATATCGTCAAAAATTATTGTGTGTTTAAGAAAGAGACAGAGAAAGTATGTGCACACTCAAATACTGTATTACCATCAGATTTCAGAAATGCGCCTACAAATGTTGAAACCAAATCTGTACCAGTTTGTGTCACTTGAAAGTAACGGGCTCCCTTTGGTTAGAGTATTAGGAACATGTAGGGATTACACATCTTCTAAAACAGTGATATTTGTTGTTGTGAAGGTTAGTTAGCTGTAAAATTACCTTCTGTCCAGAGTTTGAACTTAAATCCAGTCAGAGCAATGACACAGTGGACGAGGTCTGGAATCAGCAGCTGTCCCTGTATAAGCAAACAGTTTGAGCCTTTTAAAGGTCAAGTCTTCTGTCTCCCATGGTTTCCACATAGAAAATGTATTTCAAGACGACTTGATCAAAAGATTAACATTTTGTGTGTTGCAGTATTTTTAATGCTGCTCAAAGCAAAATGAATCTGTACAACAATGACGTGTTACAGGGATAGAAAAAGGGAAGAGTTTGATATAAAAATGAGCCCAAAGGCCAAATATCTGATATGCAGTGTACAGTCAAGGACATAAGAAATAAAATTTTTCATTGTAAAACAAAACATTCAGCTTTACTACTTAAGTTCATGTTGTCTCCTTTTGCCTCTGGTCTCCTCAGCGGGTGCGCTGGAGTTTTGATGATGTAAGTTTACTGGTCACACGGTAGCGAAGCGTCAGCTGTCCGACGTAGAGCCAGTTAGAAGTAGCGGCCATTCTGGACACAGTGTTGTAGCAAAGAGGTTTTCTGGATCACAACGTTTGGATCAGCGACACCTCCGAGCTTCCACCAGTGTAATTGAATCCTTCAGAAAAAAGACATAAAGCAGTGAGGAAAAACAAATCATCAGTGCTGCTTCTGCCTCTGCTGGGGCACCAAGTGAATGTGCGTTTGTGTTGTCAATCCTACTCATGTTGAAAATCAGTGAAATGCATTTTCACAAAATAGCACAGAAGAAGAGCAGTAACAGAGTCTGACATACTGACAGATATGAGTATGATGCAGGTAAATTGGCATCAGTTTACATCTCAGCCTGTAAGTAACAAGAAATGACCATAAATTGATGCGGTAATTTAGAAACGATGTCTCCATTGCATAGTTTGTCCACCACAGAGCAATGACAAGTTTATTTTTACACTGAAAAACATCCCACGCTTCTAATCTAAAGACTCCAACTCAAGATTGTTTGTTTGCTGCAATCAGCTGATATATATGAGTATGAATGTCTATATCAGTGTTGGCCTCAAATGTCCAGTAACAGTCGAGCTATAATCAAGTCACGTTTATGACCCTCAGACATTAAATGATGAGATTCTGCTGTTCTTGGTTTATCTGAAGGATTCAATTAGAAGTTGTTGACTTTGTCCAGCTTAATATAATAACTGACTATACGCTGACCTGGGTCAAATGTACTTTTCATGATCAGTGAAAACATTTCTCTCCACTCTCTTTCCACTCTTTCATTTTTGTGTCACTCCTCTTTTCCCCTCCTGCCGTTTGACTCAGGTCTGTGTTTTCAGAAAGTTCAGCACTAATGCTGTTGTGTCCCTGTAGTCGTCCTCCAGTGCTTCTACTAGAGTAGACTGGCCTTTTGTTTTGTATTAGCAAGTTAGGTGACTTTGTGTTGTCTGTAGGTGTATCTTTCCCCCAGGTACAGGAGTACTGGAGTCACGTCAAACACCTGCAAAGGAAACAGAGACAGACAGGTACAGAGAGAGAGAGAGAGAGAAGTGAGGACTTGGGGAAGGGAGAGCAGTGGTGTAGAAGAGACAGGCATCGAATAAGGTAGAGAAAAACGGTTGAAAAGGTGATGAGATGAGAAAGAACATGTTTGTTTTTTGTCCGTCTACCAAACCAGGCTCAGCTGGTGAAGGATCGTAACTCCATGCTGCGTCTGACGAGCATCGGCTCAGACGACGACGACGACACCGACGGCGGCGAGCGAGACAGGGCGGCGAGCGGCGGTGGAAGTGGCAGCTCCGAACACCACCGTCGGGTTCAGATGACCTGGACCAAAGAAAAGACCTCGCAGTACAGAGCCACGCATTCCGGCTGCTCCACACCCGAGGGCTTCAGAGACATGCTCAGCATCAGGCCGTGAGTGGAAATCCAATATTCACAAAGAGGGAACGCTTCCCTCTGATAAGGTCACACCACAGTGGTTAAACGAACTGGTTGGTTAATGGACCTTTCTTTCCTTCAGGGACCACTCCAACGTCAGGCGGATGCACACCGCCGTCAAACTCAATGAAGTCATCGTCAACAAATCCCACGATGCCCGACTTGTCCTGCTCAACATGCCAGGTCCCCCCAGGAACCCAGAGGGAGATGAGAACTGTATCCTTATCACCATTCAGTGGCTCTTTTTGTCAGCGTTCACATATTATTAAATCTTTAACAGTGTGACGTTACAAAAAATCTGCAGAAAACGTTGCAGATTGCTTCCATAGTATATCGAAGAACAGGGCAAATTCTAAAAAAAGCTGATGGCCTTACTCGAACAGCATTAAATCAGTGCTGATTTTATTTATTTATTTATTTTAAGCCAGCGACCATCAGTTCTGCCGGCTGAAGTGACAGCTGTTACTGGCAGATTTTCTCCGATACAGCTGGTCAACAAGCTTTAGCTCCATGAGTTGATTGAAAACTCACTGTCTGGCTGACTTGTTTTAAACCTCACTCGATGCACTTGATGCACTTGATAGTCTCGTACGTGATGCTGTGCTACGAGGCAGAACGTCAGCACCATCACCTGACACGGAAATAAAGACGCAGCACTGCTCTTGTGTTTCAGTGTACACCCAGAAGTATGATACAGAGAAATGTAAAATCAGACATTTCACTCTTGCATAACCAGGATTGGCTGCTCAATTTGCACACTTGGACAAGGAATGTTTTCAAACAGTATCACCTCCAGTAGCGTTGAGGAAAAAGCTACATGGCTAACCAGAGACAACAAGCACTTGAAATCTTTATACAGACCAAAAGACAGAGGATGATCAGGGCTGCAGCTTTCCTATGTCAGTGACCTCTTTGATCAGTCATTAAAAAGAATCACGGACAGTAGTGAAAACTACACTCCATAATTACTGATATTTACAATGATATAAAATGTGTCATTACCAAAAACATCAGTTGTTATGTTAAAAAAAACAAACAAACACCTGGCAGCCAATCAGAAAGCATTTCATGGATGACATGTGTGTGATATTTTCTGTGCTTGGTGCGAAAACGTTCCTTGACTCGTTGACTAGACATGGAGTTCCTGGAAGTTTTAACAGAAGGACTGGAGCGTGTCCTGTTGGTCAGAGGTGGAGGAAGTGAAGTCATCACCATCTACTCCTGAATGGACAAACAGAGGAAGCCAGTGTTAAAGAAGCAGCCAATCGTGCAGAAGTGAGCGAAGGGAGACGGAGGGGCCCGCGAGCTCTGGGGGTGTGGGCCCAAAAAGAGAGACTCTCATTGGCTGCAGCGTCAGTCTTCACGCCCAACACCCCACTTAGCCCTTTTCCTTTCATTTTTACACTTTTCTGTCATGACAAGGGTTTCCATTCTACTTATGTCGAGCCACAGAAATGCCAACACAATTCCACGAATGAGCAAGAACAAAACAAGCATGTGTGTTTGTGTGCGTGAAAGTTATCCATCCGAAGGAGGTTTGGTTTATTGGTGAAGGGACCAGCGTTGTGTTAAAAGTGAGCGCGTGAGGGCCGTGGACCACTGAATGAGAAAACGTGTAAAATGTAGAGCGCGAGAGGCTGTGAAGCGTCCCAGAACGGAGCAGTCTTTGCACTGACGAGACTCAGGGTTGCTTTTTGTACAGAATGTATTTTGGAAGCAGATGTGAGTGTTCTGAGAGTAGCCTGAATGTCTGAATCGAGTGTTTTGGGTTTTTTTTTTTTCTTTTCTTTTCTCTTGAAGACATCTAAAAGTTAATTCCAGTACTTCATAAAAACTGATTCAAAGAAGCACTACCACTGCATCAAAGAAGTGAGGAGTTATAAACCAGCTTAGTACTACATATAAGGAATATCAGTGTACTTACTTGAAAGTCTAACATATTGAAGGAGATGAAAGGAAGAAATGGTCATATCAATACTGGCCTCTTTTGATATCCACCATATCCAATAGTGTTTGCACAAACCTCAAAATTTGTTTTATCCACGGTGAAGTTCAAAGTGGAATGACACTGAATTATTTTCTAGTTCTTGTGTGTTTGTTTGAACTTGCTGCTATTTCTCACAGTCTGCTCTCCTGTATGGAAAACCATTTCTGCCAAGTAAAAAAAAAAAAAAGTTAAAAAGTTAGTCATGATAAAGCACAAAACTGCTCATAGCAAGTGAAAATTTGGACTCTTTGAAGAGGACTTCCTAATTTTGACATAGCAAGCCAATATTTTCACTTGCTATTTCATTATTTTGACTTCCTTAGTCGAAATTATAAGATGGGTCAAAAATTTTTGAAAGTAATCTTAATTATTAGGTAAAAACAAATTATTAGATTCATTTTTTTGGTCACAATTAAAAGATGCAAACACAAAATTATGACATCCAAATAAAATAGTTAAGTCAAAATGATTTAATCATAATTTTAAAAATTGTCTTGGAGTTTAGGAGATAAAAAAAAAACAAAACATTTTTCACCCATTTAATTTACAAGACAAGTAAAAAAATAATAATAATAAATTTATAATAAATTGATATAAAATGAGACAAAATTCTCAGCTTTGAGATTTTACTTTAGATTTTACACAATTTGTATAATAAGTCATAATTATGAGATAAATCAAAATGCAGTAAAGTTAGAATTAATAAATCAAGACTATTAGATAAAAAAAAATCAAAATTCTTACTTGTAGTCCAAATGATATATTGACATTACCTCATACTTTAGATTTTGGATTATATATATATATTTTTTTAATATTATTTTACAATGTGTAACTTTTTATCTTTTTTTGTCTTTCTCAGCAGAAGTGGGGCTCCATACATTATACATACATATTGTGATGAAAACAAATGACAGAAATTATGTACAATTATCACCTCACACATATCTTTGTATCTTTGTAAAGCAGTCAAACACCAGCAGTCAGCTCTGCTCGTACGTGTTGTCAGCTGTTAGATGGATATAGTTTGGTTACTTAAATCAAGAGGGGGGGGCTGTCTTTACACACCACATTTACGGATTTGTCAACGTCGACCAAGATCCCAGGAATACTAATCAAATTAATTAAACCAATGTAAAGGAAGTTATCAGAGGTCTTCTCTGTGTTGTGCCATAAATCGGACCTACTTTGGACTGCATGTGAATGTTTAGTACGTTAGAGATAGAGTGTGTTTAAAGAAGCGAGGTCAAACTTGTGGTTGTTGTTGTGAAGGCCTTGGAAAGAGAAGAATTTGGGAAGTGTTATTGACACACTGGACCATTGTGGAGAGGACCACTGCGCTGCATGCTGTCAAAATGTCATTGTCACTCAGAGAGAAGTGTTTGTGTGTGTCTGCGTGCACAACTATGGGTGATAGATGTGTTCATTTAACACAGCAAAATAGTGTTTTCCATTCCTTCTAATGAGAATATTTGCTAGGCTGTGTAGTGCGAGCTTGTGCTCTGAAACTCTTCACGTCACCATACACCTGAAATACACCTGCTGACATCCTGCTTTGTCTATGTGTGTGTGTGTGTGTGTGTGTGTGTGTGTGTGTGTGTCTGAAAGAGTGCGTGTGAACGTGAGCTTGTTGCTAAAGTAAGGAGCTGTAAACTAGAGGTGATCGATTCCACTCTAATGCTTTGCTCTTTTTCTTTTTTACAGTGTTATTGTGCAGGGATTCTTTCATGTTCATTGTTATTTCCTAAACATTGTTTTCTTGCTTGTACATAAGACAAAAGATCCCAAGTTTTATCTTTTTTTAATTACATTAATATAAAAAGGAATCATAAAAAACTTTGCTTGAAAAAATATGGGAATAAATAAAGCAATTTTGAAAGAAATTTTACAAGTTTTTCTCTTTTTGTTGACTGATATTGGTATTGTAATTTGGTAGAATTAATGATCAAGATGCTTCAATTCACTCACCTGTTGCTAGAGAGGTGCCTCTTTGTCAACACAAGTTAGAAATAAATAAATAATTTAAGTCTTAACAGGTAAGGTACTTTCTTGAACTGAAGACACTCTTTTACATACGCCATATTTACACACTGAGAGGCTAGCCAACCTCATGAAGCCAAGGAAAATGTACATGCCCCGCATCATTGGCTTAATGATGGCTTGAAAAAAAAAAAAAAAATGAAATGCCAATTTCAAGTCCATACAAAGTTATGCAATAATGATTAAAAAAACAAAACAAAAATACAGCAATGCATGCAGCAAATTCATAAACTACAGATTAAAACAAATGGTCACAAAGTGAAGAAAACTGCCGATTAAAAGCTGCCTTTTATTTTGGAAGTCATTTATTTGCGTGATGACGTCACTTCCACCTGTACGTACAATTCGGGAAGCCGGTGCCATGTTGTGATATTTGAGGAAATCAATTCTGGGCGAAGTTCACTCACAAAAAGTGGGATAAAAACAAAACATTAATCAGGTTTCGGGGTGAGCATGGAGGTAAGAGTAGTTGGCATTAGACACTTTTGACTAAATAAAAGAATCACCTTTGTCTTCGTATGTGATGATCAACTACAACACGATCTTTGGTTGTCACAAACCTTTATTACCCCATTTCTAAAATATATTCATTCAGCTTTATCTCAGTTATTCTCCCCTTTAGAGACAGCTGATCCTACACATCTGGGATTTGGTTGTTAATTCAATATTAATATTCCGGTGTAAAGTGTTTAAAGCTGCTACCCGGAACTGAAACAACTTGCTGAATATCTGGCTAAAAATTGTAAATTTAATTGTTATATTTGTTCATTCAAGTCTTTCTAATTTTTACTAACTGCATTTCAGACGTGAAGATGTTTGTAAAAGCTGCAATAACCAACTATAAGTATCTCTGTGGTCGAGGAGCTAATGACAAGCGACTTCCTGTCATAGCTGTCACAATAAAAGCAATAGTCACAGAACCTATTATTGGCATAAATAAATAAAATGTCACCCAATATTTATTTTTTCTAAATATAAACCCATAATCAAACACGTTTTACTTGTGTCCCTTTAATTTGGGTGTTAAGAAGTTGTATACTAAGTTCAAAAAGACACAATTTAATTGCAAAAAAATATTGTACAATCGATTAATAATGAAGGCAATAATAAATACCAATTCTGAACAAAACAAAACAAAACAAAAAAGAAACAAGTGATTATGAACACTCGATTGTAATACATTTATTTAGATTTAGTAATTTGACTGCAAACCTTTTTATGGAATTTGAGCATTTAAATAAAATACCAACTAAAGTGTGTTATTATCTAATGTTTTATCCCAGTTTTGCACAGGAGCCTTGTGACAAAATGTAGTTATATTTTACTTCATAGTACTACTATAGTGTATTCCTAAATTTGTATGTATTAATCCAAATTACCTCCTCCTCCCTGGGTAAACAATAAATCTGCAATGTGTACTATAACAGATAATAGTGGATTACAAAACATTTAGGTCTACATAATTTGATTGTAGCTTTTTTTTGCCTTAGTTTATATTGTTTATTATTTATTTTGTTTATATTGTGCAGATTTATTGTGCAGTTGTGTTTTATCAAATTGTTTTAGTTTTTCTGTACATCAAATAATGAACACACAGAAAACCTCAGGTTGGGTCATATTATTCCATCGTAGGTGATCCTAGACTACTGGTTGCTTGTTGAGTGTCTTGGGAAATAATGAAACTGCTGTGAGCAGTGGGGGTCAGTACAGGGGCCCAACAACACATTTTTGCCCCAGTGCCCACTAGGCATGTGAGGATTATGAGACAATGGGCCCCTGGGCACAGATAAGTTAAATGTCGCCCACACCTCCAACACAGGAGCAAGACCGCCACACTAAAAGTTGTTGTCATTTCCTGTCTGTTGCAGTTGTTGCACATCTTTTGTAGTAATTTTTTTAGCATGTATGGTCATCTTCAGTCTAGTTTTGGTCATGTCGTGCCTCTATGTGTCATGGGTTGTGGGTGTTTGCAGTCTCTGTGGGTATTCAGAGTCTCTTTGAAGGTGTTTTGTGTGTCTTTGTAGAGATTTTGATTCTGTTTATACATTTTATACATTTTTTATGCATTTTGCGGTCATTTTGTGTCTCCTTGTAGTCGTTACATTCACTTTGTGGTCATTCTCACTGTCTTTAGGGGCGTTTGTGTCTCTTTTTAGTCATTTTATATTTCTTTGCAGTTGTTTTGAGCCTCTTTGTGGTCACTTTGTCTCTTTATAGTCAAGGTATAGCATATTTTTGTAGTTGCTGTATTGACTTTGCAAGCAGAGATATGTCTCTTTAAACTGAGGCTCCAGTGAAATGGACCCCTGGCCACTTGGGCCCCTGGGTCTGTGCCTTTTAGGCCCTTTTGGTAATCCATCCATGCCTTTAGGAGGATAATCAAGCTATGGTGCGGGCAGTAAATATTTTTTGATGTTTTTGCATCTGAATAATCAACTCAAAAAAGTTAGCCTAGCGGTTTTATTTTGAAACTTGCATCGCTCGACATCCGGCGATGGCCCCGTCCAGCTTGACTACTTTAATCCCGGCCCCGATCCGTCACTCGGGATCCACTGAGCAGCCTGGCCCGGGCCAACACGAAGCACAGACAGGGAGGGAGGGAGGGAGTAAAGTGGGGGGGGGGTTGGTCCGTCTTCCGTCGCTGTCAGACACCTTGAAGCGGCGGCTGTCGTTACTCAGACCTCCGGAGCGGCCGCATTTCCTCCGAGGTGTCTCCCCGCTTCCGAGTGAGGCGTTCGGGGACCGGCAGACAGTGGGGCGCCGGGCCGCTGGCTGCTGGAGGAGTACCGCAGCCTTGCGTCAAAGCCAGCTAAAGCTAAACCGTGATAGGACAAGTCAGCAGGAAAGACGGGGGACAGCCACGTTTCCTCGGTAGCTTAGCCAGCCAGCGGACAGGTTATTTTTGGCACGGTTGCTGGACGCACACATGCTTCGCCTCGGCGGCGGGAGCTAGCTCAACATCTGTGCGGGATTTTAGCTCGGTAGCATCGACGCGGTGTCCGGGCTCGGTACCACACACGGAGAAACCGCACGATTTCAAGCCGGAGCAGAGCTAGGAAATCTCGGTTAATTGCGTAACATCTTGTTGGATTTAAGAGAGGTCGTGGTCGTGGTGGTGGTGGTGGTCGTGGTCGTGGTCGTGGTGGTGGTGGTGGTGGGGGGCTCCCATAGCTAACACATGAGGCCCAGCTGAAAAGATGGACCTGAATTTTTACTCGGATTTGACGGACGGTACCGGGCAGCACGACGGTGATCCGGAGTTCTTGGACCCGCAGTCTTTCAATGGCTTTGACTCTGACAACAAGGTGACTCTCCCTCATGAATGGGGCTGTGTTGTGTGGCTCTAATTGAAAGCTGCCACTGAACGCATCACAGTGTGCAGATGTTACCTGTTTGAGCTTGATGAGCACGGTGGTTGTTGTTGTTGTTGTTGTTGTTGTTGTTTTTGTTGGTTTTGGACAATAAGGGTGGGAAACAGTAGAGTAACCCTTTTCCTAACTTGTACAACCTGAATGTTTCAGTTCCCTGGAGGCAGTGACAACTACCTGACAATTTCAGGGTCCAGCCATCCCTTCCTGTCCTCCTCAGAGGTAGGCCTTTACACCTTCAACTATGTGGCATTCAATGTCTTGTTTATAGAAATGGAGCCCCCTCCTGTGGACATATGCTTTGGCTTAAAATCAGTGATGATAATGAAACTGCAGCCACGTAACTCCCAGTTTTGAAGCATAAATTTGGCAGCATACTGTGTTTTTGTTTACTGCCATCAAATTGATTCTTTTTTTTTTTTACCATTCATAAATAATTTTTGCAATGTGTAAGCCATTTAAAAAAAAAGATCCTTTTGCATGATTTGATTTAACATCAGCACCGTGAGTTAATATACAGCCATAAATGAGAAATAAGACATTTGTGATCCACTTCAACATGCACTTAACTGACATACTCACATTTTTTAGTGCGCCACTAAACCCATTGACCTCTTCAACCTCGCTGGATCTGCTGGTGGAGTATGAACTGTTTATCAATACTTTAATTTTTTCACACACCTGCTGAATGAAGTCAGACGTCTTTCTAGTGAAGTTGTCGGGAGCGCTTTACTTCCTGGCTCCTGTATTTTCCAGTTAATTTTTTACCAGAAACACTCCTCATAACCCCCCCCCCCAAAAAAAATTAATCTGGTATTTAGCTGCTAATCGCTAGAATATTTCCAGGAAATTTGGTCGGAATTATAAGGGACATTAATGCCAAACTATGAAGCCCTTTCTTGGAAATGTGCTAGGAGCTAAATTCCAGCTAATTTTAAGGACAAATTCAAAAGATGGGATGATGGAGAGGATCTCACTGTGAAGCGGCTGCAGGCACACGGTGAACACGGCGGCGTTAGATTTGAGGCTGACCTGTTGCATGGTAGAAGTTTCTCTGTAAATCTTCCATTGCTGTTCTGTCACGAGAATAGACAGAAGTGGATCAGAAAATTACAGAAATGTAAGTGTCAAGTAAAACTGAATCCAGCTGCATGAGAAGACTAGGGCGCATTTTAACGCATGGTTTTAACCAGTCTAAATCTGCAGGGGAGGATGTGTTGTAATCACCCTTTTGCACATTGTGCATCTGTGAGTAACGTTGTGCTTTGACTGTTTTAGGCTTAAGGCTGTTTTTTCTTTCTTTTTTTTTTTTTTGGGTGCATGAACTGGGGCCTGTATCATAAAAGCAATTACAGCTTGGTCTGGCTTTCTTTGCACTTGTCTTGCTTCACCGAGTCTCCAGTGATCCTGGATAATCGTTGTCACGCAGACGGCCATCGACTGGATCGCTTACCTCAGCGTTTTCCTACCTGACTGTGAGCCCGTCCGTGTGAAAGAGTCCCTGCTTAGCATCAGAACCACCACTAGAGTGCTTCATGTGACATGGTTGCCACTTACCTGCACTTTCTAATGCAATCAAATGCAGGAAAGTCTATTTTTATGATGCCTATTGTGATCAGTTTTTGTCGAGAATCATTGAGGTGCTTAGAGCTGCGGAGGTTAGTCGATTAATTGGTTAGTTGATCGACAGGAAATTAATCAGCAACTGTTTTCATAATCAAATCAGTGTTTTAATCAGTTTTTAAGCAGAAGTGTTGTAAAGTTGCTGGTTCTAGCCTCTGAAATGTTAAGATTTTATGTTTTTTTTTGTTTGTTCATGTTGTCATACATGGTAGTTAATGAAATATCTTTAGGTTTTGGACTGATGGACAAAATGATGTCATCTTGGGACGAGGGAAATCATTCATGGCTTTTTTTTGCTCTTTTTTGACAATTCTGTGTTTTAGCATTGAAGTCATAGTTACTGTTGCACTGGACTCTATTCAGAGCTGTTTCTAATACAGGTTAATGTAGGAATATGACTCAAGTTTTCTGATGATCTGATTGGTCAGTTGGACATCGACAGGTTCTCAAACATCAGCCGGCTTTATGACGCCAGAAAGTCTGAGTAAAACCCAAAGATAGCTGCTCGGCCCACCAGTGTGGCTCTATGCTAGAGGCCCCTGAACACTGAAAGTGATTTCCCCCTCCTGACACATTTTTCAGTATTAGGAATCTTAAATCTCATAAAGCAAGTCTTTTCATGAACTTAAATTCAAACTGGAAAACTTTTTCTGTGACTGACATTATTCCTCCCCCAACCTTCTTGTGGCTTTCTCACTTTCCTTTCCTCACAAACTTGTTTTCTCTTGTCCTCTCCCACCCTTGCCGTTCCTTCCATTCTTTCTTTTAACTTCTTTCACTGTCTCTTTCCGCCGCTCGTTTCTCCTCTGCAGACCTTCCACACCCCGAGCCTCGGCGATGAGGAGTTTGAGATCCCTCCCATCTCGTTGGACCCGGACTCGGCCCTCACCGTGTCAGATGTGGTGTCCCATTTCGGGGAGCTGTCGGACACTGGCCCCTCTGACAGCGTGGTGGTGCCCGGGAGCGCCGTGGTGGAAGGGGACGACCCCTCTTTCGCCTCCACTTTCGTAAACGCCCCCTCGCAGGGGCTGGAGCACCTGAGTCTGGGGGTCATGAACCAGTCAGGAGGGAGCACTCTGCTGGGGTCGTCACTGGGAATGGTGAGGACAACAGGACGTTTTGACTGTCTCAACATTAAACACCAGTTAACTTCACTCACCCTCTCTGCCCCTGTCTTCTCTCCCTCCCCCCAGGATCTCGGCCATCCCATCGGCTCTCAGTTCAGCAGCTCGTCTCCAGTGACCATCGATGTCCCGCTGGGCGACATGAGCCAGGGCTTGCTGGGGTCCAGCCAGCTGACCACCATCGACCAGTCGGAGCTCAGTGCTCAGCTGGGGCTCGGACTGGGAGGTGGCAACATATTGCAACGCCCCCAGTCGCCTGAACACCCTCTGTCGGCCACGGCGTCGCCCACCAGCTCGCTCCAGGACGATGACATGGATGATTTTAGAAGGGTGAGTCTTTTTATTTATTTATTTTTATCGTCTTCTTACCAGAAACCATTTGGTCCTGCCAGAGCTTGAACTTGCAGGCTATTTCCCGCGAAACATTCAGGTGTTTTTTTTTTTTTTTGCTCCTCTCTCTGGTTTGAAGTGGGCGGGGCTCTGTCAGGTATTTCCAGACTTCAGTCAGAAAATAACAATGTGACTCATATTCTGCCTAACAGTTGTTTGTTTGATTGGTGCAGTTGCCTGGGGGACGCCGCTATCAACAAATCTGATCAAACTGCTCCCACACAGTCCTAGTGAAGCAGCGCGGTTGATGCAGATGAAGTTTTCCATTGTCAAACTCATGAACGTCAAGCAAGAGAGTTTGTTATGAGTTTATATTTGATGTTTATACTTTTATATTTGAGAAATATTTAAGATTTGAAACTTTTCAGTTGTTTTAAATCTGCATTAATTTGTCTGTCCACTCGGGGGCGGTGGAAACAAGTTGTAGCGTGGAGACATTGACACGTCGCGGTGAACTAGCAAATAGTTGCTTATTTACTCATCCCACAGTTATGGAATAATATGTAATAAGTCCAATATTTACTCTCTTTTATGTTATCAATCACACTCTTTTTCTCTCAGTCAAACCTGAGCGCACAGACATGATAGAAATGTTTTTAGATTCGATGTGAGTTAAAAGAATAGCATTAACCTTTTGAATTCCAGGTTCATTTTGGGTCCTTTTTGTGGACTTTCTCTGGATGTACGACTTTACTAACCCTAACCCAACATTAAGAAAAACAAGACAATAAAACTGGACAAACCTTAAGTGATAATTGCTCAAAATATTAATATAGAACGGTTTAAGGTTAATAAACTATTTCACTACATTGTAGTGTTCCTTGTCACACACGCAGGATTGAAAAAGGATTCTAATGTTATCGTAATCATTCTCGTCCCCTTATATTTAGAGCGTCTTGGTCGAATCTCCGGTCTCTCTGGCCGTCTCCACCGGAGTCATCTCCCTCGACCCCTCGCTGTCCGAGTCCCCGCTCTCCGCCCCGACCTCCAGCGTCTCTCCGGCCGTTGGACGGAAAGGAGGAGCGGGAGGAGGGAAGAAGGGGAAGAGGAAGAAAGACCCCAACGAGCCTCAGAAACCTGTGTCGGCCTACGCGTTGTTCTTCAGGGACACACAGGCAGCTATTAAGGGACAAAATCCCAACGCCACGTTTGGAGAGGTTTCGAAGATAGTGGCCTCCATGTGGGACAGTCTGGGGGAGGAGCAGAAACAGGTAAGAGGGGAACAGATTTGTAGAGAAATAGATATTTAAAGTGTGTGTAGAGTCTAATCATGGCTCCATCAGCTCATCTTCTTAGATGGTGGTCTGGTCAAACGCTTAATGTGACTCAGACAGACTGAGAAAATATGACACAGTGGCTGTTATGACGGATTCTGGACATTGGTGCTGTTTCGTCTGTGGAAGTAAATGTCATGGAAGGAAATATGTCCTTCAAAGTAAAAGACTGATCGGTCAGCTGTTTGAAAGCAGACATGGGCTCAATAATGTGTGCTGAGATTTAGATACAACACTAACGTCGGTGCAGTGAAAATCAAAGCTGAGCAAACTCGTGGTGAGAGCACTCTACTTGTAGGGGCCTCGTGTGTCCTCGCGTCCGGCACCAGAACTAGATTAGAGAAGCACAAACAGCAGCCACTCTGTCCAGCGATCCTGTCCATGTAATGATAAACATGTGAGGCCGACGTAAAGACGCTCCATTATGGGAATAAAGTCATGTGACGCAGCTGTAGGGCAGTAGTGATGTGGCAGGGATAAGTTCATTGGTGGAAAGACTGTTACCAGCAGATAAAGGAGTCTTTGTGATACAAAACATAAGGTTACTCTATATCTGAGTGGGTTTCCCTTTGTTATTCAGTCTCGTACTCTGCAGAGACGAACTCGCATCTTTTTTTTTTTTTTTTTTGTGAATGAAGGATCTTAAAACTTGGACCCTCTCCTCTCCTTTTCCCGCCGCAGTGACAATACGTAAAATTCCACCACGGGCTCAATAACGTGGTGAGATTTAAATATAATATTAATGTCGATGTATAATTTTCTAATGTTTTGTTGTCAGGTTTACAAGAGGAAAAACGAAGCGGCGAAGAAGGATTACTTGAAAGCACTGGCAGAGTACAGAGCCAGCCAGACCTCTCAGGTGAGCGTTTTCTGATTCTCAGTATTGACTCTTCCACAGCGAAAAAAATCCTCCATTTGCAAAAGTTGACAGCTGTGAGGACACCTACGGGCAATTTAGAGGCACCAGTTAACCTAATGTGTGCGTCTTTGGACTGTGGGAGGAAGCCGGAGTTTTTATTAATTTATACTTTATTTAATCTCCTTTACAAGTGAGACAAAACATAAATTCAGATATGTATTCACGCAAACAAGCAGACATGTTTATATAAAGAACAATCAGAGTTTATCTTTAAATATATTGAAGTATACATGTCAGATACATAACCAGGTAGACAACAAGAGGAGAAATCATAAGTGTGAGTTAGAAAAGAGATTTTACAAAACAGTTACACCACAAATCAGCAAGTTTGAGTCTGTTGTGTTAACAAATGGGGCGTGATATCTGAAGACTGTCCAACCAAAACTGGTATTTACTGCTGGAATATGTAAAGTCAGTCAGTCCTGAGAAGGTGTATTCAAGGTAGAACGTCTTGGGCACAGGAGTGATGATAAATAAGGTGGTGACTTCTGCACTGTTGGGTGTTTTAATGTGTCAATAATCTTTTTTTTTTAAGTTATTTTTTTGGCATTTTGTGCCTTAATTAGACAGGATAATGCAGAGTGACAGGAAATGAGGGTCGGCCCGTGTATTAATAATCTGAATCAGGTAGTGGTAACTGTAGCCTTCAGATAAATGTAGTGGACTAAAAAGTGCAATATTTGCCTCTGAAATGTAGCAGAGAAGAAGTATAACAATATAAACTGGAAATACTGACGTCAAGTGTCTCAAGCTTTTAACAGTACAGTCATTTTTCTGTGTTCAGATGAAGCGTTCTAACACGTTCTCTTCCTGTGTGTCTTCATTTGGTCGGAACATCCCCTCCTCAGGCCTCCATTGAAGTCATGGACACTTCCCCGTCACCTCCACCTCCACCTCCGGCCCCAGCTCCCACGGCCACAGCCACGCCTGCTGCCACCACCCCAGCCACCCGCGTCACCAGGTCCCAACATTACAACCCCGAGGAGAACACCATCACCAACATCTGCACCTCCAACATCATCCTGGACCTGCCCCAGGTCACCACGCGCTCCCGCACCGGCGCCATCAAACCCCAACCTCCACCTGCCACCGCTGCCCCGAACCCCCCCACTGTCACCAAGATCATCATCAAACAGACGCAGCTGCCCTCCGGTGGCGTGTCAGTCACGGCGACGCCCGCCTCCTCGCCGCGGCAGCCGCCTCCACTGCAGCAGATGCAGAGCACCCCGCCTCCGCCCCGGCTGCAGCAGATGGTGCACGCCCAGGCTCCTCCACCTCTGCAGGCCAAACCACGAGGCGGAGGCGCAGCTGCTGCCACAGCGCCTCCTCCGCTGCAGATAAAGGTGGTCCCGTCATCGCGCCAGTCGGATTCAAGTACGCCGATAATTGTGACGTCGGCTGGTGAAACGCCTACGTCAGGGTCCTCCTCCTCCGCTCTGACGGTGGAGGTGGGACAGTCGGCTGCCGTGGTGACGGGAGGAGAGGAGGTGGCGGAGGCAGAAGAAGGGGTAAGCTCAGCAAAATAGGGAGAAACCTCACGTGTAAACGTCGGCGTTTGTCTCATTGTCTTGTTTTACCTCTCAGATGGAGGTGGAGGTGAATGTTGCCCCCGGCCCGAGTGTGACCCCCACCTCCAGTCCAAACATCTGTGTGCGTGCCGGCTGCACCAACCCCGCCGTGGAGAGCAAAGACTGGGATAAGGAGTACTGTAGCAACGAGTGTGTCGCCACACACTGCAGGTATGTTTACTTCACGGGTCGGAGGAAGAGCTGGATCAACTGTGACATTTCAACACTCATTCCTTTTCTTACCACTCTCACGTCTGTACGTAATGAAGCTACAGCCAGCAGTTAATTAGCTTAGCTTAGCTTAGCATAGAGACTGGAAACTGGAAATCAAAGGCAAAACATTTACATTACATTCAGTCATTTGGCAGATGCTTTTATCCAAAGTAACTTACAAGTGAAGGACATCAGTAAAGCTTCAGTGCAGTAGGAGACCTCCAGTAAGTATTAAGTGCTTCATCTGTTTGATAAGTGCAGGACGTTTATATAAGGAAGTTATACACGTTAAGGTTTTCAGGACGAGATGAGTTTTTAAGAGATTCTCGAAGACAGAAGATGCTCTGATAGAATTCAGTAGCTCGTTCCACCATGAGGGAACCACAGATGAGAACAGTCTGGACTGAGATTACCTCGTGTGCAGGGATGGCGATGCCAGGTGACGTTCCCTGGAGGAACGCAGCGGCCGAGAAGGAGCTGAATGATTTAGTTCAAGTAGACGTGCAGGCCCAGAGATAATAATATCATCTTACAGCACCTCAGACAGATACGAGGGCTTTTGTCTTTTCTAGCTTTCAGCAAGAAAGAGAAGGAGAACATTTCCTTAAATGTCAAACTGCTTCTTTAAAGGCCTCTAATAAGCTGTTAGCAGCTGTCTAGAAGTTGACAAGAGAAACTGTTGCTCACAACGTCACAAGGCCGAAAATGTGAGGTTTTGATCGTGTGGGGAAGAAGTGCAGATATTGAACCTTGCGTACAGTAAGACATGTTCGAAATGGAGAGTGAAAGTAAACAATTTCCTTCATCTCTTCTCCTCCGCAGAGACGTGTTCATGGCGTGGTGTGCAATCCGAGGGCAGAACTCCACCACCGTCACATAGGGAAGGGTTACATCTGCCAGAGGAGTGCTACACGGGGAGAAAAGGACAAAAGACAACACGTGAAATGCAAATGAACAGAGGATTGAATGAGTGAATGAATGAATGGATGGATAATAGCCAGATTGGGCTCAGGTACCGGCACATAATGGTTTGTTTGGTCATGTCAGGTGGGCAGACGGTCGAAAGGAGAGTATTCAAAAGCGCTATCATATACTTTCCTGTGGCTCTCTCATCCTGCACAAATGGCTCTCAAGCAGAAAAAAAAAAAAAATTCATGCATACTGCAGTGAGAATGACGACTCGTGAACTACATGAATGGATTTATAATAATGCAGAAGAAAACAGAAGAAGAAACGACAGACTTGGTTCTGCTGCTCCAGACTTTCCTATCAATCATTATTGTGAATTTAAAATATGGACATGATAAAAACAAACAAACAAACAAACAAATAGACCATTTTATATGTAATCATGGTGTTTTTAATTATTTTGGAAAGAAAAAATGAGCAGGAAGCAAATCATAAACTTGCAGGTGTCTTCAGTTCATTTAATTCATTTCAAACACTCAACTTTCAAATGTGTATGCGCTTCCCTTTACTGTTACACTGAGGATTGACCAATGTGAATGAGAGGTGATTTTTTTTTTTTTTTTTTTTTTTTTTTTGTCGAGTTGTTCATCTGTGAGCTGTGGGTGCTTCGACGTTGACGGGCCAGTGACTACTTTGGAGATTTAAACGACCAACAAGAGGGCAAAGCACAAACAGTCTTAAAGCTAAATTGGAGTAATACTAGAGGTTAAAATGTTTGCAAGAAGCCATTCTGAGACGAGGTGGAATTGAACCTGCCAACAGCCAAATTCTGTTTGTCACCTTTAAAAGCCACTTTGGTGGGGGGGGGGCCTACCATAACTCAAAGAATTTTACTCAAAACTTTGAAAACCGGTGCTAAGATTCAGGAAAAGAAAGAAATAGCTCTGACGTTCTATGTTCTCGTCTCCTGCTGAAATACCTGGCTACATAAGAGCTTTTTAGACATGTGGTGCATCTTCTGTTTTATGAGGAACATTTGTGGTGAAAATTAGTTTGAGGGAAAAAAAACAAAAAAACAAAAATACAATATTGGAATGAAATGAACACACCAGCTCTGACAACACTATTTACTGTAAGAGGAAAGGGAATACAGTACAAAAGCTTTAATTTTTAACGTGACAGTATTTCATTTAAGGAATTGCTTTCAGGGCAGTTAAATAATCAAAGAAGGGACGGTTACTCTCAAAAAAAACTGTTCCCAGTTAGATGAAATGATGCAGTGATGGGTCTGGTTTATTGTAGATATCCCATGTTTTTAACGGTGAAATAAAAATATTTTATGTTTTAATATACATTTGGTGATGCACATTTTGAGACACCTGAGGTGGCATTTATTTAATTTTACAGGTGATACCTTGATTTCTTTTTCTTTTTTTTTGTGTGTGTGTTTGTTTTAGAACATTTTTTAAAATAAATTTTTTCTTTGAATTTGTTTAGAAGACTAAATGGAATAAGCCATCTGTTTTGCCATTGACTATTAGATTTTTGTATTCTTTAATTACGTAAACATAAACGGGTACAAATTACACAGTGCGACATTCATGAGAAAATTGAAGGTTCAAGGTTGGGAGGGGGTGTTTACATAAAGAACTAAAAAATGATATCCTTTTCTTTTAACAGAAAAGCAGTTTGAGTCAATGTAGTGTTTGGCCTCTTTTGTGAAACCAATTAGACTTTTTACCTGTAAATTTACAAGTGATGGAAAGTAGTCCATGAACAATCTCTTATACTTTTACATTACTTGAGCATTTCCGTTTTCTTTACTTCTACTACTCAGAGAAGTATTTTAATTAATGCTCCACTACATTTATCCAATAGTTTCAGTTACTTTGTAGATTAACTTCTTATTTACTGCATACACTGCACAAATCTTCATTTAATTAAGTGTGTAATTCAGTTATTGAGCCATGAAAGTCTTTTTTCTTAAAACAAGTACAAATATTAATACTTTTACTTTTGATACTTTTATATTTTGATATTAAAGTAAAACTTATGCAATACTTTAATTTAAGGGTTTAAATACTTTATGAATTAGAAATTACGATTAGAAATATACAGTTGGGAATTCATAATTATGTTATATTATAGGGGCTAAATAGTATTAAAAATAATATATAATGTTCAACAATGTGGCTGTTGATAAAAACACAAATATTTTTCCCAAAAGTTATAAAAAGGCTCAGGCTGCAGTTTGTATCGCGAGATTTACGTCAGTGAGCGTGCTTGATGACGATGGCGGGAAAACCCACCATGGCGGGAAAAGCAGCGTGGTCAACACAAGACAGGAGGCGCTGTTGTTACAAATTACATTAAAAAAAAGAAAATACGCCATAAACCATTAATTATAATCACAAACTAACAAAAAGGATTCACCATGAAGCATTTAGACATTTGTTTGTATTTTTTTGTCGTAAAAGGTTTTTAGTTAGAGTCGAGCGTCAGTGTTCAATTAGGTCACAATGGGTTTGAATATCGATTGTTTATTATAAAAGCTGATATGTGAGGAGGCGGAGGGGGAGGGAGAGGAAGAAGAGGTGCAGGAGGAAGGTGGGGGGGGTCCGAGGTCTTAATTATACCAGACTGCTGTGTGCGTTGTCGTCTGTGGCGAAGAAAAGGGAGAAATTATATTGCATTTAATTAATTTCGTGTGTTTTATCCGGTTATTAAGGTTAGTGCGTGTTTTTTGTTGTTGTTGTTTTTTTTATTTACATGGCTCCTCAGTGGAAGAGGCCTGTGTGGTGAAATTACAAGAGCATCATCATCATCATCATCATCATCATCTCGTAGTGGTGTCTCTGCAGGCGTGGAAAGAAAGTGCGTTGTTGTTAGTTGACACGGATCATCATCATCATCATCATCATCCTCATCCTCATCCTCCGGCCTCCTGAGAAGCGAAGCCGGGAGCTGGAGTTTGCAACAGAGGACTCGCCATGGCGGTAAACCTGGACAAGGAAGCGTACTACCGCCGAATCAAGAGATTGTACAGCAATTGGAAGGTAAGATCTGGTGGTTTGTCGGAGTTGGTGGGTCTTCTGTGTTTGATTTTTACGCGGAGAAAGTAGCTCTGCTGGGGGATGCAAGCCGCTGACTTAGCCGCGTTTTTCAACTGGGCGAGTGGACTCTGTTGTCGGCGTGAGTGGTGAGGTCTCCGTGCCCGCATTCAGCGCCGACAACCGGGGGCTTGATGGGGGGGTAACAGGCCTCGGTATGCACGGTGTGACCAGCTTTATTTGCACCGTAACTCCTTTCCAACTCCTTCCCAGTCTCTTGTATCAGATAAATAAGCTAGCTACCTCATGTTAGCACACTAATCATCCCATTCACCGCGTTAGCTAGCCTGCTAGCTCTTAAGTTTACCACCGAGCTAGCAAGCTAGCAAAGCAGTTCAGTTTGTAGAGGACCTGTGCGGACTAATTTGACAAATAAACCCGCGTTAAAGGGATCGTAAAAACACAATTTACAACGTAGTTAGGCTTGGCATTTGGCTAACTACCAAGCTGTTCAACCTTACTGTCAGTTTACACTTGTAACGGTCGCTACATGCTAATGCTAGCTGGCTAATTAGCATCAGAATAAAATGACATGTGCAGGGTGCCTGCAGGTTCTGGAAATTACCTCAAGTGAAGTCTCAAACGTGTCAAATCACCTCTGGTCATCTTTGTGGATACTTTTAAGAGCTTAAACTCGTTTTCAGAAGTTGTAATATGGTGTTGCTGGATCAGTTTGCGGACCCAGATAAGTGGCTCTGATATTCATCTACACATTGAGAGTGTTTTATGTGCATTATTTCTGCCGTTTAAAGACTTTAGATGAGCTTTGTCAGACTTACAGCCCCGTTTATGTGGGGCCAGGTGATGCAGCATCAGGTGCTGATGTTGCTGATGAAGTGTCACACATCAACTTTTCAGTGATGCTGTTTCCACACATACACACACAGCACTTTTCTTAACACCACAATAGAAACTAACACTTTTTCTTCCAGAATTCACCCCAGATAAATACTATCTAAATGTGGATGTACCTCAGTCTGGTCTTGTAATTTCTTCCTTCATCCACTATATATATTTTATTTTATTCCAGAAAGGAGAGGATGAGTTTGGTAAAGTCGACGCCATCGTGGTGTCAGTCGGAGTGGATGAGGAGATTGTATACGCCAAATCCACAGCCATACAGGTAAGGGCATATTCCAGCCAGAGCAGCATGATAAAATCACGGAGGATGCCGAGCACAAGCCTAAACAATCAGGTGCTGCATGATATGATCAGGATGGAGGCAATTTTCCACTGTCACTTCATGTTCAGGCTTTTCTTTTAAAAGATTTTAATGCAGCATATATTTACCTGTGCTGTGGAGATAAGCCAATTTCTTTTATTGTGTCATTATCTTGATTGCAAGACCATAAATTAGTGTTGACCTGCGCTAAAGCTAAACAGAAGTACACCTGCATGTTCAGGATGTGCAAATTCTGTGCAAAGTCTTAATCTGCTGGTTCTCAGCTCAGTTAATAAATTCACCCTCTTTTCTTTTTCCTCAGACCTGGCTGTTTGGCTACGAGTTGACAGACACCATCATGGTGTTCTGCGACACCAAAATCATCTTCCTCGCCAGTAAGAAGAAGGTGGATTTCCTCAAACAGGTGGCTGTAACAAAAGGCAATGAGAACGCCAACGGTGTCCCGCCCATCACCCTGCTCACCAGGGAAAAGGTGAAAAGAACACACTCTCCTTTCCACAATTGTACATGCATGATTTCAAGATCTTGGGGTGTGGTTTCTGTATGACTGGTGAGTTTGTCTGAAAAAGGAATCTGTTGTGTAGTCAGTCTGACAAACAAGATTTGAAGCTTCCTCTTTTGTGGTTTATTCAGCAAATTTTCAACCGTACTTGTGGGTTTTTTTTGGTTTTTTTTTACATTATATAAGTCAGATTAAATGTTTCTAAATCAACTACCATGGGGGTTTCAGTCTTGAACGCATGATTCAATGACTGTGCATCCTTGTAACCTTGTATTTTCTTTTTAAAATATGGATCTGCTCACTTTTTGCTGAAAACTCACCCTCATAAAGAAGGTATCTGCAGGTCTTAAAAAGCATTGAATTCAGTTTCCTCATAAACAAAGGCCTTTTGAAGGTGTGGAAAGTCTTAAATTTCATTAATAAAATGATTAAATATTTTCTCCTCCCTGCTATAGGCAGTAATGTGGGTTGTGAATTGACTGTATATCTGATTGCAGGCTGATGGGAGACGTTATACACTTGTAAACTAAAAGCAGGATTGTTATGACAGTGGATTGTGCACATAGGGTGCTGCTCAGTTTCAGTTTTCAGTACAGTAGCCAGAATGCTCATCTAATAAAGGGCAAAGCCTTAAATTAACTTTAATTAACAGTTTTTAATTGGGGAAATCCAGCCATTAATTTTGTGCAGCTTATCTGGGTCCAGTATTAACATGATTAATTATATCATCAGGAATTATTATAATGTACTGCTGGGAAAATAGTTCTTGATAAAACTGACTCTTAATGCGCTTTTTTTTTTTCCAGAATGAAAGCAACAAGGCCAACTTTGACAAGATGATCGAGGCGATCAGAGGCAGCAAAGAAGGCAAGACAGTGGGAGTGTTCAGCAAGGACAAGTTCCCCGGAGAGTACATGAAGAGCTGGAACGACACGATCACTGCTGAAGGACTGGAGAAGGTAAGACGTGATTTTTAAAATGTCACCAGAAACTACATTTTAACACCTGCTATTAGGAATGAAGCGTGGGAGTCTTGTGTTTTAGTCATCATCAGCACCTCTCCTTCTTGAACTGTGCCCTGTCTGCAGGTGGACATCAGCGCTGTGGTCGCGTACACGATGGCAGTGAAGGAGGACGGGGAGCTCAGCCTGATGAAGAAGGCGGCGGCCATCACCAGCGAGGTTTACTCCAAGTTCTTCAAGGAGCGCGTCATGGAGATCGTTGATGCAGATGAGGTGAGGAGAAGAAGCAGCAGGTATTTTTGCACTGGAGCTAAAGCTGATTTGTGCCATGCTTTGTGTAATTCTGATCATTGTTTTGACCTTTGAGTTTGCTTCAACTTAACACCCTCCAAAGCTCTCATTTTCCCCCTCTTCCTTTATTTGCTTTCACTCACTAAAACAATGATAAAAGCAAAATCTTCTTACCGCCAAAGCTCTGTTGTATTGACCTGCGTACTGAAAGTTGCAAGTCTGGGGCTCTCCTGACCCGGCCGAGATCAAATTTCACCTGCACAGAAACTGAGGAGCATTTGCATCATATTGTTCAGTCGTTATTGTGAGAAACCAAGTTGAGGAAACTGCATGTCCGCCTTCTAGCTGCAGTTCCATGTTGGAGATTTTGTTGGACAGTAAACTGCAGTGTTGTCAACCAGTTTGCACTATTGCCACAAACCCATCGCAGGCACTCACATCTAAATAAAATCTAATATTAAAGCCTGCATCTGGTTTCAGTTGTTAATGAATCACTACAAATGGGTAATGGATGGATGCACAAGTAGCTAATCTAGGCTATTTGAATGATGTGACTGTAAGGCAATCAGTGGTTAAACCATCTTGGAATACTGCATGAACACCCCCAAGCCTGAGTAATGGGAGGTTTTCCTGTGCTGACACTGAATGCAGCACTAGAACCATGATCTGCAAACTGTGTCGTGACAAGCACCCTGCTTTTAAAATAAATAGTCCAGAGCTTGAACTTTACAGCATGACAGTTTATACACTTAGTTTTTATCTTTTGTCTGTGTGAGGTAAATGTCCGTTTTGTTCCCCACCCCTCCCCAACAGAAAGTGCGTCACAGTAAACTGGCCGAGTCGGTAGAGAAGGCCATCGAGGAGAAGAAGTACCTGGGTGGTGCTGATCCTTCCACAGTGGAGATGTGTTATCCTCCCATCATCCAGAGTGGAGGCAACTACAGCCTCAAGTTCAGCGTTGTCAGGTAGCTCACCGTCTTCAGACACACAGTGACACGTTGATTGTGAAAGCTGATTTTTATAAAAACAGGACATTGTTTTCTGTTGAAAATCTTTGTCAGAAAAACGACTGTATTGATTTATCAAATCCAAATTTTAAAGGGCTGCAACTAATGATTATTTTTATTTTTGCATTATCTGCTGATTATTTTATAAATTGTTTGGTCTATTAAATGTAAGAAGAGCACTAGTTTAAAACCAGTATTTTAAAACCTAAAGATGCTCATTTATTGTTACAATAGATTAACTGAAATATTAAATATTCATAAGCTGGAACTGGAATGTTTGTTTTTTTTTGCTGTAAAGAAAAGACTTCAGTGATGAATCGGTTATTAAAATCGTGAATTTTGTTTCAGCTCTGTTTGAAAAAGTTTTGCTTGCTGCAGGATTTTCTGAATAGATCAATCTGAGACTGAATGTTCTGTTGTGAGCAATTGAAGGAGGGTTGGATGAACAGATCGATACCACGTCTGTCTGTTTAATATGAAGTTACAGCCAGGGGACAGTTAGCTTAGCTGGCTTTATCTTAAGGTTAAAACAATCAGTCTGCCACAGCTTGTTGTTTTTTTCATTTTGTTTTTGGTATGGACTGAATATGCTCCAGACTGACTGAAGCTCTCCCTGGTTGTATTCAGATACAGTGGCACAGGGCAGCAGCAAAAAGCAGTGATTCGCAGAATGATAATAATCAGATCTCCCAGATATGAGACTTTGTTGTGGGGTTCAAGCAACTGAAGTGCTCTAGAACAAGACCTTGAATCCGTGATGCTCTGACCTCTGACCTAGAGGTTGACAAGAGACAAACACTGTAATCCTTAGCTGATGATAAATTGCACTGTTCTGTCATTTGAACTGGCACTGTTCCCTCTCTGCGCCAGCGATAAGAACCACATGCACTTCGGTGCCATCACGTGTGCCATGGGGATCCGCTACAAGTCGTACTGCTCCAACCTGGTGCGAACCCTCATGGTGGACCCCCCTCAGGAGATGCAGGACAACTACAACTTCCTGCTGCAGGTGGAGGAGGAGCTGCTCAAAGAGCTCAAACACGGTGCGTTCAGGAGCATGCTGGGAGTGTGCGAGCTTTGGGTACTTGCTGAAGCCACTAAGCGTGATGTTAGCAAGCTGTGTGAAAGTTTTGTTGGGAAAGATCTAACTCTGTAACTATTAAATATTCTCATCAATTGACTCAAACTAATATTTTCTTGATTAATTGTAGTGAAAAACTGCAAAACCTCAGAACCTCAGGCGGTTTTATTCAAAATGCTTGTTTTATTCAAACAGTACAAAACTCATTTGTATAAAACAAAGAAAAGCAGCAGATCATCACATTTTAAAAGTTGAAACAAGTGAATTTAAAAAATTTTTTTTTTTTGTTTGAAAAATGACATGATTAATGACGTCTCAATTGTTACTCATTAATGTTCTGATGAAAGAACAGTAAATTTGCAAATCATTGTGGATCTAGAATAAACAGAAGTGGGTAGTTTCCAAAAGCAGTGGGATCCTTGTCATCAAGTGCAGAAACGGTGATGTTGAGCTCATTTGTGTGTGTTTCTGTTAATAAACATTTTGTGTCTCCTCCACAGGCGTAAAAATCTGCGACGCCTACAGCGCCGTTCTGGAGTACATGAAGAAGGAGAAGTCAGACCTTGTATCAAAGCTGACCAAAAACCTCGGGTAAATACACACAAATGCCTTCTGTCTGCTCAACATACACTCAGTCTTTTCCACTCATGTCGCCATTTTTCTTTTCTTTTTGTAGCTTTGCGATGGGAATCGAGTTCAGAGAAGGCTCCTTGGTTGTGAACGCTAAAAACCAGTACAAACTGAAAAAAGGTGAGACATGATGCTCCATGTTTGAATTGTTCTGTTAAACAGGGATTTAAATTCAGCACATGCAGAGAAAAAAGTTTAGCGATTGCCATTTATCTGATATTGAGAACTCAAACCAAACTTGATAACCTGCGTGTGTCTCTTCCAGGCATGGTGTTCAGTATCAGCTTGGGTTTTGCTGACCTTATGAATAAAGATGGCAAGAAGGACGAGCAGAAAAAGTATGCCTTGTTTATTGGCGACACAATACAGATCAATGAGGTAAGAGCCACTTTACCCAGGCTAAAAAGAGTGTGTGTGTGTGTGTGTGTGCTCTGTATAATTCAAGCTTAAGGAATTTGATCTTAACATCTTAGTGTTTTCTCCATCTCTTGGTATCACTGATGCTGCATAAAAATTACAATCCAAGTTAATTCATTTTTACACAAACTCGGTTCTACAGCATCTAACAACCTGAAATGCTTCTGTAACAGGAAGAAGCCGCCACGATACTCACACCAGTTAAGAAGAAGATAAAAAACGTGGGAATCTTCTTGAAGGTGGGTTTCTCTCCGCACCATTTCAACGTCTTGTAAGAAATTTCACAAACAAAACAAGTTCAAGGCAAACAGATACCTCTTTGACATACTAAATATTTTAAATCATACCTGTTGTTTTTCAACTATAGCAACTATATTAATATTTACAATATAATTTCATGAGTTGATGTGAGCAACACAATTCTTAAAGCGATATTTACACGTACATATAGACAATTTTCCCCAGTATAAAAAAAAAATCCATTGTGTTTATGTTCTATAATAATAATGATGATAATGTACACAGTATTTGGCTCAGTCCACTGGGAAGGTTTCAGAAGTGAAGCGTCTGTTCTCCAGCAGCCACATTTCTAATACAGCGTATAGTTTTCAGCTGCTTTCGATGGAAACTGATGCTTTTTGGCTCCGCCTGACTATAACAATCTTTTCTGTTGCTCCTAAAGTCATCACTGGTTTTAAATGTCAATATAAACAATGAAGTGTTCGGTTTATTTTGTGACGATGTTGTGATCATAAATGATTTTCATCTGGCCCCTGGTCGACGGAACAGTCTTACAATAGAAACCTGTGTAAAGAGAACAATTCCATCATAATTTCAGCTGTATTAAAACACAGTATAGGTGACCACAGAGAGCAGCAGGAGACAGAACATAAAGCCTAATGAAACGTTTTGTGGTGTGTCTTGTTTTTGTTGTCTCTCAGAACGACGATGAAGAGGACGAGGAGGAAGATGGCGACGATGCCGAGGAGCTGCTGGGGAAGGGAGCTCGGAGTGCGGCGCTGCTCGCAGACAGAACCAGAGTGAGTGTGTTGTTGGATATGTTGAGTGGTGATCAGTGTTTATTTGCCACCTTGACAGTGTGTTAATAACTAAGAGTGTGAATGTCTTTGTACTCTACCAGCTACTTGGGAAGGTAAGTATTCATCGTTTCTTCTAAAATCTCATCGGCTGAACTGGTTTAGTTGTAAAGATCCACTTGCTGATGGGAAAAAGTTTTACATGTTCATTTCAGTGAGTTTGTTTTTTTTTTTTTTTTTTGGTTAGTTTTGTTTTGTTTGTGTGTTTTGACCATCCAAAGCTGTGACACATGCCTGTATTCTGCATGTGTGTTGTGAAATTTTTTTTTAAATTTTATTTCCTTTCACAAAATCTTGGACTCTGGTGCCTCTGCGCCGCCACTCAGTTGTCTCTGTTGTCAAACTCAGAACGAGATGACGGCGGAGGAGAAGAGGCGGGCTCACCAGAAGGAGTTGGCCAATCATTTGAACGAAGAAGCCAAGCGTCGTCTGACGGAGCAGAAAGGAGAGCAGCAGATTCAGAAGTGAGTGGTGGGGGCCTGAAGGAGGCGCTAGAGGGTGGAGGTTTGAATGTGACTGGTTGCAGCACCTGAACTGAACTGTGCAGACAGAGCAGTCAGAGCTGTTTGTTTTAGTTTTGTGAAGCTGAAGTGGATCTTTATCACAAAGCAGCAGGTGAATCCAGGAAAAAAAGACACTTAACTTAATACAAGTCTGAATCAGCCTCACTGACACTAGCAGCTAGATGACATAAAAAACAAATTTATGGCAATAGCTGTTAATCTACACCTGTTCCATTCAGCTTTATCTATGTCTGTAACTCTACTTTAGTGCCCAAATATTTCTTTAAATGTCCTTTTCTCTCCTGATACTGATTATTTTAATGGTCTTTTTCTCAAATCTGATATCTCTATTATGCTACATCACTGCATGAAGATTATTGGCATCATTCTCATGCAAGTAAACACCCGACTTCAGCTGTGAAAACATTTGAAATTTTACCAGAGACACTCGTACACATTCTTTTCAGGCTTGAATAAATATTTAATTACATTAATGTAGAGGGCTTACATTGATATGATGCATCAGCCTCAGTAAAATTTCCATATTCTGGTTGCAAAGAGTTTGTTGTTAATGAGATGTAACATGAGAACTGTTTTTTTTGTTTTTTGTTTTTTTGTTTTTTTTTTTTGCACTGGTTCACCAAATCATGTGGTAAAGACCAGTGTTACTTTGTCTGTGTGATGTCACCAAATAAGGTCCTGACAGATTATCTTGCTTTCATAAAGTGAGTCATTATCTAACTGTTACTGTCGTCAATGCCTCCAACTTCCAGTGAAGGCCACTGTGAACGTAGTGATGAGTAACAGCAGTAGCTTCAAAATGCAACAACTTATTAAATGTGCGTTGTCACATCTGGATGAGACGTAATCAGTGTAATCAGATCAGCATCAGGGTCAGTAACAATCACTGTATCCCTGACCTAAAGAGAGCTGTGGGCAGCCGCTCTGCAACGCCACCGAGCTGTGATTAAGTTAGCGGTCATTAATTGAGTCGACTCTTGTTTCCTCTCAGGGCCAGAAAATCTAACGTGTCCTATAAGAACGTCTCTCAGATGCCCAGAGAAAAAGACATCAGAGAAATGAAGATCTTCATTGACAAAAAGTACGAGACCGTCGTCATGCCCGTCTTTGGTATCGCCACGCCGTTCCACATCGCCACCATCAAGGTATGCTGAGGTTACCTCCAACTGTCCACCAGCATTTGTTTGTCTTACTGATGACAGCAGATTATTTATACAAGTTTGTTTTAGTCTTTCATATTGACTGATCTCTTTGCTTTTCTTTCTTCTGTGTCTTCTTCTTTTTTTTTTTTTTCTCCGGCCCAGAACATCAGCATGTCTGTAGAGGGAGACTACACCTACCTGAGGATCAACTTCTACGTCCCTGGCAGCTCTCTGGGACGACAGGAGGGAAACATCTTCCCCAACCCCGACGCCACTTTTGTCAAAGAAATGTGAGTTTTAACTATTTAACAGTGAATATTGTCTGAATTTCCCGCCCAGTTTTTGCAAACAGACGAATAGAGAGAGAATAATTTTTTTTAAGAAATATAAGTTGAGCATTTAATGTTTCTTTTTCTAGATGATTTTTGATTTTCATTGTATGTATGTTCACCTGGTAATTTTTATGACTGTGGTGTAGTATATTTTTAATTTGCCTGCACGTTAACATCAATTCTAATCATCCTGATTATTCTAATTATACCACTAACACCCCTGCCGCTTCCCCCCAGCACGTACCGAGCGTCCAACCTGAAGGCTCCCGGCGACACGTCGGTACCCTCCACCAACCTGCAGAACGCTTTCCGCATCATCAAGGAGGTACAGAAACGCTACAAGACGCGAGAGGCTGAAGAGAAGGAGAAGGAGGGCATCGTCAAGCAGGACTCGCTGGTCATCAACCTCAACCGCAGCAACCCCAAACTCAAAGACCTCTACATCAGACCCAACATCGCACAGAAGAGGATGCAGGGCTCGCTGGAGGCTCATACTAATGGTGAGCACACAGGAACGCTCGTGTCTGGAACACAAACTTTGATCAGTGCAGTGTGGAGGCGGTCGGTGAACTTCTCTGGTCTCCTACAGGTTTCCGTTTCACATCAGTCCGAGGCGACAAAGTGGACATCCTTTACAACAACATCAAACACGCCATCTTCCAGCCGTGCGACGGGGAGATGATCATTGTACTGCACTTCCACCTCAAGGTGCGTCTGTGAAACTAGAGAAACCAGACGTTTCTCCCTTCAAGGAATCCTTTGACATTTAGAGGAGTTTTGCTTGTCTGTTCGCTAGATATGAATAAACAGCCAGCAGCTGCTTAGCTTAGCTTAGTTTAGTTTAGCGTAGCATAAACACTGAGAATGGGTGGATTGATGTTTTCACACTTTGTTTTTGTACAGGATAAACAAATTAGATATATGACATGGTAACTAGTGAGCTTTAGATTTGCTGGCAGGTGGATTTTGTTGCCTTTGAACAGAACCAGGCTCGCTGTTTCCAGGCTTTTTGTTAAGCTAAGAGAACAAAGTAGTTCCAAATAATAAACCCAGTATTTCCCCCCAGAAAATACTCCAGGGTGTCTGCAGGTCTTAAAGTCTTTAAACCTGATTTAATTTAATGCTTTTCATCAAAGAAGGCCTTAGGAGATATTAAAATCTTAAATTGAATTTACAAACGTCTTCAGTATTTCTCAGTCAGTCAATCATTCCTCATTGGTTAATCAATCCATCCATTTTATCCTGCTTATCCATGTCATGTTAATTAACGATATTATTAGGAATTAAATTTTCATATTCCTGCCTGTATGATTGTGAGACGGGTATTATATTGAATTTAATCTGGTATTAAAAATCTCTTAAAACTCAAAAACTTGAAGTGAACCCTGCAGAAACACTGAATGAGGAAAAATGCATCTGTATGAAGTGTAACATCAGGATTGCTAATGTTTCATTTCGTCCGTCACTTTTCCTCCAGAACGCCATCATGTTTGGTAAGAGACGCCACACAGACGTCCAGTTCTACACGGAGGTCGGCGAGATCACCACAGACTTGGGCAAACACCAACACATGCACGACCGAGATGACCTGTACGCCGAGCAGATGGAGCGGGAGATGAGGCACAAGCTCAAGTCGGCCTTCAAGAACTTCATCGAGAAGGTGGAGACGCTGACTAAAGAGGAGCTGGAGTTCGAGGTGCCCTTCAGAGACCTGGGGTGAGCGAACGGATCGATCCCGCTCTGAGTGAATGCTGAGCTGGACGTGAATGTAGAATCAGAGGAGAAGCGGCATGAGCAGGTGGACTGATTGTTTGTGCTGTTTGTATTTGCTTCCAGGTTCCAGGGTGCCCCCTACAGGAGTACCTGCCTGCTACAACCCACGTCCAGTTCCCTTGTCAATGTTACTGAATGGGTGAGTGAGAACACTGAGCCTGCAACTGTTGAAGAGCTTTTTTTCTTTCTTTATTGTGACGAGTTTTGAGACCACTTGACTTTGATGCAGATGATTCACTTCTCCTGTTTTAAAACCCTATGGAAAAATAGAAAAACAGCCGAAAGGTTTAACTGGTTTATAGATGAAGAAAATCTTGAAGAGAAATAGTTTGACTAGTTTTATCTCATTAATCAAGATATAATGTCTTATTTTGAAATATTGAGCATATTCATTTTTATTCATGAAGTGTGTTTCTGATGATTTTTCTTCAATATTAATGTCATTTACCAAAACATTTTCTCCGTTTTCTTAAAATCTTTTCCGTTTAGCCGCCGTTTGTCGTGACTCTGGACGAGGTGGAGTTGGTCCACTTTGAGCGTGTGCAGTTCCACCTGAAGAACTTCGACGTGGTCATCGTCTACAAGGACTACAACAAGAAGGTCACCATGATCAACGCTGTGCCCGTCAACTCCCTCGACCCCATCAAGGAGTGGCTCAAGTAAGGCCCAGTTAACGCAGTAATGTTTTATTTTAACTTGTTCAGCAGATTATTTGGATTAAAATGATAGTTATTGTGTATTAACATGTTTTCTGTCTCTTCCTCAGCTCGTGTGACATCAAGTACACAGAGGGAGTCCAGTCTCTGAACTGGACCAAGATCATGAAGACCATCGTCGATGACCCCGAGGGCTTCTTCGAGCAGGGCGGCTGGTCTTTCTTAGACCCGGAGAGCGAGGTGCGTTCTGTTCCTGTTTTCTTTTATCGAATCTGTTTCAGACATGAATAATCACAAACGACAGATTCTGCGTTTCTGTGTTCGTGGTTATATCTTGCTGTGTCTGGTTTCAGGGAAGCGGTGGAGAGGAAGATTCAGAGTCTGAAATGGAGGACGAGACATTCAACCCATCTGCAGATGAAGAAGAGGAGGAGGAGGAAGACAGTGATGAGGATTACAGCTCAGAGACAGAGGACTCTAGTATGATTGCAGAAAGTTTTTTTTTTTTTTTGTTAGGCGACATTTGTGAGGAGCTGCAATTATCAACAGAAAAATAAATCGGCAGCATTTTTGAGAGTAGATATTTGTCAAACAAAAATACCAAACGTTGTCTGATTCTGGCTTCTTAAATGTGAAGATGCGATGTTCTTCGTCATATATGACAGTGCTCAGAGCTCTTAGTGTCTGTCGTATGCTGTGTTTTTCAGACTACAGTGCGTCACTGGGCAGTGAGGAGGAGAGCGGTAAAGACTGGGACGAGCTGGAGGAAGAAGCCAGGAAAGGTTCGTATCTGCAGGGCTGCACAGTTAATCGAAATATAATCGAAATTGCAATATCACAGGAAATAAAATAAAGGTAAAATGTGTCTCAACATGTTTGTGCATTATCACCGCATGTGTTGTGGTGCTACAGAGATGCCCCAGAGTACAAATCTTATTCCTGAGTCATAAAAGAACCTGTCTGTTTGGTACTAGCCCCAACAAGAATCACAACATCTTAATTTTATTTTATCCCCCCCCCATATCATTCAGTCCTAATCTGCAGTTTATTGCTTATCTGTCGTTTAAGGTGTGAAAGTTAAATAAAGTTAGGACGTCGCTTCTTGTGTTGCCATGATGTTACCATGTGGAAAAAAAGTTTCACCAAAACTTAACCATTCCCACTCGAATCATGAGTCGTATCATAATATCTGTAAAAACAGTCACTATATTTTTATTTTATTTATGTTTTCCTATTGTTCAGCCCTACGTACTACCATCAGTTGCACACCATGCATTATGGATTGGTGATGCAAGAGCTAAACAACTGCTGAAATAAAAAAAAATAAATTAATTAAAAGATTTAGAATTTCAAGAAAGCTCAGACAACAGCACAAAATTAAAGATCAATTAACAAATGGATAAACACACCATGTGCTCTCTGTTAAAGATGGTAATAGAGTAACTTCTGCTCTTCTCGCACTCCAGCTGACAGAGAGAGTCACTATGAGGACGAGGACACCTCCAACAGGAAGAGAAAGGTCCGGACAGTAGCCCCACCCAGCAAGAAGAAGCGACGGTCCTAAATGTCTCTCTCTCTCTCTCTCTCTCTCTCACTCACACACACACACACACAGATAAATGCGCACACACACATACTGCCAAACCTACCTGACCCTCAACCCACCAAACACCGTCTGGCTCTTTTTTCACTCATACACTTCACACAAACACACGCGCAGACACACGACGTGTACATAGACTTAGAAGCCCCTTTATTTTTTTTTATTTTTTTTTTTTTGTGTGTTGGTCAGTGAAGTGTCATGTTGAAATGGTGGACAGACACACACTTTTCATTCATTAGCCTTTTTTTTTTTTTTTTCCCTCTTCATTCCTTCCTCATTCTCTCTTTTGTTTCCTCCTCCCATCTCCATCCATCCATCAGGGTTTCATGTTTGTGTGTGTGTGTGTGTGTATGTGTGGGTGTGTGTGCGTGCATGTGTGTTTAAATGGGTTTTTATTGCAAGCATTGTTTATTTTCTGTTTAAAAAAAAAAAAAAAAAAAAAGATGACTTTCTTAACTAATGGATAATAAAAGAGAGGACTTGACATATCCTCTGCCAAGTGTTTTATATAATAACTGAGAAGCTTATGATTCCCTCTCTCCTCTCCTCCCCCTCCTCATCACGTCCCCTCATGTTTTCTTCAGTGTTTGTTAAATTGTGGTAATAAGATCTTTTTTTGAAGGGGGGCAGATATAAATCTTTTCTGATTATTTCTTTTTTTAAATGGGTTTGTAAACATGCAGACAGGCACACACACACACATATATACACACACACACACACACACACACACACTGTCTCCCTAGCACTTGTCCTCCTCTTTGTCCCTCTTTTGTTCATTCTGAGTAGAAATGTTGTACTGTTAATTCTGAAAATTCTGTTTTTTGTTTTTGTAATAAAATTAAAAGGAACTGTAGTTTGTTTTCAATGGTCTGTTTGCTTTCTGAGGGCTGCAGCGTGCTTCTGTCAGCATGTTTGAAGCCATTTTCTTGTAAACAAATTTTTTATATTTTGGGTGAAATGTTAACGTGTCCGGTTCTAGTGTTCATTTTCCAACCCGCCTCCTCACAGGAAGTTGGACCAGGTTGTGTGATGCTGAAGGCTTCACAATACATCACTAAAATTTGCTTCATGGACCTACTGAGACATTTGCATGTATGTCTGCAGAAATTTAATTTCCAGGTTCTGCTTTGGTTTTTCTTCGAGTAGCATAACTTTTATTTCTCCCCCATCACTGAAAGTGAGGAGAACCTGTTGATTTAAATCTCCAGTCTATCGGTTTATTATAGTCTCTCAGATTTAATTAGATATTTTCCCTCATCCATCAGCATAAAAAAAAAAGTGAAAAAGCTGTGCAAAGAAACTGTAGGTTTATATAATCCCCTTGTCTCTCTGCACCTTCTCTAATAAAACTAATGGAAAACATCAAAATGCAAAATAAAAAGCACAGAAATACAAAGTAAAGGAAAATAAAATAAGCATAATGTGTTTTATTAGATAAGCCATTGGCTTTTTGACACCAAATCTGTTTGCTGAAAAAGCTGCTTTTATTCTGAGATGTCTTGAGGTTGCAGCTCATCTCAGTCAACTGAACTGTTAAGTTTTAAAACTGGCTTGTACGAGGTCACCTGTCAGCCCCCGAGCCGTCTTGTGTTTTCCAGTCAGAACCTGTTGTGCTCTGGAAAATCATCTCTGTCACTCAGTGCAGAGGAAATATGTGAAGAACGAAACTTGTCCGGTGAGAATATTTTCCTAAATGCTTGTGCACAACAGTGTTTAGTGACTGTTTGTGATCAGCGACGTAGAAGAATTGGAAAAAAAGAAACAAGAGCAACTGTACAAGGAAGCAGCTACAGGTAAGTGAGCCCCATTATTATGTCGTATTAATCTTATAAAGTTTAAAAGTGATGAAACTTATTTCTCTCTTACATGCTTGAATTCTCTTTTTTTTAACAATAGTATTTACAGTTATCTGCGAAAGCATGCTTTAAAATATGTAACAGAAGTTTATTCCAAGCAGAAGCTGATTTAAATTAATGAATCTATTGATGCAGGTTTTGTGAGACTTCATGACTACAACTTGTACAGGAAACTTTTTTTAAGACTAGTTTTTTTTTTTTTCTTCTTTTTTTCTCTTGATATACAGTATGGATTTTAAAACAGCTGTGACAAAAACTTGGGATTTATTGGACATTTAAACAAACTTGACAATTTAAGATCCTTTATTTTGGTAAAAGTAGCAATACAGGATATAAAAATGCTCTACTGCGATTAAAAGTCCTGCTTTCAAATTATATAAAAGTACAGCAATATCTACTTAATGTATTAAAAGTTAAATTACTGCTTATTAGAGTAAATAGATTATTATTGATGCATAAATGTCTAAGTAGAATTTTAATGTTGCTGTTGAGCTTGTGCTTAACTACCTGCAGTTTGGTAAATTTTATCTGTTACACACTGCACATATCATTTAATGATATCTCGTGGTTTATTAGTGTTCAGTTTTGGTCTGTCAAATGTAGTGGCGAGAAAAAGTACAATGTGTTCTAATGCATTCAATGTGTCAAGAAGAAATGTGAAGTAGAAGTAATGCACAAGTACCTCATAACTGTGCCTAATTACAGTACTTAAATAAATGTGCTTTACGTTCCACCACCACCTGGGGCTTTGTGGGCCTTGTTAGAGACTTAGGAATGTTAGTTTGTCCGTCTTTAGTACCCATTAACTGTTTGGTAAGAGTGCATTTTTTGTGTCTGGTGCAGGAAAAAAGAAAGTGTGAAGAAATCTGACTGGACATGAAGTGGAGATGGCCTGTCCTCCTGTTGCTCACAGGTAAATGTACATTTCAAAAGACTTGAAACACTGGTACAAGACGGTGAGTGACTTCCCTCTGTTAACGAACCGTCATCCACAGGTCTGTGTTCTCTTATCCACTCCATTACTGGTCCAGTACCAGTACAGTACCACTTCATCAGCACCACTCTGCCCTGGTTGGAGGCCCAGAAGTACTGCAGAGAGCGGTACACTGACTTGGCCACCATCTTTGACATAGAGGACATGAACCGGCTGGTGAACACAGCTCAGGACTCCACCGGAGGCTTCACACAGGCGGCCTGGATCGGGCTGCACGATAACCTCACCAGCTGGAGGTGGTCATTTTCAGACAGCCGTTACTACACAGGCGAAGAGGGCAACTACAGGAACTGGGATTTTGGTCAGCCCAACAACTTCCTCGGGGATCAGATGTGTGTGAAGATGTGGACTGGAGGGTTGTGGGAGGACTCAAAGTGCTCCCTGAGAAACCCCTTCATCTGCTACGATGGTCTCAGTTCAAATAGATTCATAGATTAGACACAAAAATTACAAAAGTATTGTGTTATTACAAAGTGACAGTGATCTCTCTTCCTTTTCCTCACAGGAGCAACCAGAACCTACGAGCGTTTCGTTTTTGTTCAGGAGGAGATGAGCTGGCCTGATGCTCAGCTGTACTGCAGGAGGCGACACACAGACCTGGCCAGTATTAGAGACGAGAAAGAGAACCAGGAAATACAGCTCCTGGCTGGGAACAGGAGCGTCTGGATTGGCCTCTACAGGTGTGGGAAGAGCCAAATGTGTCACTTTGAGGGATGGGTGGTCCGAGCATCACGTTTTTTCTCTTCTTTTAGGTTCGCGAAAGCCAACATGAGCAGATGGATAAAAACAGAAAAAGAAAGTGAGAGCTTGGAAACAGCTCAAGGTCCACTTAATAGCTTTTTAACCACAGAGGAAACGTGGTTCTGACAATGTGGTTTTGCCCTTTGGTTCAGACTGAAATATCTATAACCCAGCTGTCTTTCGTGATCGCTTGACTTTTCCTCAAGTGCCACCATGAGGTTCAAACTATGTTCTGGGTGAAATCTTTTGACAACGACCTGATGGATACTTCAGGATAAATTGTAATAACTTTGGTCGCGCCCTGCCTTCACGCCTGCCACCACAATCAGGTTCAAGTTTACTTTTATTTACCTACCAAACACCTGCAAAACTAACATGCTAAACTAAACTAAGATGGGGAATATGGTAAGCAATATACCTGTGAAACATTTGCATGTTCGCAGGCTGATGTTAGCATTTAGCTAAAAACAGAGCTGTGCTGTAGTAAAGCCCCACAGAACCACTAATGTGACTCTTAAACCAGCTTATACTCAGTACAAACTGCTAATCAGATCACTTGGTTGTTTGTAACAACTATTAGTGTGTCATTTGCAGTGTGGTCAGAGGATATTCTGACAACATAAACCAGCCCGTAGTCATGTTCCAAATCTTGGTCATCCTTCACGGATTGTTTGCAAAATAATTGAAAATCAATTCATGTGTCCCCAGCTTTTAACACAATTTCTTTCAATGTCGCTTAAATTAGGGCCATGCTCGTACTGCAAAAAACGTTCAGCATGAAAAGATATCAAATAATCGTAGTCATTTTGTCATAAAACCACGTTCCTTTTTTTCTTAAAAGTTAATGCAGAATATTCTGCAACACCTGTTTCTTTGTGCAGGACTCGGGAGTGGTCAGATCAAAGTGACTCTTCCTACCGCTACTGGAAGGCCGGGCAGCCTGATAACGCCGGAGGGCAGCAGAGCTGCATTGCGACTGATCTGGGCAACGCAGGCCTGTGGTCCGATGAACGGTGCGACAGGTTGCTTGCATTTATCTGCCATGGAGCAAACGGTGAGTGGGTCTGTCTCAGTTTTGTGCTAAACAGAAACACACTGCTAATATTTTTTTCTTCTCTAGGAAGTAGTTCCAATAACTGTTCACAGCAAGGTCTGATTTTGTCAGATGAAAAAAGATGCAGATGAAACTCCAGACAAGGCAGTTTTGTCCACCACTACCTTCACTACCACAACTACTACTACAACTATCACTACTACCATGACTACATCTACCTCCATCACCCCACCCCAACTACAGCTGCCACTACCATCACCACAGTGACCCCAAATAAACTAACCACAACTGAGGGAGACTCAACCAGTGCAAAGACAGAATCTAGTGTGTTGTAGAGAGTCATTGAGGAAATCCTTTCAGTGGCAACATCAGATTTTGATGACTATAGCTTTGTTACTATATTAAGATACATTTCTTCAATTTTAGGAGAAACTTCCAACAACTCCCTCTTGTCCTCCACCACTGAGTCCCCAAATACAAGAACCACTACTGAGAAAGAATCAACCACTGGACACGTCAGTATAGAGATGACCTCATCTGAGCAGCCTTCAGCCCCACATGTGGACCCAACAACTAAAACTACAAATGAGCCAGTTTTGTCCACTATCACGACAGTCAACCCAAACAAAATAACCACCACTACAAGAGACTCAACGAGTACAACTCCAGGACTGCATCAAACAATGGGCTATTTTAGTACACAGGTTACCTCATCTGACCAGCCCTTGACCCTGGAGCAAGTCCAAACAACTCTCATTAGTGGTAAGTTAGCTCCCTGAGCTCAGATAGGTTCCAAACAAGACCGATCACAGGTGGATACATTTAGATGTATTTTTGCTTTTATCAGTGGTCATAACTCAGTACCATGTAAATAGAATATCTCCATTTTGCAGATGAAAGTTCAAGCAAGTCAGTTTTGTCCACCACCACAGTGGCTCCAAATAAAAGAACCTCTGCTGAGACAGAATCAACCAGTGGTCCTGTCACTACAGAGATGACCTCATCTAAGCAGCCTTCAACCTCACATGTGACTCCAAACCAGTCAGTTTTGGCCACCACCCCCCCGGCAACAACAAACACAATAACCACCACTGAACGAGGCTCAACTCTAGAACTGCACCAAACACAGCACTATCTTAGTACACAGTTTACCTCATCTGACCAGCCCTCAACCCTGGAGGCAGAGCAAACAACTCCCATTGATGGTGAGTTAAATATGTCGTTTCCACCATCACCTCCACCACAGTGACCAGTACAAAATGACACCACTGAAGAAGACTCAGTTAGTTCTAAGATTACCTCTAGGATGTTGCTGGGAGATATAAAAGACATCAGTTCAATAAAAACAATCTTCCACACACAATTTAAACATAATATACTGAATGTTCATTGCCCATGTCTCAATTCTACAGATGAAACTCCCAACAAATCTCTCCCGGCTACCACCACAGTCACCTCAAATAAAAGTACCATCAGTGTAGTAGAATCAAGCACAGGCCATCTCAACACAAAGATGACCTCATCTGAGCATCCTTCAACCTCAAATGTAGACACAATAAGACCCATAACTGGTGAGTGAAATTATATTTATTCATATTTTCATTGGTGGTCATAATGTCATATCTTATCACTATCACATCTCCATTTTGTAGATGAAACTCCAACCAAGCTACCTTTGGCTACCACCACCACAATGGCCCAAACCAGAATAACCACCATTAAGGGCGACTTAATGACTCCATCAGTTTCTGGCCATCACAGTACAGACATTACTTCATCGAAGCAGCCTTCAAGCTCAGATGGTTTCCAAACAAGACCGATCACAGGTGGATAAATTTAGATGTATTTTTGCTTTCATCAGTGGTCATAACTCAGCACCATATAAATAGAATATCTCCATTTTGCAGATGAAAGTTCAAGCAAGTCAGTTTTGTCCACCACCACAGTGGCTCCAAATAAAAGAACCTCTGCTGAGACAGAATCAACCAGTGGTCCTGTCACTACAGAGATGACCTCATCTAAGCAGCCTTCAACCTCATATGTGACTCCAAACCAGTCAGTTTTGGCCACCACCCCCCCGGCAACAACAAACAAAATAACCACCACTGAACGAGGCTCAACTCTGGAACTGCACCAAACACAGCACTATCTTAGTACACAGTTTACCTCATCTGACCAGCCCTCAACCCTGGAGGCAGAGCAAACAACTCCCATTGATGGTGAGTTAAATATGTCATTTCCACCATCACCTCCACCACAGTGACCAGTACAAAATGACACCACTGAAGAAGACTCAATTGGTGCTAAGATTACCTCTTGGATGTTGCTGGGAGATATAAAAGACATCAGTTCAATAAAAACAATCTTCCACACACAATTTAAACATAATATACTGAATGTTCACTGCCCATGTCTCAATTCTACAGATGAAACTCCCAACAAATCTCTCCCGGCTACCACCACAGTCACCTCAAATAAAAGTACCATCAGTGTAGTAGAATCAAGCACAGGCCATCTCAACACAAAGATGACCTCATCTGAGCATCCTTCAACCTCAAATGTAGACACAATAAGACCCATAACTGGTGAGTGAAATTATATTTATTCATATTTTCATTGGTGGTCATAATGTCATATCTTATCGCATCACATCTCCATTTTGTAGATGAAACTCCAACCAATCTACCTTGGGCTACCACCACCACAATGGCCCAAACCAGAATAACCACCATTAAGGGCGACTTAATGACTCCATCAGTTTCTGGCCATCACAGTACAGACATTACTTCATCGAAGCAGCCTTCAAGCTCAGATGGTTTCCAAACAAGACCGATCACAGGTGGATAAATTTAGATGTATTTTTGCTTTCATCAGTGGTCATAACTCAGTACCATATAAATAGAATATCTCCATTTTGCAGATGAAAGTTCAAGCAAGTCAGTTTTGTCCACCACCACAGTGGCTCCAAATAAAAGAACCTCTGCTGAGACAGAATCAACCAGTGGTCCTGTCACTACAGAGATGACCTCATCTAAGCAGCCTTCAACCTCATATGTGACTCCAAACCAGTCAGTTTTGGCCACCACCCCCCCAGCAACAACAAACAAAATAACCACCACCGAACGAGGCTCAACTCTGGAACTGCACCAAACACAGCACTATCTTAGTACACAGTTTACCTCATCTGACCAGCCCTCAACCCTGGAGGCAGAGCAAACAACTCCCATTGATGGTGAGTTAAATATGTCGTTTCCACCATCACCTCCACCACAATGACCAGTACAAAATGACACCACTGAAGAAGACTCAATTGGTGCTAAGATTACCTCTAGGATGTTGCTGGGAGATATAAAAGACATCATTTCAATAAAAACAATCTTCCACACACAATTTAAACATAATATACTGAATGTTCACTGCCCATGTCTCAATTCTACAGATGAAACTCCCAACAAATCTCTCCCGGCTACCACCACAGTCACCTCAAATAAAAGTACCATCAGTGTAGTAGAATCAAGCACAGGCCATCTCAACACAAAGATGACCTCATCTGAGCATCCTTCAACCTCAAATGTAGACACAATAAGACCCATAACTGGTGAGTGAAATTATATTTATTTTTATTCATATTTATATTTTTATTTTTATTTTCATTGGTGGTCATAATGTCATATCTTATCACTATCACATCTCCATTTTGTAGATGAAACTCCAACCAAGCTACCTTTGGCTACCACCACCACAATGGCCCAAACCAGAATAACCACCATTAAGGGCGACTTAATGACTCCATCAGTTTCTGGCCATCACAGTACAGACATTACTTCATCGAAGCAGCCTTCAAGCTCAGATGGTTTCCAAACAAGACCGATCACAGGTGGATAAATTTAGATGTATTTTTGCTTTCATCAGTGGTCATAACTCAGTACCATGTAAATAGAATATCTCCATTTTGCAGATGAAAGTTCAAGCAAGTCAGTTTTGTCCACCACCACAGTGGCTCCAAATAAAAGAACCTCTGCTGAGACAGAATCAACCAGTGGTCCTGTCACTACAGAGATGACCTCATCTAAGCAGCCTTCAACCTCATATGTGACTCCAAACCAGTCAGTTTTGGCCACCACCCCCCCAGCAACAACAAACAAAATAACCACCACCGAACGAGGCTCAACTCTGGAACTGCACCAAACACAGCACTATCTTAGTACACAGTTTACCTCATCTGACCAGCCCTCAACCCTGGAGGCAGAGCAAACAACTCCCATTGATGGTGAGTTAAATATGTCGTTTCCACCATCACCTCCACCACAATGACCAGTACAAAATGACACCACTGAAGAAGACTCAATTGGTGCTAAGATTACCTCTAGGATGTTGCTGGGAGATATAAAAGACATCATTTCAATAAAAACAATCTTCCACACACAATTTAAACATAATATACTGAATGTTCATTGCCCATGTCTCAATTCTACAGATGAAACTCCCAACAAATCTCTCCCAGCTACCACCACAGTCACCTCAAATAAAAGTACCATCAGTGTAGTAGAATCAAGCACAGGCCATCTCAACACAAAGATGACCTCATCTGAGCATCCTTCAACCTCAAATGTAGACACAATAAGACCCATAACTGGTGAGTGGAATTATTTTTATTCATATTTTCATTGGTGGTCATAATGTCATGTCTTATCACTATCACATCATATCTCCATTTTGAAGATGAAACTCCAACCAAGCTACCTTTGGCTACCACCACCACAATGGCCCAAACCAGAATAACCACCATTAAGGGCGACTTAATGACTCCATCAGTTTCTGGCCATCACAGTACAGACATTACTTCATCGAAGCAGCCTTCAAGCTCAGATGGTTTCCAAACAAGACCGATCACAGGTGGATAGATTTATATGTATTTTTGCAGTCATCAGTGGTCATAACTCAGCACCATATAAATAGAATATCTCCATTTTGCAGATGAAAGTTCAAGCAAGTCAGTTTTGTCCACCACCACAGTGGCTCCAAATAAAAGAACCTCTGCTGAGACAGAATCAACCAGTGGTCCTGTCACTACAGAGATGACCTCATCTAAGCAGCCTTCAACCTCACATGTGACTCCAAACCAGTCAGTTTTGGCCACCACCCCCCCGGCAACAACAAACACAATAACCACCACTGAACGAGGCTCAACTCTGGAACTGCACCAAACACAGCACTATCTTAGTACACAGTTTACCTCATCTGACCAGCCCTCAACCCTGGAGGCAGAGCAAACAACTCCCATTGATGGTGAGTTAAATATGTCGTTTGTATGAAAAGCAAAATATTCAGTTGTTGGCTCTAGTTCCTTGGCCTGTTCATATGTACTGGGATTGCTGCTCATTTTTAATATAGATTTCATTATGCACTGGTTGACTGGTGATAATTGGTAGTAACTTCCAACCCTATGATTGAATATCATATAATTTTGTATTTTGCAGATGGACATCCAAACAAACCTGTTTTGTCCACCACGGTGACCCAAAACAAAATGACCACCATCGGGACGGTCTCAATAAGTGCAAAGATTACTTCTAGTATGTTTTTTGGATACATTTAAAAAGTAGTTAAAACTGTCTTGCTCCAAAAAATTCTCATTAATACATTTGTATTACTCTTGTATCATGATTACAGAAGAAACTCCAGACAACCCACTCTTGTCCACCACAACATTGACCTCAAATAAAACAACAACCACTGAGATTGAATCAACCACTGGTCATGACAGTACAGAGATTACCTCATCTGAGCAGCCTTTAACCTCAGAGGTGGACCAAACAAGAACTGTTACCAGTGAGTAAAAGGATTTTAACATCCAGTCCTGGTGAGAGACACTTCTTTGTTCTGCCAGTATTGGGAAAGATGAAATAATTCATTGGGAAATGAAGCTCCATTCATATAGCAGTGGAAATTGATTTTATGATCAAATATTACAGAACTTGAAATTATGTTCGTGTAGAAAGGGAAGCGTTCAGGTCATGACCCCTGGGGAAGACCAGTCAGTTGGGCCTGGGAAGAACCTGCTCTGAAGGTTTCAGACTTGGAAGTGCTGACTCATCTCATTATTTGAGTTGGAAAATTATTTTTTTATATGACAAAAGACAATTTGTCAAAAAATATATAATTTGTTAATGTCCCCCTCTGCAGACCTCACTCCATACAAATCACATCATTCAACCACTGCCACTGTTAACACAAATGAAACAACCACCACTGAGATAGAATCAATTGCTGGCACAGCACACACATTACTTGCTCCGAGTGGCCATCATCCCCAGGGGCTGATCGAACCACATGCATTTCCAATGAGTGAAACTGCTTTTGTTTTTTATTTTTATTGATGGAGGTCATTTCACGGCGTGTGAATGTTATAACTGTATTTTGCAGGCAAAACTCCAAACTGGTCAGGTTTGGCCAGCACCACCACTGTGACCCAAAACAACATCACCACTGAGGGAAACTCAACCGGAACAAAGACCACCTCAACAGAGCAGCTTTCAACCCAACTGGTTGATCAAACAACATCAGTTCCCGGTGAGAAATATCAGTTTAATGAAATCAATGGCAGTATTTTAGTTAAGATTGAAAAAGGCCCATGGAGGGACCTCTGGTGAGCACCACCTGTGAATTTGGCCTTGGAGGCTGTAGCTACGTTTTACTAGCTATTCTCCTGGTTGTTTGGTTGTAAAGTCGATGTAAATATTTATTGTCTCTCCATTTTGAAGGTAAAACTCCAACTTTGTCCACCATCACCACATCACCCCAAAACAAAACAACCACCACTGATGGAGACTTTACCTCCAGTGCCACCATTACTCTGAACCCAAACAAAAGGAGCACCACTGAGGTAGGCTTGATCACAAGCCACCTCAGTCCAGAGATGACCTCCTCTGAGCAGCCTTCAACACCACAGATGGAGCAAACAAGACCTGTTACTGGTACTGTAAATATATTTCTCTCTATATATATTTATATATCGGTGGTGGGAACGTGGTGCTGAGTAATAATATATCACCACCAATAAAATGACCACCACTGAGCGGGCCTCAACCAGTAAAGAGGTTTTATCTCAGCAGTATGTAACTCTAAAGGAGGATCAAACAAGAAGTGGCGAGGAAAATGTTGATCTTACACGTGATAATCAAATAGGGAGCATTGGGAAATGCTAGCCATGCACAACTTCTTCCATTTGCCTTGGTGATGAAATTGATATTTGCGTAATTTTTTGAGGCTCCAGTGATGAACGTTAACCCGTCGTTCCATCCAAAGACAATAATTAAAGATGATGTATGTGTGTGTTTCTAAAATCCATGCATGTTTTTCTTTGCAGAGCATGTGATTAACCTGCGAGTGGCATTGACCTCTAAGACACAACTGAGTGAAGATGACATCAAAAACTTGGTTTTAGTTGAGGTGAGACACAAAATATGAAAACATCAATACTTTGTGGGCAAAAGTTTAAATATGTAAATATGATCCTAAAAATGCCCCCTGAACAATACTAAAATTGCTAAATTAAATTATTTGTGCCTTGTCAGTTTCGCAATCTCCTGATAGAAATGGGACTTTCTATGAACATCAAGGTGGGCTTGAGGAGAACACTGAACTAACCAGAATCCAACTGACGAAGACAGGGGGATGAATGAAGGACCAGAGAAGAGGGGGACTGATTTATTTAATTTTCAATAAAAGACACAGTCCTGCAAAGGATATTGAACTTTTTTGCTTTTGTCCTTCTTTGCTTTGACCATGTAAAAATTAATTCATTTGTAACAACAGCATAACACTGACATTTCTCCTCTATCTCTAAAACAGCATTTTTAATTAAGGTCTTTTCAATTTCTCCATGTATATACACTGGCAACATGCTGCAAGTGACTTTCAGACCGTCTTGTGTCTTTATGTCTTTCCTCTGTGCTCCGTATTACAGCATCTGCCTTGACCTCTTGTATGTAAAGTACACATTTAAGATACATTTAAAGTTTTAAGGAAATATTATTTAAAAAAACACTAATTTGCTATCTTGCAAAATCAAACAAGAAATTTCATGCAACATTCACACCTGTATAGTTAATATGTAGCTTTACCCAGCAGCTGCTTAGCTTAGCATAGCAGTGGAAGAGTGGAAATGGTGGAAAACAGCCAGGCTGGCTCTATCCTATTATGTAATCCCTCCTTTTTTGCTGTTTTACTGTACCAGTAATTATATAAGTATGTTTAAAAACTGGAATGAGTCACATTTACTGACACTATGACAGACAGGTGAAACAGATCATGTTAGATAATGTGTCGTAAACTTCAATAAAACTCAGCGGTTGCTGCTGGAAAGAGTTTCCTTTGTGTAGTAGTAAAGATCGTTAAAGGTTTATTTCATTACAAGGTTAACCTTTAGCATGTGAACTCATCTCATTCACCTTTTATTAGTTTGGCCTGGAATTTATCCATAAAAGTTTTCCATCATACATCTGTATAGTACATCTGCTATGAAAGCCTCAACCTGGTTAAAAGAAAATGAACATATCACATGACTGGGCAGGTATTGCTGTTAACTGAGAATACCTGGAAGGGGTATGCCGCAGTTTTAAAAGATATTGTCTGTTCATAGAGACAGATTTAGTTCAGTTTTTCATCTGTGCTTTCCCCTGGCAACAAGAGGCCTACACATATGTAACAGATAGAAGAAGTGGTAGGTAGATATTTTTATTTCTCATGGCTAGTGTTCTTTTATAATATGTATTCATTTCACCAAAATCCATCACCAGTTTTATTGTTTCCATGTTTATTCTTCTTGGTATTGGGAGTATTGTATTAGTTTGCATTTTTGTGCCCTATTTTTATTTGTATTTTTTTAAATTATGAGCTTTTATTGTGAAAGTGGACAGTTGTAATCGCGTCAGTTCCTGTCTCTCGTCACACGGCGCTGGATTGACTGCGAGGGGTGTGTACTTCAAGACCGCACGGTTGAAAAGTGAGATTTTTTTTTAGGTTTGAATGTTGATTTAAGGGCAAACACTAAAATAATATTGTCTGGTAATGTGACCGTAGTTTTTCTGTTGTGTATTTCAGTTGTAGACTGAGTTTTGGAGACTTTGTGAAGGCGTGGGCCAGCTGGGCCTCTCTCTCTCTCTCTCTCTCTCTCTCTCTCTCTCTCTCTCTCTCTCTCTCTCTCTCTCTCTCTCTCTCTCTCTGTGTGTGTGTGTGTGTGTGTGTGTGTGTGTGTGTGTGTGTGTGTGTGTGTGTGTGTGTGTACTTGTACTTGTACTTGCTACATAGTAAGGACCAAAAAAAGTAATTTTACTAACAGAGTGAGGACATTTTGGGAAAGTGAGGACATTTTGGCCGGTCCTCACTTTTTGAGACACCTTCAAATCACATGTAGAGGGTTAAGACTTGGTTTTAGAGTTATGGTTAGAATTAGGTTTAGGTTAAGGTTAGGGTCAGGGTTAGGGTTAGGCACTCAGTTGTCATGGTTAAGGTTAGGGTAAGGGGCTAGGGAATGCATTATGTCAATGAGTGTCCTCACAAAGATAGAAGTACAAGTGTGTGTGTGTGTGTGTGTGTGTGTGGGCTGTTCCCCATTTCATCCTTTCACATGTTGCTCAAGTGGTCTTCCTCTTGTTTTGGGCGTGTTCTGGTGTAGATGAAATCACAGCGACAGCGTTTTGCTCTCTCTGGTTACACAACAGGAAGAAACGTGGGTTCAATGAAACCTCCCTGTGTCCGGCATCTGATTGTGCACCAGAACACAACGCAGTGTAGTCGGGACCTTTGGACTGAACCAGCTGCACGTACTCCAGGTAAGAATCGATTTTCATCACATTTTCATGTCCTGTTATCTTTTATTAAGTAATTGATACCAATAATGTTTACACACCAAACAGATAGCACAGGTCTCAGAGATGAATGACAGAATATCAGAGTTACTACCTTTACTACCATTCTTGTCAGCTGTTAAGCATATTCGAAGTATTTTTTTTTAATGCATTCTGTGATTATTTTGTGTGCAAGTATTAAAAAATTTATTGAATTGTTCAGTCTTGCAAGTCTGAGCAGGTCAACCCATTTGTACCTTTATATCAAACAAATAATACATGTAAGAACAATGCAGAATCATGTCCTCACAGACCTTTTACTGCAGATTTATGTAAATGCGCCTGATTTTGAGTGAAATTTTCTCGGCGTTAAATGCGCCTGTTGAAGGGCTATATTTCTTTTGCCTATTGACAGTCTATTCTTTAATGCGTGTTTGTGTAGAGACATCAATGTCTCCCAAAGACACTGAGTTTACATACAGATAGCTTGCAGAAGAAAAACATTTTGAAGGAATCTTTGCTTGTACAACTGCAACATGAGATAGGTTATGTTTCGGTACTCGAAGCACTTGGTTAAAGCTAAGGGACAGATTTTCGTCTTGGTTAAATGTTGAAAATGTCTCCGGTGACGTGAACCATGACGTGTTAAGCGAAGTGCTTTTGTTGCTACTGAACAAATTGTATTTTAACGGAGATAAGGTCGACAAGGTTGATTCATAACTTTTCTCCTTCCTCCAACAGGTTGACAAAGCTACTCACGAGACTGCGTGATGGACAACCATACCTATCTTGACAGCAACTTGCTCTACGTATACAATATTTCAGCAGTTGTCGAAGGAGGCCCTCAATTGGCTATTGGATTTCTCCTGGGCTTCTCCTTGCTGGGCCTCGCCACCTTCATCTTCGTCCTCTGGGCCCAGCGCTACAGGCTCAAAGACGTTAAAGAAAGCATCATTTTGTCCCTGTCTTGCCGGCACTCCACCTTCAGCGGTGTTGAAACCCTCCACAGCTCTTTTATCACTCTGCTCTTCATTGATGTTCTGAATGCAATCACCACAGTAATATTGGTGGTGGAGTTTTCTGCACCTAGAGACCACTTACCATCCAGCACCGTCTACGTCTTCGTCACGTGGTTCCTGTTGAGATGCTTAGGAATGATTTTTCATCTCGTTAACGCCCTGTTGTGCGTCTTTATTCTGTACCACCCACAATATGGAGCCAAACTGCGCTGGCTTTTCACTGGGATAGTTTTGTTGATTTTAGTGGTTGTCCCTTTTTATGTACTCATCAACAAGGTGGCAGTTATCATTATGGCTGTTACCATCTTAGTTTTGACTTTGGCCATCATTCCAAAACGTACATCATTAGCCACTACCCACTCTGCTGCTGCTGCTTTGAAGGGACCAATTGTGATTGTGGCCTTGGTCACATTCTTAATTGTCTACTTCCCCTCTTTTGTTTTTCAGTGCGTGTGGTTCGGTTCAATCGACTCTGGGGAACCAGAGGACATCTACCTCAAGCTGTTCTTGAACGTTACGATTTACACAAACCTTCATCTCATTATGGATGGACTGCAGTGTTTTTATATCTTGAAGATTCCTACTGGAGAAGAGCAGTAGCACTTCGGAAAACAGAAATTGTGATATTTCTGCACATATAATGACATAAAGGGCGACATTTGAATTATGCCTCACCTCTGTGGACTGTCATGATTCCGGGTTGATCATTTGTCGAAAGTAAATAACCATCTGTTATTCTTGTTTTCAAGGACAAAATCTCTCACTGTGAATATAAACATCGCTGTCATTCAATTTAAACTTATTTTAATTTGTTTTGTTTTTGTTTTAAGTTTGGTTCCTTATGACTGACCATTTCAGCTTTTGCATTGTGTTGCATGTACAGTCTGGGCCACCATAGATGGATGGAAACACACTTAGTTTTCAAGTTTTCTTTCAGACTACAGCAATAATAAAAACAGATTAAACTGAGCAATTGAGTGCATTGTATCATGGTGAGACATAGTTGTATGCAAGTGGACGTTTTTAAGCACATTCTATAAAATGTGTGATGTGATCAAGCATTTGAAGAACATCAGATTAAGTATCGTTTGTCTTGCAATGGAAATGTTGACGTCTGGAATAATAAAACAGTAACAATGAAGCCAGTGTGATTAAACGGACCCTTTTAAAGTTTTAGAGTTTTATGACCTAAATCTTTGCCGTTAATAGAAAGGGAGAGATCAGATATGTTTGTACAGAACCCACATTTGTGACAGTAGTAGAGTTGAACAATAATCTGCTTTATGGCTTTATCAGGGAGTGAAGAGACATAAACGCAGACGTGACATCCAATACAGAGGCCACTCTGCCCCCTCTGTCCTGTAAGTGACGAAAGCAGAGACAGGATATGTGGAGCGAGGTGTAGTTATAAATCCAGGTTCAGAAGCAGAGAGTTAGATCTCCACACACTGCCCTTTTCTCAGGATTCAAACTACACAGGTAAGACAAAACACGAGACTTATACTTATCTCTTGGTGTCAGCGTCTTAAATGTGTTTTCTAATCACAGTTAAATGAACATCTTTGAGTTTTTGACCGTCGGTTTTTGAAAATGTTGCAACTATTGTGTTTTAAATTTTTTTTTATTTTTTACTAATTGACACTTTTTCCTTTTTACAAAGAAATAAAAAAAATGAATGAATCTGTAGATCTTCACGGTGCCAGCATGGAGACCAGCCACCTTCTCAGCATCACTTGGCAGCAGGACACAGGCGTCCTTGCTGGGGACAGAATCTACAACAGGAACAATGTGGCTCTTGGCCTTCTCCTGGCCGGTGTTTGCCTCGGTGGCCTTGCATTACTTAGCTTCTTGCTTGCTCTGTGCTGCAAAAGACTCAGCACCCAATACCTCACAGTGTTCAAAGTATCTCTGATCATCGTCAGCCTCTTCCAGATGCTGTCCACGCCCGTGGTGGCGATGCAGCTGCTGGGGTCCATCTGCCGCTTGGAATACTGTGGTAACCTGTTCATCATGTGGTTTGCGTCCAGGCAATCTGGAATGTGTCTCCATCTCTTGGTGGTGCTGGAATTCCTGCTGAACAATCGGTCACCTGAAAGCCGTAAAGTGCCGCTCTATTTGTCTGTGCCTGTCGTCCTCACGTTAGAGCTCATCAGTATTCTTTTCTTCAATGTTCTTGAAGCTCTTGTGGGTTTGGGTGCCGTGGCCACAGCTCTGCTTTTGTTAACATTTAAAGCCTGCTGCTCCCCAAGAAAGAATGCAAGAGTCCTTAAAGCTTTTTGTTGTGGCTTCATATTCTTTGCTGGAACCTACTGTCCTAGTTTTGTGATGGAATGCATGATCCTTAATAAGGATCATGTTTCGCCAGAACTCTATGACATTTTTCTGTGTGCAACAAACATGCGTCTGCTAGCAGATGTATATGTGTGCTGGGTCACCTGGAGGGACACGGAAGAAGAAGCTCCACAGGAGGTTGAAGTCTGGTCACTGGACCCCAACTGTGCCAGACGAGCTCGACTCTAGCATGGTTGAGGTTTTATCAATCAGGACAGTCCAAGTCAAGTCACGTCAGCAGAGCACATTTAAAAATGCTTACCAAAATGCTTTACGGTAAAAATGAAATTGTGGGATTATTTGATTGATAATTATAATCAAACAAAAATGTGGTAATGAGAAAGAAAAAAGACACAAAATAAGAAATAAAAGATAAATTAATAAAAGCGTAGAATATCTGAAATAAATCATAAACGCAACAGCATTGCTCAGAGAAGTAGTAGAGAAGTGGTTAATCTGGCAAATGATCATTGAAAAAAGAAGCTAGTTCTGAAAATGGAACTGATTTTTCTTTTTCTTTTCTTTTCTTGTCTTTTTTTTTTTTGAAAAAGAACATAATCAAAGATATGACACCTGGATTTCTTCTTTCTCTGATGTTCTGCTTGTTGAAACAGGCACGGTTCTGAGTGAAACAACATTTACATACAGTTAGCAAAGCCTGCTTTTGCTGTAAAATTACCTCCAGGGAAGCTCATTTCAGTCATATCCCTGCATCAGAAAGTCTGCTCGGGTCTAAATCTTGAACAGAGCTCGGACCGACACCCAACCCAACACCTGAAGCTCGGCGAGACAAGATGGCTCACACCTGACTCGTAACCTGATCCTCTCAGATGATTAATTGATCAACTGAAAGTTAATCTCCAAGGATTCATTTATCAAACCAAACCCTGAGGATTTGCTGCTTTTCTCAGTTTTGTGTCACTGTGCATTATTTATCTTTAGGATTTTTGAATGGCTGCCTGGAAAAAAACAAGCTATCTGAGAATGTCAGGTTGAATGTTTTATTAATTCTAAAGAATTGTGAATAAGTCATTAAATTATGTTTATTCTCACCCTTTATTCCCACCTCTCTTGTTGTTTTATTCTGATTCTCAATACTTAATGACTTCCCTATCACTCATAAATCTTAAAACAGGTCATAATTTTTTTAAATTTCAGACTCAATCATTTTCTATATCGGCTGGACACTGTTGTTGTCAGCTAACATTACTTAAAGAGGAATAAGTAGTGTACTTTTTGGGGACTATTTTCCACCTTGGTGCTCTAGTGAGTTTCTATGTTCATTGTGAATGTCAGCCTGTGCGACAGTGTTAGTCATTGATTGGAAGACAGTGGAGCTCTATGGCACAGAGATAAGCCACACAGAGGCAGTACTTGGCAGCAGGATGAATTCATGGTTGGATTAGGTCTTTTCATGGGCTTTATTAACAATAAAGAGAATCTAAAATATCACCAACCATATCATCTTTTATTTATTGTGGTGAAAATAACATTTTGAGTAATTGTTTTAGATCTCACTGGTACACTGTGATGGGGGGGCAAAACAAGCAGCACACCTGGTCTTTTCAAAACAAAGTTGTAGGTTTGACTCCCCCCCCCAATGCTCAGACAAACATTAGCCGACAATAACCAAATGTCCTGTCCAGACTGTAATGTACACATTGCAGTGGTCTGCTGCAAACCAAAATATATGGAGAAACGTCTCTTCTGCACACACACACAATTTTGTTTCTGTACTTTCAAGATCCTAAACTCAAATTGGTCCCCGTAAAGATATGTGAACACAAGCAGGGAGTACCTGTGTCTAACCTTTACGTTGATCTCAAAGCCTTTACCCTCTAAAAGGTCCTGGCTTTGCACCAGCATCTCTCGACTGAACATCTAAAACCCACAAAGATGGAGGCGCACCAACAAAAACACACAACCACTCACTCGTGGTCATGGACCATTTAGTATCCAAACTCTGCGACAGGCAAGGAGATGCTCAAGTAAAATCTCTTCTGAGTGAGGACACAAAGAGTGGAGGTAAGACCGCATTAACAGAAGTAGCGCACCATTCTTCTGTTTTTGCATTTATTATTCACAGATTATTTTAAAAAAAGCATTTTTGGTTTATTTATTTATAAGTGTGGAATTTGTTTTTTGGTGCAGATCATGGGGGGAAGTTTTAGGAAGTTCCTGTTCTGTGGTTGGTATTTTTTTTTTCTCATCAATTTTGATTAAAATATTTGAAAAAAAAATGCCAAATGTGGATTATTTAGGCAGAATATACATACATTTGTATCCTATTTTTTCATTTTGATGTTGAATTTTTCTTTTTAATTTACAGGGATTTTTTTAAACATTCTGGAGGTCACACAGCAGACAGGTAAGAAAATATGTCTGTCTAGTAACTTGAATATAACCTGGTCAAATATTGTAATATTTAAAATAAAATTAATAATATGGTTGCTGGGGATGCAGGGCATCACATTGATACTGAGGACGGCTACTTTTATGTAACATCACATCTAATCATTTCACAGTAAATGTTTTAGAAATTTGAACGTATTTTTCTGTGAGTGAGGGAGTTTATATCCTTGCAGAAATGAATGGAAACCAATGGCTGCCTGAATATGTAGGAAAATCAAGTAAAAAAAACAAAACACATGGTTTGCACATGAGCAAAAATGTTAGTATACTTGATTTATAGTTAAGGTGCTACAACTTTCATGGCTTGAAAGAGGGTGGCAGCCAATTGGACAAGATTTTCAACTGTAATTTTGAGTGTTAACATATTATTCAACCTACAGGCTCCAGGTACTATACCCATGAGTACATCCTGGTCATTAACTTGAGGATGAGCTGGACAGAAGCCCAGGGCTACTGCAGAGCGCAGTACGGTGACCTGGCCACCATATCTTATGAGCGGGACATCAGCAGAATCAACAACATGGCCGTGAACTTGCACACAGCCTTCTGGATCGGCCTGTACGATGATGTCAACAGCTGGAAATGGTCTCTGGTAGGCGAGCATTTCTACACAGGGGTAGGTATGGACTACAGGCGGTGGCAGGTCAATCAGCCGGACAACGCCGGGGCGGTCGAGCACTGCGTCTCCATGATGGACGATGGCCTCTGGAGGGACAACAGCTGCACGCTCCTCAAAGTGCCCTTCCTTTGTTTCACAGGTGAGCTGTGTCTGGTCACACTGATGTGAGACTGTTCTCAGAACAACAACGGTTATTTGTTACTTATCTGACAGGGATATCTAGTGGCCATGCAAATTCCAACTCTTGTTTATTATGAATAAAGGTGATGTGGAGGGATATGGTCTCAAAGAATAGCCAAGCAAATAAGGGCTGGTAGCTAAATAGGCTGAGCTGATATTGAGGGGCGATTAAATGTACTATTAATGGCTCACATGTTAAATTCAAAAATCCCAAAGAGCCATGGTGTAATCACCAATCTGCTTCTGTTTTGAATGGATATTATCTTTACATTCATAACTTATCTCCAAGTTGTTCCACTTTTTTAACCTACTGTTAATTAAACTCAACACAAAATACAGATATATAAATATATTTTTTTTACATTAAAATCTTACCTGGAAAGGTAAGGAGTATGTCCACTGTAGCTCAAACAATGAACCATAAATGGATAGTAAAATTAGTTTGAAGAGAAATTATCACTGCAAATGGTAATTTATACATATTACATATCATATAGATGGTGAAGAGGATCAGTATGTGCTGGTGACGGAGGAGAAGACATGGTTTGAGGCCCAGAGCCACTGCAGGCAGCACTACACAGATCTGGTCAGTGTGAGGAGTCCGGCCGAGCATGAGGAGGTGAGGAGTCGACTGCAGGGGGCGGCGCAGGAGGCCTGGATCGGCCTGCACAGAGACTCCTGGAAGTGGTCGGACGGCAGCAGCTCCTCTTTCAGACACTGGTGGGGGTCCCAGCCTGATAACCAGAACAGCACTCAGGCTTGCGTTCACATGCGAGGAGGGAGATGGAACGACTGGAAATGTGCCGCCAAGTTCGACTTTCTCTGCCAGAGTGAGCTCATGTGCTGCAGAAATGTTCTCCTGTAGGTTCATTGACCAAGACCATTCGGCCAGGGAGAAGCTTGTTCAGCAGAGATCTGCCTTTCCCGCCTGTCAGTTCAGTCTACAGCTCCCCCTGCTGTCGTCTCTTATCTGGTCCCATTACTGACACAGTAGGAACCCACAGGGAGGAGCTGGTGCAGGCAGGCTACACCTGATCAGCTGTGTGCTTCAACCCACAACTGTGACCAAAAAAATCAAACTTGGCCTCTTGAATGTCAGGTTGCTTTGTAACAAGTCTTTAATACTTAATGGATTTATTGTTCGAATAGACACCGAAGCCTTTGCATCCCCCCAGTTCAGAAGGAATACTTGTTGTTCCCAGGTCTCAGTTTATATCAAAAGGTGACGGAGCCTTTGTAAGAATAGACAGGCTACATCTGTATCCTCTTTTTAAAACATTATTTTATCTGAGAACATTTATATTTAATATTTTCAAATCTCTTTTTGAGATCTTCTTTTTTTTGTGTTGTATTTGCCTTATTATTTGAAGACAATAAAAGATAACAAATAAAAGGGTAATAAAGGCAACATTTTCTAGTTGGTATCTTGATTCTTTTCACAATTTACTAACTTCACCTCCCTCCATCTTTCTTTCACTTTATCATCCTTTTTTCAACAGGAATAACTGAAGTGACCCCAGCTCCACAAGGTAAACTGCAGTATATGACCCTCAACTGTAACCTGAGTTTATGTTTTCTATTTAACATGAAATAGCTATGTAAGCATAGGCACAAATACGCTGTAACTTCAGCCTAGACCTTTTTTGATCTGTAGGAAAAAATAATTTTCCTTTTTTTCCCTTCTTTATCCCAAATTGTTTCTGTAATAGTAAATTTCAGTTTTAATAAATTTCAATTTCCAGCTGTGCAGAGAAGCAATTTCATCTTAGTGAAGACGAAGTTGCTGACTAACGCTGACCTCACAGATCCAACCGTCAGACGCCAGGTGTTACAACAGGTACAGGAAGCAGCAGTGTGGCTTCTTTTCTTCCATTACTCTCATACCATCTCAATAAACAGCTTTCGTCTTCCATTTTTTTCTCCTGTGTTTTTAGCTGGAGGCGGCGCTTAACTTGCAGGGCTCTACTAATGTCAAGCTGCTCTGGAGGAGTTTAAGGGCAGAGCCATAACCATGAAAGAGAGGTACAGATTCTTACAAGATCAAAACATCTTTGTGATTAATTTTTCCTATGATCTAAATAAATATCATTCATAAATTACCGTCACATAATGACATATATAAAAGACCACATGATTAATTCTAGCATTATGTATTTCTCCTTTTTCAAAGTTCTCAAAATGCATATTTCATCCTGATTTACCTGCTGTGTCCTTCTCCAACAGATGCATATGGAGAGGGAATACAGTGTAACCTCAACTGAGACTTTTACCTTTAAATGGAGCCAGAGTGAAGATTTGGGAATGGGACAGAGGGGCAGCGATGATAACAGCGGTTCCCTACCTTCTTTTATAAGATACAAACTGCTCATCCTCCTTGCTGGTGCTCAGTTTAGTGATTTAATCCCAATATTATTGCAGTGTGTTGTCTGTCTAAACTATCTACATCAAGCAATTCTCAGAAACTGACAAAAATGATTGTGTGAAGCTGTGTCCTGACTGAAATGATCCTTTTGTGATTATGTCTAAATAAACTTTTAGGAGCAAGTTTTATTGCAACAGAATGACACAGTAAATCAGATATGTAATCAATAAATGAATAACAATAATCAGTGAAAACCAATGCTTTCTTGTTATGAATTTATGAAATTGAAATTTCTGTCATCCGTAGAACATCCTACACTGCATGATAACCCACGTCTGATCGTACACTCGGTTTGTTCAAAACCTATTTTGGCCAAAATATGGATGAAAAGCTGCACACACGTAACATCTTGACCTTGTGTGTGTCGGTTTGCTCATGACAGAGTGCCTACCCATTTATTTGCACATGTACCTGACATTAATGTCAAGTAATGTGCAAATTTGGGTAATCAAATTTGAGCCTCTGAGCAGAAACGACAGCATGAAGGACACCAGCTGAAAAAATCCCACTTTCTTCTTCAAACAAAATTCTGAGATCCCTTGATTTGAATGGTTGTTATACAGACAGACTACAAGGCTGATGGAGGAGAAGTGGGACACTCCTCCCACAAATCAGTGCAGATTAAACTCACTACGGATTATTTTTAGAATAATTTCAATAATTTAGGGGATTATCTTCAAGAGTAACATTAAAATAGATCAATCGTTTAATTAATACAAAACATCTTAATAGACGTTCATACATATTTGGTTATATATTTCAAAGCAAACAAAAAAAAAGTTTGTATATCATTACACATCAACAACACAAATAAGAAAAAAAACATTAAACCATGGATGAAGATGTCAGCAAAAAAATGCACTGCCAGAGTACGTCTGCTCTCACCTGGGCTAATAAACTCATACTCAAGACATTCATATTAAACTGCTCTAGTGTTGTTGTTAACCAGTATTTACACACATATGCACACACAATAATGACTTTCATTGAGCAGTATTTACATTATCACCATGTCTATTTTTATTGTATATTTACACTCAAAATCTCACATACCTTTTACAGTTACTTATTGAACATGTTTTAAAATCATTGTAAGCAAGTTGCACTGTCTTTGAATGAAACAAATTCAAATGAACCTTATAAAAATGTCTACAATAAACTATACTTTACTATCCTATACTAATAGGAATGATGTAATACATATTTGTATATGCTTTTTTTTAATGACTCATATTTATTTGATTTTGCCTTTAATAAGGGACAAATACTAAGTAAAAACTCTTTAAAAGAAACAAAAGAAGTGAATGTAAAAAATAAACAACAAGAAAACAAAAAATCACACACACACACGCCTTCATACATATTACTGAATATTGTAAGATAGACATAGCTCAACTTCTAAGAGGGGAAAATATTTGAATAAAGAATTAGCTTAAATGTTTCATTATATGGGTAAAGGGTCACTTAAATCACATCTAATAATATTCTGTGTATACACCCATTTCAAGCCTTCACTCTCCATCTACACTAATGCCTACAAGGTATTATGTAATAAAAACACACATAAATTATAGGCACTGAACAGCCTGTACATATTATAATTGAATGTGGTTTGCATTTATTTGCATAGATCAATGTAAAAGCACATCACTGGAAGGAACAAGAACACAGGATTTCATTTGCTTTTAAGTTCATTTTGGATAAAGAGGATTTAAAACTTGCTTTGTGTCAACGCTTAATGTTAAATTTATTTCCTAAAAACTTTCTATAGATCATGGAATGGCGTTGCAAATACGTGTTTATTTGGGGTAAGTCATAATAACATGTATGGTTTTAAATAAGTAGTTTAAAAAAAAAGTCAAAATAAAATATTAAATAACTGAGAACTCTCCGGTCAGGATCTATTATATTTTGTTAAGATAGGAAATAATTGAATTCCTTTAATAACAGTATCGTTCATTACATTTTGTCACATTTTGAGACACATTTTTTTAAATCCATAAGGACATCGACTCTAAAATATTGTGGTATATTATTTGTGTTGTATGAGTTTGATATCAATATTTAACTTTACTTGCAGGGTCTGTCCTTCTCTGTTTCAAGACTACTCACCAGGCAGGTAAGAAGTGGCTTCAGATTTAATGACTTTATACAGTTTGGTACTTTCTGGTGTCTAGTGTCTAGAGGGCCTCTCCAAAGGGTCATCAGATGGGGTAGGAAAGAAAAAACACTAGTTTAGCCACACATTTAATTCTGTACTTTTGCTTGTTCACTTTTTCAACTTTTGTGTGAAATAACTCCATCTCACTGGACTTCAAGAAGTTATTCAGGATATTGGCAGGTTTTGAAAAGTCTTAAAGTATTCACTTTGATCCAGACTGAAATATTTCAGCAACTTGATTGATTAGTTGCAAATTTGGTGCAGACACTCATGGTGTTTGTGAACTCTGTTGAATTGTAGTTTAGCAGGAAAACCAGTGCTTTCCAAATAATTTCCAAATCAATCCGTAACTGATGATACTCTTGTCAGGTAATGTGGCAATGAGAGGAATAACTATGCAGTCTGCAGACCCAGATTCTGAAGATCCAGCTTCTACAGCAGCTACTCCACATTTGGCCACTGATCAAGATCTTAATCCAGGGTCTTTTGAAAAAACCTGCACCTCAGTCCCCTTACAACAAAACCCCTGGTGGCGTGTGGACCTGAGGAGTATCTACCACATAACTGCTGTGTCTGTCATCAGCATTGGAGACTGCTGCCCAGAGCAGCTGAATGGTGCTGAGGTCCGCATCGGCCTCAGGAATGACACCAACAACCACAGGTGACGTTAGCAGGGAGAGAAGAGAACTTACTACCATCCATTACGAGATTCTCTTTTTTTCTCACTCACACATTGTCCTTTCATCAGGTGTGCGGTCATCACTGTCGCAAAGGGAAAACACAAATACGACTTTCAGTGTGAAATGATGGAAAGCCAGTTTGTCCATGTTGTCCTCCCTGGAGAACGGAAGACTCTGACTCTTTGTGAAGTACAGGTGTTTGGTACTGTTCTTGGTGAGCTTCACACATCATAAAAAGGTTCTAACATTATAATGAAATGCATGACAACAAAATTTTCATCTTTTCAAAGACTCACGCTCTGCCTCATGATGATACACCATAGATAATACAGTGATACATTATCACACATTACATTCTTTAAAAGATGGTGATTAAGAAAAAAAAGCACCTATTTAACACTTAAAAACTAACCTTTCAAAGGTAACTACACAAAATACACAAGATGCACACACAATACAGTATGTGAAGAATACGTTTGCAAATGCTCCCTTTTTTTCAAGCAAATTTTAATTTTTTTCACCTCACTAGAAAATGTGGCCTTGAGGGGAGTGGCTTTTCAATCTTCCTTAAGATGGAGAACTGCAGGTAAAGCCAGTAGTGTTATTGATGGCAATCGGATTACCACCTGCAGTATAACTGAAGACAAACCCAGTCAGTGGGTGAAAGTAGATCTACTAGCTCCCTACAATGTGAGTGTGATCCAGCTTGCTTACAGTGAGGACTGCTGCTACGGTGATGAGGTCCGGGTTGACAACACAAGGTAAATGTACCTTAGGGTCTTTCAGAGCAAGATTGGATGAAAACCACTGGCATAATTGCCACTGACATAATCACTTTCTGTATCTCTCTTTAAGATGTTTGGTCGTGTCCAGCACTTCACCCTCTCTTGTGACCCTAGATTGTGGTGGCATCGTGGGTCGCTATGTGACTGTGATGCATCCTGAAATACCACTGACTCTTTGTGAGGTGGAGGTCTACAGCACTTGGGAGCATCCTCAAAACACCTTCCCTCAGCAGCCCCTGACCTACAGTAAACAGATTAAGCAGTTTTACAAAATCCTAACAATGCAAAATTCCAACTGGGAATGGAGTCATCACATTTGCAGATGATACTATGATTTACAGTAGATTATCATCTTTAAATTTGTGGTAATTCCTCAGGCCATTCCAATGGTGTATTTGTTTTTCGTAAATGTAAACTGACATTTTTATTTAATGGTAACACTTAATCATCCTTCTGTTGCTTTTAGATTTTTAACTTTAAGAATTATATTAGCATGCAGACTTTAAAGATTATTTACAAGTTTTGTCACAAATGTGTTTTCAAGCTTGATACAGGCATTCATATTAGCCCTTCATATCTACATCACACATTCATTAGTAGCTATTGCTGAATTTAATTTTTTTTAACAACAGATTACTCCTCCTCCTCCTCTACATGGAGCCGTGATCTCATTCTTGTTCACAATCAACCTAAGACATGGTTTGAAGGCCAGACCTACTGCAGGGAGAAGTACGCTGACCTGGCTACCATCAGCAATGTTAAGGACATGAACAAGGTCATTGACTTTATCAACCAGGATGTCTCCAACCTTTGGATTGGGCTGTACGAAGATGGTGTGATCTGGAGGTGGTCGCTGTCAGATAAGCGTTACTATGCAGATGGTGAAGATAAGTTCAGAAACTGGGATTCTGGTGAACCTGACACTAAGAGGGGCATCCAGCACTGTGCAGGCATGCAACGCACTGGTGAATGGAAAGACCTGGACTGTGGATTGCTGAACTTCTTCTTGTGTTTTGATGGTAATATTGTAAAAATATTATTCATATACATTCACCATCACAAAAATGGGAAACACACTTGAGATAATATTGTTTTTGGCAAATGCTTTAAGAATTGATCCATTATTTTCCCTGAATGCGAATCCATATATTTAGGTAAATATACTTATATTCACAGTATGTGTTGGTATTTCTGTGGTCACAGACAGAGATGGTGCATCAGAGAATAAGATTCTTGTGGAAACACCAATGAAGTGGGCTGATGCTCAGCACTACTGCAGGCAGAACCACAAAGACCTGCTCAGTGTGAGGAACCTGGCTGAGAACCAGGAGTTCCAGAGCATGGTACCGGCAGGAAAACTGGCCTGGATCGGCCTGTTTGGAGACTCCTGGAAATGGTCAGATGCAAGTGACTCCTTGTTCAGATACTGGGGGCAGGGTCAACTTGACAACTTAGGAGAGGGTCCAAACTGTGCTTATGCTAATGGAAGGACATGGAGCGTAAGGTCCTGCAACACCAAATCTATGTTTCTCTGCTACTGTAAGTATTACACAAGTTTATGTTAGCTCCATCAGTGTTTCCATAATTAACTTATTAGTTGTTTGTCAAAAAGTCACTTTCAGCATATAACAAATCTTTAATTTTGGACTGTTGGTTGAGTTAAATAAAGAATTTGAAAACATCAATTTACAAGTTTTTTGAAAATCTTCGGCATTTCATTTAAAAAAAGTCAACATTAGAAGCACTGGGCTGAAACAAATGTTAGACAAATGTATGGCTCTTTAAAAATGCCAGCTAAGCAATCACATCCAGAAACTGTTTTTTAGATTTTAAGAGAAGATATCTGGTGAGAATCAGCACTGACTTTGACATGAGTGACCCAGTTATCCAACAACAACTCATAAAGCAGGTGAGAGAAAGAAACTAGATCCATTTGAAGATTTTTAAAAAATATTTCATATGTGCATTTGTAAAGTCAACTCCACTCAACTTTTACTTGACATTTTATTCACAGAAAGCCCAAGTACAGATTACCAGGCTGCTGTAGAAGTGTATCTGCACTCATAGTCTTATATTAGCTGAAGCAATAGCTATATAGTTCATTATTTAAGTTGTAACAAATAAATGAAAAGACTGATCCTTTGCTTGTTTCCTAGCTGGAGGCGGGGATGAAAAGCAAAGGGAACAGTGATGTTAAGATTCAGTGGAGGATGTCAGGAAGAAGTGAAAAATAAATCAGTAAGACCCAATTTTCTCTGTCTCTCTCCTTGATTTGTTCTTTGGTTTTTCATTTATTTCACTTTTTTATTGATTGTTTCTTTGTTATTTATACCCTGCTCCAATCTGAATTCTTCTCACTTTCTGATTGAAGAAATACCTGCCTGATGATACTGCAGCTGTTGTGCATAATTTTCAAAAAATAATAAAGTTGCATTTTGAAATTTTAATGGGAAACATTTCTAGGAAATTACCAACAATATTTAAAACTTAAATTTCTTCTTTGTGGCAAGTACAGTTTTAAACAAATATGTACAGAAGTCAAAAGAAAGGAAATATGCAGTATACTGATTTCTTGACAAAAAGGAATTTTGATTTCAGTTAGACTTATAGTTCACATTTTGTCTTTGTCTTGCTTTAAGATGTTTCTGATTTTCTTCTCTGTAAACAGCCAGTGTCTTGTAAAGTGCTGCATAAATAGCTTACTAGTACTGGTATTTGTGGACAAGTCATATTCATCATAATCAACATGTGTAAAATATGTAAAGATCAACATGACATCAGGGCAATGTAAAAGTACCAAACAAATGCTTAGTGTATGTTCAATGTATTTTCTATTAAAAATTATAGTTCACCTTATTAGTATTAAATAATGGGCAGTCTCAACCCCAAAATGTGTCTGTGCTGTTCTACATGTTTGCCTGTGGAGGGAGTCAGACTACAAAGTATGTGTGCTCTCTTTTCTCCATCAGGTGTGTGCCGAGGATGGAGATGAAATATGATTCCTGCATTTCTGACTGGACTAGAGGGCTGTGTGTACTGGAGGAAACAAACAGGTTGCCTTATGTAACTGAATGTAAAGTTGCTGTCAACATTTCAATTTTTAGCCAAGATGTAATACAGTTAGTATGACAACATTTATATTTTTTGTGTGGAACACTGAATCTGTCAGAACAGTTTGCATATTTGTATTTCCTTTGGCTTTAAGTAAAAGTGATTAAATAGGACTAAATACTACTGTTTGGCATGTATAATGCTGTTCAGAAGCTGTGCATGATGTTGCTGGTTAAAGGCTGTGCAGTTTAATGTAGGTGGATGTATTTAGCTGTGTTTAATGCTGCTGTAGTATCACGTAGTGTGCATGTTATTAACAAGATAAACACACACACCTTTGTGAGCACCTAATGCGTTCCCTGTTTCCATACCCTGATCAAATAGTGTGTGTATCAATATATAATCCATAGCCTAAAACCAAGTCTTAATCCTCAAACATTCCTTTGACAGTGCGAAATGCCAAAATGTCCACACAATGTAGAAATGTCCTCACAACCATGGTTTCGTTTCCTGTACGTGAAAATGTTCATAATACTGATTGTGAATAGAAATGAAAAATGAATTAAATTCAAAATAAAACCTCATTGGAGTAATTAGTCTTCTCATGTGATATATGATTTTGTATATTAGTTTTGCATATTAGGTAAACATGTCTCTCATATGTCAAAAATGTGGTCTTGATGATTGCACAGCAGAACGACTTGTGAAATTACGGCATAAAAATTTCATTTTTTTAAAAGAACCTTTTAGAGAAATTTGATTCATTGTACTTGAATATCAACATTAAACAATCACTGATTTTGAGGGTTTGTATATTTTTTACATCATTTTTTCATTTAGGAGCAAGCATGGTTAAGATTTGCAAAGCAACACTGCTGACACAGGACACAAACACAAAGGTGGGAAAACAAATGAGCTTGTTTAACCACCTGATGTCAAAGGACCACTGGTAACCAAATCTGCTTGTGTTTCCTTCTCACTACCTGTTGAGTTTTGCATGAAATGACATGAAAATGGGACAAATATTTCCATGTGTGCTCCCAACATTCAACCTGCACTCCTAAACAGAGTTGGTTGTGGAAAGTTTCAGCAACAGGAGAGGTAAGACTATGCATGTTGAAAATGTATGTACAGGTCATTTAAATGTTTCTATACTGAATATGGAACCATACAAATTATGTAATTATTCTGAGATTCATTGATTATAAGAGAGTTATTTGATTTGTTGTTCTTCCTTCCTGAATGTGATGCTGTAATATATAATTGTAGTAGTTCAGATGCTGTTAAATATCATTTTAATTCTTCTGACTCTCAGATAAATGGCGTGGCTACAAAGTATGATCCCCTTTACTGGTAAGCAAAAATAAACATTTACTAGAGCAGCAGTTTTTTTTTTTTTTTTTTTTACTGCAATTTACTGTATAAAAACTCCATCCATTTAAACCAATTTACAAATACAAAAGAATTTCGGTACGTGCACTGTGCCCATACAATGACAAAATGCTTACAGTGGATAGTTGTTACTTTTGTCAAAAGCTGGAAATAACACAGTATGTTTTTTCTTTGTTTTTTTTTCCCCCACAGGGATTCTTGTTTTGTTTCAGAGCATCACTGCTCATCCGAGTAAGTACCTGATAAGACCAAACATTGATATTTAATTATTATTATTATTTAATTATTATTATTTTTTGACAAAATATTTTCCCAATAGTAACAAAAACTGTGAAATGAGTGTAAAATGATATGCAAACATGTCGTCTTCTGAAGCTCAAAGTACCACCAGCTTTTGTTCTAATTCCATTTCAAAATAAGAAGAAAATAGTTCAAGGTGTACAGTTTTTGTACACTGTGTTGAGTCTGTGTCATAGAGGTGATTCTTTTTATTGATGCAGTTCGTCTAAGATTTCTGTCCCCTCAAAATCTAAACTTTTGCTCAAAGTACCACAGCAGTACCACCTCATCAATGGCGCCCTGACCTGGTACGAGGCTCGGAGCTTTTGCAGAGTGAAGTACACTGACCTGGCCACTGTGAACAACATGGATGACAAGAACAAGCTGGTCAACACGCTGGGCAGTCACGTAGCATACACCTGGATCGGGCTTCACAAGGGAGGGACTGACAGGTGGATGTGGTCCGATGGCAGCGGCAGAGCACACTTCACCAACTGGGGGGAGGGCGACCCCAACAACGTCGCAGGCAATGAAGGGTGTGGAGAGATGTCGGAGACAGACAAGTGGAATGACGTATACTGTGGAGAAGAGAAAAGCTTTGTGTGTTATGAACGTGAGTGAATGACACAATGTCAAGTGATAAAAAATTCGGTTTAAAATCCTGATGTGACTTTGTGATCCATAGACTTTTTCTCCAGTTTCATTATCAGGTCATTAAGGGGGGATCAAAATCATGTTTATTTTGTTTATGTTTTTAAGTTTTGGCTTTTTTCAGCTTGTTATAGTGCAAACATGGACATTTTCCCTAAGTTTTCATACGATTTTTCTCTCTGCAAATCACTTTATGATTTAAGCAGATGTCCTGGATGCATGCATGTTCTTCTATTTTGAGAGAGAGATTTAAAAGTCATCTAAAGACATTTTTGTGGAAATTCTCTTGCATGACCCCTACTTGTCTTTCCAGAAATTCACTGTTGCTGCCGCTTTCCTGTATGTCTCTATAGGTCGGGAGGATGGCAAGGGAAGGTATGTGTATTACTCAGAGAAAAAAACCTGGGACAACAGTCAAGAGCACTGCAGAAATAACCACAATGACTTGGCCTCTGTAAGGACAGGGGCAGATAATTCAGAGATTGCCAGTTTAATTAAAACCTGGATTGGCTCTCTCGGGTTTCGCAACAAAGTGTGGATCGGTCTGTTCAAAGATGCCTGGATGTGGTCGGACGGAAGAGAAACCTCCTTCAGGTACTGGCTGAAAGGCTCGCCGCATCGGGGAGGCTGTGCCTCTGTTGCAGTGTCACAGCAGGGACGCTGGGTTGAAGCTCAGTGTAACCAGAAGACCACATTTGTCTGTCAGGGCGGTGAGTTACTGAAATGCAAAATTAAGAAATTACCTCATAGATGTACAATGAAAGTGATATTTATTTTGGCCAACTCCACCTTCTCAGCATTGATTCCTTTCATATCTATAAAACAAGGACATAGGGAAGGAATGAACTCATGCTTTCCATAAAAAGCTAACCCCACTTAAAATGGCTATAATCATCTTTATATTAACAATGGCTCACATGCCTATTTGAACAAAAAAAATGATAATTTGTGGAGAATTATCAACTGATTTTGTAGCTTCTCTCAGCTCTATGAAGCATTTTAGCACCTTGCAGCTCATTGTTTCTGTTTTCTGGCACTCAGTTTTACTGTTCTGGTTTACTCTCACCACTTAGCGATAGCTGTCCAGCACCAAATAACAGAGAGATATAGTTGGTGACATAACATAGTAGAACATTTATCAGGCCCCAAGCCTAATATCCTGTTAGACCTACTCTGATTGATTATATAAGTACGTATTTCCTTTACTGCCTCATCTTTGATTGATGTTCAGTTCTACAAGGAAAATGCTAGTGCTTTTTAGAAGAATATTAAATAAATAAATACCATTATTATTATTATTTAATTTTTTCTAATTTTCATCTTTATTTTCTCATCTGGATATTAACAGCTGGAAAGTACAATGAAAAAGTGTCTGATATGGCTCACGCAGTGCACACAGAATCAAAAAACAAATAGTTTACATCTTGCAAAAAAATATGCACATAACTTTAAAGATTACAACCTAGCTCAAAATCATAAGAAATACAACATCTTACTGTTTTGTACTGAATCATTCCACAAAAACAGTTTGGAGTTTAGGTCCATTACAATGAGTGATCACTGATTCTATAATGGGATGCTGCAGGTCTCAAGGTGAAGAAGATGCTCATAAGGATGAAGGTGCGCTCTGATTTGTATGTCATCAACTCCACGGTCAGAGATGCACTCCTGAAAAAGGTAAAAAATATATAAATGATTAACTAATACTTTACATGTGTATATATTCTATATGCACCCAAATTTGAAAGAGAGAAAATGAGACTATAGATGTAGATTTGACCTGTAACCACTTTCAACTTAAAAATAAAAGCTATTTGCTAATGCAAGAAACAGATTTGTTCATCTTTTTAGAATTTCAAAACTTAATTTACAACTAAATTAATGTCGCAAAGATGGGGACAGAGATGTTTTTGGGTGTTCGGCTGGAGGGACAACTGGACTGTGAGAGTTATCTGTATCACTGGTGTTTGCTTGCAGTTGGAAACAGGCCTGAGACATCAGGGTGTGACCGATTTCAATCTCCGCTGGAGAGTTGACATAGGTGGTTCTGTCTTCCAACCTCATGAGAGTCGCTAAGAAGAGAGGTCAGTGTAGCCTCCTAATCTTAAAAGTATGCTCGACCCCTGACAGTCTTCACTCAGGTAGTACTTCAGTATCAGCAGGCTCTGGCTAACATTGACATGATACTGCCTGAATAAAGAAGTGGAGAGGAAAGAAAGCTCACTGACCCAACGACACAATGCTAACGTTTTGGGTTTAGATAAATCAGCCTGTTCACTTTCTTGCTGGGGGTTAGATGAGAAGACCTATTCAACTGTTAGCTTAGCACAAAGACTAAACAAGTGCAAACAGTTAGCCCGGCCTCCAGTCAGCACTTCTCAAGCTCACATATTAACATGTTTTTTGTTTAATTTGTACAAAAACAAAGTATAATGATGACTCTTGGCCAGGCACAGTGATAGACCCAGGCTAGCTGTTTCCCCCTGTTTCCAGTCTTTATGCTAAGCTAAGCTAGCCACCTGTTGGCCCTACCTTCTTTATTTAACGTACAGACAGGAAAGGTTTAAATCTTCTCTCTTATACTTCTGCCAGAGAGCGAATAAGACTGTTTCCCAAAATGTCCAACTATTCCTTCAAGAGCTGGTCAACAAATGTGGATGACAAAGTCTCTTGATGAGATTATAATTTTGGATCCACCGACACTGTCGGCTTGGAGCTGATATATAAACAAACTGAGCCTCCAGTAACTTATAGCACATACAGATTTTTTTTGTCTTGTCATCAAATAGAAGCCTCTAGAGGAAAAAGGGATTACATCTACCCTATGTCATTTGATAAATGTTTACATGTATGTTTGCATTATACATCTAAATGTTCGAAAAGCCTGCAAAAAGCACAGAGTATGGCTGTGGCAATTATCTAAAAAACATTAATTAAAAAGATTGTTAAACACAATGTTCTTTTGATTATTTAAAAAAAATCAGCTTTCACTTAAAAATTCATTTTTGTGCTCATTTAATAAAGTAATATTCCAAAAACCTTTTTTTTCTCATTACAGGATGATAATTGTTGAACAGAAGTGCCCATACCATACAGCTGTTGGTGTTTAATTGTTCTGTTGAAGAAACTATTGACTTTTTAGAGTGATTATTTTAATTCTGTCCAGCTTCAGTTTATTTATATGTACTTATTCACATAGTTCTGATCTTTAACAACTGATGAATGAAACTTCTTGTATTAGCAAATATATACATTTTTTGCCAACATTTGTAGTTATACGTTTTTGTTTTTATTCCAGAAGGTATGTGGACATGGTGTCCGCAAACTTTTACTTTTGTTGTGGGTGTGGTTTTCGTAAATTTGACTGTATTTGTATGGAAATTTGAAATGCATCTGAAATGCCTAAATGAAATACAACACATTTTGTTACATGTATTTCTTTTCATTTATGTATTTTCTTGTAATTAAATAAACATTTGTCAATGAATGTTATTTAGGTTTCTGTCTTTCACTAAATATTTATTTTTCATTGTGACATGATATCTTCCATACTGCATTAAAATCATATTGCAAGATAACAAAGTGGAGAAAATGCTAGCCTTAAATTGTCTAAAATGTAGAAATTTACCAGCTAATGCTGACTTTATAATGTCTGATTAATATTAATGACTTTACAGTACTTAGCTTCACGCTATCCTTAAAGTTAGTAGCTAATGTGCTAATGTATTTTTATTTTATTTTTAATACAAATTTTTAAGACCATAGTTAGCAGCAAATCTTACTGGCACTGTGTAATGTAGCTTTTCACTTTACAATAAACAGCTGTTTAGCTTAGCAAAATGACTGGAAACAGAGAGAAACACCTAACCTACCCTAATTTAACCAAAATCAACCATCAACACACAAAAACCTCACAAAGTTATATCTTGTTTATTTAACCTGTACAAAAAGTAGATGCTGTTTGAAGAAAGGTTATGGACTAAGCTAACAGAGAGTGGTATGTCAAATCTAATCAAATTCTTGGCAAGAATGCTTATTTCCCAAATATATATTTTATTTCATAAATAAAATATATATAGTAATATACCTCATGTGTAGATTTAAAGTTAACTCTTCAAATGAGTCCTTTGTTTGGAAATGGTTTTATAAATTAAACCCAAGAGAACTGTTGTGAGGGTGAAAAGAAGCTCGGAGGTGAGCGTGACTCGCTCCTGCAGCAGGGGAGAGAGAGGGAGAGACACAGACCAACACACAGAAACAGAGAGAATGATGAATCGAACATTACTTCAAAACAATTGCGTAACTTTCAGTTTCAGTTTTCACTAGAAGGATAATGCAACCGAGAAAACAGGTCCAGAGGTTTACCGGAAACTATCGTAAGAGCAGTGATGCAGTAAAGCACGTCTACCTGTTACTCCTGAAGTTACTTTTGTTTTCCTGTAACACAAACATTAGTCATTACAACCACCATGAGAGTTTGTGAGATATTCAGCTTCACCCAGCGAACAATGAGACCAGTTTTTCAACATGTCTTTCATTGCACTTATTCACATAAATTCATTCATTTATCCTTCTCTTTTGAATACAGGTTGTTGAATCTAGAAACCATTCATAGGCTCCTATGAGGACAGGTTTTGGAGAAGCCGCTATTCACTGACAACACACACAATCTTTTGTTGTAATGAAGGCAAGAAAATTTGGTTTGTCTTATGTTGTATTCATGTAAAACCTAAGTGTTTGTGTGTTTAGAGAGAGTGAGAGAGAGAGGTTGTAGAGATGCAGTAGCTTGATCTCTGACATCCTCATATATGACCAACTGTGGTCATGTGACCTAAGTACAAAACTGACATCTGAGCTAGTGCACTTTCATTCAAACATTAAAATTATAGGTACAGTAGTAAAACCAAGACAATGAGCAGAAACTGAAATCGTTCTTCGTTCTTCGAACTGCAGAGTTGGGTGATAATTCTCAGTGGTAACTGCTAACTTTTCACACATATTTAACTCATTGTTAATATGACATTATTCATTAGTACAGCTGTAACATTTTACTGCCTGATGGTTGTAGTTTGTTGTATTTACTCAGTATGGGAATTACTACAACTTATTAGATTTAGGATTATTCACTGTATATCATAGGCAAGGGCCTTATAGGGTATAATTTTTAAACAATTTTTTTTTTTTTAGAGGAAATGCAGTTTTTTGGATTTGAATTATGTCTTAATAAACTGATGAACTTTGATAGAAAGATTAAACACATAAAGAAAGGCTGGCTTATAAAGTTCAAAGTGACTGTTTACAGGAAAGCATTTATTGTCCCAGGTGACTGAACTGAAGGATTTAAGTTTCACTTCTGTGTAAACATAACTTAAGCACAAGCTACTGACTCACACAAACAACAACAGGATTACCTTGTTGTCATTGAAATGTTGGCTCACAACAGGAGATATGACGCTCAGCACGATGAGATATACGCTGTATCCATGACAAGAATGTACAGTATGCAGAAGGCGTGGCTCCAAAATCGTTATAAATAACATCCTCAGGCTCTTTAGTTATCCACTTACCTGCTGGAACTCAAACAGGTAACAAGATTTGCTTTAACATTTGCTGTTAAATTTTTCATTGCTTGTTCTGATTCTGAAGCTGATCATGATTTGAGCAATATTTGGTCCTGTCAGTATATGTATTTTGTCAACAGGAATCTGAAAACAGTTAAATAGAAATTGGGCTCCATCATATTTATTGGTGCAAGACTGTGAATTACATCATTAAATTACAGTAAATTTGAGAGAGCAGAAAAGGGTAAATCACTCATCATAAAAGGGTATATAAGTTGTTACTGACTAAAATAATATATTTAAAAGAAATAATTAAAATGGGCTCTGTTGTTATCGATTCTTCAGGTATTTGAATACTGCTGGACTACCTTTTTTAAGCAGAACCAATAAGAAGAAAAAATCCCATCTTCATTTTAAAGTCTAAACTTACTACCATGGAATGTAGCACAACAAAAACCTTTGTGATTGATGGTGAGGAGGTGACAACAGAGGAATACCTTATTGAAAATATTTCACACTATGTGAACAACCACCCAAACTCCACCAACACGCAACTCTTTTCTGTACTGGCATTGCTGAGCGCGTATGTCCCTGGGTCCTACCTTCTAAAGTCTCAGTGTCAACAGATCCTAGGACCACCTGATCCCATCCATGGAGGCCCTCCTTTTGAAGAAAGAATGGAACCTTTTACTTGTTTTATCAACAAAGTCAATCTTAGCTGTGGACACATATGTTTGATTCACCAAATGTCTGCACAAAGAGCTGTGGAGCTACTGGCTGATGTAGGGATTTCCAGGAGTGCTATGGTGGGGAACCTGTTCTCACTGTGTGGACACCAGGCCCAACCAGACATAATCCAGTTCATCAAGGATTTACTGACAAAGAGAGAAATGGGAGAAAATGGTAAAGAGAAGTTCTCAAGGTTGATTGAACACATACTGAAGCATGAGAATTTTTATCAAGCTCTACGTGTCTTGAGAACTGCATCATATAGATTTAAACACAACCCTGTTTTCCCCCAAACTGTTTCCCGTCTCAATTACATTGCAAAACGTACCCCTAACTATGAAAGAGCTGAAGAATGGGCAAATAAAGCCATTGAAAGAGCTCCAGACAACTCTTATGTGGCTGACACTCTTGGGCAGATCTATAAGAACCGTTTGATGAGAGAGGCCAAGACATTGCACTGTACCTTAAACATGACAGAGGAGGCCCTCGGAGCATTTAAAGAAGTGGAGGAGAAAGCTGAGAGAGAAGAGGGTCCAGAGATGGCGGACACAGCAGGTACTGTAAGCACTTCAAAGTCCTTCAACAATAGAGGCCTTTTTGGTTTCATTCAAGTGGCAAAGATAGTCTCCGAGAAACTTTACGCACAGCCACGCAGAAGATTCATCCAAACCAAACAAAGGGAAGTCAAAGCCAAGTTTGACTTTTTTGAGTGGTACCTAACCTACTCCAAGCCTGACATGACAACTTCAGAGCCAAGTTACTTCTGGAAGGATGTTGCACTTTGTTATAAATACTACACAACAAAAACAGCAGCTGAATCAACCAGCTTTCCAGGCCTTCTTGATTGTCTGAATCACGGTCTTTTCACATCAAAGGGAAGACGTGCTGGGTTTGAGGAGAATGAGAAAACAGTGTCTGATTTAGAGGCAATCCACGATGATTTGAAAACCACCTATGAGAAAAATGTTGATGATGTCAAAGTGGCAGAAAGGTACATCCTCTCCAACATCATCTTGAGCAACAGGATGCCTGATTCATCTCACCTCACCCCAGTGAGAGAACTCCAAACAATAATTCATGGATTCCTGGGCACTGATGAGAGGCATAGAAGCCCTGAGTTTTGCCTTTTGGTTCTGCTGTTGTTTTGGCCTGAGGAACAGCCTCAGGTGGTGCAAGAAGAGGATGATGAAGAAGTGGACCAACAGGCCACAGAATGCAACACATCAGAGGACAAAACCTGGGAGGATGAGGACAGTAATGAGGAGCAAGAAACAAGAGGAGAGCCTGCACAAGTGCCCCTGGACCACATGGTAAACCCTGACCTGCAACAGTACGTCACATTCATGGAGGAAGCGTATGAGAGAGCCAAGTATGCCAAGTACCTTCGTGGCCGTTACCTTTTGCCTCTGTTTTTTCTGGGAAAGGGCTCTGGACTGAGCAAATGGATTCACAAATCAAGGTTGGATGCAATTGTGGAAAGAAAGGTGGACACTGAGCTAGCTGATGAACAAGATGAAAGAAGTAAGAAGAAAGTGAGGCAGATCAATGACATGTGGATCAATGGTGAAGTGTGGCAAGTCCCAGAAATCCAAGATATCCTTCTCCCAGTCAGGGTAGAGCCCTGCCACTCTTCCATGACATCACAGGAGCATGAAGAACAGGAAGTGTTTGTTTGTGTTGGTGAGAAGAAAATAAAGGCTTCAACAGCAGTTAAACTGGATACTTCAGAGTTTTTCTATCTTGGCTTCACCATTCGGGGTCCTGTCCTCTTCAAAGGGGGAGTTCCTCACATGTCTGGACAATGATTGACAATGAACACTTTGGGACTGTATAAAGATGCAACATATATTAGCTTGATACCATGGTAATCTGGCCAATAGTTGCTCAGATTTCTTTCTGGACCAAAGTGGTGGAATGACCAACAGACCACCAAAACCACAGAATTAATTTTTACACTATATGACTATATTCAAATCAAATTATGTTTATTTACACATTTATTTTTGTGGGATGTTTGGGGGAGATTTACTTTCAACAATAGGTTTATGTTTTCTTCTCTTTTTTTTCTTTTTACTGTGATTGACAGTATCTAAACTAGGTAGCTTTAATCTAAATCATATTAATCATATCATATTCATAGTTGTAATAATGAAAAAAAAATACTGTTGAAAAATGCTTAAAGTGACAATTGGTTTAATAAAGTTAAATTAATATGAGCATTAGGTCTGAAACTGTTGTTTGGATTGAATTTTATGATATTACATGAGTTTTTGGTTGTATTGTTACTTGATTGTAGTAAGTATGTCTAACATAAATCACTGTTTTCAAAGAAACATGTGAAAATGTAACTAAAACTAATAAAAGCATTTTCTTTTGCAACGAATTTAAACGTGTAATGGGATTTTTTGCTTACTCTGTGTTTTGAAGAGTTTAACTACAGCTGAAGTGTATTAAAATGATGTCAGACGGTGTATTGTTGATGCTTGCTGCCTTCATATGAGAGATATTAGATTTAAAGTCTATTGTTAAATGTTTATAACGCATACATTAAAAAAAAGTAAAGATGCAATTTCATGTGTGTTGTATGATAACGACCATAAAGTGATCAAAAGAAAATTTGGAAAACTTAATATGACTAACAACCCATTCACTTGAATGTGTGTGTGTGTGTGTGTGTGTGTAAGTACAGCCAATCCCCAGTATATCACGGTGTTAACTATAGACAAAAACAACTCAAAAATGCTCACAAATAACATTAACCTGCCATGTCTCTAGAGGAAGGAAGCCAGAGTACCCAGAGAAAACCCATCCAGGCAAGGAAATAACAGGCAAACTTCAGAGTTTTCATGTTTTCCCCATAAACAGATTTTATTGTGTTTTTTAATTCATTAAGGTGGTTTACCCATTGTTGTTGTTCTTGGCACATATATATAACATATATATGTGCACATATATATAACATTACTAATATTAATAAAAAGGTCCTACATGAACACCAGGAATTGTGACCACATTTATGTCGCAGCGCCCTCAGTGGTCAAGCATTTGAATGTAACACAACATCGGGAATTTCCGAGGATCCCTGAAGGCACCATTTTCTCCGCATCAACCTGCCAGCTTCAGCTAACCGTCCGTCCGTCGCACAGGTGAGTGTCAGCTCGACCCGTTGTGTCAAATATCGAAATCTCCAGATGACAAACTGAGTGCCCGATGACTGGAATATGTCCCGGGACTCCTAAAGCTGCCGGGGCTGTTTTGCTGAAGCCGTGGGAACGAAAAAAAGAAGAAAAACAAACAAAACAACCGAGCTAACCGGTGGAAACGTTAACATGTTAGCATCGGCGCGACAGGTGCACCGCCGCGGCGTCGAGATTTGAGACGCTGACTTCATCTTTTTTTTTTTTTTTTTAATAAAGACAGATTTTACAGCTCTGAAAACCAAGTGTTTCCGCTTCGCAAGAAGATAATACACACGTACTCATATTGTCAAGGTAAGCAGCGTTAACAGCCTGTCTGTCTGTCGTGTTTGCCTCAGGAGATTAGAGAAGCTAACAAACGTGAAAGTTAACTAATTGCTGGTTAAAACATAAACATAAAATTGGCGCAGCAGTCGGGAAAACACGCTAAATAAACGGAGATGGGTTTATCTTTAAGGGGTAAGCGATGTCAGAGCAGCTTTACAGGCCTGTGACAGGTGGAGGACCAGAAGTCACTGCGGACTGACTGGGCACCACTTTCTGTCTCATGTAGACAACACGGAGCAGGTTACCTTTAGGTCAAAGCCCTTAAGCGGAGTTGTGACTGTTTTGAACAAGCTGGACAAAATGCCCTTGTTTGGGAGGTTGTCTTAAGGCCCCCGAAGCTACAGTATGTTTCACTTTCATTTTTAACCCTTACTGAGACATATACAGGGACAAGGAAGTGATAATGTTGCTCTGATTTCTGGGGTTCTCACAACATAGTGGAAATAAGTCAAATGTTAGTCAATCACAGATGGTGAAAGCACATTTAGAGCTATTTTCCTTATTGACTAATTTGCAAATTATTTTCCCAATTAAGTGTTTAATTATTTTGTCTATAACAAAATATTGCTTCTTTGGTCATATATGACAGAGAAAAGTAGCATATCTGCATATTTTTAGAGGCAGGGTCTAGCAAATGTTTGGCATTTTTGCTGAAAAAGGACTGAAATGGTTAATTGATTAATTGAAAGCTGTAAATTCTCAATTTTTCATGGTCTAATCAAGTAATCTCTCATGTTTGAGCTTTGATTATATTAACAAAAAGGGCTGGTAATGATTATTTTCATTTAGGGCTGAAAGCGTTAGTCAATCCGTTAGTCGACAGATAGAAAATTAATTGTCAGCTTTTTTGATAATCTGTTATTCTTAAAGACTAAGTGCCAAACATTTGCTTTATTTCCAGCTTCTCAAGTGTGAAGACTTTCTGCTTTGCTTTGTTTTTATCATAATGACAATAATTGAATATCTTTGTGTTTTGGACTGTTAGTCTGACAGAAAATGCAATTTGAAGACATCACTTTGGGTTCTGGACAATTGTGATGACATTTTTGATATTTTATAGTCTAAATGATAAATTGACTTAATAAAAAAAACCAACCAACCCATTAACAGATAATGAAAATAGTAATGAGTAATTTGTTCTTTCTTTTTCCTTAGAGTTTCAACAACCTGACACCCACAGAGGGAAACCTGCAGCCTCTTTTCCCTCTTAACCTCCACCCTGTTAGGCTCTGTCTCTCCAGTCATCACTCTCCACTCCCAGCCTCCTTTTCTACCCACCCATATCTCCATCTCTCTCGACCGTTTTCACCTTCCATCTTCTGTCTCCACCACTTCTTCATCCTGCTATTTCCACTTCTATCCATCCTCATCTTTCTCATCACTTTTTCATCTCCCACTACATCCACCTGTCTCCAGCTCATCTCTCTGGCCTCACAGCTTGAAAACTGACATGGCCTCGGCCAAGTCAGAGTCCAGCGTCCTCCAAGAGGAGCTCACCTGCCCAGTGTGTCTAGACTTGTACCGTGACCCCCACTTGCTTCCCTGTGGCCACAACTTCTGCAAGAACTGCCTGGATCACTTAAAGCGGCAAGCGGAGCGAGGTCGCCTCCGCTGCCCAGAGTGCCGCGATAGCCACCGCTGTGGCACCAACTTTCAGAAAAATTTCAAATTAGCAAATATTGCTGATGACTACCGTCACAGGCGCAGAGCTACCACTGCAGCTGCTACAGCTTTAAAGTCCAGACAACTGCTGTCGTGTTCGCTGCCGTCGCAGCAAACCAGGGGTGTGTTTGCTGTTCCATGTGACTACTGCCCCTCAGTCGCCGCTGAGGCATCAGGCATCAGTGGTTCCATGGACGGGTCCTCTGCTGCTTCTGTTTCTCAGGGAGGAGGTGATAAGCAGGAAGCTGGTGCTGCTGCTGCTCCTGCTGTGCCATCGTTTGCGGTCAAGACGTGCCTGAAGTGTGAGGTGTCTATGTGCCAGGAGCATGTAAAGCCACATCTGGAACTACCTGCGTTCTGCGAGCATCCGCTGACAGAACCGATAAACGACTTCTGGAAGAGGAAGTGCCCAGAGCATGATGAGATATACAGGTAGGAGGCTTTCCTTGATCCCAGAGGGTTTTGATAGAGGTGTCACTCATCCACTTAATGGGCCACAGATAACTGGACTATTATAATAATATTCTGAGTCAGTGATGATTAGTTGACATGTGAACAAGTGTCTGATATAAACTAAAGACACACAACATTTTCTCTCTCAATATTGATTTGGTTACTTTACCTCAGGGTATCTGCTAGTACCAATTCCAGATCTGATGCCAGTGCTCTCTTCTGTCTAAAAATGTCTGAAATTAGTGAACATGATAACTGATCTGCCTAATGAGTCAGTGTCATACCAAATATACTCTATGCTTGCTTTGTGCACTCAGTGTTTATCATTGAGGTCATCTGTATTGTTTTATGTAAAATGTAGTAAAATATCTCCTCAAAATATACAAAAATAGCTAAATTTTATGAACCAGCATGATCATGGGCAAATATTTTTTTTCCAAAATTAGTTTCTTTTATCTTACTAGAGTTTTCTACACCACAGCTGCTCTACTAATTGCTGTGCCCTCTAAAATTCTGTTAATAACTGGTACAGAACCAAAAGTTTTGGAAATAACCTTTTTACATTTCATATTTCTCTAATAGTTGTTGTTTTTTCTCGGCAGTAATTGAGCAGCACTTCATTAGTGAGTGCAGTACTGTTTTTCTGTCAGTTATAAGTTTCATCTGAATCTTGTTTTTTATTCGGTATGGCAACTCCAGGTATTACTGCATGGATGACAAGGTGTGTGTGTGCAATGCCTGCACCATAGAAGGAGAGCACTCGGGACACACGATGAAGACCTTGAAAAACACAATGAAAGATCTCAAGGTACACTTACCATTATGGTTTCTACACAGTCCATATTATTATGAGAAATATGTCAGGAAGTTCCTACATCCATAAAGAGTTTGGAATAGCTCAGAAAACTTTGAAAAGCAAGATTGTGGATTGTTCAGTCCCACTAAATTGAAAGGCAGGGTTTTCTTTAACCCCATCCACATCTCATATAGTTGTATCTGTGGTTAGATAGCAGGATTATTTTGTCGACATATTGAGTTTTATAACACAAAGCATTCAAAATTTAAGATGATGAAACTGAAATAGACAAGTTGGAGCTCAGAGCTTGAGGTTTTGTTTTGCAAACTACCTTTTCATTGTTTGGCTCAAACAAAGTCCTGTGATGAGTCTGGAATCCCAATGAATGAACATTGTCAATTGTTGCAGTGTGTATGGCTGTGTGTGAATGAATAGAAGAGTCACATGACTTTGTGGTCCTTCTACACGAGAGTTAAATCCACTTCCTGTGCCTCCATTCTCCTGCACAGTGTGAGGTTGAGAGGCTTCCAGTTTGTTGCCTTGGATATTCAGTTTGTGACATGTTGAATTCAACATGTTGTATAAATGGCATTGGCCAATAACCATCGTCCTGTCCTTTTCAACTGAAGTTATAATATTTTCAATTTCAACAGTTCGGCAGTAGGTCATCAACATTTTCTATCAGTGTTTTGCTGTGTTGGTTGCTGGACTTATAGAACAATGAAAGATGCTCCACACTGCAGATGCTGAATCAGCATAACACGTTTCTAGTATTTTCCTGATGACTTTTCTTCTTTGATTAATTTATATGTAGGTTGTGCACTTAAGAAAGATGAAATTAATTGGCCATGTGTAATTTTATGGGGACCCTTATTTTCCATCTTATTTCCTGGAAATTTTCATCCTAATTTCCCGAAACTTTGGTGTTAAGCTTTAAATTACAAGGATATTTCCAAGAAAGACCTACACAATTTGGTCCTAATCATAAGGGAAATGAAGAAAGTGTTGTTGTGTTGCTACAGTTATTAAGTACCCACTCATTATGGAGGATTCCTTAATTTTGTTGTGAAACCTCATATAATGAATGGTTACTTAACACTTTCTCCATTTCCCTAATGATTAGTACCTAACTGCATCTAATTCTAAAAATTCACAGCTAAATACCAACATGTTTTTAGTAAATTATGAAGCAAGTTTCCAGGAAATTAGGTTGAAAATACAAGAACTATAAAATAAAGCATTACCAATTAACTACACTGGGATTTTAACATCATTGGCCCTTAGTAATGAAGATGAAAAGCAGGAATAAAGAAAGGCTTGATGATGTCTTTTTCAGCCTTGTCTTATGTTCACCAGGGCACGCTGGATAAGCAGCTGTACAGGGTTGACAGGAAGTACAGCCTGACAGAGAAAAAACTCCAGGAGCAGAAGGAGAAGGAGAGACAGAACAAGGTAAAATGGCACACAACAGTTCAATATTTGACCGTTTATAAGAAATTGGGGTTTATGCTGAAGTGCATGTCTGACTTTAGAAACAAAAGAACTTTGAAGCACATCTTCTTCAATATATTTAACTTCCTACAAGAAAGACTGTGTATTATTTAAAAGACAACTATCTGGAAACTTTATAACCTTACAGCCTGTTGTATTATGTTCTCATGATGACAAGTCTAGTCTAAAAAAATGCTTCTATTGTGCCATTTAATTATTTTTTATTTTTGTTTTTTATTTTTCTATCCCTTACAATTGAAATAGCTTGTAGTTATTTCATAATTCATTTCAGCACCATGGACAGCAACATTAAGATGCTCAGAGCAGTTGTGTGTTTGGTGTTGGTGCTGTAATAGGAGACATCTAAAAATGAAAACTTTGTTTAGTTTTTGAGGTTAATTTATAAGGGTCTCCACATTTTACAGAAAAATTGAAATACTGCTACACCCATGACTTTAAGGTGGGTGGAGCATTTTCTGTCTCTGTTGTTAACATCATGCCCAGCTGCTGCCATATTTAGGGAGTGTATTATAAGAAAGGTGATTGCGCCCTCTGCAGTATAGAGTATGTATCTTTCTTCTCACTACCTCCATCATCTAGAAGTTTATGGACGACTCTGAGCAGTGCTTGTCCAGGCTGGGCGATGAGATGAAGGGCAAAGTACTCGGCTTCGTCAACAGGTTGCGGGAATGCACGCGCACTCACTGTGAGACCAACGGGCCGGCAATTCAGAAGAACATCTCCAGGATTTGCCAAGACCAGGCCCGTCTCCAGGAGGCTCGCTGTGGCATCGAAAGCCTCATGCAGGAAAACGATCCTTTCCGCTTCATTGAGGTGGGGCGCATGTGATAACTAGGTGGAATGTCTTCAACTTTAGAACTGTGACAAAAACTAGGTCAGCTATATTTTTGTAATATAAAAATACAGTACAATAACAAAAATATAATTTGAAGTTGATATTTTTAATAGATCCCCTCAATAAATTACTGCTATTGCTTAAGTTATTTTCATGGCTGCAGTTTGGTTGATTTTGAAAATCTGCGTTTTGTATAATTTGTGGGTCCAAACATCTGTTTTTGTCCCTATTTCAGGCTTACAAGACGACAGGAAAACAGTAAGTGTTGCCTTTTTTTCAATTTACTGATTTTCTTGATTGAACATTTAATCATTTTGTCTATAAAATATTAAAAAAAACTCTTTAAAACTTCCCACAACCCAAAGTGATTTATTTTAATAACTTGTTTTATTTGTCATAACCCAGTACATAACTCATAGATATTCAGTTTGCTGTCACATATTACAAAATACCCATCAAATCTTAATATTAAAGAAGCTCTATATTTATTGTAATGTGTGTAGATTTGAAATGAAAACATTTTTAAAGGTGTCATGATAATTTGTGTGTGTGTGTGTGTGTGTGTGTGTGTGTGTGTGTGTGTGTGTGTTTTAGGTGCCGCCGGCAGCTAAGAAAAAACATGTTCTACCCAGAATACGTCGACATGGAGACAGAGGTTCTTGTAACAATGATGGAAGAAGAAATGAGAAAATTCCTTGATGAGGAACTACCGTGTCACATTGTTGCTGCCATTAATTCCATGTGTAAGGAATTTTCTCTCATCTATTCATCTCGACATTTCAGTTTGTTCATAGTGCCATCAGCTAGATGAGCTGTGCTCCCTCTAATCTATTTTCACCTTAAGTTACCTGAGAAACTAGTTCTTTTTTCATAATTTCAGTTCTGCATGGTGGTGATTAATCTGTTGGTTTCAGCATATAATGATATTATAATTTGATATTTTGTGAACAAATATTTATTAGTGGAGTTGCAAGGTGTCAGATTAGATGATAAAAAACATCAGAATTCCAGGGGTTAAAAAAAAAGATAATTTTTTATTTTACTTTTGTCCACCTGTCAGGTCATCTTTCAGATCTTGAGGAGGAGGAGGAGCAGGAGGAGAATGAGGAAGAGGCTGCAGATGAGGATGATGACGATGACCTTGATGACAGCAGTGAGGAAGAAATGAGGAGTGAGGGAGAGGAGGAGGAAGATGAAGAGGAGGAAGAGGAAGAGGAGGACGACGGACATGACCAGCTGGTTGATGACCTTTACAGCCCAGGGGAGGAGGAGGAGGAAGAGAGTGAAGAGGAAGAAGATGAGGATGACGAGGATAGAGAAGAGGATGAGGAAGAGAGAGGGGTCTAACCGAGGACATCGTTTGTTTACATGTATTTTTACACCTTTTGAAGCACTTTGAATTTGATCCGTAACTGTGGGTGAGTGCAACAGATGTTATGGTTTTAACATCTGTTTTAGTGTTGCACCCATCTCCTCTTCGAATGTCCCACATACGGTACAGGACGCGAGCAGCTGCCAATTTTTGCCTCAATATTATATTACTCATAAACAACATTATGAGACTTAGTGGATGGTAACGACTTTGATTCAGCAGGATTTAAATCTAACTGTGCACTGAGAATCTGCCAATGTAAATCTCATGCTAAACCTGTGTTGCATACTGCTAAACTTAATTAAGGTGCTTTACATTAGGAGATATTTGCTGTATACGTACACTCATGAATGTGAATGTGTAATGACAGAATGTGGCTGGAAGGACTCAAACACTTGAAAATGAATTTGGCAAAACCTCTGCAGATCTCTGATGCCAGATTTTCTTCCACTTTGGTAAAAACCTTACAAAATGTGACATAGTTAACTTAACAGCACTGACAGATTTTATTAAATTTGTTTTAGAACTTTCACCTGAATTTTTAATAGAACAACAGGTACTAGGCAGAGAGATGTCTTTCACAGACAAAGCCTCTGAAATTATGTACCTTAAACTTCCCTGGCAAATGTCTGAATTCCTTGAGTTTCCCAGTTTTCCATCACCATACAAAGCCTTTTCAATCAGAATCCTTGTAAACAGGTCAAAGCTTTGACCTTAAATATATAAAGTTAAGTAAATACACTGAGCTAGTAACAATCTACTTGAATGAGTCCTTTGTGTATGGATTGTGATTGTGATATTCATGCCAGAGCTGAGCGTTGCAAGCCAAAGAGTGAGGATGTGAGGATTTGTTTGCTTTGCATGATGTTTAAGAAATGCAGTGTGGTATTAACAGTTCACATAGGCTACAGGATGACTTTGCTTTTCATAATTCATAGTGCTTTAAAAGTATTTAATGTATTGTTTTAAAAAAAGTCAATTATTCCTATGCACTCTTCATACATTATTCTTAAACTATCCGTTTCAGGTGATGTGGAATTTTGCACTTTAATACAAAAAATGCTGTGTTAGGCCTGAAATATATGAATGTTGAAAGCTGGTTTTTATTTTGATATGACTGATTTTGTGAGGGGCCAAACTAAAACAAATAATACATGAAAATAAAGCCTGTAGAAATGTGCTGTGGTCTTAGTTGTCCTTTATGACAGTTCTGAAATATGAACAAGAAAACTGTAGACAATTTCACTGCAGCTTGTCTCCACTTCAATGAGAGCTGGACTTGTTTGCCTTTTTTTAATAGAAATTGCTGAAAAAACGCAGATGTGGGCAGCAGTTCTGAGGTCAGGCTAGAAAAGCAATAGCTATAGCAATCGTAAGAAGAGAGCAACGAAGAAGAAAAGCTTTAAACTTAACATACAGAGCAACTTTCAAAACAAAGTTTTAATAGTGCTTTGTACACTGAAAATCAAATCATTTCATATTACTACTAAATTAAAAAAAAAAAAAGGCAGTAAAATGCATCACAGTGAGACAACACTTTTTAAAAAGGACCATATAAGATGGAAAAATACAGCATTAAGTAATAACCTTTTATATTTATATAATAAGCCGCCATGTTATTTAAGATCGTTAATTTCTCCTGTTGTCTCTTACACCGACCTTTACAAACTTTACACTTTAACATAGTCTTCACAGCGGGGTCAGGGAGTGAGTCCTTTTCCCGGAACCTTTGTTCTGGCGCCTTTAACCGACGAGTGTAAGAGCGCACGGACCGGTTTCCTGTGAGCACTTCCGGTGTTAGTAGCAGCAGCTTGTGCGTGTGTTTTGGATTTTCACTTATTACGGTTAGATGTAGAAAAGTCGCTGAATCACACCACAACACAAAAACAGTGTGTGTATCTCGTTAAACCCACACACACACAGGCTGAACTATGAATCCCGTCTTTCGTAAGGTAAGTTTTTCTTTCTCTCCGCTAAATGTTTGTTGTTTTCCACAGAGGTCATACAGCAGCCATTAAAGTTACTCTTACTTTAAGTCATTTCCAGCCCTTGTCAGCTTGTTTACTTTATCTCTGTGTGTTATTTTAACCAGCAGCCAACGGAAGATTATTTTCAGGATGTTTTTGATCAATCATGCTGATCAGAAGTTGCCCAAGGTGATGACTTGGCCAATTTGTTAATAAAAATCATAAATCTCCAAAATAAATAAATGCAAACAACAATGATAAGAAACAGAGAACAGCAGAGCTCGTAATGATTAGTTAGCTTTGTGTTCTTTACTAATTTAATCCTGAAATAATCGACTAATCGTTTCTTTTAATTATTAGCTTTTGTGAGTTATTTGGTCTATAAAATATTAGAAAATGACAATAAAATAAAAACACAGTTTCTCAGAGCTGAAGGTTAAGCTTCCAAACAGTCCAAAACCCTGAAATATTCATTTTGCAACAATATAAATCAAAAACTTGTGCGAATATATGTAGTTTAGCTGAAAGTACAGTAAAATGTCATGTTAGAAATTTGGTTTTAACATACCTAATAGTGGTTCACCCTGTAACTGGCTGGCAGATTAGTTTGATTATAGTGAAAACAAAATATCTGTCACTTTATTCAATATTGAGAAACCTATGTTGTAGATATGACAGTTGATTTTTTATCGTCCAGTTGCAGGTGGCGTTCACACAGCAGGCGTTTGTGTTAAATCAAGCCCTTACATTATGCCGGTAAGTCTTTGCTTCACTTGTTAATTGTCATATGGTATGATGGCTTATTTGAAGGCTCTATTTTAAGGTTGTGATTGTGCTACTTCTTAACAACAACAACAACAACAACAACAACAACAACAACAACAACATCTGATCAAGTAACTGCTGAGATTCAGAAAGACAGCGACGATCACACCCACCTTCATTTTCTCTTATAAATAAATTTGTCTGTCTGAGGTTTTGTTTAAAAGCTGCCTGATTGTCCGACGTCTTGTGTGTCTTGCCCCTTTAGACTTCTTTTTAGTGATGTCACTGCGTTTTGAGATTTCAGCAATTTAAAAAGAGGAGTTTTTATTTTCAGTAAAAATTATTTTGCTCTCCTGATCAATCACAAGAATACAGATATGTATTGATGATATACAGCTTCTCTTCTCTTTGTATTTAAAGGGCCACACCGTCCATCCAGCATCCTGTATATGGTAAGTAGTTAAAGACTTGATGAATACGAATACAACACTTGCATGTGAAGTGAAGACAGCCTCTTGCATGTTGAATTTATCTTGCAAATACGTAAATATGAGATGTGTAGGATCTGTATACAGACTATGTACGTAAATGGACAACTGTTCCCTTCAGGTACAGCCTCTGCAAATGACAGACAGTATCACAACATGCCAACCCATGGCATTGGGAGGTGGAAATATCTTTTGAGAAAAAAAGGGGTAAGACTCTGAGACGAGTAGATTTTTGCTGCCAATCATGAAAACAAGGAATTTACACGACAATCTGGACAAAAGTTATAAAATTGCTGGTTTTACTAACATTGTACACAGATGTTTATTTTTATTTTTTAAATTTTGGTTCATGTTTATTTGTTTTTTTTTTTTTTAGCCAAGTAAGAAGAAAGACAGGCAGATGAAACCAATCGTTGCAGCGACGAACACAGCGTACGGGACCCTGAATGTGAAGGTGTCGGGTTATGACATGACGTTGGTGGAGCACTACGCCCAGTACATCCACAACTTCTGCAACCACCTCGACGTCAAAGTGGGACTGTGGTGAGGACGTTTAGAAAGACGTAACAGACGGTGCTGAGATTTCACACGAAGCAGAATCAGACAAAGATGATGGATTTTGTGGTTATCATACCCCGGCATGTCCAGAGTGTCTGCCCACTGTCAGCTGAGTGTTCAGGTCTTGAATGATGATGAACTGAGGGCTGAGAGGTTATATCAGAGGCATTCACAGAAAGAAAAATTATCATGGTGCCTAATTAGGCCTGATAGAAATGCCTTGTACAACAATTCAGTCCTCAGAACTTCATCAGTTGTAATTCATATGGGCAAACGGCACCTGTACTATATATGTAAATATAGATTAAGGGCAATAAACTCTTAACAATTGTAAAAAAGAATAATAAGTGTACACATGTCAAAAGATAAACAGCATGGCCACGCATTGTCCAGTGAAAAGCTTGCTGACGTTTTTTGTTTTTTCAGTGCAGTATAATGAGATAATGCATGATTTTGATTTGATTTATTACTGTTTTTCATGTGCAGCTATGCTTTGCCAACCAAGACCACAGAGGTCATGCTAATGCAAGAGCAAGGCACCAAGATGTACGTCGATGCTGTCCTTAAGACTCACGAGCGGGTCATCCAGGTAAAACTCGAGTTTCAGCCAGCGCACGATTTATTTGTTTTCTGAAGAATATGTGATGAAGACCTGACTTTTGAACAATGTTATTTTCCTGTTTGTCTAGTTGAAAAGTCTGAATACCACACTGTGTCCCATCCTCATGGACGTTCTCTTAAAGAATCAGCCAGAGGGAGTACAACTTTCTGTGAAAGAGGTGAGGTAGCATGAACATACCAACTTAATTTCTTAGTTCCCTTAACTGGAACTAAGAACAGACACACCTAGACTGTATCCACAAACTTTTGGCCATATAGTGACGTTTAATTAAAAACCATTGTGTAATTTAACCAACATAAGGCTACATTTAAGTTAGCCAAAATACAATTTCACCACAAGCAACATTATTGCAGTAAATACTCTGTTGAATACTGTTGAAACATTGTTAATTAATAATAATATGCAACTTTAAAGTAAAACAGGAAAATCATTCTGTGAAAATGTATTGTAACTCAGGCTTTTAACATTTCAGTAATAATCTCCCCATCTCTTCCTCCCAGCACACCGAGGCTGATTACAAAATGCGGTTCAAGGCGCGTCCAGAGCTGGAGGAGCTTATGGCTCAGATGAACCAGTAACACCTCCAACCTTCCTTATTTCCAGAACTCCACGTGACACAGATGTTACATGTCGTTGGCAAGGAAAAACCGTTTGATTTTGTTTATTTATTCCCTGCCCCTCCTCAGTGGAGCGCTGTCCAAGGTGACCATTTGCATTGAAATAACTGTGCTCATTTACTGTATATCTGACATTTGTTTTATGACATGGAAAATAAAACCCTTCCTGTTTTTCCAACATGAGGCATTGTCATAATAATTTGTTCTTTTATTGTAAAAGTTGTGCACAAAAACATAAATGCTGGTACTTGGAAATTGAAAATACATAATAAAAAAATACTTAATTCATTTTAGATAGTTTGCTGCCCACTACAGAGACTTGCAACATTTATGCTTATTTAAAGTATATCTTAATTTCCACCCTATTTTTTTTTCCTTGTTAGAGAAACAAATATCACACAGTTTATCCAAAAAGATGCAAACTATATAAAAAACAAAAACAAAACATTTAGTGGAACTTTTTACACTTAAAAAACATATCTTTGCATCTCCATGCTGCAGTTTTTTGTCATTTACCAGCTGGCCTCTGTGTGAATCTGCAATAATCAGCTATTAGCTGATGTATTGGCCTGGTTGGTTTATCATTCTAGCCGTAATGCTGAAATTCGGCTCAGCTTTTTTCTTACTGCTTGAAATTAATATCACCATTTGTCTGAATATATACAACTGGAATCCACAGCGTTCACATAAAATTTTCCGTGAACCTTGCTTTTTGTCATTTCAGTGATAACCATAGTTGCCCCTTCAACCAGAGGCCTCAAGCTCAGAAATAAGATAACTCAGATCCGTCATCCCTGTCAGGATTTCATAGAAAATGTCTTTGCCTTCTTGGCCTGCTGCAGTCACAGCATTGAGAATGTCCCTCATCTGGTCTTGTGTGGTCTTTAAAGCTCTCACATCATCGTAGGTCTCCTTTGAGATCAATCCCCTCTCCAAGAGCTTGTCCAGGATGGCTCCAGTACACTTCACTCTGTCTATCAGAGCAGTGCGGTGGCAGTCCACAAAATGCTGACCTGAGGCAATGAATGAACACATAACAGTGAAGAATAAAGTTGTAATGGTTTAAACTGTGGTATCTCTAAAAAAGTAGGATGGTGAGTTGCTGAGAGCTGATGTACTACGTTATCATAAATCATTGAATTTAAATAGTTAAAATAAATAACTTGCCTTGTTTGTTGTAAATGCTCTTGTTTTGATAATCATCTGAAACAAAATGAACATTATAACAAATAATTTAAAGGATTTTTTTTTTTTAAGGTTTTTTTTTGCATCTTTTAGATTGAGTCAACAATACATAAAACGTGATATCAGCGTGATTAAACTCGACAGGGCAAAGGTAGTTGTGTAGGTGGGCAAAAATATATGAAAACCACTGACCTGTTCGAATGGTGCAGGTCCAGATTGTGTCCTTTCCCTTCCTTTTCTTGAGCTCGCCTTCAAGTTTTAGGCTGAAGTCACTTTTTGCATTTCTAATGAACACCTCGAAGAAATTTGGCTTTCTCCTCTCACACGTGAGCAGCAGTTTCTGGGGAGGAAATATTGTGTTTAAAATGATTTTACACATGTTAGGCTACAGTGAACAGTAACATCGGTTTTAACAATTAATAATAATAATAATAATAATGATAATTCATACATCTGGACAGATTTCTGCAGGGACTGAATCTGTTGAGAGGAAGAAATGATTCTCCATCTTAAGACACTTGTCTGGGTTTGGTTTTCGGATTCTTTTGGATCTATCAGACTTCTCCTCTCTCTCCACCGCCTGTGGGTTAAAAATGGAAAAATGTTGGGGTAAAAAGTTATTTCCTTTAGAGTTAGATGACGGATCAATACCCCTGTTTTTTCTATATGGTAAATATCTCTTAGAGCGATACAAAGGCCACTGGACTTGAGTGAGATTCTTGAAGAGACGGCCCGCTATTCAGTTAGAACTGTAGAAGGCCTTTAGGGGAAGTTACAGCCAGGAACTGGTTAGCTTAGCTTATCTTAAAGGCAGGACACATGGAAACAGCTGGCCTGGCTCTGTCCACAGGCGACACAATCGTCAACCAGCACCTCTATAGCTCACAAATCAAGACATTATATCACATTTGTTTAATCTTTACAAAAACTAATGTGAAACAATAATTACTGCTTTGCAGTTTACATTCATGTCTGTCCAGAATCATAATATATGCAGATATGACTTTAAAGAGATTTGATAAAGTGTAAATTTTAGATTAAATTTACTCAAGTGGACATTAATTGCTAGTTCAATTTAGTAATTAAGTAGTTTTAGTTCACTGATTAACTCAAAATCAAACTTTAAAATAATTAAATTATTTATTATTAAAAATTAAATTAAATTAAATTAAATTAAATTCCATTTTAATTGAACTTAATTCTATTCATTAAATTTTTTTAAAATTAAAATTACAATTAAATTAAATTACATAAAAATGACTGAAATTAATTGAGTCAAGCTGATTAAATTAAATTGAGTTAAATTAATTAATGTAGCAAATGGTCCAGTGGGTTGGTAGTTGAACCAGAGACAAAAAGTGAAATTAATTGAATTAAATTAAGATGAGTAAAATTATTTAGATTACATTAAATGTAATCAATTAAATTAGCATATGTACCCATGCCATTAGGTTGCCCATAATATAATAAATGTATGCAATCATATTAGATCAAATTTACTCAAGTCATCAAGTTGAATTGAACCCAACTTTTAATTGAGTCCTGAGGAAATACCATAAGTATCTAATAATACAACACTCAACACAATATCAAATTGATTGTACCTAATTGTAGAAGCCATGACTACATTCGTGTTATATTTTATAATGGTTTGTATTATTACTATAACAAATCTTATTACCTGTTGTTGGACTGGATCAGGTGGGACCAGGTAAACGTGCAGTGTGAGGTCAGCTTTGACTGTCTTGTATATTAACACATCATAGAAGACTTTCACAGGGAAGCCCAGTTTCTTCCGGATCATGACCCCTCTTGGGGAGAAAACTGGCTGCAATAACTTGACATGGGACGATGTCACTCCGGACACTTGTTCCACAAAATCTCCACAGGTGTCCACATGTAGAACTGCAAACATCTCTGAAATTTTGGAGGTGTAATCTGCAAAAAAAAGTGCACAAATGTGGTGATGAAAATGGGATGCATCAGTAGCTATGTCTTCGCACACCGTAAAGTACTGATGTGGTTTTTATAATTTACATTACACTTACCGACACAAATCCAATGTGGCAGATGCACCTCCTCCAACTTCCCAGCTGTGACTGTAATGTTCAGTAGGGGTCCTGCTGGTATGTAATCCATGCATGCAGGCCTCTCTCTGTGTTCCTCCCAAGAGCAAAACTGGTACTTGAAACTGACCTTTTCCTTACAAACCCAGCGCAGGGTACCCCCACTACATTCAAAACGACCTGCGTCAGACTGGAGACTATGGAGTGAAATGGAACATATATGGGTTTGGATTTATTACATATAAATTGTGAGAGTTTTACTATGATTATTTCAACATAAAACAGATGTGCTCCTGCTTTTCTGAAAAAAAAAAGTGTGATGCAATTTGCAACCGTTTTTTGCGGTTCTTGGGGATACTAAGCCAAGGAAATGAAACTGAAATTATTTATAGAAGCACAGATAATATCTATTTTGGTCCAGTCAGCAAAATACTTTAAATGTTACAGTATGTTTCTTTTGATAGCCTCAAAGAGTTTCTGCCTCAAAGTTAACTCTTACAGAAATGTGGGCTAGTTCAGCCTGAGGTTGCTGAGACTTGATTTTACCAAAGAGATTTTCTGAATGAAATTAAATTAAGGAAAAAAACATTGATAAAATTAGCAAGACATTTGATTATTTTTGCAGGAATATTGAAAACACTTTATTATTTTTTACCTATAAGTTTTAATCTCATTCACAGTGTTGACTACAGGTTCAAGTTCAGTCCAGTCACTGGAATCCTGCTTCAGAAGATAATACATTTTTGATTATTAGTTGAGTTCAGCTATTTTTCCGACAAATAAATAACATGAGCATGTTTATCAAAAACAAACAAAAAAATAAAAAATAAATAAAAGAAAGAACTTACCATTGCACCTCCAAAAGCTTCAAGCTTCAAATTCCCAGAAGGCCCTTTGACAATGATGTATTACTTTAATGCATGAATTTTTTAGCATATATATATATATATATTTCAGATCTGGTTTAAAATATTGTTGCTGCTGAACCAAAAATGTATGAATTCAGAAAAAAAAAACCAAAAAAAAAAACTATTTGTCTTTCTAAAACAGTTGACAGTTTTAATGACTTTGTCTCTTGTTTTAATCCACATATCCAGTGCTGCCTGGACATTAAGATTGACAATAAATGCATTATCTGAAATTAAAAAAAGTGAATTGATTTATTGGTATGAATAAGACTAAAGACACACTTACACTTTCTCTGACCAAATCTCAACCTGTTCTCTCCGCCATGGTCAACCCTGGGAGAATACACAAAGTCAAACCAACATATTCACAGTATAATAATACAGTTAATTTTAATATATTTCCATCACTCCTGTTAAACATGAAATTATATCCCTTAAATTATTACAGGGATGAATGTCAGTTTCCAGTCCTCTTTGACCAGATGTGCTTCTTTACCTGAGGGTCTCTAGTCTCCAGTGTGGATCTTCCACACCAGCAGCGAGCAGCTTTACTCCTGAGTCTCCTGGATGATTGTAACTCAAATCCAGCTCTCTCAGATGGGAGGGGTTGGCTCTCAGAGCGGACGCCAGAGCAGCACAACCTTCCTCTGTGACCAGACAGCCTGACAGTCTGCGTGCACACAACACAACTGGCTTTTCAACAGCGCTGAACAAGTTGCTAAGGCTTAAAAAATGTCCACATTTAACTGTGAACACTGTTATTTGAATAAGATAAAGGCTAGATGTTTTAATATTCTTAATAGAGGAATATAAAAAAGAAATATACCCAGGGAAACATTCTTTCTGCATTTTTGTCACAATTTTGGTTCCAAATTATGTTGAATTGTAATTTGAATTTCAAAGTGGGGTTACAAACTAATGTATGAATGGTCAAACCAGCAGCAAACTGTAATGGATAACAAAGACTCCTCAGCTGGTTAATTGTCTGTGTACTACTGAAACTGTACAGCTATTATGAACTATTTTTAGTGCTGGCGTACACACAGACCAATCAAATTATTGAACAAATAATGTCAGTTGAAACAAAAAATTCAAGCCCGCTGAACAACAATAACGTAGCGGGGACTTATGGCATTAAGATAATTAAATGAAACATCTCTTGGTAAATACGATTTTGGCACAATCAACAATATTTACCCTACCCGAGAATTTCAAGTCTACAACTTGGATTTTTCAATCCAACAGAGAGCAGCTTCACTCCTGAATCCTCCAGGTCGTTGTCACTGAGATCCAGCTCTCTCAGCTCACAGGACGGGGCGCTGAGGACCACGGCTACAGTGTGACAGGTTCTGTCCGTCAGCTGACAGCCTTTCAACCTTACCAAAGAGATGCACATGTGAAAATGTTACTTGCTAATGTTTTGAGTGTTTGGTACCTCTCGTTTGGTAAGCTCTCCTTTTATTAAAATTCTTGAGAGAATTAAATTTCTAACAAAATTAAAAAGTTAAGCAGCAACTTTTTTAAACAGTTGTAATGAAAGAAAATCAACTTTATAAACTTTGTGAAGGTTTGGTTGGACTGTTAGATGGTATTTATTTAGTTACATGTTAGATACATGCTGTAACATATAAAATTAATTAACCCTCATTTGATATAACACTAGTAAAGACTGATTTTGTACATATTTATTTTGAACCAAAGTTCATGACTCGGGACTTGAGAGTGAAGACTTGACATTGCTTGAGATTACTTGTGTGCTGCAAAATAGTCACTTGGCCATAGGTTATAAATCTAAATGTTGAAGGTGTAAGGTTATTGTTTGCAAACGGAGTTATCCTGACCTGAGAGTTTGAAGCCTGCAGTGTGGACTCTCCAGGCCAGCAGACAGCAGCATCACTCCTGAATCCGCCAGGTTGTTGTTACTCAGGTCCAGCACTCTCAGACCACAGGATGGGGAGCTGAGAACTGAGGCCAAAGCCTCACAGCTTCTCTCTGTCAGATGGCAGTCATTTAACCTTCAAGGAGATGCACATGTATGAGTTGCCAGTATTGAATGTGATTGATACTCAGCCACTCAGCTCAGCGAGAGCAACATAATGTTAGGAAATCTGGCCCACTTACAGAGATACTTCAGAGGCTTTGACCACTGGCAGCAGCCTCAGCAGAACCTCCTCTGAAGCAGAGTATTTCTTCAGCTCAAAAACATCCATCTCTTCCTCTGATGACAGTAAGATGAAGACCAGAGCTGACCACTGACTAGGGGAGAGCTGGTCTGCGGTGAAACTTCCTGAACTCCGATACTTTTGGATCTCCTCCACCAGTGAATGATCATTCATCTCATTCAAGCAGTGAAACAGATTCATGCTTTTCTCTGCACTAGGATTTTCCATGATTTTCTCCTTGATGTACTGGACTGTTTTCTGAACGTGGTCTGAGCTACTTCCTCTTGGTTTCAGCAGCCCTTTCAGGAGAGTCTGATTGGCCTCCATTGACAGCCCCAAGAGGAAGCGGAGAAACAAGTCATAATGTCCATGTGGACATTGTAATGCCTTGTTCACAGCGCTCTGGTAGAAGGTACTGGCTGCAGGTTTGAACCTGAGTTTCCCAGGCAACCAAGAGGGTGTTTGTGCTTCTGACAAGAGATTGACACCAGAGTTGTTGAAGCACAGAAACACGTGAAGAGCAGCTAGAAACTCCTGAATGCTTAAGTGGACAAAGCTGAACACCTTGTGCCTTAATGGACCTACAAAGACCTGTGTAAACACTCCTGCGTACATGGAGGCTTCTCTGATATTAATGCCACAATTTTGCAGGTCGTCTTCATAGAAGAGGAGGTTGCCTTTCTCCAGCTGCTCAAAAGCCAGTTTTCCCAGAGACAGTATCATCTTCTTTGTGTTTTTGTTCCAAACTGGGTAATCGTAATCATGCCTATAATATCTGAAGTGCATTCGTTTGGATTGAACCAACAGTAAATGGATATAAAAGACAGTCAGACTTTTGGGTAGGTCTTTGCTCTCACTGTTTATCAAAATTTCCTCAAGAACTGTAGCAGCAATCTTGCAGAAGAGTGGGATGTGGCACATGATGCTAAGCGTTCTTGATGTCTTGATGTGTGTGATGATTGTTGAGGCCATGGTCTCCTCTCTGAATCGCCTCCTGAAGTACTCCTCCTTCTGTGCGTCAGTAAACCCTCTCACCTCTGTCACCGTGTCGATGAACTGTTGAGGGATCAGATTGGCTGCTGAAGGTCGTGTAGTTATCCAGAGGCGAGCAGAGGGAAGGAGTTTCCCTTCGATCAGGTTCACCAGCAGCACATTCACTGAGGTTGATTCTGTCACATCAGTCACAATCTCACTGTTGCAGAAGTCCAAAGGAAGCCGACACTGATCTAGCCCGTCCAAGATGAACAGAACCTGGAAACGTTCAAATCTGTAGATTCCCGCTTCCTTGGTTTCACTGAAGAAGTCATGAATAAGTCTCACCAGGCTGTACTTTTTCTCTCCTAGAAAATTCAGCTCTTGAAAAGTGAATGGAAATATAAATTCTATGTCCTGGTTGGCTTTTCCTTCAGCCCAGTCCAGAATGAACTTATGAGCTGAAACTGTTTTCCCAATGCCAGATATTCCGCATGTCATCATTGTTCGATTTGGTAGGTCTCCAGGTACGGGTTTAAAGATGTCTTCACATCTGATCCTTGTTTCTGGCATTGTTTGTTTGAGGAATGCTGTTTCAATTTGTCTGACCTCATTTTGATAATTGACTTCTCCACTGTCTTTCTCTGTGATATAGAGTTCTGTGTAGATCTCATTAAGATGTGTTGGGTTTCTTTCTTCAGCATTCTCATCAGAAAAATGCAGAATTTTCTTCTTCAGATTGGCTTTGAGTTCATGCTGGCAAATGGAAATTCCTAATAAATAGAACACAAATAGCATCAATTACTGGATTCTTAAGTTTCTATAGAGTTACATTTGCTTTTGGCACTGAAACGCATTCATTTCTATGGCTCTGTAGGAGCTGAATGTTGCCTAAACGCTGAAGGTAGTAAAATCTATTTGTGCTTGTGGCTGAACATTTTCTGTTGAAATCACTGAAATAGTGAAAGAACATGAAGATGCATCAATGAAAGAAGCTGAGATGCCAGATGGTTTCTATTCAAGTATTAACACCGAATTAAGTGTCAATATAAATGTAAGCTCAGAATGACCAGCCTTACTTTTTTGCAGAACGTCAGCCAGGTCCTCTTGATTCATATCCCTCAGGAAGCGCTGCGTGATCTTCAGAAAGGCTTCGTCCTTCATCCTCTGCTCTTCATCCTTACCATACACCACTTTCTCATCGCCCCAGTGAGTCTCCAAGCATTCTGGGTGATCTGTTTTCACAGCCCACTTGAACCTCTTCAGCTCTCTCTTCACAAAAGTGACGATGATTTCCTCAAGCCGCTGAAACAGAATAAATATATGAAATACTATCAATACTACAATCATTGGTGGGATCGATGAAATTAGCTGGTAGACTTACAGCTTAAAAAGATCTGTTAGTGACTAGCACATCCACTATGTTTTATTTAACCAAAGTGTGGGAGCTGCTCCTGTTCCTGTCATAGAGTTTAGGTGAACACTGGCAGCTCTGTCATGCTCTTTACTGAACACTGAAGTTAACACTCCAGCAACTTCAACCAATGTTAACCAAGACAGTGTAGTGTTTGTACAACTCACTGGTTAGCTGTCATCATGAAAAAAACTTGATAACAAACACAAAAATGTGTAATTTAAGAAGCCAAACAGGGTAATGTTAGAATATAACAACAATCTAATTTGATCATTTCCCATATCATACTTTTAATACTAGGACCAAGCTTTACACTGCGGCACTGTGACCCTGCATGGATAAGCATCTTAGGCACTGAAACAGTTAAACAATAATTAAAATCGTGCTTTGCCGTACTCATGTCAGTCACTCATGTATCATATGCTTGCTTATGTTATTTCTATGTCCAGATGAAGAGGACCTTACTGTTATGTTCACATAATCCCTCATCGTTATCTATGATGAGTGGTGCCTGCCCGGTCCAAAGAATGTAAGGACGTTTACACACGGTAAAGTATTTGTTATGCTTTTATTTCTAGACGTACGTACCGTGAATATGGAGTCCAGGTCTACTTCTTCAGACCCATGTCCAGAATCCTCTGAATGCATGTTGAGGATTCTGAGGAGAGGACATGAAAGATATGGTCAATTTATGTGCTATGCATACACCAGCAACTTCAGGTGATGCCAGTAATGTTTGTATTGCTGTATCAGGTCAGAACTCACGAATGTGATACTGACTGGTCACTGGTTAGCAGATAAACTGTTACCTTAAAGACACAGTGGTTCCAGAGGGAGTTAGCCCACTCACCCCCCCGTCCCCTTTCTTCTTAGACTTAGGACAGATTCAGTGTTCACCCTTACGCAAATATATCCAACATTTTGCGTGAGTTGAGGCAATAATTATCATTACTGTAAGTAAAAAAATACTGTGAAGAATTAAATAGGATTATAACATGAAATAACTACAGAAGACAAAAATGACAATATATACTGGTGGCTCTACAAAAATATATATACAATGAAGTACTTGTCCACTTTCCCCCCTCATCACATTCAACTGATTACAAATTCAGTTTTAATGGATTTAATGGTTTGCATTTGGTTTTGGAAATATAATAAAACTTGGAGGCATCATTTAATAGGTTTGAGCATGAGGAATTAAACAATGCGCATCAATCTGACAGGAGAAAATGCTTTATGGACAGTCAAGTGGGTGTTTGGTCGCGTTTTCCACGCTGTCCATTAAGAAAAACACAGTTTGCGTCGTTATTTTCTAAACAGGAAGCTCAGCGGTTTGCGTCCCGCACAGCACATGAACCAGTCCCCACCAGGGCTGAGAAATCTGCAGCTGTTTTCACCACGACATTTACCAGAGTCACGTAGTTTAAGTAACTTCAAGTGAACACGTTAAAAAAAAGTCTGACACCGACCTTAGTCTCGTCTTGTTTCAACAAAGAGTTGTGTGACTTCCTCAAACGCGCACTTCCTCCAGAACTCCTCCCTCAGACTTTGACTTTTGGCCAAACTAGGCATCCCCCCCCCAACCCCAACCCCAACCATAAAGATATCATACAGCTGAAAGGCGGAGCCACAGTGTATAATGTCAGTTAAGAAGAAACAGTTATTAAAACAAATATTTTTTCTTTCTGGCTGAATTAGATATTCAGATATTTAGATAATTAGATATAGTCTTAAATTCTTTATTTATCTCTATGGAAAGATGACACTCAGGAGCAGGACCACACAGAAAATGACTGGCTATCTAAAATATAAATGACTTTTTTTATGTTACTAAATTGGTCATTGACACAATGAGACAAAATACTAGGGCTCAGACTAACCACCATTTTTACTGTTGATTATTTATTGATTATTATTCAATTAATCGATTAATCATAGTCTATGAAATGTCAAAAAGTGTGAAAAACTGCCTCTCACAACCTCCCAGAATTCAAGGTGACGTCTTCAAATGTCTTGTTTCATCTGAATTAAAAGTCCAAAACCCAAATGTATTCAATTAAAAGAAAAAATTGAAAATTGACTGAATAAACGTATCAATTCTTAGAATAGTTGTCAATTGTCAAAAGCAGTTTCCAGTTTGAAAATAAGATTGCCGGGTTCTTTTCTTTGAATTGGGATAGATTCATTGTTGTAGAAATAAAGCTGAACTAGGAAATTTCGAGTAACAAAATACATCAATTAATAAAATATGCAAACTCCATGAATATATATCTGAGAAAATGTTTTTATTGTTTTTGGTTCATGACAAACTGAAACTAGTCAAGGCATATAGATAATCTTATTTTTGCTCTTGTTATTCTAATTTTGTCTTGACAGAGAAAATGTAGGAAAAAAAACCTTAACACAAAATTCAAATAATTCAACACATACCCTTTATATTAAAACTCTCAGTGTGCTCATATAACTCCATATTATGACATATTTTTCTGGTGTAACCATGTAGCAGAGGGGACCCTGCTGGGGCTTTTGACTGTGCAAATAAAACAAAATAACTAAACATTACTTCAATATCATATTACTTTTCATATAAACATATAAATATAAACATATGTACCATTAATTTTGTTTAGTCCAGCACATTTTAACACCCTTGATGAAGCTTTGCCCCATGCACATTCTGCAGAGATGAGGAGAATAAATCTATAAACATTTAAACAACAGAATCTGTGTCTTAAAAAATGCACCATAGTGTGTCCTTTAAAATGTCACTGGGTTTGCATGACCCATGTTGTTTGATGTAAATCATTTGATATTTACATGAAAGAAAGGAATGAAACAAATACAATGAAAGATAAAAAATTTATTTAAAATGTAATTATTTTTAACTGAGAACACATTTTATTTGTATGCTGCTTACAGTTTAGTAGTTGTAAGAAGTTTTATATTTCCATGTATTTCATAAATCCATAAAGAAAATATTAAAATGTATACTATTCAAATAGCAAACGTTTATGAGCTTAATTTCTTTTCATGAAGTCACACCTTTTATTTGAGGTGGCTGATAGTTTTCAGCTGATAGAAAATGACCTGTAGCATTCCTTTCATTTCAGAGCTTAATACACCCATTAATAAAATTACTACATTTTCAAAATATTCAAAGTAGCCTATTTATCTGAAGATACTTGTGGTCTTCATGTCACTAAACACATCAGGCTTCCTGTTGTCCTCGTCAGTGTTGTCATTAAATTTGACACACGTTTTGGTTTTTGTCATGTTTTCCCCTTTATCCAGATTCCTCAAGCTCAGTGATGAGAGGCCTCAGACTCCTCATCCCTTTAATGATTTCATAGAAAATATCTTTGCCTCTTGTGCCGGCTGAAATCACTTTATTGAGGATTTCCCTCATCTGGTCTTGTGTAGTTTTTAAAGCTCTCACAGAATCATAGGCCTCATTCGAGATCAATTTCTTGTCCATGAGTTTGTCCAGGATGGATCCTTCATCACTCACTCTTTCAATCAGAGCTGTGCGATGGCGATCCACAAAATGCTGGCCTAAGGCAAACAACACAAAAGCAATGGAAACAACAAAAAAGTGAAAACAAGGAACTGAAAACATGTTTAAGTTGAGGGTTAAAGTGGTGTTTAGAGCTTTTATATGAAGTCACTGCTTCTCAATTCTAATTTTTATTTTTGTATATTGTGTCTTTTAATTGACTGATGCTCTTTCTTACCTACTTCGTGATCACAGCTTTGATTTCAAGGAGATTTCAATGCTGATTAATTATGGATATAGCATATGTCACAAGACAGTACACATTTAGCTAAAGGTAGTACATAAAGACAGCACATTCATCATTTTAAAATTATTATTCACAAACCCCCCCCCCCCCCAAATAACCCAAATGAAAACAAAACAAAAAAACAAACGAACAAAAAAAACACTGACCTTTTCAAATAGTGCACTATTTCACTATTTATTCACTATTTATCTTTTTACTCATCATTGTACTTACCTTCAGTGGTGCCTGTCCTTGCACACAGTTTAGGGTTTATTTGCTCAGGTTCTGAGACATCCATCGCTGAGATTTCTACTCCCACAAAATACAATGGAAGATGATTTCATTATAATGTTTAAGATATTTCAGTAGCACTTTTTTTTTTTATCGTAAAAAGAAAAAAAGTTATGCACTGTACTGGTTAAAATGTACACAGTGTTATTGTTCTATATTTTCATCCAGAACAGAGCAGAAGAGCACAGAACAAGCCATAGACAAGATGTCCACCATGTAGGTATTTAATTATGCTTAATTTATAATAAGTTATTCTTCTTACCCTTTTCTGCAGTTTTGGTCTGGATGCCAAAGGCTACAGGCCCTCTGATGGTGAATCCAAGGTAAAAGGAAACCTGGCGCGGCTTCCAGAGGCTGTTTCGCACGTTCACATCCACTTTAATCTCTGTGCCTCCAATAGTTACATACAAGCTGTAGTTTCGTACCACCCCTTCAACTCTGAGAAGACGTTCTTGAACCCTGGGATCTTGGAAAATCTTCTCATCGCTCCAGTTGCTCCAATCTTCTGCTGCTTCCTTGTTTTGCCCAAGAAACAATCCCTCGAGGACTTTTCTGTGAACAATCCTGTTCAGACCTTCACCTTTTCCAATGAAAAACAGAGGGCGAAGGTACCTTGATCTTAAGTATGTCTCATATGCATGTTCATAAGAGTACTTCATATGCTGGACCAACTGACTGATGTCGAAGACACATTTGTCTTCACTGTTTGCAGGCCAGTATAAGAGGAGGGCTAACATATGGAGCTCAGGAGCTTCTTTTGGGCTCAGAGGCATTTTCTGTTTAAATGCAGTTAAATGTTTTTGTTTAGAGGGCAAATCTACTCCCATGTTTATTAACATTATATGAGCAAGAATGCAGTTGACGAGAGCTGTAGACGAATCATTGCTTGTACAGATTTCTTCCCAACATGTAGTTATTTCTTTGAGCTCTGATTCAGTGTATTCTCTGTCAAGACATGAGAGAACTCCAGCAGACGTCTCAGCCAGGTTTTGTTCCTGGAGGAAATCAGCACATTTTTCTTTCACGTGTTTGGGTGGGGAGTCTCCAACATACTTCCTGAAGCAGTCTGAAGTGTCTCTAGAAATGTATGAGGCATCATCTTTGTTCATGCCAGGCTTTGAATAAGTCAGATATTTATCAAAAAATGCACATTTTCTTTCAACCTCATCTCTGAGGCTGTTTATTAGATCATTAAATCTGAGGAGTTTGTTGTCTCCAAGTGATGTCAGAACAGAGGACATGGACACATTCTTTGTGAGGACCTTTCTCCAGGTTGTGTTGTGACGAACAAGAAGGTCATACAGAATATTGCAAACCTGCAGGTAACCAAACTGTCCTCTGGTGTTGAAAACATGTGAGACTTTGGTCATTCCATCCCCTTTCATGTCTAGCCCACATTCATTTTCAGCAAGTCGTTCTTCATGTTTGAAAGCTTCAATGGCCTTTGTAGCAAGTTGCAAAATTTCACTTGGTGTGGCCTTCTCTTTGCTCTTTGGATTGTTCAGATGGTTCAGATGGTTTTTATGGACTTGGCCCAGTGTATCAGCAACAAATGAATTTTGGGGATCTCTGTCTTTTGCCCTTTTTGCCCACATATCTGCCTGATTGTAGTATTTTAGTTCTATGTAATAAACACGAGCAAGTGCTTGTGGAAAAAATGGATTTTGATCAAAATTTTTTGATGCCACCTTTAAAACTGATGCACTCTGGACATTGCTCTCCTTTTTCTGAATATCTAGAATCAGTCTAGAAAATCTTTCTTGCTCGTCTTTCATCTCTGTACTACTGATTGGGTTCTCTTCTTTCTTCATTTCTCTTTTGGTTAACATGTCTTGGACAAAGTCAAGCAAACATGGAGGAACATCATCTCTGCACAAACAGGTCAAAAGGTTCCTTGCTGTGTCACTTCTGGTCACCCCTCTCTCAGCCATCAGCTCAGTACAGTGCTGTGCTATCATAGGGTGAGCCATGCGGACTCTTCTTTCAGATGTTTCATCTGGTTGGTAGGCGATGATGAGATGACTAAAGTGCTGCATTCTGTCCTCCAGAGAAAGGCTGGATGGATTCATCATGTTTGAGGAAGTTCAGGCACTGAGACTCCAGAAGATATGAACCTGGTACATAGGCATTCAGCAGAGCGAGGAAGGCAGCAAGCTGAGTCCTCAATGGTCTATTTGCTCTTTGGACTTCAGAGAATACTTCACATGCTTGTTTGACGTAATCTTGAGAGAAATTAGTTTGCATTATGTTAAAGCCATGGAACTGTTTGTGTTTATCACTGTACTTCCTGCTGTGCTCTTTCTTTTTCTCATCAAATTTTTGCTTCTCTGTGTCAGACAGTGCTCTTTTTAGGGCAACATGGTCACTCTGTTTGACTGCATCTTTTCTCACACAGCTGAGTAAAATCGCCACAGGCATGTGGGCAACTATCTTCTGTTCAGCAATCTTCTTCATAATGCTGTCTTGCAGATTTTCTAAAATCTGTTCATCGTTCAGTAACAGCAGCACAGTGTTCTGGTGACCTTGACCTCCTGCTGTAAACAGGTGGACCACCTCCTCAGCAACAATTGTGATGTCTGAGGTTGAGCCTGTTAAAACAGCACATCTGAAAGTTTTCCGCAAGTCCCACAACACCTGCATGGCCAGAGTGGTTCCCCCACATCCTGGCTGGTGGAACAGTTTAACAGTTGATATGCCAGGGTGTTTTCTTCTTTGACGAATTTGATGCACAAGTGTATCGTATCCATCTCGTTTAATTAAAGGAGTTCCAGAGCCGTCTGCCACTGCCTGTTCACTAATATGAAAGTTTAACCATTCAGGTGGGGCCCCTCTATAAAAGTTTTCCTCTGTCTCTGCAAAAAGTATTGGATCGAAATACTGTCCCTTCAACTGATTTGCATAGAGAACATCCAGACGTGACAGGGAATCTTTGAAGTCGCTCCCTACATAAACTTCCCCACCCCTAGCTGTGGAGAGAGCTGTTTCATTTGCCATCTTGGACTTTCAGCTTCCTGTAAGTTAATTAATGCCAAAAAAAAGAAAAGAAAAAAAAAGATTAGAATATTATTTATAACATTACGATTATGATCACTTAATGAGACATGATTCACAAGTTCAAACACCCAACAGTGTGTGTAGGTCACCTAAAATTCGCCAGCTATGACATCTTTTCTTACATGTTAATGAGTCACTAACACTGAAAGGGACACTTATGAGAGCTCTCATTGACATACCACATTCCACTACCTTAAGCTAGGCTCATCTCTGTAACCACCATAAATAGACCAATCTAATTTTAAATGTGTATTTTGCATACTAAGGAGAGAAAGCATAACTTTGGGTACAAGTTAACTTTAACTGAGCCCAGTTCTATGTGTAAAAACACTGGCAGAGAGAACCAAATGGTGGTTTGAGAGTTCATGTGAACTCAGAGAAGCCACTGCTGTGAGTGTGTATTTGTACCCAGCAGCCAGAGGCTTTGAAGGGGATACCAGACCAGGAATAGGGATGCTCTCTCCATAATAGATTAGAATTAAAGAAATATTATAATTATCAAATAAGATAATACGATTGTAACATTGTATTGTATTAACATGGTCCAAAACTGAACAGATGAGTGACATTAATTCTTTATTAAAAGCTTGGATTGTTTTAAAGTTTGTTTTATCTTTTCCTGCCAGTAATTTTTTCAGTAGCAATACAAAGTTTTCAGTGGCAATGTATCTTTTTTTCAGTTCAGAATTGTCACTACCACAATCAGGTGTCACTGTCCTTGCTTCAATTACAGTTAATGAATTTCAGTAAAAACTTTAGATAAAATTCATGACAATAGCATCAATCTTTTTACTGTAGCTGAAACTTCTACATATTGTTTGCAGATTATTACATAGACTTTAAACATTTTCTTACCTTTTTCCGTATGATGCACAGTTCTGTGAAGACTTGTTACCCGCACATGTCCTCTGTTGAATATTTGTGACTGGTAACTATGTACTGCATCCAGGAAGATGGTTGGAGTTAATATAGCCACAGGCCACTCCCAAGATACGTGGGTGTAATTACAGAATTTAAGGTCATACTTGAAGGTCTTTGTTGATTTCCTTGTATTTGCTTTTTAATTTATATCAGATGCATATATTTATACTTGAAACAATAAGTTAGAAAAATATGGAGATGATGAAAAAAAATCCAAGCTTAATAGCTTTCAAAACACTATTATGTATTGCACAGCATGTAACAAAAAACAAATGCACAGTATGTAATGTCTCTCAATCAAAAAATAACAAAAGCTAGTATTTGGTGATTTTGTGAAGTACACTGCCGTCACTGCAGTCAGCTTCTCCTGGTTAAGACCTTTAGTGTCAATTGCTCAGGAGGTTTTGGCACTACTGGAATTATCCACAGAGGTGTCCTCATCTCCAAAACAAACCAGTAGAACAACTGAATAAAGCCGTTTCATGTTTAAAATCAATGTTCACACTGTTCAGCTGGGACAGGATGTAAGGGATGAGCTGGGAGCTGAGCTGCTGCTAACATTTGTGAAAATTGTTTCTTTGATAACTTAAGATCCAGACATCCGGTGACAAATCCTTCATCCAGTAAAAATATATAGTTATAAAAGGAATGGGATTTAAAAAGTGTGTTGCAAAAATGTGGCTTAAAACTAAAAATTTTGACCGCTTCAGTCAGACAATCACAACGCTAATGCATGCACAAATGGGATATAAGCATAAAACTCAAAAAAATATATAAGTTGTAGAATAGTTACATAATATACCTTTAAATCATATTACTTAAAATATTAAACACGTTACAAATGGAATGCAATGGAAATTTAAGAGTGAACTCTTAGTAGTTTTGGCCATGAGAATGATAAACTAGGCGATAAGATGTGCTTGTAAGCTGTTCTTGTATTTTGCTGTAAATGCTTACAAGGATTTCCAGTAAAGGGTGGGGTCAGTTAATCTGATCTATGGAATGTTGCTGACAGGAGTTAATGCAAATGATTTATGGTATTTACAGTGAATTACTGTAATTTGATCATCTTAACTGTAAAAAACCAAATGTGCATTATGAGAACATGAAACAAAGCACAAATTTTAATGGGTTTCACAATGTATTTTCAGTTTTCTTTAATCTTGATGAGGAAACCTAACAATGCATTCACTCACTACCAGTTAATTACTCAGGTTATTGAAACCTGTTTTCAGGTTTCACCAGAGTTTGATTAGACTCTGATGAAACCCTGTGTAACAGGTTGGATCTTGTTGGATTGGATTTTATTAAACCTCTGTCACAGGGCTTTGCATAGATAATAATCATACTTCACTAGTCAAGTGGAAAGCTTGATAAAGAGACAATGAGGTATTGTGACAGCGGTTGTAGTAATTGTTTCATTATTCTAATTATTAAAAACGTTCTAAATATTAAAATAATTACAATGCAAAAAGCAGCAAACACTTACATTGGAGAAGCTGGAACATTAAACATTTGTTAAGTTTTTTTTTCATGAAAAATGACTTAAATGATTGTCAGAATAATTTCCCATTGATTTTTATTGAACTAACAAATTGACTGATCAGCTAAAAAAACATCTCTCAACACTTGTAAAATAACACTAAACATGTTTGACACCTTTGCAAGAACCTCCCAACCTACACCTCCTTTTAATGAGTACAAGTACCTCAAATGTATTTAGTTACATTATATGTTATTTTTGTAACCTTTTAACCATCTGGGAAAGAAAGCAACTTCAGGCAACACAGTATAGGTTAGCAAATATATTTTAATATATAATATTTATATTAATTTTAGCACAATGACAAAATGGCATAATTTCAGTTCAGTCTCATTTAAATCATGACAAAAAGCCACACCTTTATATTTGTTTTAATCATACCTCATATCATATTTTGCTGCTGTCATTGCAAAATAAATCCTGAAGTACTTCTTGCCCCATGAGAGGGAAACCTTAGCAAAAGTTTCTAACAGCATTGAGCCCATGGCATCCAACAGGGTTACGATGTGAACTGTATGTGAAAATGTAGTAATGGATGTGATCCTCACTGTCTTGTTAAGCACAGTGTCACAGCCTCCAAAACCATGTCAGTGCCTTTGTCTCTGGGACAAGACTGGATTACTTCACTGTCTCAAACTGAACTCAACTGTAAGGACATTATGCAACAGGCGTGAATCTACACGATTAAATTATTCAAGAAAAGCAAGTCTTGGCTAACATGGTCTGGACTGACTGTGGGAAACAACCACACCTGTCACTTGCAACAACATTTGAGAACAACGCACATTAAAAAAAACAACAGGCAGAGAAAACATCCCACTGACTCCCAAGGCAGTGACACAAACTCAGAGCCTACGAATTAAACTCAGCAAACGTCGCTGAAGTTAAAATGTTGAAATTTATAATTGAAATCTTCACATTTGACGATGTCACTCCAGCTTGTTTTGAATGCTGGAACAAAACTGTCAAAAGTCCAGTTAGCAGCTGAAAATGAAAAAATTCAATTTCAATTTTGGGAAAATCTCTTTCAAAATCATAGATGTGTCCACCTTCAAGTGAGATAACCTGTATAATACCAACACAAAGTTAGACATTTCAAGTCCTGTCCTGACACCTGTGCAAAAACCTCCTGCCCTACATCTCCTTTCATGTCAAATTGTTAGATGCCTATACGACTTCAACGCCACCACGGGAATGTCTTTCAGCTTCATGTTAAACCTTCAACCACAGTGACAGATCACACAACTCCAGTTAGCAAGATCAGATTAGCATTGAAAACACAACACTTCAAAATAGCCTCTATTGTCCACTACTGCAAAACACGCACACTTCAGAAAACATCTGATCTAGCCACAAACATGAATGTGACTATCGGAAGTAAAAGATTGTTCACTACAAACATCATGAGAAATTGCTAAAAGTCAAGCATGTCATGATTTCAAGTCAGTACACCCCAGCAGTTTGCAACTAAGTGAAGTTGGCACTTTTACCTACAATGCAGAAGCTTGTTTTTTGTGCATGAAATGTAAACTTTATTTGCCAAAATGAAAACAAAGAGAAAAAAAGTATTTTTTTGTTTTGTTTTTTTTTTTTTTTTGCTGTGCAGCTCCAGATAAATGTACGCAGGTGTGGTTAAAAAGCTTGCTCAATATATTTATAAACACCCAACTTTATGTAACTCAGACTCCTCCTATGATGGTTAAAAGTTGCAAACAAGAGCTGCACAACACATTCATCGACACACCTCATTACCTTTTGATCTCACCATTGTACAGCATTCTTGTGCAAGACCTGCCACATTCAAAATGATACTAAACTAGCTGCTGATGTGGGACATCATGTACATAAACATACCAGAGATGTTACCCAGACTATGGACCTGCCTGCATTTCACTCTACAACAGCAGCAACAACCCAAAACGATTCTTCACTCTACTCTACCCAGCACTGATACTATTCACCTCTTCACTTTATCACTTCATCCATACCCTATTCAACCATCACTAACACCTTACTTTAAAAATAAAAATAACTAATAAAACCATGGAACCTCAAGTATTCAATATTAAATAAACAGTGCATAAAAAAAAATCACAGTGTAAAAATAAATAAATTGAACAAGAAATCAATCATTGTTATGTATTTAGTAATTTCCATATTTTCATTATTGAAAATTTTATTTCAAAATGCCCTTTCAGCCAATCACAGGCCCCTAGCCTCTCTTATGCTAGCAAGCTCAGCAACTGCTACCAAATTTAGCCGGTTAGCTCATGTCAGCTAGAGCAAAAACTAAACTAAGCTAAATGAAAGGTTCGTTATCACATTAGTAATTGCACAATGATTGCTATCACTATATTTATAACAACTATTTATTCATATTGCATTTTTTTTTTTATAATTACCTTTTATTATCTATTTATTTAATATTGAACACTTTGGAGCTCCAGACAAAACTAGATTGACTGCTTATTGTTCAGATGAGGGTTGTCAGTTGCCTGATTTTTATACCCAATAGGTTGTTTTCTTTTTTTTTTTCCAGTGAGGAGAATGAGAAAATACTTTTCATGAAAACACTGCTAATGATCTAATAATAAAAGTACTGAGATGAAACCTATTTGTTTTCAATTACTCTTTAAGACTAAAATCATGGATCAACATTTCTTGAACTTTCTTCATGCTCCTAGCCAAATATTTCTAGACTCTATCCTGCTCTTGGTGCTATATGCAAGTGACAACATGTCTTATACGTACAAAATGGCAGATTATGAGTCTGTGACCATGTTTATCTTTTGTCATGATTTGGAAACTCTCTGAATAAAATCGTTTTACAAGCAGTGACCACGACACATCTGATCAAATACAACACAGTAAAACATAATATGTTACATATCAGTAAATACAATGAAATGAATATCTTTTTTTTTTTGTGTAAAATAATCACCCATAGCCGAAACAGCAAAACATAAATGAAAAGAATAACATGAATTATAAAAGAGTTGATGCATGGCCTGCTTAACATTAGATAAGCACAATGTTTTCATCCCCTTGATTTGTTTCCAGTTAGTAAAACAAAATCAGGATACGTAAAAACAACAATATATAGGCATTAAATAAATTAATCAATTTCAAAACAAACACAGTGATATATATTCAAAATACATATTTACAACCTAATAAAATGGAAAAACAAAAAACACAGTCTTATCCTTAAGGGAGAATGATACTCTTGTTTGAATGAAATTTAATTGACTGTTAGCATTACGTGCTGAATACCTTCACACAATGTCTGCCTCTTCATTTCTACTTCATCTATACCCATGTATTGGTTATAATCAGGTATTCACCATAAATACATATATATTTTAGTTGGTTTATACTTTGCAGCATTTACTAAGTTGATATGTGCTTGGTACATGGAAATCCAAATTCTGACATCATTCGTGACTGATATGTTGATATTTTATGTGCCGATGGCTACAGAGGAAAACAAGCAATGCCAAACATATATTCTGCCCAGTGATGAAGTCATGGGGCTGTGCCACACGGTGACATTGATGGGCGTTGACTTTAGAGGAGGAGGAAGTAGTGAGTTTGTGTAAAAAAATAAAATAAAATAAGGGTGTGCAGCACAGCCATATTTTATGCTGACAGAAATTTTAAACTGTCCAGTGAATAACCTGAATTAAACATTTTAACTTAAGCTCTGACCAGCAGCATCTACAGCCACCGGCAGTTGGCTTTTTTTTTTCTTCTTTTTTTTTTGATGTTTACAGATATTGAATGGACAATCCTACTGTCAAACTACTGACAAACTACCACACAGTTGCTAACATGAGTTCACTGCCTACTGAAATTCTGAGAGAGAGAGAAAAAAAAAAAGTCACTTGGTCACATACGTCTAAATTCACGAGTTGCTATTCAAAAGGTACTTAAAATAAAATGATAGAGAAATAAAATACAATGGCCTAAATCCTCCCTTGCTGATATTTTGTGCGAAATGGAAACATGCTAAAATCTGGAAGAAAAGAAATCTTCCTTTTGGTTTGTAGAATTACCAAAGCTCTTTACTGGAATTGGTGAGTGACAATCCAACATTTATGGCCAGTAATCACATCCATTTAACACTGGGAAAGACCATTACCCGCAGGTCATAGCAGTGAGTACATCTGCCTCCCTTTGCCTGACAAAATGCTCTCAGTTCAGCTCTGTGATTGATGCTGTGGTCCCAGTTTGTGTTCAGTCGGCTCAAGTTACAGGAAGGCAGCTACCGCTTCACTTAGGGTCCGGCCTAGCGAGGGATAGTCTGGACGCTGAAGGGAAAATCCACCCAGAAATACTCGGACACTGTCCTGTATCATCAATTTGATGCATATACATGGAGATCTTTAATGATGAAATGTTGGATTATACAGTTTTTGATATGATACCTAATGGCTGATGTTGTGGACGAATAAAAGAAAAATGTTACTAAACTCAGATGTGGCTTCACAGATAAACAGGACTATGAGTAAGAGAGCTAGCGCCTCTGTGAAGCTGCACTTAGTTAAATGCTAACTCCAGAAATTATCCTCAGGGGACCAGGAATGTGCGTGCCAAATTTCATGCCAATCAGTCCAACAGAGTGTTGTTTAAACTTTTAAATACAAAATGGGCCCAGCTCAATTCAAAGTATGACAGTGTTGAAGTATTTAAGGGTGGACTGTTCCTTTAACAATACCATAAAAGCATAAAGGCTTGATCTGGCCCACATTAAGTGGATGTTTTATGCAAAGAAACACATCTACTGTTTGCAAACTATTAAACCTCACCATCCATGTTCAGGCATTAAAGGACTATTGAATGTTTTAGTTAGGTTAAGACTTGGCTTGCAAAAGAGTAAAATGTAAGTTGTACAGTATAGTTGGTCTAACAAGTTTTTTTTTCCTCCAAGTTTCAAAGAATGAACATTGCGTAACGAGTATTTATTTCCTTTCCTGAAACACTTTGAATTCCTCTTCTTAAGTGCCGCTCCACTGAGCACATCCATCACACAAATTCAACACAAGAACATCAGGATCGTGTCGAAAACACCCTGACTTGTCACAATTAAAGAGCTCAGTTCTTTAGATTAAGTGATTTGTTGGGAGGATATGTTACAGTGCAGTTTTTCTACAGACGTAAATGCATAGGATACAAATCAGTCCAACACTACAATACACGGCGAGCAATACAAAAGAAAAAGAAAACGGACCACAGAAACTGTGATCGAAGCAAAAGTCTTGGTCGTTGGCACTGGGGTCGGAGTGGAGCGAGGTGGTGGGGGAAAGGGAGGAGGGAGGTAGCGGGCCTGGGATAAATGATTAGTCATACACTGGTAGATTTTTATGTTGTTGGTTCATTTTTTTGATCCTACAGCTTTGAGGACAACAAAGACGGGGGCAGAAATAGATCCACAAAGACACTCTGTACACACCAACACTGAAGTCCTTAGCAAATTTCAGAATAAAAGTAGCAACACTCTCTTTAAAAGTGAGAGCCGTTTTAAGATTAACTTGACGTGTGCGCCGGCGTCTCTCACCGTCTTCACACACAATCTCTCACAGTTGTGAAAAATTTCGGGGTAAACACAAAGTCTGCTAAGGCTTCTTCGCGGGGAAAAAAGAGACACAGTGTTCAAAAGAGCAGTTATTATAGTTTAGTTTCAACAGTCTTGCTAGCTATTGTGTTGGTGCATGGCGGGAATGGCATAGTCAGCGGGTTATGAGTCGTTTGCATTATAGATCTTTGTCACAATCTATTTTATGTACAGTTAATTAAAGAACATGGTTTTTATCGCATGCCATGTTTTTCTTTTTGACATTTTCTTCCTTATTTTCCAACTCTGATCTGCACTTTTTTATCCTTTTTTGTCTTTCATTCGAAGAGAAGAACTCACATACAAGTCAGTATTTTCTGTGCAACAAATGAAATGACAACAAACGGGTGAAATAAAGTTTAGTATTTGTCTCTTTATGTGTCACAAAACACATGTTCACGCTGTAAATATAATATCCGATATACTCTCTGAAAATATACTTTTGTATTTATTTATGTAGTCCAAAGTGGGTGTTACTTTAGTGCTCAATAGGTGTTTTTTAACTTTATTTGCTCAGAGAGACTCTGAAGTTTCAGATTAGATAAAATTAGGGTGAAAGTCTTCAGACATGGTGAAACTGAACATACAGTGGAAATTCACTCCTCTATGGGAAACGCACTGCAGATCAATATATTATTTCAGCTATATTTTCTTGTAATATATTATTTGTATATGTACATCTCTAACCAGCTCATACAGCAGACTTTCTCGCTAACTGGTCCTTTCGATGTAAAGAAAACCTATGGACTGGGTGCGTCCATGGCATAGAAATAACTTTCCCATCTAAATATTATCTGTAAATAACTATAAGTCAAATACGGGCTTTTCCTGTGAAAATCAACTTGAAATATCTTCCTCTAAAATATCAAACTTTTGTTTTTTTTGCTCTTAAAACATGATATAATTATCCGTGTAAGAGTAAAGGGAATGCATACAGAACCTCAAGCTGAGGAATAGTGACTTTACATTTGACATTAAGTTTAGTTTCAAATACAGTGACCTCATGACAATTGGTAACTTGATAATAGTTATGTTTTATGGACTATAAAAGTTAGACATTTGGGGAAATGTGCTTATTTGCTTTCTTTCCGAGAGTTAGATGAGAGGATACCACTCTCTATGATGAATATGAAGCTACATCCAGCAGCGAGTTAGCTAAGCCTAGATAAAGACTGGAAACAGGGTGGAACAGCTAGCTTGGCAAAAGCTAACAACATCTACCTACAAGCCAGTTAACTTGATATATCTCATTTATTTAAACCATACAAAAACCAAAGTGTAAAAACGGGACTAGCCAGACTAGTTTCCCTGTTTTCAGAATTTATGCTAACCCACTGCTAACCTGGTTTCAGTCGTCATCTGCGTCACAGCAAGAAGGCGAATAAGCTAAATTTCCCAACATGTCAAACAATTCCTTTCACATTACAAACACACCCGAACAAATATGCAGCTATACACTAGAGCAAGCACTGTCATAGAAATGAACCAGTCAAATGTGTGAGATTTAGATAAGTTTTAATTACTTACTTAGTTTTTTGCTAAGAATTAACTTCAGCTTTTTAAAATGTACTTTCGCTCAGGTAAACTATGTATTTACACGTTTTAGTTTCATTTTGTGTCCAGATAGAAGTTTTCAGTCAGTTTCTGACATTTTGCACATTAAAGCTGAAGTAAAAAAACAAACAAACAAATAAAGCACTGCTAAATTCTGTTAGTCATAATCATGTATCGCTGTACATGCAATATGTACCTGTCAGTTTACCTGTCAGTTCTCTGACATTTCCAGAACTTCTGAAAGAATGAAACTTTACCATTCCGCTTTGTCGTTAAGTTTTGAAGTGGGGTTTGTAGTTTCAAATTCAAATGGGTGTATAGTTTGTCTTTTATCTATAACAGCCTTGACTGACACACACACAGACACACACACACACTTGCATAAACACAGCATCACAGATTGAACAGTGTTTACAGATTACACTCATTGTGAACTAACCCACTCAGCGTTTCAGTCGAGGGTACACTTTGGCTCTCTCTCGCTCTCTCTCTCTCTCTCTCTCTGTCAATCTCTCTCTTTCTCTCACACACATACACTGTCGGTCCATCTCCAGATTTCTCTATCTGTTGTCTTTTTTTCCCACAGCTTCCTGTCTGTCCTCAGCTTGGGAAGAGGCTGCATCGCTACGATCTGATTGGTTGACTTTGTAGGTGGCTGCCTGCGTGGGTCTGAGCCATGGCAGGTGTTAGTGGGAGGAGGGGGCGTGGCTAGATGTGTGTGTATATGCATGTGTGTGTCTGTGTGTGTTAGTCTGTGTGTGTGTGTGGGGTGTGTTAGGGGTGTGAGGGGGTGGGGAAGCAGGCGAGTGATAGGGTTGGTCAGAAATGGTCGGTCGGTTGATTAGAGTGCCAGAAGTGAAGAAATCAAGGTGCAAATATCACGGCTGGGGGCCTCCACCTCACACTTTTTTAGGGGGCGGGGCCAACTTGATGATCTCATCTTCAGAGGGCTGGCGGATGATGTCTTTTCAGGGGGGAGGGGTTGGGAAAAAAAGGATAGAGAGAGAAAAAGAGAGGCAAAACTCATAAACTCATTTGTTTTTTTATTAATCTCAAATGTACTGGCCTTAGACTCCAGTTGTGATCAGGCTTCACATAGGCAGTTAAAGCCTGGACTATTCAGCATATATTTCCCTCTTCAATAGTTTTGGTGACCAGTCATTACAACATCAATATAGAGCATGCATGTTCATGTTTTCTAAATATTTAAATAGTTGATCTGTAGATCATTTTTAATGCTTTTTGGCCATGTGGTTGTTATATGTATTAGTACTTTAGACTGAAGTTAAGACAGTTTTCTGTTTAGCCACTAGAGGGCAGATATTTACTGAATTTGAAAGACCATAAAGCCAATCAGAGTCACTTCTTTCAAGTGAAATGTACAGTAACATCCAAGAACAGCTAGCATTAGCCTGACTTCTTAAGAACCGACGTTTTAAGAACATCTGCACGCTCTTGAGATTAGACACATAGGGTGTGTTACCTTTGTATTTCTTGGCCGAGGGGATGCGTGTGAGCTTGGTGTCGATCTCGTCATCCTCAGAGATCTTGAGCACGGTGGTGCGGTACTCGATCACCCTCGTCAACAGGTCCGGTCGCCGTGAAATCTCAAAGATGTGCTCGATGTATGACAGGTTATCTGCATGGGAGGTGTCGTTAGTTCACTGAAAAGGCCACAAGCTGATGTCGCATCTGATGCAAAGATGCTTCAGACCAGTTTTGGTAAAATGGATGTGGAAATAAGAAGGAAGAGACAGCCAGAAATTCTAAAGATATTTTGTTGAATTTGTGTCTCACCTTGGGCCAACTTGTCGTTCTTCTCCAGGTAGCTGAACCACTCTTTGGAGGAAGTGATGTTGTTGCTCTGGTCCTCAGGGATGTCCTCCTTGCAGGCCGACTTGAGCTGCTCCAAGTCCTCGTTGGTGATGTTTTCAGACAGGTCGCTGAGCAGAGAGCTGTACTCCGCCATGGTCTGGTCAGAGAGGCAGAGAGAGGGGAGAAAGAGAGACAGTTAGACAGATGGAATAAAACGAAAAGACTTCAGAGGGAGGCTACAGAAATTAAAGAGGAGAAAGAAACAAAGAACAGTGGCTGAAAATATCCTAATGTTGTTAAATTTTTTACTGTGCAAAGCAGCCCACCTACTTCCCAGACTCCTCAATGGAAAACAGTTAGGAAATCTTAGCTAATGACAATAGCATACTGTTGGAGTGGGATGAAAACGCACAAAGACACTCAGAACACAGTCTATCAGACAGGTCAGTCCTCTCTCCTTTTGTATGACGATCGTTGGCAGACTCTGTTGGCAGTAGGCTGCTGAAAGAGTAGGCTGAAATACTGAAGAGACAGGACAGGACAACACGGGATGAAACGCTGTCTTAAAAGGGAATGTTTAATTGTGGTGAAATTCTGTATTTTCTTTATTGCCAATAAAATCTCATGAAAAGACCAAAATCAGCAATGAACTGATCTGGCAGTGTTGCCAAATCCTGGTATAGCCAATTCATATTTACCATAGAGCCACTGAGTGCATCAGTGAGTAACACAGTTACACTGGGGGATATGTTTCTTCTTTACAATGAACATAAACATTCTGGGTTATTTTGGATTAATGCTCATAATTTGAACATATTAACGTTGAACGTATTAATCCACAGCTGAAAATAGTCCCCAACAAATACACAATTTACTCCCGTTTGAATAAGGTTTGGTAAGAACTACAATGACCAGATGTCTTGTGAAATTATTTAGCCTAAAGAGGGGATAAAAAACATGAGTTATGAGTTGCTTTTAATCAAATCAACTCAAGCTCTGATGGAAACTTCTCCAGCTATGTCTCCCTCTAGTGGACTCTTTTATGAACAGCATTTCTGTCCGACACACCAGGTTGGTATTGACAATAAAACTGAGGGGGTATTGGCTGTGGCATGATCAGTCAAGAGTTACATCCATTCTGTCTGCACTACTTCATTTTAAAAGATGATTTCAAGCAGGTAGGTATACAGATTTTAGATTTGGGGAAAAGGGAGCTACATTATTACAGTATTGTAACTGTACATACACTGAGTTGAAGTGTAATTCATCCCCTTTTATACCCGGATTGAAAACCAAACAGGTCTGTGTGAAACATCATGCAAGTTCGCCTCTTTCAGACTTTTGCTTCTCAAAGATAACCATCTGTATATACATTGCTAATTTATAATTATCCTTATTAATATATATTATATATACATGTATATTCAGTGTGCAGGTAATTCTGTTACCCGTTCTGTTATTCTGTTTAATACGATCCTGCACGTACTGATTTTAACTTCTGCAAAGAGGTAGTTCAGGGTTTGGTTTTCAGATTTCGTCCTGAACTGGGAGCAGCGGTTGGAGGATTCAGTTTTAAGACATGCAGTGGTTTTGTGTGAGGCTAGCGTTAAGGAATGAGTGTTGTCAAGATCGCAGGGTTAAGGTTATCCTCAGAAAGACGGGGTATTTATCAAGTGTGCGTGTGTGAGCGTGTAGGAGTGTGTGTGTGTGTGTGTGTGTGTGTGTGTGTGTGTGTGTGCTGGCATGTGAGTTGTTGTTCAGAAGCAGGCAGCTGGTGAGAAAGAGACAAAAAAAAAAACGCAGTGAAAAAGTGAGAGAGAGAGAGAAAAACAGACAGAGTGATTCAGACATGTTGTGAGGCCGTCTGCTCTGTTCAGCTGCGTCAAGTTTGGAAGAAGCAAAGAAAGTGTGTCAAGAAGTGAAAACAGGCTTTTACTGTCCATGGACACAAGCTCCATATGCATCTCCTTCTCAAGATGATTGTAAATGTCAACACTAACATTACTGCAGATGTGAAGCTGATTTACACAACGTGCAAAGTCACCAGTAAGTCGTGCAGGTGGAAATGTTTAGAAGAACCTCCACTGTGTCTCTGATTCACTGAAAAGCAGATTTTTGGCAGAATAGAGACAGAATGACAGATTATGGCAATTATGGCAACTGATTAATTGTCAAGGGAAATCTTAAAGCAAAGATTTCTCTACTTTCACATTTCTTTCTGGTTCCAAATGCGAACATTTGTTGATTACTTTAGTCTCCTATGATAATAAATGTAATTCCTGTAGGTTTTGGCATTAAATTAGACATGACATAGATATTACAAACCAAAAATAAATCAGACAGATAAGCACATGCCTTAATATTTCAGCTAATATTAGCTTCACTAGATTCCTTATTTTTAACATTCTTGGGCCACATGCTTGTTTTCAGTATATGCCTGGTTCCATGGCCCTAATCTGGCCCAGTTACAGCCTGATGGTCAGACGCTGCTTCCACACCTGGACCAATTCCAGCACACATACAGAAAATGCTGAGGCTGTGAGACAATGCAGAGGATAACAGCTGGAATCTGCCCGGATGTGAAAGCGTGTGGACCAGCTCTGTCTGAAGATGGAGGTTCTCGAGGAATTTGAGGATAAAAGTTGCCTAGAGAAGTTGCTGGGACAGGGTGGGCTGCCAGCGACATTATGCCACAGAACAAAACCAACTAGAGGCGCTCTTTCCAACATTTTCTGCCCCACAGCCAATTAAAGAGCTGCCTCAGGATTTCCAAAGACCTGTTTATCCCAATTATTATTTTTTTGGTGTGATTTTCCCCAGCCCTTAGTGAGTTTAATGAGGCGGCAGTTTAGCAATGTGGACGTGATTAAGGTTACTTAAGAACAGCTTTTATCTTTTTCTGTGTCACACACAGCAGCCATGCAAACCCTCCCCCTCCCGGTCCCTGGCATCCATGCAGCTGGCGAGAGGCTGCCGCTCGGTGCAGTGCATCATGGGCACTGGCACGAAGCTCCGTCTGCCTCTGATCCACGCAGTCTCATCGCAGATAAACACGCCATACAGAAAGCCCAGTAGAGCTCTGTGCTGAGTGCTGTGACCTATATAACGGAGCCGCTGTTGCCTGTAGCGACCACCAGAGGGCCCCCAGACCATTAGATACAGAAACGGCAGCTCTGCTTATTAAAGCACGAGCGTCTCACTGTGCAGCAGTATCATCTTTACTTAATCATCTTTAGCTTGCTCACAGGGACATATGGATAGGAGATGGTGCTCTATAGCTGAACAAAGCTTGAGCTTGTCGTATTATTTCCTTAAAAAGATGATAGACAACAGTGGTGGGAAAAAAAAGATTTTATGATCATTCATTAATTCAAAAATACTGTTAAATCTGCCTCCAGCCAAGGAATCCAAAAAACAGCATTTCAAGATAATAACTGTTGACTAGATGAACTGATCTGCCAGGCTGAAGGAGTGACAAAGTCTTCAAATCAGCATGTGATGTATGGGACAATGTAGAGAACCAGAGCAGATATGATAGCTAATGTAATTGTTCCAGAGGCTGATTTAAGGTCAGATTTGTTTGTCTGCTCTCTAATGGCTAATGGTGCCATTTGGTTTAGGTTTGTCTGATCCACGATCTCAGCCTCAGGCCAAGAGCACAAAGATGACAGAGCGCTTTTACTGTGTATATGTGTATGTGTGTGTGTGTGTGTGTGTGTGTGTGTGTGTGTGTGTGTGTGTGTGTGTGTGAGAGAGTGTGTGTTAGTTCAGTCTTAAATGTCACATTCATCTCCTCTCACACCAGAGCAACTTGCTCAATCAACACAAAGCGCTGCGTGGGAGAGAGCAGGGATATGCACCTTAACTCCAGTGAATAACTGAACAAGGGTCTGAATACTTCGTGTGTAAGTGTGTATGTGTGTGTGTGTGTGTGTATGTGTGTGTGTGTGTGTGTGTGTGCGCGTAAGATTCTGAATTGTGTGTGTGTGTGTCTGCAAGTACTTGCGTGTGCTCAAGTGAATGTGCGTTTGTACGCTTCCACTCATGAGCTTGTGAATTGTTTCTGTGACGGAGGGAAGCTGACTGAAAGAATGACTGTGTGAGTGTGTGTGTGTGTGTGTGTCTGTGTGTGTGTGTGTGTGTGTGTTGGTTCCTGAGCCTCCTCTCTCGACCCAGGTCGCCCTGCCTGCTCTCTGTTTTGCACCACAATGGACTGGCGCTGCTTTTGTGTACTTTTAGAGGAGAAGGGGGAAAAAAACACAACAATGGACAGAGTGGCTACATTTGGTGTTTCTCTCCCCCCACCTCCCTCACATCGCCGCCTTTAACTCTTTCTCAACCGTGAAAGATGTTTCTATTAAAATACACAATATGGGCCATGCTTCAAATTTCTAAAATACTATGTTATTATTATTCATTTAATATATTTTCTTATTTAATAATTATGCACTCTTTACTTTTTGTTCTTGTTTGTTCTATATTAAAATTATTCTGTTCTTTGATTTTAAGCTCTAACTATGTGATCACCTATATTATATTTCATTTATACTGTGCAAAAATAGAAACTAGTTACAGAAATACACTTATTCCATTCTTATCACTTTTTATTAGTATTTTTTAAATCAGAATATAATTACAAATAACCTGTTTGATTCGTAATTACAAGAATCTTTTTCAAAATTATAAATGAGTATCTCACAGATATAAGGAAAAGAAATTAGTACTTCTTGGATAGACAAAAAAAAAAAAAATTTTAAATGATAGTTTATGATTAAAGATTTTTTTTTTTTGACAGAAATGGTCCTCCGTATTTATTACAGGTGTTCTCACTCTCAACTCTTTCTGCTGAACGTAAAGAAATAACAGTAGATGATCAAATATTGCTCTTATGTCTTTTTTTGCTCACCATATAAAACAGAGGTGATCTCACCGACAACTTTGTTTCTGTTGTTAGATGAAAGCCGAAAACTTCAGTGAGCAGTAAATCTATGCATCATAAATACTACGGCAGGAACCCCTTGGTAGTTGCATCAAACTCTCTGTCGAATCAACATCTATGCAACAGAGACAATAATATGACAATAAATGAAACCACCTGCACTGCACAAACGGCTATACTGAAAAAATGATCAAAGAGAATCAGCGGCCACGGAGAGATAGTTTGTTTCCCAACCGTTTCCGTGAAGGCTGACTACCATGCATCTGCATTTTGTAAAAAGTGTAGCCATGCAAGGTGACGACTAAGAGACATGCGCTAATTTTGGTTTATCTGCAATACTGTAGTCATGCTCTAAGTAAAAGAGTCTGTGAAATCCCCTCTAACCCCCCCCTCAGTCTCTCAGGGACGAGCCTGACACTGCTTCCATACATAGAGACCCACTGTGCTTCACATTCTCATGAACACAAACATGCTTTTGTCTCCTCGTTCCTCTGTCTCTGCTGCCTGTGTGTGTGTGTGTGTGTGTGTGTGTTAAAATGTGAGAGAGACAGAGTGAAAGAGCTGTCACTGAAATCGTAATTACAAAGTATTATTCAGCTATATATTAAATTGACATCTGAACAATAAAAGCTTAGACGAAAGAAAAAAAAAAACAGGTTTTTGGGACAAGTGCAAACCACAAAATGAGAAAAACAAAAACACACACACACACACACACACACACACACACACACACACACACACACACACACACACACACACACACACACACACACACACACACACACTCTCAGGAGAGACACAGGTTTCTGTATGGGCATTGTTTTCAATTATCCAAATGTTATTTGTATAACAAAAGACTCTCCATTCCATAACAGTATATCTATTAACGGTGTATATGTGTTGGCATAAATACGCTAGTTTATTAGTGCCAAAACATTTTGATGAGCAGTAAATTAATCATTGTGATCAGTCTGCAAGTGAAATATTTGCACTTGCAAAAAGCAGGTGTTCGCGCTCAGTGTGAAATCTCTCTTCTCTCACAGCTTTCTCTTGCAATTCTGGACGGTTTTAAGCACTTGGAAGAGCTGAGTAACAACGTAGGTCTGTAGCGGACTTTTACAGACCAAGTCTTCGCAGGAGTAGCTCAACATTTTGAGGATTACACTTTCAAGATTTACTTGAAGAGAGTTAGACCTTCCGTGTTTAATAAGAAGCTATAGCGAGCAGCTGGCTATCTTAGCTTACTTTAGCATAAAGTCTGTAAACAGAGTGGAAACAGCCAGCCTGGCTAAATATAAGTACAGCCTCTTGTTGACAAGTCTGCCAGCTCCAACTAAGGAATTAGTTCATTAACCTGTGATCATAACGTGGGTGGAATCAAGATGTCAAGACTTAATTAATAGCAAGTGTAAATACAGAGGTATCAGATGTTATTATGTAGATTATGTGGCCTGATATAGATCACGTGAAAAGAAGTCATAATATGCCAACTAAAATAAAACAAATTTTAACTTGAATTTCAAGAACTGCACTCATTTTTTTTAACACGGGCGGCAATAAGCAAGCCACAACACTGAAGAAGAAAAAAAAAGTTTGTCCAGATGTGAGGCACCGTTTGTAACGTCTTAATATCTCTCATGTCCACGAGTCTAGAGATTGAGTTATTCCTGCTCTCTCAGTAGCTTTGTTGTTAATGAACTTCTGTAGATTTCATGGTGTAAATGGAAGCTGAGCTGTCTGAGGACCGCCTCTTCCCCTGCGTGACTAAACTGTTAACCCCCCCCCATCACCACCTCCACCATGGTCTGCGTTACATTGTGCGATCAGGCCATTATCCCTCCAGACAAGACAAGACTCTCCTCTTTGTCCCTTTAGTTTTCTTTTTTTTTCCTCCTCCTCCTCTTCTCTTTTTCTATTTGTCTCCATATCTGAGGGCATGTACAGCAACATGCAAGCACGACCATACGTCCACACGATTTTGTGCCTCAGAGTAGACACAGCAGCAGTTGATTCATATTTTCTATCGAGCGCTTGAATGCAGCCCTCACGCAGTGTGTACAAATAAAGAAAATGTCAGGTACAAATGTGGAGTATTATGGTCTGTAAGCTTTGACAATATCTGCTACATCCTCGAGCAGTGACAGCAGATCAACTCTTCTTTTATTTTCCATTACATGCCTCATATTTCAGTAATGATGCTCAACCTACTGAGTGCTCCCCTTTGTTCAGATCACACACACACACACACACACACACACACACACACACACACACACACACATACATGTACGTATACCACAACCACCAAAACTCCATTCACCCTCCACACCAATGACGTTGCCGTGGAAACCAGGCCTGGCTTTGCCTTTAGGCCGGGAGACTGTTACCTAGCGACAGGGCAGAAAGCACCCCCCTCTTTCCCTCCCCTCCTCACCTCACCTCGCACCCTCCCCACCCCTTTCAGAGTAAAAGCCCCCACAAGGATGATTGACAGGTACAAAAACTCAAACCAGCTGAAATAATTAAGAGTTAAGTCATATTTTATTTTCTTCACTTGCTTACCTAAGATTTTTAGTGTATTTGATACAACACACAAAAGAGTGTCAAACATTACAATACACACACACACACACACACACACACACACACACACACACACACACACACACACACACACTTGTGAGTACAAAGGGACAATGTGAGGTTGCTGATCTCTTCGCTGCAACATTGTGACAGTCATATGATCAATAGACGTGCTCGCGCACTCTGCAACTCCTTCCTCTCCGTCTCCCTTTTTATCAACGACACACAAACAGAAACACACTCTCCCTCTCCTTCAAACACACAGACATAAAGAAACACAACGCTGGCCAACTGTGCTGGACTTCAGCATGGAGAAAAGCCTTTAGATTTTACCATGGCAACAAAACCACCGGGGTAGCAGCTCAAAAAATCTCTCTGACAGAGATCTGGAAAGAGGAATAGACTCTGTTGCACTGTTTTCTACACAATGCACCCAGACTTTGTGTGTCTGGTTTTCTTTTGGAAGAGCCCTCTGCTTCCTTTTTACCCTCTTTCACTTGCTCTTCTTCTCCATCCCTCCTTCCCCTCACATTTCTTTCTTTTGTTGTTATTGCGGTGGTCTTCATACATCTTTCTCAGGCTCCCCAAACTCTGTTTGAATTTACGATCAATCACTACACAGACTCCATTAAAAGAATTACTGTAAATACTTAAAATCTAAGTTCAATGTTTAATGATTACACTGTAGTGTTGTCTTCTAACTTTGACAGCACACACACACAGTGAGGTGCAGAGCGGTGCAAAATTAAAACATGTTGCACAACTCTTTTCCAGTACACCATGCTTTATTCATCAAATGTTTTAGGGTGTCTTGCCTTGTTCAGGGTTGTGGCTGAAGTTGGTGAAGGGAAAATGAAAGTCCTAAAAGAAACAGATCCTCTTTGTGTCTCATGCTGTGAAACAATCCAGCAACCATGCCTCATAAACCTGACAAAGTGGTGGTACTAATGCACCAAAGTGTCAAAATAAATGTGGAAAAGACTGACATTAAATACTGCACGTCCCCCCCCCCCCCCCCCTCTCTTTCTTCTCACTTTCCCTTTGTCCTCTTCTGTCCTGTTCCTTCACATTTTATTTGGCGAGGCAGAGCGTACAAGCAGTTAGTCTCTGTCTCCTTCATTAAATCTCTCATTAAATATACCCTGACCTTTCAGAACCCATCCCTCCTCTCTCTCTATCTCTCTCTCCCCCTCTCGGTATATTTTTCTATTTCACTCAGATGGACTGAGAGGCAGAGAGTAGGAGTCCCGCCCACTCTCCATCTTTAAATCTCCCATGAAACTCACCTCGACTTCACAAAAATCTGTTTGGCTCTCCATGTATGGCAATATCTATTCTAAAACAACATAGCTCTTATTCCAAAAATGAATAAAAAAGTAAAAATTATATAATTACCTGATGTAATATTTCTCTAATTCAAGCAATGTTATTTCAAAAGGGATCACAGTTTGAATGATGGTAAATCTCTTTCTCTCATATGATCTATCCCTCTCTTTTGCCTATATCCTCTCCTTCTCTCTCAGAATATATCTTTAGTCTTGCAGGAGCTGCAGTAGGTGAGGGATCAGAGAGTGGGAGGCTGAAGAGCTCACAAGTTGCAGGCTGTTGCAAATGTCCGCCTCCAAAATCTACCTCTCAGGTCAGAAATCTCTCCCACCCAACCACAGATATAATTTTGCATCTCTGAGCATTAAATTAATTGCCTTTTTCTTTCAGGCATTTCACTTCAACCCACATTGGCTGATTTGCTGTTTTTTTTTCTTTTCACATATTCGTGCTTACTCATTATGAAACCCACTGTAAAACAAAAATTATGCGGTAAGGAATGTGGCTACAATGATTCTGAAATTATCTGGAATGAGACTCCGTGGCTGCTTCTGGTGTTAGGTTACGTTTAAATCTGCTGTTGCTGTTGGCCCGCTGCCTAATGCAGCAGAACTGTATTTACTGAAGTGTCTGCATACGTTAGTAACAATGAGTAATGGCTAACACAAATATTACAGCCAAAGGAGATAACTTAGATAACATGTTGTAGTTAGCCATGCATTTTATTACATTTATCAAGACTAATCATGCAGTGAAAGTCTTTCTACAAACTGTTAAGTATGTTAGTGAGTGCTGGTATTTCCCATGCATGAACAGCCACACAGTTAAAAACAGTTAAATCCATTACTCATAAATGCTATCTGTGAGTGCTGGCATCTTCGTGTGCTATCGATTTGACCAGGACCATGGGCACAGTGTATCTATAAACCTTGAGCTCAGTTTTATGGCTAACAGTTAAATCACATTAAAAGCAAAAGAATTCATCCTGTTTTTGGCTCTCTACTTCCTCTTGAAAGAAATATATTACATTATATATTCACCAGGTGGTCAAAAACACGCCTCCAAATGAATGCTAATGTTGCTCTCTGTCTGCTGAGTGAGTAAATAGGCAACTGTATGCTAACAGCTTTATCATATCAACTTAAAAAACTCAATTTTTGCAGGTTTAGCACTGTTGAATACCAGGGTACTGAGTTCCTTGTTTAAACAACAGCAATGTATTGGATGTGGTTGTCAGCTACAATTGACAGAAACTGACTCAATGTATATGTTGTAACAGCTAATGTCACAACCTGAACCCACCAAACTAAAACTTCCTTTTGGTGTAACAGTTAGCCATCGTTTTTTTAAATGAGGAACTGCTTTTCTCTCATTATAAAATTACGATTAAATGATATGTGGTTCCCCAAGTAGATATTTAGCACATTATTAATCCCAAAGGGAAAATGCAAATATCTAAACACACCTGAACTTACACTATGTTGTTAGTTCGTAGCAATGATCCCTCTTGTGGGGAAGCTAGTTTTAAAGATGTTGAGTTTCATTCCTGCCAGTTCCATTAGTTATGTCAAAAGTACGATTTAGCAGGAAGGAATGCTCTGACTTTACTGCCCACTATTAACTCACTGCAGTGATAAATGGACATAAACTTCATGACCTTTCTGCTGAAGAGTTTTTCTTCCAAAAGTCAAGGTGTAGTTCCTGGAACAACCAAGTGTCTCTTGACAGACCCTGAACCTCTCCCTGCTCACACTCTTGATTTAGGCAGAAAATACACAGAGTGTAGCGTCAAACAAATCACACTGTGTTTAAACCACTGCAGAATCTGAGTGGCTCTCATGCAACAGTGGACATTGATCACAGCTCAATGCCGCAGGTGCAAAAGCATTCCAACCTGCCTCCCTGCAGGTTTCTTGTCCGACAGCAAACAACAAACAGACGCCCCCTGTAGACGGCGACCGAGGAGGAGGAAACACTGTCCAGTCACTGCAGGCATCGACTAGCCCTCGCTGCACATCGCCATGAAGCAGCTTTATCCACTGCTGCTACACCGCGGCATCCTGCTGGGCAACAGAATGACACCACGCTGTTAGTGTGCAGCTGTGCCTCCTTTTTCATTTTTACTGAGGTGGTTGGGGGCAGTTAGAGTTTTGATTCTCTGTCTGGGCTTATTTTGGTTCCTGTTTGGTCTCTGGCAGTCAAGCAGCTGCTGCAAAACTTCTGCCTCTGGATTGTCCCACCAGTTTTCAATAAATGGGGCAAATGCTGCAGTAAAAGCACACATGCTGACTGCATTGACATGAGGGTGAAATTTTGTTGAGATTTTTATAGTACTAAGATGGACTGGGCACTGCATTTTTTTGTGTCAGAATTTCTGAAAACTCCATCTGCTATCTAAATAATTTCTTGACAATCACAGCTGCAGAAAATGATTTGCTTGTGAGGCTGGAGTGCACGCATAGAGTCAGCTTTCAGCCCACAATCTGCTGACTTAAATCAGGGAGCCTGATTTATGTTTGACCTTGGTGCTCCCTTAGAGGAAACTCTTATAATGGCTGCACTCCATTTGGCCGTGCAGTGTGCTGCTTACTATGTCGCGGGAGGTCTGGGGAAATGGCAACTCATACGGCTGCAGGTATGATGCTGAATCATTATCAGCTGATACTCAAACAGCAGCAGGTAACTGAGATGGGCTTTGAAGTTGTTTGAGGTGGAGCTACCTTTAACTATTTCATATTGCAGTATGACAAGGAATCATATTAAATTCATTATATTTTTGCTTTAATATCTGAATCTCTAAAGCAACTAGAAACTATAGCTTTATAAAAAGGTATAAAATGGAAATAATCAAGTAAATTGTAAGTTCCTGCAGGTCTGGTAATGCACTTTCAAGGCCAGCTATTATTATAATTTTGCTGACGCAATTTCTAATCATCTCAAAATATAAAATGGATACAGTAATGGACATATTATGATTTATTCATACCATTGATGAGCTAACTTAGCTAATTTAGTCTGCTAATGCTGAAGCACTCAGTGAGACTTTTTATCTACAAACAGATGTTCCATTTTTCAAAATGTGAGATGACATTTATGTTGCTTGTACAGTTGTCATTTTCCACTGCTATTCGTAATGCTGCCATCTGTTACGTGCATTCACACACACACACACACACACACACACACACACACACACACACACAACACAAATTAAAAGACAATCTTGCCATCGAAAGGTCAAACACAATGCTCCAAGACTGTGCCATCCGCCCCCGCTCCGCATCCACATCACTCTCAACTAACGTGGCTTCTTCCTCCTCCTTTGTCCTCCATCATCACCCCTCTCCCATCACCTTTCACTTTCATTCTTAATAAGTTCTCAGGCTTTGAAGTCGTCATCATCACAGGAGCATCTTGCTGCAGGGAAACATTAGAATTGATTTCTAACCATTAGTCTTACTTTGATGTGTCTCTCGCAGAGAACATTGCCTATGTACACTTGCCAAATAAAACACCTTGTGTAACACCATCTCTCCTGTCCTTTCCAATCCTTCAGCTGCTTTGCTCTCTTGTTCTCTATTCCTCATCCTCTTTCTGTAAGTCCTACTGTTTCTCTCTCAGACGCCCTGCCTTGGAAGAGATTCCCTGCCCATTACCACAGCATTAACCCTCGTCCAGTCGGTCAAGTTCCATCAGCCGCTCCCGTCTCATTCACACCACAGGCCTGGACAGAGAAAGGAGGGATGTGGAAGAGTGGAGGGAGTGATATTGTGCACAGGATTATGGGATGAGAGGGGGAAAAGAGAGGGATGAGAGGGGGATAGATGACAGAGAGGAAAGGGACCAAGAGAAAGGAGGAGGCTCGGTCCGTTTCCTTACAGACGGCCTTGTACCCAATGAGGCAGCGAGTACTGCCAGCACTTATCAGTTCAAAAGCCCAGAGCGAGAGAGAGAGCGGGAGAGAGGGAGGGAGAGGAAAGGAGGAAGCGCTAATCTGGGGAGAAGCAGTGAAGCGCCGGAGAATATAGGCCACTGGCCCATTTTTCATTGAGGAGAAAAGAAGATTTGCTGTGTGTAAAAATAGTGCTGTTGATTCAAATATCTCCATCTTTTTTTTTTTTTTTTTACAATCCATCAATGTGTATTTAATTGTCTTTACACATGATTTTCTCTATGATTTGATTTGATATGATTTTCATCTTCTTTTGTGCGTCCTCATGACGGTTACCTTGTCTGAGAACCATGAATATCTGAGCAACATTTTAATGAAATTCATCCAGTAGTTTCTGAGCTATCAAAAAAAAAAAAAGAGTGTACATGGGTTCTCAACCTCAAAAATCTAATCAGTTCGGAAAAAGGAGGCAAAAATTGGAATATTACAGCAAGTTTCTGTCTGGACTAAAGTGGTAGCCCAACCAATAGATCCCTTCCTCCATGCTATTGTGGATGTTGATGTTCTATATTTAAGTTATCGTCAGTAAATCCCAAGAAAAGACAAAGCTACATTTTCTATGTAGCAAAAGCCTGTTACAGCTTATTCATCTCTGGCTTACAGCTCAAAAAACACATTAAAAAACACCAAATGTGTATTAATTTCAGATGAAAATAGTCCCTATCAAATGCACAATTTACTCCTGTTTGAGTAACATTTGCTGAAAACTGCCGTGCCCAGCTGTTTAATTAAGCTAAAGAAACTATGGGTTTAATCTTCAGTAGGCAAAGGGCTGTGTGAAAGTATTGTAAGTGGCAGACAAACACATTGTAGATTTTGACCTTGTCATGCAATTCATGGACAAGACATCCTTAACATGCTCTGGAAAAAAAATAATAGAAGATCCTGTAATAATGAATAGAAGCTTCAAACAAGCCTCTCAAGTCAATCATAAGCAGCAACTTCTGGGGCTCAAAAATGAAGCCAACACAGAAGTGCCAGAAAATGCAGTTCCCCGAATGACCACTAGGGTTTAAATCCCCAAAGACTTCAATGTTGAAATGCCCAACTTTACGGAAATAAACATGTTCTGGTCTCTAGAGCTAATTTCCCCCTTCATGACAACTGTGCAGGTGGTGAATTTTTATATAACTCACGCTTAAAGATGGCGACGACGGAGCAGCCTCCTCTGAGCTCTTCAGAAACCTGTGGGTGACGTCATGGTGGCTACGTCCATCTTTATATACAGTCAATGGTCAGTGATGATTTTAGGAACAAAAAGGGAAATAAGCGTAATCTAAGACATTCTTCATAGACTAAAGTCTTTCATTAAATCGACGATCAAACCTTCAAAGGCTCCCATGAACGGAACATGATCATTAGCTGAATGAAGAGCTGATTACAGCTTTGTGCTTTTTGAAGAGGTCTAATGGCGAAACCTGCTGGTTGGCTGCTAAACCTGTTGTTTGGAGAAAAAAAAACAAACTACGTAACAAGGCTTTGCACCCTCCTCAGCGAAGAGCTCCTTGGATTTAGTTTCTCCTACAGTAAGCAGAATTTTGTTGTAAAGTTCATATAATCTACTTAATGCAGCTCATTTATTGTTGCACAGGTAATCATATTTATATCCCACGTGAGTGTGTATCTACACCTGAACTTGTATTACGTTTATTCTTGTGCCTGGCAATCTTAATACTTTATACATTCAAACATGTAATTGCAATGGATTATGTGTATTTTTCTGTTTACATGTATGTTGGCGTTTTCCTCCCTCTCATTTTTCTCTTATAGAAGAACAGCATCAGTGAGGAGTTTGTGTAGGCAGTGGCAACAATCAATCCTTCCAAGTGACACACAAACACAAAAACACACAACATACTCACACACAGTGTGGGCACTGTGTGGATGTGTCCTGCATACAGATGCCCCTTATTTTTTTGGCACAAGCTTGGGTAAAGCCAGAGGGTAAAGGTCACCGAAGGAGAGAGAGAGAGAGAAAAACACCACGGGAGACTTTCAGCAACTAAATTGAAGTGTTTCGCTGAGTGAACACGGGAATAAATACAAAATGTGAAAGTGTGAGCATGAGTGTGTGTTCAAGAATGAAAAGAGTCCAGGATCTGTTGCTCAGTAGTGGAGGAGTCTGAGCAAAACGTGCTCTTCTGTACAGATGGGGACTCATTCATTAGTAAAACCAGATGCTGTCTTTCTCAAACACACAAACCTGCACACATTTGTGCACACGTGTACACTAACAAATACTGTAGACAAAATGCACGCACACAGCCAACAAAACACAGGCAAGATATTTGGAAAGTATCTTCACCTCCCTCTCCTCTGTGATTCATAGCAAAATAATGAATATATCAGAGAAAATCTGGATTAAATTGCTGCCTTTGAACCAAAACTAATATGACAACACATTAGATCTGTATGAAATGAAACATTTAGATCTGCCAAGAGCTTAAAATGATGGGAAAACAAGATATTTCAAGGAGCTGCAGACAGTGTTTTCGTGTGCCGTGGAGACCTGGCTGTGACTGACCAGCGGAGGCTTTACTTCCTGCTGTCACCATGGACACACTTCCTGGCCCCGGGTATAGGGCAGCGGAAAAAACAGCAGCAGCCAGGGGAGAGAGACAGAAAGAAAAGGAGAGAGAGAGAACGAGCAGAGACGGGGATGGGTGAGAAAGGGAGAGCAGAGGGGATGAAGGGAGGAAAAGAAGGGGGGAAAAAAAAAAAGCAGCAGCTGGACTTGCCATCGGAATTAAAACCGGAGCTAATCCCCTCTGCTTTGTTCAACACTACCCTCTTCCTCTTCTCTCTCTAACTCTCCCCCTCAGGGATCGGCTTCATGGAGAGACATTTTGCAGACAGTGGCTCTCATTTGTCAAACTGTACGGAAAACACCTCAAACTCGTCCACAGGAACATGTTTAGACTTTGAGTAGCACCTTTGTTGACAACATACAGGCATTATTAGCCGGACTGAACAGTACAGGATGCACCGATGACACAGTACATGTGATATTCTTGGCTTTCAGGTCTTACTGTGAATAAATACTGCCAGGTTATGACTTTAGTAAGTTGATATGGTGAACATATGGTGAGCAAATACAAAGCAACATTAGCATTCACTTGGATTTGTAGTTTTGGCCACCAAATGAATTTAAAGGTCCAATATTGAAGAAACTTTTATTATAAAGCAGGTCTAGGTTCTATATTAATACTGTGAAAGCATCAAACCCTCAGTCCACAGAGAAATGCACACAGCCTGTATTCAGAAACTGAGCATTAAAACGAGCTGTCAGGACTTCTGGAACTTTGTGGTGTCACAACAAAGCATCCACTGCTCTCAGCCACGCCCACCTGCACCCAGCATCCAACCTTGCAGGATTTGGTTTCTCTGAGTTTTTACCTGAAATCTGCCATGATTTTATTCAATCACCCAGAAAACAGTCAGCCAATCAGAAGAGAGGCTCAGAGTCTCTCTCCTGATTGGCTCACTGGCCTGTTGTTGCTAGAGCTCCAGGGAAAAGCCTGAGAGAGGAGATGTAAAACTATACTGAGATGGTTTTTGGTTCCGAAAACCAAAAATATATCTTCTTATGGATATCAACACTTCAAATAAAACACACAAAAAATTGAAAATATGGGACCTTTAAGTGCAAAATAAGTGCAGGTTTATGGGAAGTTTTTAGTAAAAAAAACAAACAAACCCCACAATGTTTTAGTTGCTGATTGATATCAGTCAGAAAGCCCTCGTAAGGGTCTACGTTAAGGATTTCAGTTCGAGGACTTGTTGCTGCAAACATAATCACAAACACATATGTGGGCTACGATGGAATTTATACCCTTCTGTATTGCAGCTGATACTGTGAATACCTCACAGTCTGCACGTCTGCACAAGGGCTGATAATGTCTTTAACTGTACGCATGAATAGCTGTACAGATGTGAACAGCTGCATGTGCCACACACGTGGATGAGCGCTCTGGTGTGAGCGAGAGACACAGAAAGAAAGAAAGAAAGAAAGAAAGAAAGAGAGAGAGAGAGGAGAGAGTGTATTACTCCATCCGCTGTCACTGGAGCTGCCTTCTGCTTAATCTAAATTCTAAATGGCAAACGGTTCATCGTGGCTGCAGGAAAAGACCAGATGGTCGTGACTAAAACCAGAGAGGGAGAGAGACAGGGAGAGAGAGAGAGACCAGATGTGATGTGTAGAGATGCAGGAAGAGACTGGCTGCACGAAAGGAAGAGAAATAAATAAGATTGACAAGGAGGAGATGAAGGTAAATGGGTTAAAGCATGTGCAGAGATACCAGGAGTGAGATATGTATAAACAGGCACACACACACACACACACACACACACACACACACACACACACACACACTTCCTCTAATCAAACCTGTGCATTCTGGGACAAACCCTCACGACCGGGTGACCCCACAGTGGCAGCGGTCAGGCCAAACGAGACGGCAGCAGCGCGCAGTCATGCAACGCGCCGCTGCGCCGCCGAACCGCCGTCAGGTCTAATTCTAACTAATCCATTAAAACCCTGCCTCCATGCTGCTAAGCTACTGTAAGCAAGTCAGTAACCTTCAGCACCTGGGAAGGCAGCACAGTCATTACAAGCCATTTATGCTTCAAAGTAGTTTTAAGCTGCTGGTGCCGCTATTAGTAATGTCATTTCCTTGTGTTTTGATGATGCAGGCGTTGCTCACTGCAGCTTTTAGAGAGATTCTTCCCAACAGAGGTCCTGCGCTCCTGAACTGAAACTAGTTCTGTGAGCAAACCTCTTCTAAACAACCATAAAATATCAATTTCTAACTTGTGAACTCATTAACTACACCAGCCTTTGAGGATACAAAGGTGCATTGTGATGTTCGCTAGCCTCTTATCAATGAGCAACCGGAGAACAACAACATCTACAATGTTTGAAAAAAAAACTAAATATGAAAGTCTGGAGCTTTCACCCACATCCACACATACCATCATCCACAGCAGATGGATTTCGCTCACTTGTCATGGGGATTTCATGGACTTGCCTTTCTCCATAACAGCTGGGCTGACTCCATCCAATGAAGAGGACCAAGCAGACTTTAAGTCAGCATTGTTGTATTACAGGAGATTAATGTGCTTGTCTCACACAATGGGGAGAAGGTGCTGTAATTTCACACTGAGGCTGAGCAAATCACATTCCTCCTTTGAGAGCTGTACATTATTAAGATAACAAATCTTCACGCTTCTCTTACACGCAAATTGTGTTTATCTGCATTTGTCAGATCCTGCACAAGGTGAAGTGAAGTGAAGCAGACACTGAGGAGTCATCAGCTGACTGGCACATAACAGCATGAACGCAGCGAGCACACCGACGAACATACAGCAAAAACAGAAGAGAGTAGCCGTGTGGGCAGATCCGCTGCCTTCACATCCACTGTGTGTTTGTAGAGGATTATCTGACATAAATCCCAATGATAAATAATCAGAGAACAGGTATATCGCATGGACTGTGCTCTAATCTGATAGCACTGTAGTGGAATGATATCATGAGCTGCCAAGATGTGGTTTGTGGCCTGTGTACATTGTTCGGCCACAGGCTGGAGAGTTAAGACTGCCTCCAAACATCAGGCTTGATGTCAGTCCATTGCATCATGCAGACCGGACGCACATCCCTCGATGGCGATAACACGATACAGACATCTGAGTTCGTTCGTCCGTGTTCGCATATCTGAGGTTCCAGAGTTCAGATTTTCTCAAAAGAGTGATTTTGAATCTTATGATACAGCCATAAAGGGAAATCATCCTGATTGCTTTCCTCGTATAAACCATTATGTCATGCTCATATGGTACTCCAAAGCTCGAGTTTGCAGCCAATTGTGAGATTTTATATTCAGTTTTCTTAAAACATAACACAATCTGGCATTTCTCTTGACTACTTTCACTTATTTCCACCACAAATAAATTAATTTCAAGAATTATCTGGAACAAAGTGTCATGTTGCGTTGGAAGAGCCGTGGGTCCTACTTCATGACACTGTCAACCGTTTCATTAAAGTGTTCGAAACAAGTAAATGGACTGGAAATAAGTGGAATCATCACACCTCACTGCCCCCCTTCACCTAATGAGATTTTAAGACTGAATACATGATTAAACGGCTACTTTAAATGTACAATTATCATTGAAATGCATTAGACACGACTCAGAATATTCTTGACTCTCATGCACGGTGACAGTTTATGTTCACAACAGCACATAGAAATACTGTAGTGTGTCACAGCAGTGGTGGTAGGAGCCAGATATGAAAAATCATGGAAATGTATTTGTGTCGTCGATGCTTCATTAGCGTTTGGGCTTTATGGAAGATAAAAATATCTTTGTGCCTCTGGGAGGAGAGAGGATGAGGAGGGGAGGGGCTGGGTGTGTGTGTGTGTGCATGAATGTGTGTAGAGATGAAATGAGGATGGAAGTTCTTTTTTTTTTTTGCTGTGAATGTGTGTTTCTGGTCTGTTTGTGTGCGTTTGTGCACGAGCGGCATCGTTTTTTAAAAAAAATAAAACTTCCAGGCAAAAAAAAAAAAAAAAAAAAAAAAAAAAAAAATTGTGACAAAAGGTGCAAATCATGAGCTGACGTCAGCCTCTCCAGACATCCCGCTGTGAAGTCAAGTCAAAAATATCTCTCCACCTCATCTCTGCCTCCTTCACTCCGACGCTCTTCCTTGCTGCTCCCTCATCAAAACCACACTGCAGGCTTTTGTGAGCATGAATGCAGCAATGCATGAAAACGAGTGAACTCTAGTTGGTGACCATGGGACCAAAAAAAAAAAAAAAAAAAAAAAAAAAAAAGCCACAAATAGAAACACATCTTTCTGACCTGCTCTGGCAGTTGCACTAATTTCAGACCCATGTGCTTCACCGTGTGGGAAAATTATGTTTTTTTTTAAAGATGCTGAACTATCTCAGCCCTGGATACCTGAAAAACCAGCATATATGTCCTGATGCAGACTCATCCACAGTCCAAACCTCACCCACATTACACCAAACTCAGCCAACACAAAGACAGACAGATGGGTCAGCGGAGAGACAACCCAGGAAGGAAAACAAAAGACATACAGTATGTCTGCACATGCATAATGCCTAAGCTGTGATCCATGAATAATAATCATGTCATTTGGTAATGATTATGTTTTATTCCATCAAAAGTCCTGGTGTGTGTTACAGCAAGCTCACAAACTTAATAACGCATGTGAGGAGTTCATATTAAACAAAAAGGCAAAGCGTGTTCATGCATTCATTTGCTGGATTGCTGGACTGCAGGCCTCTTGCAATGCTAAGAGAAGCACTTAGTTCAAATGGATTTACATCCAGCCGACCAATCTCACACTGTGAGTGTGCTACGCTCACCATGTCACCAACATAAATGCTGCAGAAAGGCGACGTATTCACCAACTATGTTTTTGGAACTCATCATGAGGATGATGCTTTAAGAAAAAGGAAAAAACCTTTAAGTCTCTGTGTGTAAATGTTCACAGCGCACTGAAATAAATGGAAATCAACAGCTGCCTGCATGGTAGGAAATTAAACAGATGAAAAAGCAGTGTTTTAAGGAGTAGTCAGCAATCGTGTTAAATATTTTGCTGCCATCTTATGAAAACCCTATTGCACCACACCACTGCATTTTCAGAAAATACAATTCTATCCAATGCAAACATCAGCTTTGCAGCTAATTTTTTCACTGAAAATCACGTTTCCACTATTCAACAAAATAATCAGGAGTATGAATTTTGCCCTCAACTGTGCAGCTCTGCTTCAAAAATAAGTGAGTAAGCCAGACAGACAGGTGGCCAGGTAGTCAGGCGGGAAAATTAAGTAAGAGCCAAAAACATTCAGACACAGTGAGCCTGCAGGGAAACACTGTCAGAGCTTTTGATTGGTTGTCCAATAATCAAGAAAATCAGACAGGAATCTGGCTACTTTCTTGTGATCAGCTGATGACGTGTCCGGCTGCGTGTGTGTTTGTGTGTGTGTGTACACGGGTATGAAAAGACAAGCAGAGGGAAAAAAAAAAAAAAAAAAAGCCTGAGGGAGAGGAGGAAGAGGACGGGGTGAAAGAGGGATGAGGCGGCGTTGAGATGTTAAACTCACGCAGCTTCCAGTGATCTTGTGTTTAAGATGCGTCTCCTGTTGAGAAGATGAGAGCCACGTGGCAAAGTGGCCGCTCTAATGGCATCGTTTCCTCAAGGGGTTAAAGTGCACAGGATGAATTCATCATTCGAAGAAGACAGAGGTGAAGAAGAACTAATGCTCTGAGGACAGGAAGCAGAGCAGGGACATTCATTTTCACTTAAAAAACTGATGAGGTTTAAAGCCTCCTTCAATCCTAAATCTAACCACAGCAGAGAAGCAGACGAAATGAAGGAAACTACAGTAGGTGCTTGACCATGTAATCTGAGTAAATACATTAAACATCACATATTAAAAATTCAGTGCCTATAATAGATTTTTTTTCTCATTTCTCACTGTGATTTTACACATAAAAAAGCTCAGCAGCGACAAAATAACTGTGTCCATCATGTTCTCTGATGAACAGAAACGTGTCAACACACACAAAGTCCGGATTACAGCCTCTGACGGTGTGAAAATAAGGAGCACGTGGAGGACCGCCGGGTTTGATGAAGGATATGGAAACTAAAACAGGCTGCAAGAGGAGGCAAGAATATGCACAATATCAATACAGTATGTGTTGTCAATTAAAAGGTCCATCCATAGTCGGAAGCATTTGTTCATTTGTTCACATCAGATCCTGTCATTGTGTTGTATGATGAATTCAGAGGTGGTAACTGCTGCGAACCCAGCTTCAGATCGACGGTGTGTCCGCCTTGTCCTTACTAAGTCTGTGTCTCCATCAGTTTGCATACAATTCCCATTGAGAGCAGATGCAGCATAATAATAAAAGAAGTTTCCAAATTGTCGAACTATTCCTTTTATAAACTGAGATAATATTAAAATGTGTTTTTCTGCAGTGCTGATTTTCTCCCGAGCATCTATTTAGTTCTTTCTTTGAGGAGAAAACGACATGTAACACTTCAGTGACGTCAGTCCAGGCGATCACACAAAACACATCTCTCATTTTCTTTTCTCACCTCCTCACAGCCTCCAACACCTTTGCTTCACTATCCACCCCCCCATCTTGTTACTTCACTTCCTCCTTTCACCCCAAGAGCATCTCCACCAACTCCCCCCTCTCTCTTGTTCACTCCCATCATCACATTTCTCTTCTTCCCGTCGTGCTGCTCACGTAATATCACACATCCTTTTTTTTCCCTCTGTGTCTCTCTCTGAGACTCTTCCAACATCTTCAGCATCTTCCAGTCTGTTGACAGACAAAATTACATTCTGGGAATCAAAATTATGTAAATCGAGCCTTTATAAAACTCTGTGTGATAGTGTGTTACTATTATTTTTGTCTAAATGTGAATGAAATCGAGATGTTTTCCTTTTCCTGTCAGAGTCATAGCTTTCAGATCTTGTTTCAGATGAAGAAATATTTTAATAGCACAAAAGTATTTGTAACTTATCTTGAAATAGTTCAAGATTTGGAAGTACACTTTTTCGGTTTCTTGCAGAGAGTTAGATCAGCAGATTGATTCCACTCTCATGCCTGTACAGTAAATATCAGGCAGGCAGTGGCTGGTCAGGTTATATTATATCAGAAAGAGTGAAAAAAGCAGAGGAAATGAGTAAATATTGCTTGGTTTATCCATAGAAAAAAGTGTAAAAATGACTTTAAAGAACTTTAACAGGAGTACTAAATTGTTTGTTAGGCTGGAGCAGTGGTGGACACTTTGACTGTAGCAGATGAAGAGGAGTACAGCTTGGGCCATGACGTGGCTTTTCTACCTTGAAAACAACACCGACGCCTCCACCACACGTCCAGCATGTAGTCCCCTCTCTCTTCCTCTTTGTCCGTCTCTCAGCAATATGCAAACAAAGGGAATGAGACGAGCACAGAGGCCAAGTGACACACTTACAGCACACAGACATGCAAAGCAATGCCGACAAAGGGCCCACTCTGACTTTGATGGTGCAGGGTTTGTTTCCCACTCAATTTGCACACAGTACCTTTGCATAAATAACTTAAAGCAGCTGACTGAACAAAAAAGAAGAAGAAGAAGAAGAAGATCAGTTCCTGTTTGGCTCTTGTCTGATCCCAGATGGACCAATGGCTAGATGGAAAAATGCTGCTGGAGCATTTGGGCAAGGCTGGAAAGAGAGAGAGAGACAGAGAGAGAGAACTCTTGCTCACGTGTTTATGTATCATGTCAATGAGCTGATGCATTGCTGAGAGTTTTTTTCTGCTGCTTCCAAACAAGACACAAGAGGCAGTTTTCTCCAGCTACCACCCATCACTTCATCCCCTGCTTATTGTCACACTGTGTAGGTGTGTTTGTATGTTTTCAAGTCTGTGTCTGTATTTGACAGACATCTGCACAAACCCACATTCACACCTTCTGCAGGCTGCTATCAGCGTGCGAACATTGTGATTTCGACAACACTCTGTTGTTGGCCAGTGGTATTTACGAGTGCGAAGCATATGCACCAGTGTTAGCCTGTGAGTCCGGGTTTGTTCAGCCTGCCTATCACTGCCTTTGTAGCAGCTGCTGTTGAGCCTGTCAGATTGGAAAAAAGCTGCACAGTCGGGATGAATCCAAACACATGTTTACTCATTGATCCCCAGCACCTTGACCTTAAAGTGATACTCCCCCAGTATCTACTGTTTAAGCATCAATCACTTTACCACCTGTAAGCTTGGAAGGTGGGTGTAAAACGTGTAGTTTCGTCACAAGTGGAGATGAGAAGCGCTTGAGCTCAGTCCATTACAACAGATTCCAACCACCTCTTTACTGGGCATCAACATGTTTGGAGTGTTGCACGCAGTCATCGATTGACAAAAATAAGTATGAATATAATGCTTCGATGAGGGGCGATTGTCTAGCTCTGTAGAAAGAAGTGCGAGTAGGCTTTCAACAAGCCCTCCAAATTAAAACAACATATTGTACGTGCCCTCCACAACTACACAAATAAGTGGTCAGTCATCACCTGACACCACTATCAACACGGCAGCATTGTTTTTCTGTGCTTTCAAAAACCACTGCAAATGACTGTTTGGTTAGGTTTAGGCACAAAAACAACTACGTTAGGTTTAGAGAAAGTTTATAGTTTGGATTAAAAAAATCTACTCAGTTAAGGTTAGAGGAGCTTCATCGTCACGGTTACATTGATAACTAAATTCATACACTCGCATGTGATGGTTTTTTTAGTCTATTTGACAAAGCAATATTTTTGCAAAATTGCTGGAAATCTGTTGTCATGTTTAATTGGAATGACAATGCGAGCAAACCCAGCTTTACTTGCATAACATCACTCAATAGAAACACAGACCATTAGCAATTGTGTTTTGTCGAGAAAGTTCTAAAAAGTTGCTGGAGACCCAGCCACTGACCAAAATAAAAACTTTTTACAGCCACCTTCAAGTTTGCAGAGGACTTAGTGTGTATGTCTGGGTGAAGCACCTCTGCAACGATAAAACTAATTCTGTAACTAAATTCACAAATGTCCTCACTTTGGAGGATCTTTCCTTCAGTCCTCACAAATATAGAAAGACAAGAACATAAACACACACACACATGCATTAACATAAGAGGAGACATATTATGGATGTAAACAAACGTTCACACCAATATACAGGAACATGCACATAGGTCATTATTTGGGTTTTTTAATTAAACTGTATTTCTTTCTATAGAAAAATGTCAAGTTCACTTCAAAAATCATTTCAAATAGCTACAAAGTCACACACAAACATGAGGACACACACACACGAACACACGCAGTTGCACAGCAGGCCTTGGTCCGGATGCCGGCATTCTCCACAGTGATAATGGGGCTGTATCCTACTGTAATGCACAGTTCACTGAGGCTGGCTCTGCTCCAGATGGAGAGGCAGCGAGGAAAAGGAACAGGATGCCATAACCTCGCCTCACTCAGTGGACAAGAGCCACAGCTGCAGACACACACACACACACACACACACCCCCACCCAAGGATAAGCGGGCCAGAGCACCCACGCCTGCATGAACCCACATGAATGCTTGCATCTACAGAAGACACACATGACATATCTACTGTACACATACACATTAAACAAACACGAGCACACTCAGAAACACACTCGCAAATGTGTGCACACAGCTTTCATGCACAGTGGCCTCGGCACACACTGACATCACACTTTTACACACACCCTGACATAAAGCACACTTCAGAGTGTCGGCTGTAGTCACGGCGCTCCGCTGTCTGACAAGAGCAGAAAGTAAAGGTGGCGGCGTGTTGGAAGCAGCTGAGGAGTGGGAGGAGGAGAAGCTGTCTTTTGTTGTATTTTCATTCTGTGTGCGACAAGAGCTGCAGAGAAACCGCAACGTGTGAGAGGATTTGTCTGTGAAAAGTAATAATGTTATTCCACCCCATTCTGACCTCTGTAGACGAAGAAGCCTCCTCTTACAGTTTTGTACCAGAGCTGGTTCACTCCCTCAGAAACAGCAGTGAAAAACAGGGGTCCCATTAACATCCACAGACATTATTATTATTTTTTTGTTTTTTTAATTCTAATATGCACTTAGTCACTTGTTCCTCCTCCTCCTCATTGCAGGGAAAATACTGTTGTCTTTAAAAAAAATACAGCTTAAAAAAAAAAAAAAAAAAAAAGCCGCAGCTACACCTCTAAATGTTGAGACTATTATACTTTGTTTAAAAACTGTGATGATTTTCTGATGCATCTTGAAAAGGAGACACTCTCTGTTATTGGACAACAAACCGGTGTCGTCCAGGGTGACCTGGAGAAAAAGCTCTGCTTTGAGTTCAGCATCTGGACGAATATTCAGCACGGGGGGGGGGGGGACACAGTCACTCTGCAACGCTCCCAACTAAAGCTGGACAAAGTAAATGTTTGTCATCTTGGTAAAAATCCTAGAAACCAAAGTATGATCCATTACTTTTTGGCTTGTTTGTACATTTAATTAGAATAAATGATTCGCCCTCTTTGTTTGTACAGACCTGTAAGTTGACCGAGTAAGAAAACATGAAAAGTAGATACTGTTGAAGCTGAGCTGATAGCTCAAAGCTGGAGTTAATTTCATGCATAACTCACAGTTAGACATTATATTGATACTTAGAAATGATTTGGATTTAAACATAAAGATCCAGTCCTGTGATTTCTATGATAAGACTGAACTTAATGTGACCACACTGTAGTAAAATTTGTGTCGGTCCAAGTCTGTGTCCATTTCCTGTCCAGAGTTTGGCTACACTGTCAAGTTTACTGGGTTTCCTTCTCCTTGTGAGAGGAATGGGACAAAATATGCAACACATACACAGCGATAGATAGATAAAGTGCCAAGAAACCACAGCAGCAAATCGAATATAAAAAAGTTAAGATAAACTGATTTTAACCCATTTGTCTCAAAAGTACTTACTCAGTCTTTCCCCAAAGGCTGCTGAAGCAATTCAAAAACGCCAAAACACTAAATTACATACAACCTCAAACGTAATCCATTCCTGCAATTACTTCTGATGGATTTTAGTGTCTTCTATTACACCTATCACGAACACTGAAAGGTGCTGCTGCACAAGCACAGATATGAGACCTTGGGTTTCGTAATAACAATTCTATGCCTCTTTGTCTCTTTGCCTCATTTTCTTCAGGAGTCCTGAATTACAGGCCGAGCTTACCTGCTTTCTCTCTTTTATCTGCTGCGATTAAAGGTTTAACCAATACATGTCGGTATCATTATACAGTATGTTCTGATATTCTGTATCCTAAAATCTCAATCATTTGAATAAGTTGTGTTTTACAAGGAATATTTTATCATGCTCTTCTTCCTCCCACAGGTCTGAAATGAAGCAAACTGATGGAATGATTCATCTGAACTGTATGTTTGTTGAGCTGGAAACGTTCATGAAAGAGCTTTTGAGGCACACAAAAGGATAGAATTACAAAATACCTTAAAGTTCACCGTTATACAAGCCGAGCGCTGCGGGTTTGATTTCCAAAAGCACGCCAGCACAATTAAGAGCATAAATCAGAGGTAGAGAGAAAATGTAAAACCTCAGTGCAGGTTTTACAGGCCTCTGATCAGTGCCTTTCATTTTACTGATATATCAACAACTATAATTATAATATTTTGCCATCTTTCAAATTTGGTGGTAAAAGTGTTGGTAACAAATAATCGCCGGATGAAAATGAGTTATTTTGTCAGTAAAGAGCCAAGCAGTGTTTTTAAGGAAGTAAAGATTACTTAGATCTTGAATTGCCATCATTTCAGAGAAGATTAAGAGGATGTGGGTGGAGAATACGTCTATACCATGATCCTTATTCTACACAGTAGCTGCCTGTAGGAACACAAGAACTGCTGCTGCTGCTCTGAGGGAGGAAGGAGAGGAGAGAGAGGGGAGGAGGGAGGGAGGGAGAGAGGTAAGGAAAGGAAGGAGAGCAGGATGAGGGGAAGGAGAGGAGGAAGGAGGGGGGTGGGGTATAGTCTGAGTCATCGTCAGTTACAGCCATCATCTAAGCCAAAGGGGGAGAAGAGACAAGACACACACACACACACACACGCACACACACACACACACACACACACACACACACACACACACACACACACACACACACACACACACAGGAGAGGCAATCTTTAATGGCAGCTTCTCCTTCTCTTTCACTAACGGGGACATGGAGTCAAATGGTCAGGCACTGTGGGGAATGGCTATCTATATTGGAGCCATTGACCCCTCTGTAACACACACACACACACACACACACACACACACACACACACACACACACACACACACACACACACCATCAAACAGCCCTTTGAGGACCTGCCAAAATGTCCTTGCAACGTTTCAAACGACACTGGTCCACACAACTATAGAAAGATGTGTATGTGTACACACACACACACACACACACACACACACACACACACACACACACACACACACACACACACAAGTGGGCCAGAGTCCCCAACCAGTCCATTAGAGATTAAACAAGTTGTTCAGTCTCTGTTCCAGACTCCAGGCGTAACTCAAAATTTCAGATTACTTTGCCTCTCTCTCCCTCTCTCTCTTCCACTCCTCCTCTATTACTCTCGCCGTCTCTCTTTCTGTCGCTCAGCCCTCTCTATTGTTTCCATTAGTGGATTAAGCACGTTGGTACCAGGGAGGAAGATGGGTGCAATTCAGAGAAAATGAAACTCCGTCCATCACCCTGCATCTGGGGGACATGAGACATCTAATTGGCCTGCTTTACCTGCAAGCCTTTGTCTCCTCTTCACATTATGGCTCTGTTATGGATTTCTATAATAACGCAACAGTGGATGAATTCACTGCAGGACTCCATGCGCAGTTCTGCTATTTTGCCTCCACATTATTGAGGTAATAACTCACAGTTAAATGAGCTCTCCCGCTGGCAAAGTAGGACTATGGGGATATTTATGGACATGTTGCTCTTGCAACCTGTTGATTGACAAGAATGCCATGCCCAAGATTGCTCCTTATATTGCTCAACAAGACTAAGAGACTGCAGCTCTGCTAGCAGTTCTGTGAGGCTCTACATAGGCACAACTACATAGGGAGCTAAATGCTAACATCACCATGCAAACATACTGATGTTTTGCAGCTATAATGTTAACCATGTTTACTATATCAGTACAGCTTTAGGCTGATCATTAGTCTTGCAGGTATTTAATCATAAACCAAAGTATTGGAAATATTCGAATTTGGATCAGATGATGGTGCTATATGGTGAGCTAAGAGATCTAAGTTGTTTCAATTTATCCAGTGAAGGACATTGGAACGACATCTGTACTAAATTTGATGGCAATCCATCCAATAGTTGTAGAAACATTTCATGCAAAAATGGAAATCTGTAATATCCTCAGGAAGCCCTGAATATTCGCACAAAATTTTGTGCAAACCAATCCAGTAGATGCTGAGATATTTCACTGGATAAGAAAAACTCTGGTCTGGAGGTGGCACTAGATGAGAAGCCAGGGGCTCACCAAAATCATGTAGATTCATCCTCTGAGGACCATGAATGTCTTTGTCAAAATTAATGGTGTATTTGTTGTGGTGTTGCAACGATCCTAACGTAGCTAAATACCACATTACTTAGTTATTTCTTTGATTCTTGTCAAATAAAACAGATTCAGATTATTCTTTCTTAAATTCTTAAGAATATTTTTCAGATATGTTCTGTAGAGTAATGTTACACAAAGAGCAGCTATGCAGCCATCACAATATCCACAATATACAGAACATGGAATAATCCCAGGGATGTTGCTGCTTTTTCACTATGTCATTACCAACACATGTGAACTGATTTTGAAAAATAGTAGTAGCAGTAGTATATAATCATGAAAGATCGCTAATTACCCCCTTGGTTACCAAATTGCTTGCCTTAGCAACCAGTAAGGCTTACAGCTCTGTCATCTCACGGTAATTATCAGTATGGCTGAAATGTCACTTTCATCACTAGAATTCCTTGGATTCAATTACTGCTCATGTAATACAACCATTTAAGACCCATTTGCTCTATTACACATCCTTTCTCCTAATGTGAGACTATATGCCGGGTGAGATCTTTAAAAAGGACCATGGCAGGGTTATTTACTGTTTTCCTCGCATTTTCTCATTTTGCTGATGCTTTCATTCACATCGTCCCCGTAACAACTTTCTGTCTGTGCTTTGCCTTTCCTCTTAATGCTTAAGTAAAATTGACTTTCTTTCTTGATAGTTCCCCGCCTGTCCAAACTCCGCCTGAAACACTGTCAAGAGAGCATCAGTGCAGTGCTGTAATGACTAAGAGGGTTTTTGAAATAATGGAGTGCACATACAGTGGAGTATGAGTCAGTCAGTCTACTCAAATATTGAACTGCATGGTGCAGACTGCAGGAGCCTTTCACAACACACAGCTACACATCATCTGGAGGCCACAATGGAGGTCAACGGTGAGGTCACTACAGCTCTGAACAATTGACAACTGACAGTGACTACATGAACACATAATCTTTTACCAGCGTCTTTCCTCCTCTGGTTCAGATAAACCTATAAGTACCTGCACATAAACAATTTTCAAGTCAACTTCCAAGATGGCGCCATCCCTTAAGCTTTAGGTAAACCAGTGAAAATAGTACAAAAATCTGTGGTTTATCTGACATCTATGATGGCCTCCTCTGCACAAAGCAAGACATTAAGCGTCCTTCTTGGATCACTGTAGCTAATCTGTCCCAGTTCTGACACCAATATTTACATCACTGTATAATTTGATGCTACGGTAATGGTATGGTTCTGTTGATTTCTGCTCATTGTCCGAACTATGTCCTTATAATGGAAGTTGTGCCAGTCTATTTACTCCCCCTTCTCTTCATTGTGCACAGCACCTGAAGAAAGCTCAACCAGTTTTCCAGATGGTTTAATGCATTGCTGCTAACTTCAATAAAATAAGCAGACAGGCTAAGGCAGATTCTAGGACAAGTTAGACATGGATTGAAAATGTTATTTAACTCATCAATAAGATGTCTTTAAAATGCAGAATACTAAGTGCTGCAAAGAAAGAAGCATATGTGAAACCAGACTGAAATCAAACAACAAGAAGGGCAGATGTGGATTATGGGCTGCACGTTGCCCACCTCAGGTTGAGTTTCTCTGAAAACTCTGTGAAAAGGTATTACATAAAAGCTTCTAGCTGAGCCTTTGTGTAATGGTACAATGCATTAGTGCAAGCTGCAATACCTCAAGCACTAGGTGGGTACACAGGTCCCCAGAGGGTTACATAAACAATATACCGGAGCAAGTTTGACGCCTGCATCGCATTTTGTCAGTTTGAGTGGAAGCGGAGGAAAATGTTTGTGTGTGTACTCTGATTTTTTTTTCTCTGTGGCAAGGAGGTTAACCTGATTCCCGAGGCTTTTTCAACCACACATGCAGTACATGAACATGCACACAATCCTGAGCACACAAACACTGGAGAAGAGGATGGGAATAATAACATTAAGGCAGGCAAAGACACATCCTGGGCTTTGACTGATGGGTTCAGGAAGGAAGCTTCCTTCAAGAGGCAGATACATGGATAGATGGTTAGGAGACATCTGTATGGAGGAAAAACAAACAAACAAAAACCAGGAAATGCCAGAAAATAGGGTTTAAAAGTATATTTGTAGCTGCAAAATGCATTTCAGCAGCTTGTGATTCTTTTTCATGAAGTTCGTAAAGACATCTGTGGCTTTGAATCACCTCAACAACACAGAGTGCCTCATCAAGGCTCATCAGAGCAACTGTTATAGACCCGTACTTTCCACCCATGCCACGAGCTTCTTCATCATGCACACAAAGATCCGTCAACAAACAAAGAGCAGATGAAGAAGTGCAAACACACCAGACCCCCCCAGAAGGCACTGCCAGTTTCTCCACTGCACCACAGGCCGAGTCCCCGTCTGTCGCAAAAACAAAAAGTGGCCAAAACAAAAAGTGGCCAAGAAGTTAGCTGTGCGTCTCTCTCTCTCTCTCTCTCTCTCTCGCTCTCTCTCTCTCTCGCTCTCTCTCACCTTCTCTCTGATTTCAAAACATGAAATACAACAGTTAAGGGAAATCTAGTAAACACATTGTTTGCCTTACTATAATTGCACTGTAGGCTGTGAAGGACAAAGAGGAGCACTGAATTTTTTATAGTACTTTTTTATAATAGCTTTTTTTTAATAGTTTGACATTTTTGGGAAATACTTTTATTTGATTTCTTGTCGAGAGTCACTTCAGAAAATTGATAGCACTCTCATGTCTGAACTGTAAACATGAAGTTTCAGCCAGGACATGGTTAGCTTATTTTAGGGCAAAGAGCTAGCGTACCTTTGTCCAAAATTGATCAAATCCAGCTACAAGCTAATATAAAGTAACATGTTATAGTTTCTTCAATCTGTACAAAAACCAATATGTACAAACAACTGCCACCAGTCTTTATGCTAAGATAAGCTAACTGTCTTCTGTTTATATTTAAGAGGCAGATTATCGTGTGGAGTGGTATCGATCTCATCGGCTGACTCTCAGCAAGAAAGCAAATAATAATTCACAAAATGTCATTTTTGCCGTAAAAATTCTAAATCTGACATCACTGTTGGTTGCTAACACAATTCACAACAAACACAAATGTCCACTGATGTACACACTGACTGACAAGGGTGAAAAACAGTTGGATGCTGGGACTTTTTCACAGTCAATTTGATGATTAAAAGTGAGGTGAGAGAGACAGGCGGATAGAAAGAGAGTCAACACTTTGAGGTGACCTTTGACAGAATATCCTGTAACACCTGAAAGACACACACACACACACACACACACACACACACACACACACACACACACACACACACACACACACACACACTGCAGCACTGTATTCACCTCTCTCCTCTCCTGCTTCAATCGAATCAACTCTTATCAAATCCAATCAGACCAACTGGGGCGTTTCATTTGGAGTTGCGCAGCAGAGTAGATTATGCAAACGAACAAAGGGGAATGGCTCGAATCAAAGTGTGTATATGTGTGTGTATATGTGTGCACATGCGAAACAGAGAGAACGTGTGCATGTCTATGTGTTTGTGCATGACTGTGCTTCAGTCCATCTGCACTGTTGCTGTTTTTCGTGGCTCTACCCGTCTGTGTAGGCTTAGGTGTACTGCATGTGTGTGTGTGTGTGTGTGTGTGTGTAAATCATTTCATCCATTATTCTGGCCACTGTGAAACACAGACAGACTGGGCTTATGAAAAACTTCCACAGCTGTGTTAAGGCAGGCAACACTCCTATGTCTCTCCCTCCATCTATAAAAACCAACAAAATTTCTCCTGGTTTGCACAGAACCACGCTGAAAATCACACCTTCTTGCATCCTCGCCGATACGTTTGCTGCTCTGCCCCAGAAAGAGGAAATTTGAAAACTCTGCACCGTGCTGCGTCTGCATGGATGCAATTACAACACAGAGCAGTGCAGATGATTCAGATAAACACCGTCAAACTTGGAAGCAGGCATTAAAAAGTAGCTTTTTGCTGGTGTAGGCGTCACTTGTAGCACAGCAACCAACCGACCACGCAAGCAAGCAGTTGCTGGAGGGATTAAATTTGTGGTATCTTCTTTTTTTTGTGTGTGTGTGTGTGTGTCCATGTGGCTGCAGCCTGAGAGGGAAATGTTTAACCTCTGTGGCACTGGGGAATTTAGAATAAATCAATGCACATGCTTCAGATATAAAAACACTGCACCAAGGTAAATCTCTCCTCCGGGTTAAAAGCCTGGTGAATTATCACTTGCTGCTCATTTCCTCTGCCCTGTAACATATACTTATTTTTTATGCTAATTTTCAAAGTAAACATCAACATAAGGAAACTGCCAAATACATTATCCCACAAATGGAACAGTACAAATTCATATACTGAAGCTAGTGGGTGGATATGGATGACAAAACACACCTAACAGAATAATCTTTAACGTATCTAGAAGATAAGAAATGGAGGAAAATCGGAGTATGAGCAGTGATGTAACTGGAAATACAGACTTCCTCTTTAAGGCATCACTTCCTGCAGAGCGTCCAGTATAACCCAGTAAAAACTGTGTTTTGTTAGAGATGTTTTTAAAAGCAGTGGAGGAGGAAAGCTTGGCTTTGTGTGCTGGTTTCACTGTAGCACTAGTCCTACTCAGCCCTGTTTGCGGTATCACTTCCTGTGACCTCAGTGCCTGAGACAGAAACTATGGTTTCCTGCGCTGCTCCACCTGACACACAGCTGCCAGTGTTAGGACTGAACCTGAGTCAGAAATTTTCAAGCCCAGCGTAGTCAATTTAGGACAAATGTCTGGTAGTTTAGTAAAGTTTGTCCCAGAGCTGAGTGTCACAACAGCAGACAAACATGAGTTGTGTTGTGTTTCCACAGGAATTACTGTTGTAGTTTGGTCATTTTGACACAACACTCACTTGGTAGTTTCCAGCCTGCCATGCTATTATCTTGCATTCCTTTGTAGACAATGACACAGCTAAAAAAACAACAACAAAAAAAAAAAAACCTCAAGCTCAGTGGTTTGACTGATAAGATCTGGGTTGACTCATGTCAGCTCAGCTAATGACTCAAATCATCCACATTTAAGGAGCAATGGTCCAAAGAATATCATTGTATGCTGTGGTGTTAAGTATTTCATGACCAACCCCTTAAAGAAAACACATTGACCAAAAGTCAATACAACTACAGTGTCTGCATAATTTTGGGTGCATAAATAAAATCACAGATCATTTGTAGCCATTATTATGCATCTCAACTTTGGCCTGTTATGACAGAAAACACCTACTTTTACCCTCCATTTGCATTTATCTGACTGGACATCTGGTATCATCTGCAGACCACTCATATTTGGACACTTGGAGACAGCGGAAAAAACACTGTAAACACAACACTGATGTATTATCCCCTTACAAAGGTAATATGGTTAACTTTTTAGCAACTTATTAACACATCCAGCATGCATGTAACAACATTAGCATTCTTGTTTCTGGCCACATAGTGAACATGAAGCCAATATTTGGTCTCTTTTCAGCTCTGCTTCAAGCTTCACCAACTCTTGCGGGAAATATCAGGCTCTTCAGCCGCTGAATGTTCCACTCTGTTTGTCAGCTAGTCCCTAACTTTGGCTGCCTGCCGTCTTATGCTGGGAAAGTAGTGGCTTCGTGGGTTTTTAGAGCTTTTTTTTTTTTTGCTGAAAACACCTCCCTGCTATGTCTGGAAACAGATGAAAGTTGTGAGCTGACTAAAACAGTAAAGCTGCGAGCCAGAAAACCAAAACAATGGCCTGAAAGATGCTATAAAGCCCCTGCAGAGAGGAGGGAAGGGGCTTTATTGATATATTTTTTAATGACTTGAAATGGTAGCAGATTTACCACAATGCTTTTGCAAAATATTTGTCTTTATTATTTTACCTTTAGTGGTTTTTACTCTTCCTGAGGCCCACATAACCTCAAGTTGTTTTGCTAACTGCATGTCTGGAAGAAACACTTCCCTGTTGAGTTAGGAACAGTTTTATCTGTAAATGGAGACTTAGAACACAACTGAGAAAAGTGGGCGGCAGCGGAGGACAATGTGAGCGAGCAGCCGTAGAACAGATTACAGGCGGTGATGTAACACCGCGTAATGACACTGACCCTCTGTAACTCATAGCTTCCGGAGAGCCCAGCGCACACATGGTAAAAGTAAACAAACGCACAGCGGGGGGAAGAGATGGGAAACAAAAGGAAGGGATAGTCTGACAGTGACACATCTGCTCCCTCTGTGTACCAGGAGGCACGTCAGAGGATCCACTGCTGCAGGAAGTGATGCCGAGACTTAATATCCGAGTCCATACTTTAAGACCACACGTCAGCGTGATGTGCTCTTAATTACCCAGTGTGCTGTGTTGACCTGCATTGTTCTCAGGTCAAGCCAATCCTGGGCTTTATTAAACACTGGATGTCAGAGTGTTAGCGTAGTCCAAAACTGATCTAATGACGGTTTGCCTTGGTTTTTGTGATGAAACCTCGACTGACATAAATGCATTTCTGCGTTAAATCCTGAATATGAACAGAGTTAAGAAATAAATTCAAAATAAATACTACATATTAGCAACTTCAGTGACAAACACAAAAACTCCATAGTGAGAGCTCCTTTTGGGTATTGGGTTTGGTAAATTGACTGGGTAATTAAAATCCAAGGCTCCCTTCCTACAAAAGTTAGAAAAGGTTTGAAAAGCTTTCAGTCCACTCAGTGACAGTTGTTGGAAGCATTGTGATGCCCCCAGACAAAGGCCAATGCCAAATACATTGTGGCATTGTGGTTTTGACACATACACTACTTTTCCAACAAGCTAATGGAAACATAACTCTTTTCTGTGCCTTAGATTTTATGTCTTTTTTTATTTTATTTTTATTTTTTTAACGAAATATTGTATTCAACTCGAAAGTTCATAATGTCTGAGCCTGAAGTGCTTTACAAGAAAATTACATACACTGTCAGATTCAAAAACAGCTAGATGTTAATTAATACAGGGCTGAGCAATATATCAAATTAATTTGATTAATTCATATTAAGCTGTCACAAAATAATCTGCTTGTTCTTAGTTAATGGTGTGGCTCTAGGGACGGTTGGTTCACTACTTTTGGTCCAGACTGAAATATCTCACCAACTCTTGGCTGGATGGTCATGAAACTTCACTGAGACATTGATGGTCCCCAGAGGACGAATCCTACTGACTTTGGTAAACCCCTGGTTCTTCCTGAAGCAATGCAGGAGGTCAACATTGTTTGATTTCAATGAAATATCTTTACAACTATGGGTTGAACTGCCATAGATGTTGGTACAGATATCCATGCCCTGCAAGTGGTGCCAGTGTTTAAGTATTCTTGCTTGTTTTCATTATGTTTTAATCTTGCTTCATTATGGGGAGAACATTTAAAAGCATGAATCATCCCTAAACTTGCAGCTGTTAACTGGCCATGTCAATCCCAGCAAGATGAAGTCAGAAAGCTAAAGTTATTTGTCAGTCCAATCTGTGATGTCTAATACCAGATGAAACCAAAAAGGAAACAGATCAGATGTCGAGTGAGTCTACTTTCGTCTGAACGAGGTTTCGATTCCTCATTTTCTGTGGTTGCAGAAGTCACTATACTCAACACCACGTTTTCATTTTTGGTAAACTGAAGTGAATTTATAGGTCCCAGTTTGCGGTAAAGAGACGGTCTTCCTGGCACTCAAGATAACACTTTGGTTGTTGGGCAGAAGCCTGTAGCTACAATTAGCATTTTATGGCTATGGTGAGGTGATTAAGTCCATTCTATTCTATTCTGTCCTCTTCTATTGTCTGTTGTCTGGCAAGTGTAACAGTAAGCAGCTTGCTGATGAGGGAGTTGTGAAAGTTGACTCTGAAGTGTCAAATCCATTCAAATGCACTAACATTTCTCTTTTGTTTTGATTATTTCAAGTACCACCAGTTTAACACTGATCCTCCACGAAACTGTGTTTGACTCAGCGCCTGCAAACAGTCAACCACAAACATTCCCCTGGTGGCGACGAGGGGGTTGTTTGAAGGAGGGGGCAACCAACACCACAGATACACACAGGAGGAAGTGAACCCGACAGAGGAAGCACATTTCTGCTGCGTAGCCCAGTTGTTTCTTTCTCTGTCCGAGAAGACAGATCGATATGTATCAGAAAGGAGAGGAGACCAGCTCCCAAAAAGCTGAGTCAAGGCGCGCACACACACACACACACACACACACACAAACACACACACGTTTGCACTTCTTAACTTGTGGGGACCCTAGCCCCCAGCATTCACACCTACATGCCAAACTCTCTTGGTTTTAACCTAAAACTAAATCTGTCAGTCTTAACCCTGAAACTGCTATTTTGAGACAGCCAAAGACATGTCCTCAAAAAGTACACTCACATAAACAGACACAGGTTCAGTGCATGGTTTACAAGGACGCTTTACTGTTGCTAGCACTTCATGTAAGGCTCTAAACTTGACTAGAATTTCTTCCATTTGTGTTTCAATAAAATAAAGCAGATTCTTCCCTGCTCTGCTATGCTGAGATTGTTTAACAGCTTGTAAAAGCTGCACAGTGCAGAGGGAAGATATGACTGGAATGCAACCTCACAGGAAATGGACTGACAGCTGTCAGGCTGCACAAGTGTTTGTGTACAGTTTGTGGATACACGCACTGTATGTGCGTGTCACACGGGGTCACGATGCAAGAGCGCGACACTGATTAAACACACACAGCTTGCCTCGAGTTAGAGCTGGAACTGTGAGTCGATCAACAGAGAATGAATCAGCAGCTGATTGATTACTGTTTTAATAACTGCTTTATTGTCTTGTGTGAGAGTGAACTGAAAATGTTTGGCTTTTATACAGTTGAGGTGCTCTGGGAAATTGTGATAAGCATTTTTTACTATTTTCTGACATTTTATAGACCAAATGCAAAAATTTCCAGCAGGTTAATCAGTAAAGAAAATCACTGTGACTTGCAGTCTGCTTCAAAGTAAGACTAAAACACAGACTTAACAAAGTTCTGCCTTATTATATACACTAAAGTATGTTAAAATAATCTCAATCTCAATGGCTGTTCTATTTAATGTGAGAATATAGATTCCTAGGAATTTACATTTATTTTTTAAAGCTATTAAACTAATGTAAAAAGGTCTTAACTTTACAAAACAGGCTTTCTTTGCTCATTGTTTCTTTTATACGTTATTTTTTATGTATAGCAATGTGAGCTGCCCTGTTGTGCTACCTTGCCTTATCTTTAACAAATTCTACATTAGGTTTGACAAAAACATTGTAGGGCTGAAAAGTAGACGACAATATTATTATAGGATTACTTTTGTGACACTATTAAGGGATTAAAAAATACTACTGGGATATTAGGTGAAATCAGACAGCTATCAGCAAAGGAGAGGAGTTCCAGTCACCACCACCCCTCCTTGAACACATATACAGAAGTGTTGGCCGGCCAGACATCCATTCATAAAAGACCCACCCCTTCCCCATCCGTTCATACACACACACACACACACACAGCCATCCGGGACGGTCACAGGTGGTCAGCAGTGCTTTATTATTGCCTCTATCCTCTGACTGAATTTTCTGTGGGTTAGAGGCAGAATGTTCCAGATAATCTGGTACAGAGGAACTGCAGTGATCTTTACAAATACAGATACAACCCAATAAAAAGATCCCAAACCCAGGAAACAAACTCCTGCAGGCTAATGCCTTACAATACAATATAGTAACTAATTATAATTCGGTAGGAGTGGATATAACACAACCACTACATCAAGTCTCTATAGAAGTATTATGGGAATTATTGGCTGGGACATAATGAAAAGGACACTAGATACATGAATGCCCAGGGCAACACTAAACCCAATCCAATTAGTTTAATCAATGGTGTGTTAAATGCCCTCTTGAGAATGGGAAATTCACCAACTTGCCACTTCACTGACAAGTTCACGACTGAGTCGTCCCAAGTCAACAAGGCAGTGCACAATTCACATGGCTTGTTACTTCACAGTGCGTTTAACAAAAATACACCCCAAAAGGAGGCTATATTTACTTTCTTTTTTAATTTTTCTTCAAACTTGAAGCTATTTGGGCAAAATCTCTTTCTTGATAGTTTTTCTTCCCGATGTCTATTTGAATCATTTTCATCCCGATGATTTCCGTTTTTAAGCTCTTATAGCCTGTTGTGTACAATGAACACCCCATTTCTTCAACTTTCCCCGTCTCTGAGCAATTGACCTATTTGATGCCAAAACAAGCCGGATAACTACATTTTACAGGCGCGCTGTGAAGTAGGCGAGAGTCTCACTCAGCCGTGACGGTGACGGTATGCGAGGGCAGAGATGATCCATATCCATGAATGGAGGGGGCAGATAGACTCCCGACACGGACCAATTAATGAACTACACCCCGGGGGGTTAGTCTTAGAGAAATGCCCCCCCAACCCTTTCGAAAGAAGCGTTTTGCATAGAAGAAAAGATAGTTAGAGATGTAGGCTACTCACCCCGGGCGCAGTAAAATGAGTCAGCTACAGACAGGGAGAGAGATGCGGGAGTCTGCGGGAAGATAGTCTCCTCTGGATCTCGCAGGAGGGGGGGAAAAAAAAAAAACAGCTCTGTGGGAATTTTATTTTGACCTAAAAGAGGACAGACGTGCTGCAGGAGGAGGGGGGGGGGTGGGGGAGAGAAAAAAGTCCACTCCGTCAGTCTCGGTGGGTTCGGTTGACTTTTGCGGTTTCAGGTCGTTCACTGGTGGATTTGAGTCTTGTTTCACTGGCGGAGGGAGACGCGCAGGGCCGTGAAGGGGACGCGGCTGAGATGAAGTGTCAGTCAGTGTTTGGGGAGAGTAGAACAGAAGTGTCGTGATTCCTCTGCGTGTGTGTGCGTCCGCCTCGCTGTCCGCTGCTGCTCTGTAGCCGGCTGCTGAAACGTGGAAACGCCTTTTCCTCTCTCTCTCTCTCTCTCTCTCTCTCTCTCTCTCTCTCTCTCTCTCTCTCTCTCTCTCTCTCACGGTTAAGCACGTTGTCTGGTTCCTCCAGAGATCGTCTATTGGAAACAACGGCTCACTCCGTCAATTAAACCACTCCGTGAATGAATGAAAGAAAGGATGAATGAAAATTTGGTCAAATTCTGATTCAAATTCAGGTCATTTTATTTATTTATTTATTTATTTTTTAACTGCTAAAAACACATCAACAGTCACACAATAATAGGTCTTTATGTATAAACACTTCCTCGAAAGAGCAACAATACATCTCGCTTCCCCAAGCCTGGTTTACTACCTGGACACAATGCTAACAGGTTTTGGTAATTTAATTATTTGCAAATTTGTTAGAGAATCTGCATCACTAAAGTACAACATAAACTGCATTGTTAAACAATTTTATGGTCTTGTCTTGTAGTGGGGCACTATCAAAATCTAGTTTTAAGAATTTAATTATCTCAGTTGATAATGTGCTCAGTTGATACATGATCCCAATGAAGTTTTGTTTAATCAAACTAACAAGAAACTAAAAAAAATGCATTATTTTTATAGTTAGTATTACACACAGAGTACACACTGTAGTCTATACAATGGAGAGTTTAGTAGGAAGAGAGGTTAATATTTTTCATAACAGATTCATCAAGCCATGAATTTGCCCTGGCGTTTACTTCACACTCTCAATCTCATGTCAAAAAATACTTTTTTTTTTTTTCAATTATGCTGAATAAAATTTGGGCCTGGGTTGACTTAATTAGGACCGTTACAACTGACACAATAGAATACAACCTATAAAAAAAAGCTAAAGTGATTTAACAAACTTGTCTGTGTAGGACTGTAAAATTTCTGACATTGGCAACTTGTGTACTGTTCTGATGCTGCACATCAGTCAAACTGCAAATGGAGTCACACAGCCAATCAAACGTCAAACTTTTCATCTACATTACACTAAAAGAAATCAAGCAATTTCAATATGCATAACTTTCTTGAGTATCTTCATTTTGTAATTTTCCAGTGTGAAAACAATGCATATTCAAAACCTGCTGAAAGTATGAAATTGGGATGCAACCCCTCTTGTAGTGTCACTCATGTGACTGTGACCAGTTATAGAAATTCTTTAAGTGACCTAAAATGATGTTTTATCTTTCCAAATTTCTTTGATTTGTCTTTGCTTTTATACAGTATAGTCAGGGCCTATCCCAGCATGCACTGGAAGGAACTGTCTACATGAAAGGCATGCGTTTGGGCTGTGGGAAAAAAGAAAATGTGGTGTGGCACTCAGAAATGTCGGACAATCACATTTTATCCAAGGCTGCTGACAAATATTTATTTTTGTTTGTGTATTTTCTGTTGCCCTTGCTTGAAATTTGGGCCTCAGTAAAAAAAAAAAAAAAAAAAGGGCAGAGTGAGAGCTCTTTCTGCCATCCACCTCTGATTCTGCTGGTTCTCAGACACACACTCTGAGCACACACTCTCACACACTTGCACATACACATTTTTCAAAGCTGATGTCACCGGCTATCCGGTCTGCAAATCCCTCCTTCTGTTTCTTTTTCTCCATCACAACACGATCCAAAACACCCCCAACGCCCCCCGCACCCTCCAACCCCGACTCCATTCTTTTAAACATGACAGTGAGCCAACAGGAGCTGGGTGGCTGGATGTTGATCCCCCAAATGAAGTTAAATCATCCATCACAGCCCTGTAGCACAATTAACATGGATATAAGTGGGACAAACACTCGTTCAGAAACAGAGTTCAAAACCTTTCATATGACCGTTTCAGATTTCTAAGTGGTACAGCAGAACTTCCAGAACCAACTTCCTCCTTCTGCATGCAAGTCAGACATGTACCACACCCACCTGCCTCCTGAAATGTGATGAATGAATCTAGATAAAGTGAAAATATTTTGAGTGAGGATTTCCCACTACAACTCCCAGAATGCCTCCTCACAATCTCCGGAGAAGATTCCTGAAGGTGTTCCAGTCACTTGATGGTTTTGGGTTTAGACACTTGCATTCTGGTTAACTGGGGCTACTGTATGTTATGGATTTCTACCTGTGCGAGTGTTGAATGTTGTTGCATAGTTTTATGTGAGTTTAGAAAAAAGAGCCTTCTTAGTTACTGAACATACTCACTCACCGCAACATTGATGGTTGATCTCAGCATGGAGAACAATATTTTGATAGACAAACCTGTTTGAAGGTCAGACAGCCATAAAGCCAGAGCATATGGTCAATAAGCACAAATCTGAGAACTGTGATACTGTTTCGAGTAGATTCTCTTGTCTTTGAAAGGTCCATTTCTCCATCCATTTTTGATGCAAAATTCTTCAGAGGTGCTCACATGTGGGTGTGAAGTGCACAGCTGCTTTAGCTCTTGTGAAGTGTAACTTAAACCCTGGACATTCTCAGGTGTTGAGGGCTGAAGGGGCCACAACCACACAGGAAGCCAGTGAAAGAAACAGTTCTGCTGGCAGCAAAGGCTAATGACTTCTAATGGTTTCACATACCTCAGGTGTGTGTGTGTTTTCTCCTCATTGGTAAATAGACTTAAAAACTAAGGTGAGATGATCCAAACAGATGTATGACACGAAGAATTTACGTTCTTTAGTACAGGATGACTCAACTGAAGCTTGACCCTGTTTTAATAACTTCCCTTTTTCATTTTGATGTGAGATCTGCAGTACTGCATGTTTTTAAAATGAATCACTCTCAGTCCTATTTTGTGGTCTGGAATTTTCCAAAATTTTGCTGAGCATCTCATGACCTTCCATCTTTATAACTGTGCTTCCTTCTCATCAGAAACGCCAGTTGTTGGCCTGTAACTCATGACAAGGCAGATCTTCACATCTCCGGACATGAATTAGTCTTTTGTTGAAAGGTCTTTGAACCCGAGGCGAAGATGAAGTCCTTTTTTCTCCACAAATACACAGGCATGCATGCTCAAGGGCACGCACCCCCTAGTGTAGGCCTATACACACTGCTCTTAAGAAAGTTTCCAACTGTATAGACTTTTTCTTAACCTGTTCACGACCAAACTATGTTCCAAACACAAAAAAGTAATGGTGCATTTCCATTCTAAATACACTTGAAAATCATTAGCAATACAACAAAAATGGTTAAAATACTTAAGTATTGTCTTTTACTTTTTAATTTTTCTACATGAGTGGTTAACTCATATCAATGAATAAAGTGATACTTTTTAACACACTGCATATGTATTTTGTATTATTTAAACAAAAGTAGTGATAAATAAACAAGGGGCATTAAGTAAAGATGTATGGTCAAAATCCATAATCAATAAGATTGATGATTGTATCATTAGCAAATCAAATCAGAGCAATCAAAATAAATAAAAAAAACAATATTTTCTCACTTCATTTCCATTCATTTTCCTTCTGGTGACATTCAGACCTCAACCATTTCAATAAATCTTTCATATTCACATGTATAAGAAAAAGAACATCTCATGTTTATCTTAACCACAGTTTAAACACACATTTATACATTAAAAACATGATGAATAGACTAACAGTATTTGTAATTTCATGGGATAATGATGATGTCTGTAAAATGTAAAATTTATACATAAACAGGTGGTTGACTGTTTTGATTTTTTGGTAACACAAAAAAAAAATGTTGTTTAATAGAAGCCAGAATTGTAGCAATGGTGTCCAATTAACTGTTGTGATTGTTGCTGAACACAGTGAAGACAATGATCATTTCAGCTGTTAAAACAAGGACGCCACACGGTCTAAATTCCCTCTACCTGTGACCAGTTAAATGAAAAGGAGTCCTCTCACCAGCTGGTCTCACTGGAACAATAGGCATATTGTTGCTAATGTATGCAAATAAGCACAATCATTTGCATTGGAGCAACAGAAAATGCTCTGCGGATTTACAGTGACACGGATACACAACCATTCACATTTACCTACATCTAAACATCAAAACTGAAAGCTGATCGTTTTTTTCCCCCTTCTTTATGGCTTTAGTGTGATAAAAGTCTTTCACCTGATTGTTTAGGGTCAACTATTAAGTGATAAAAATAAATGTGTTTGTGCCAAAATTTGGCTTAAACAAAAACCCAAGCACATCAGTAGCCACCAAAAGAAGCCCAAAGTGGTAAACAACAACTTACTTTCTCATACTTCACACGACAGATATTCAAATAGCTCCCAGTGGGTGATGTATGAGTCAGTTGATGATCTTTGGTTGCCTAGGAGGCCATATGTTGATTAGCATGCTGGGATTTATGGAAATGCTATCAACATGACAGACAGCCGACAGCTCACCGACTTGGTCTTGTCACTGAGAACAATACACGAACACAGTTAGTGTCTGAATCATTTATGTCCCTGAAGGATATAGAAATAATTTTCCGTCGTTCTGATTCTGCAACAGTAGCTTGCAGAGTTGCTGAGTTATTGTGTTGCACGTACACGCATATATTTCTGCTAACATCAGTACTTGTTCAGGCTTGCTATACAGAAAGCTTACACACACAGATTGAACTATAGAAAAAAAGTAAAGAGGGAAAAGGGCCCCTTAAAGTGCCGCTGTGGTAAAGAACACACTGCCGCAGCGTGGAGCATTAATCCATTACCCAGTCTGTAAGAATTTCAGGACCTGCTCAGTTCACAAAGGACCAAATAAAAATCTCCCACTGCCCATTTGTGCACTAACCCCTTCAACCTCAGTGATGGTGGGCTAGTCAGCAAAAACTCATGCTGTGCTGTCCGGCTTTGTTCAAACCGACGGAAATTTCTTTTAAACTAAATTAAAAATCATTTTTATCAACTGTAGGAGGTTATAGAAAAGGTATGAATCTTAATATTCATTTCACATTGCATTTATATAACTTAACTAAGAGTATTATTTATTGATGTCATGGTACTGTTTTTTCTTTCTGATAACCTTTTTACTGCTTTTTGTCAGCATTGAGCCTCCATACATAGTGAAACAGTGCCTGTTAAGAGGTTAGTTAAATAATTCTTAGGTATTTTGAAAATAATTTATACAGAACCTTTTAGTAATCGACCATGACCATGTGGTTTTTGCAATTCTAAAGTGTACCAAGGCACTCCCTGTACATTGTCTGTACACACACACACACACACACAAATCTGTAAATGAGAGGTTACATTGAAACACACTTAATTACAAGAGCACATGTACTCAAGATGTGTGTTTATGTGTCTGTACAGTGCAGTGTGAGTGTGTATGTGTGTGTGTTTGTGCGCGCCTGATTCTGCTTGTGTGTGTGTGTTTTCCCCGGAGCGGACTAAAATAGGGAAGTTCTTGTTTCCCATCACAAGACCAGCTCGTTCATTGGAGGGAAGAAGAGAGACCTTCAGAGAGGAAGTTCCTCCAAACAAAACAACTCTGAGGATTCAGCTGCAGAGGGAGAGAGAGGGAGGAAGGAAGGAAGGAGGGAAGGAAGAGAAAGAGAGAGAGAAAAGAAGAAACCACAAATGGAAGAGAGAGGGAGGGAGAAATAGAAAACTGGAAGGATGAAGGGATGACAGAAAGAAGATCAACGGAAAAAGCAAGAGAGGGACTGTTGTCTCACTCTGTGTGAATGTGCTTATTGAGAGGGATGAGTCAGTGGAAAGAGGAACAATGAAAATGCAGAGTCACTGCACCCCTTTCATTCAAATCTCTTGTTCTGCTGCTCTTACTTTCTCTACCTCTGTCCCTTTCTCTTGGTTAATGGCTTCATTCACTGGGCAGCTGAATGTTTCCCCAATTTGGATTTTTATTGTCACATTTTGACTGGGTCCTGGTGTCTATTATTTTGTGTGGAAAAAGTTGCACAGAGTCCTGTTTTCCTATTGCTGTTCTGGCTTAGGTGCATATGATAAACAAAAGATTTCTGCATGTGAGTATCTGAATCATAATCTGTCTGATTTATCACTGTGAACCACTTCATTCACTAATTCAGACAATATGATGCAAACCAGGGCTTTATAAGCCATTGAGGACAATGAGGTCACTCATGGGCTGATGTTCAGTTTTTAGTCGCCTGTTACCATGTGCAGCTTTTTATTTTGATCAAAAGTAGTTGTGGAAATTGTCTGCCATATTTTTTTTTAATTTAAACTGAGCTCTGGTACATCCAATCATATTCTCCATTCTCTTAATGTTCGAGAAGGAGTTTCGTTTGGGAGCTGTGAAGGTCAATGAGTAAGCTGGTTAGGTTCAGTTTTGGAAACTGATATTAAACCCACTGCAGAGGCAAAGTGTGAGGAAACAACAGGTCCTTACATGGAGATATGTGGTGGGGTATGACAAGCAACGAGGATCCTCCAGCCTGGAGTGGAGCCACTGATTACGTGGTGTATGCCTGAACAATTAGGCTACCAGAGTGCCCTCTTTTTGTTACATAATAACTATGGTTATTTCACTAAAAAAACATAAAAAATAGTTGATCTGATGATCATGTGACTTATTAACTCTATATTACAAGTATTTCTGAAATCCCGCTTTCAAATGCTTTACATAATCATCATCAGTGGATGGAGATGGATCTAAAAGCTCCCTGGGATTGGTTACCTACCTCGATTATGTTCCGTGTTGCTTTCCATAAAATACTGACATTGACTGGAAAGTGGGACATCAATCCAAAACCAAATGCTATGCTTGAAAGAGTATTACATCCATTTAGCACTGCACTTATAACTTTAACACTATTGAACTTACGACAGTTTGATAAATAACCAGAGATACTGTTTTTGATTTCACTCATTCTTTTCCTTATTTAAACTGGCGCCTACATTACCCACAATTCTCTATTTAGATGTTATGCTATTAGCAGCTAATGTAGCCTTGAGCTTCATGCCTCTAGCAGAGATAGGAAGTGGGCTATGGAGGTCGAGTAAGCTCACTTTTATTTAAACCTATGCCCCCAGATTTATTTCATTTGCTAACTTGTAGTTCTCAGACCCAACTGATGTGGACTCAAGTGACATCACTTGAGGCAGTTTCTTAGACGTTCCTCTGGAGCGACTTCATACAACTTTTTTCACATGTGCAGTAGCACTCCTCAAAACTCAAAACCAGTGAAGTTCCCCCTTAAGAATAAGTACAACAGTAACATGTAGTAGACATGATGTGTTGTTGATGGGCAAAAACCTGCAGCACCATCAGTTTGACGCTCATTTTGTCACACAGTACAGCTTCACCTTTCCTTAAATCAGCTTTCTCTTTCTCTTTGGCTTCCAGCTGCTGTCTGTTGTTATATATCATTCTTCCATTTCGCCTGCCCGCAGTCATCACTCACTGTCTCTCTCTGCTTTTTTTTTTTTTAGTTTTTCAATCCTCCTTTATACACTTTACACACTCAAATTTGGACGCGCTCACCTGTATTTTTCATTACAATCTTTGTTCAGCATCTTTCCCGTTCCAACCATCCCCCCTCCCCCGGTCACTTCCCCTCTCCTCGTCCTTCCACATAATGACACTGGCTCTGCAGCAGAAATTAGAGGCTGAGCTCTAATCACCAGCAGCACTAAGTGCAGGCCAGCGGCTCAGGGCATCAGACCCCATTATAAACACAGAGAGAGTCAGCTCAGAGTGGTAATGACAAACCGCACAAAGCAGCCAGAGGATAACAGACAGACAGCCGTGCCCTCCCTTGTTAAACCATGACACCATTTAACGCCGCGTTGCCTTCTGTGATTAAATGACACTACTAAAAGCACTACTATTATTACTACGAACACTATAAAAAATAATAGTAATTATTATGCCCTTTTAAATTGCTGCGATTACTGTTCAGAAAGACAACAGGTGTGAATTTGTTGTTGTTTTCAGCTCAGGGCTTTACATGTAAATTGAGATGTGCTCCACAGTCATAGGATAATTGTGCTTATTGTAATTTGGTGCTTATTGTTGTTGTTTTTTCCCCTTCTTTTTTCAAGGTTTCAGGTTTTTAACCCTCATTTATTGAACAGGGTTCATTGTGATTTTCAAGTTACACTGAAAGAGAATACCGTGAATCAGTGGTTATATATATATATATATATTTTTTTTTTTTTATTTATTCTCTCCTGAGTGTGATTGTGACACACACACACACACACACACATACATATACGTTTCACTGTTTTTAAGGCCTGTCACTGTGCTAATTATAGGAACTTTTATGTTGTCATTGGACGAGCCACTTTTCACCACACCACATTGTATGCAACCCTGGCAAAAACTGGAGTATCAAAGCTGATAGTTGGTTAGCAACAGGAAGAGACAGATGGTGAATCAACAAGTGATCTCTCCTCTGTCAAACAAAAAGGAAAAATTGAGCTTCCTCTGCTTTCAGTTCAACCCTGAATGTTCGGTGTTGATCTTTAAAATAAAAATTGCTCTGAGAACGTATTATTTGGCCTCCATACGTCCAACATCAAACATCACTTTTGAGATTTTCAAGTGGGCCATGAGTGGGAAAAGGTTGGGAACCACATGTAACAACAATAGAGGAGATGCAGGATAATTTGCCCCCACTGTTTTTGATTGATTTAGCCTGATATTATTTTGACATAAAAATCATGCCTTTTAAAGGATGGTCAATGAGTCGACACCCAAATCTTCTTCAGGGGGATTTGAGTCACTCATGGCTTTGTTTGCCCTCTTCTGAAACACTGCAGTGTGGTCTAAGTGTGTGTGTGTGTGTGTGTGTGTTGCAGACAGTCGTGACTCCTCTGTGTTGTTTGCTAATTGCATCCCGGTGACGTTGTCTGGTGCTGTGATGAGTAATGATGTGATTTTTATTGTCGCACCCTGTCACAAAATGGGTTCACCACATGTGACATTACACTGTGTGAGACATTTATTATTAACATGAAAATAAGGATCGTTCTGGGGTTTCTCTTTCATTATTATCATGCTAAAATCCATCTTTGTGTTCTTTTATTTTCGTGTTGCACACTATCTGTTCGATATTATGTCAAACACATCCCAAATCTACAAACTGTTTAAGACAGAGAGACGGACAATGGAAATCAGATTTGATAAATTCTTACTGTGCATTCAAGTCACTTGAGTCAATTTTGTGTTTTTTTATGTCTCCGCTTCCACCGTTTCCCCCGCTGTTGGACACAGCTGCATTAGGCTAGGTCTGGGTTAGACATCCATACAACGATAGCTGGTCTCCATTACCAGCAGTTTCTTAATTATACCAACCCCACAAGGCCTGTTAGCTGGGGCACAATTGCAATTTCCAATTACAGCCTAAAAGCGTTGTCACATTATGTGTTGCTCAGAAACCTGTAGAGGTATTGATTACAGCTCATTAATCACAACATAAAATGGCTGTGTTTTGTTGCTTAGACAGAAAAGGGCTGAAATGTTTCACTTGGAAAAGTGATGTGCATTTACCCTTTACTCTGCTCTTAAATAAAAGGGATCAACCACATGATTGTTTCACTGGGGTTCGGCTGGTCTGCTTCTGGTTTGTGGGGATTTATAGACGGAAAGGGGTCTCAGTGTTAATTTGAGAGATCATGAGAAAGATTATTGTGAATCTGAAGCTAAGCAAATGCAGGTTTTACTAGGGAACAAACAAACAAATTAGAATTACCTCCTCGTGAAATTTTCTCTAAACGATACTGAAATAATGCATTCACAAGGTCAAAACCATGTTTTGTGAGGTCACAGTGACCTTAACTTTTGACCTTTGACCACCAAAATCTAATCCGTGCATGCTTGAATCCAAATAAACATTTGAAGAAATTCTTCCTATCTGCAAATCCTGTATTACAGTTAATTTTCTACTTTTTCATCAACTCGCGGCCACCTGTTTTTCACGTGCCATCACCTTCGTCATCTCATGCTCTGATGTCACTGGTGACTCAAACACATCTAGCCTAAAAGAAGGTGAAAGGGGAATAACCATCTGTTTCAGTTGGTTGATTAAAGCTATCCTGATTGTGAACAGGTTAAACCCTTTAACCCTGCCTCAAACACGCACATTTCCCCACACTGTCTCTTTCCACATCCTCGGTTCACAGCTCACACATACACAGACACAACACACACAACTTACTACAGCACGAATACCCATCCTACACACACCAACTGCTCGGTCTGAAGCTTGATCAGTCAGTCTGTCAGGTTTTCAGTTACTAAGCAACATCTCATCCTCCACTCATCAGCCAACTGTCAAAGACTCTCTTCATATTGACATTTCTAGACAGAGACTAAATGGTCTCCCAGTGCTGGCATGAGCACACACACTAGAGTCGGAAATTAACCTCTACTCCAGGCACAGATGCCCCCAAATAGTCATGAAATGAGCAGTAAAGGCCCAAATGTCCCTGATTAGGTGTGCGCTTCTCTGCATTTCACCATGTTCACATTTTACTTACTGACTTGCCAGATATTCATGGTGAATACAAATGTCGTCCCCTGTGGGCCAACGTGGGTGAGAAAAATAAAGTGGTGGAAAACCAAGTGCACAGTCTGAAGCAGTTGGAAACATTGGCAGCACACAGTCAGCACTGCACTTAAATCACTGCGTCAACAAAAAATACAGGCACACAGTAAACATGATGCGAAACCATAGCTCAGCAAATTAGTCTATATGGATATATATAAATTATCTTTATGAATCAGTAATCAGCAAAACAATACGAAATGAAAAAAGGAATTCAAATTACCAGGGCCTCGTTATACTCCTCTTTTAAAAGTAAAATATCTGACTGGTTTTAATAGGTTTTTTTCCCTATGAAACATTTCAAAAGTTTCAATAAATCTTTTCTGAAACACTGGGGCTGCATCTGTTTTCCAGAGATTGATGTCATTAAATACATAGGTACAGCAAATAATTCTACATAAGCACAAGTTAAAGTTTGTGATATTTTTCCTGTAGCATTTTCATTATCCGATGGTCGAATAACTATTAGAGTCTGTCTCGCTAAGTCATGCTACTAATCTACAAAGCTAGCTGCTTCGTATTGGTAACAGCTAATTCACTTGTGCGTTAGCAGGGAAGCTAATGCTAGCTATACATTAAAGTAGCTAGCTTGAGACTAGGAAGTGGCTACATTTCTAATTTGATTATAATACCCAGCCACAGAATTGTAATAAAAAAGTAAATGTGTAAAACATGTAAAAAAAATAAATAAATAAATTGCAAAAACAAAATAAAAGAAATCAATTTCAAAATAAAATCTAAACTTGAAATATTTTGAAAAATAAAGTGACTTAAAGTAATTTATCATCTTCCTGGTCTGTTTCTTACTGAGGCAAATTCAAAAACACCAGAGCAAAGTATTCAATCTTGCACAAAGTCAAACTGCACTACCCTTTTATTCACAGCTGAGTGCATCCCTGGAAGACAGGTGAGGTCTGACGGCCATTCAAAGTGTCTCACCTGAAAGACTGGGGCTGTAAAAAATTGGCCCATTCACTCCACCGCACATTCTTGTGGAGATGTTCAGGTCTTAATAATACAAAATTGCATGTCAAGGATATACCTGTCTGCTGTTTGTGTGTGAGAGAGAAAACACTCTTTGGTGCCCTTTCTGGTTGCTTGGACACCAGTACTGAGAGGCTGAGAGTACCAACCCACCACTTTACCAAAAGGGATATGTGTGTATGTGTGTCTTTGAATGATTTCACATTTATCTGGGCACCAGAATAGTTGTGTTATGCATTCATATGTTTATTAACCTCCTGTACAGTCTGCTCCTACCTGTATCTATTCAGGATATTAGTGTCTGTGCAGGAGAGAGTGCATAAGGACCGTGGGTGGGGGACAGAGAGGCAGTGTGCACCAGGGCCAGACCGGTCTTGGTGGGAGGTGGCAGTGTGAGTGTGTGTGTGGGGTTGTGACTTGGTTCTGATTTAGCAGATTACTCAGATCTGACAAAGATCTGCTCCGCTGCTGCACGTTGATGCAACAGGTTGATGGCATGTGTGTACGCCCAGCGTCGCACTTTGCTTGTGGGATACTTTTGTTAACATTTAGGAACCAAGCAGCGACCACATGGCTGAATATTAAAATGACTCTCTGTCATTTTATAGCAATTTGTCTAAAAGTGAGCCTGTCATTTGGTATTTTTAGAACCATTGTGATCGCTCCTAGAATTTATAATAAAGATCTTCACTTTAATAAACTTTAAACAATGTTTTCCTGCACACAATTTGTTTGTAATCACTGACATGGCAGGTTAAAGGGTTCTGAGTTAAAGTTCAAGTGAGTAAAACTGCAACAGAGAAAAGTACTTCTGGCGCATTTACATGGTTTTAGATGCTCTCTGTAATCTCACAATGCCAATAAAAACAATATCCAAAAATTACATATCAATTTCCAATAGGAGATGCTTGCTTTTTATTTTAACCCATCAGCTTGGTCAAACCAAATAGTGTATGAATCTTTGCATTGTTAGTTGACCCAATGTCTTTTTTCTACTGACTACTGTTATTGATCCTTTGTGAAGTTCTGTTGAGCTCGCTCCTTATTGTTTTTTTTTTTTTTTACTAATTTTTCCATATGTTTTTAAACGTTTGCTTACATTTCTATCTTTGTTTTTGTGTCTTAGATTATTTTACACTATTCTGGTGGGTTTTAGAGCTTGGTCCCCCACAACTCCACAAAGTGTAATTAGCCTGCACTTATTATACACATTAATTACTGCCTAGTTATTAGTCACAAAATCACATTTTCCTGTTTTCTACTCCCTTATTTACTTTCTTGATACATCTTCCTCGTCTAGTTGTTCCTTATTCCTTTTTGTGACTTTCCTTCTTGTCTGGATCCGTCGCTCTCTCTCCTAATTTTCTCTTTTCTTATTACACCTTGCAGCCCCCCCCCCCTTCCCCTTTCTCCCCAACTCCTTCTCCCTGTGATAGAGCCTTTCTCCTTCTCATTAGCACCCTAACTCAGACATGTCACATTCTCACCCTCTGCTATGGCGGAGGAGGTGACGTACAACACTGAGGGCTTTCATCGCCCTGCAGAGATGTGCTGCAGGTTGCTGATCTCCAACCAGAACCAATGCAATTCTTACTATACAGGGACAAATCACTAAAGACCGTGCTGTCATGATCAACAGTTAAACTGAGGCGTGCAAGCATTTTTTTTAAAATAAAGACTAGACTGAAAGAGTAGCAACAGGAACATGACCCTTGAGATAAAATTGCATTTTTCACATCTGCATGACAAATTTCAAAAACCTTTTTACCAAACATAAATATGTCACAATAAGAAGGGAATCTGCATTAACGGGAACTGATGGATGGACTTCATCCACTTTCATTTCCTTCGTCCTCACCTCATGACATCCTCTACAAGAGACATATTTGCAGTTGTGTGTGTTGCGCTTTCTCATCTGACAGAGCGAGCTGTTTGAGTCAACCTTCCAGTTTCCGTAGCAACAAACTCAGCACAAAAATGGCGCAGACGCTTGCTATTATTCATCTTGCTTGAGTTGCTTTGTGTAGAGGGTAAAGGAGGGATGAGAGGGAGAAGATGGACTTGTAATAATGCAAAAGCAGTGAGGTTTATTAGTGCAACTGCCAGAGGAGGGAGCTGTTTACCATAGGTGCAACAGGAGGTTTGACTGTGATTGATATCATCAGTCTTTTGTAAAGAGTGTTTACGGAGGTTTGAGCATGGGTGTGAGCATGTATGTTTTTTGAACTTTTTACTCTGACGTGTGCACTGTACTTGAAAACAACTACAAACTCAGATCTTTAATTATAATCCACTTTTTATGCACCCATTTAATTTTTGCATCCTTGCTGTAATTTGTTAAGGTCGAATTGCAGAATAACAATAACATGAACTTAAAAAAGGATTAAAAATAACACCACGTGTAAAAAGTACAGCTCCTGTTAAAATATTAAAATGTGCACTCAGTTCTTTTATTTAAAGGAATATTCTGATTATTCTATACTTAAACTGTGGTTCAAAACAGTATATATATGTTTTTTTTTCTTTTAACACAATTGTTCTAATATTATTGACTCTGGAGATGCTTTGTCAAATCTGAGCTTGAAGACTTGTTCTCAGACCAAGAAAGAAAGAGCTGTGCTCAAGAAGACACTGAAACAACCGGCACCCCATCACATCTACACCGCAGTCACCTGTGGACACCAACATGAAGTCGTTGTCATAGTTTCACCACCTTGTTTGATTTTTAATAAAAAAGAAACAGTATTTGTGGTAGAAGAAGATTGTGCAATCCTGTTTTCAAAACTGGGATAAGGAGTTTAATTGGATATTTAATATAAGTGAGAGTCTTTCAAAATATGTTAAAAGTTGTGGATGATATGCTGCACAGATGTTAATTTTATGTCATGGTTTTATTTATGTGTGTTATTTAAGTCTTCCAGCTTTACAGTCTTTATGAAAATGCAATAGTAAACTGATGTGATTAAATATGATTTGAATAGTTTTAGAGAGCAAATGTAGTCACAATTTTATGCTGCGTCTCAGCTAACTAAGATTCAAAAATACCAAAACACCAGTGGCTCAATTCATCCACCTCCTACAGTCAATCTAATTTTTTACACACCACACACCAGGAGGCAAATATGATTTCACACACAAGATGGCCTGTGTGTGTAGCAGAGACCCTCACCAATGCCGAGCTCCCACACACCCCTCACTGGCATCTAAACAGGCACACACACTGACCCACCGTGCTGGCAGGGGGAGAAGGCCGATCATATTACACACTGTTATTAATAGCCACCCTCTCCCCTTTCTCATTGTAAACTAATAGCTGACATGATCTCACACTGTCTGTACGACTCCTGTGCTTACATCTCTCTCATTCCATGTTTCCATCTCTTTTCTCCACTCAGATCAGGTTTTGCAAAATATACTCCACATGCATGCATGCCTGATGGGTGTGCTGAAATATGACATACGTAACAGGCCAATGTTCCTTAAAACACTAATCTGTGATACTATTATGTTATCTTGAAAATGTCTCCCTTGGTTGAGGGACATAGAGGGAAATGCCTGATTCTGCAGGTCACATTTAACACACAATTTGGGATGATCTTCTTGTAATGTAATGGATTTAATTCTATAGTGTGAAAAACTAGGTACAGTGTACAACAAAAGATCGAACCTTTAGTGATGTCCCTCACTTGTGAGTTGCTTTGGATAAAAGTGTCTGCCAAATGAATGAATGTAAAACATGTAAATTTGAGAAGAGGAATGGGATTTTTACTGCAAAACTCTTTTTTTAAAAATTTATTTCCATACTTGGGTCACGTGAGTTGTGATGACAAATGAACTATCTCCATGACAACTGAGTAAACGTTATCAACTGATGAAGGTCATGAGTTGTGGCAGAATACAGTAAGTGTAGAGTTGGAGTCAAATTACTATTTCACCAAAGAATTAAGTTTAACAATGTTTTCCGTTTTTTTTTAATATAGTTTTGGAAGTCTTATTTAGACCTACTGACATAGCATAAGGTAACCATTTTAAAGAGCAAAAGCAATGTGGATGTACTGTGTATAATAACAACAAATGGCATTGTCATTCCTTGAGTCAAAGTTCATAAACACAATACACAAGACTATTACTTGTGGCTAGATAAACAATATAGACTAAAAATTCCAGCTAACCCTTAAAAAGTATCTTGGGAATATGTTTCAGTTGTGTCGGATTCTTGTAGGAAAGTCCTGACAACAGAAATAAATTTCCTTTTTTTTTATTAATTTTGAATTTAAACTTAAATTTCTGTTGTGATATAGGAAACCAGCCAACAAACTGAAAAAGTTAGGCTGGATGGGAGTCACAAACAAGTGTGTGCTTTACTTTGTGTCTCCATTTCTCTCCGTCCTCCTGTGCCACCGGAGCACATCTACCCTCTGACCCTCTACGTGGACTCCACGGACGCCATGTCGTTGTCTCGCTGAGGCCTTATTTTTAGCAAGAGTCCAGCTCCTCTGCAAAACTTAATATGGGAATGGCATCTTGGAGCTCCTCTTTCCTCAAGCTCTCATCGTACATCCATCCATACCTTCAGTTCTCCAAGACACTGTCCACTCTCCAAAACACCCAACACAACCACTGTCCCTTTTCATAGCCACGGCTTCAGACAGGTGGCCGTATGACCTAAGCATGGCTCCTCCCATGTTACCACCCATTTGCTATTTTTCTGACCACTGCTCAGATGCCCCCCAACACCCCATCACTCTCAGTGTCTGTCCTGCTTTTTTGGCAGCCCCTCTTGCACTGCTCTTGGACGCGTGGGATCAGTGTCTTGCCTACTCACATACCAATTGGCGTCCCCAAAAAGGGCTCCACCCCTTTCTGCAAGCAGTGGCGTCAGCAAAAACCACGTGTGGGTCTTTTTTAAAGGGAGGGTGTCACTGTTGGACCTGCTCTTCTCTAGCCGGTGGGGAAAGGAAGCAGACTTTGTTCCTAACTCTCCCTGTTTGACATCAACTTGCGTTAGGGACAACGTTAAACCTCTCCAGTATATTTTTTTTCCCCCTTCTACCCCACCTCAACAGTTCAGGCTCTGAGAAGAGGCATTCTTGCGTCCGCCAGGTGACGATAGCCATGAAGTGGGGCTGGGTGTTTTTGGGGGTCTTCCTCTCTTTGGGGACCCTGTCCTGGGGGGAGAAGGGCTTGGAGATCCCCGAGTATGATGGAAAAGATCGCGTCCATGCCCTCAGTGCCAAGAACTACAAGTCTATCATGAAGAAGTATGATGTGATGGTGATCTACTACCACAAAAATGTGGATGGGAACCGCAGTGCCATGAAGCAGTTTCTGATAGAAGAGCTGGCTTTGGAGGTGGGTCTCCGCCAGAGCATGACACTGGATGGATCTGTTGCCCATGTGGGGGAAGGGTCACAGTGGGAAGAGGGGAAGGAAGGGAAAGGTTTCACAAGGAGAATTTGGCTCCAGTTGGGGAATCCTGGATGCAGTTGTGGCTTTTGCACTTAGGTTTTCAGATGAGAAGGATTACAGTTGTTGACAGATGAGAAGGAAGGCAAACAGGGGAAGAAGTGCAGTGAATTCAGCGGGGTCGTGTTGAGGGATTCGTGGAACCTTCAGGTATGGCAAGCTGCCGAGTGTGACTGTATAGATGCTGACCTGAAGGAGAGAGGTTGGAGAATGGGAATCAGGAGGAGCAAGATGGAGGGAAGTAAATGCCAGCTGATGGGTGAACACCTGCTGTCTGATTGCCAGTTAAGTTGTGATTGGGCCATCTTGTATTGACCCATTCAACCCGAATAATACAACCTGTTCACCTGCATTTGAAAACAAATGAAAAATGTAGCATTGTTAATAACAACTGGACCATGGCTGGCTAAATTATTGGTGTCTGTTTGTTAACTTTTTGCAACTTTCTGGAACAGACATTTTCACATTGAGGAAAATCTCAAGGTCTCTTCTTAAGTCCTCAAACAACAACTTCCATGTGTTCAAATGCATGCAACACTATGCACGCCTTTAAGGAGAAACCCTGTCTTGTTTACGTTTATATACAACTACTTTGTGAACTCTGGGCTTTGGTGTCAAAATCTTGTATTTTGTATGACCATCATTGAACCCAAACATCTCTAAGTGATTGCGGTGCAGTAGATAAATGTAGCACTTCATTCTCTTGGTTTAATCAAGGCAGTAATTGCATTTCTTTTAGGACACAGGGCTTTGAGGAGAGTCCTGAAATCACCTCTTGCCCCTCTTTATAATTACAGGCATTTTGCCCTCCCCTGGAGTGCAGTCATTCAGAATAGCCAGAAACACATTTGCTTTCCAGACAACGCTAGTTTAATTCAGGCATTCCCTGGCCTTTCACCCCGCAAAGCTACTCTGGTTAGCCCAGTTCATAAAGATACTGTAGTGCTAAGAGCCTCACAACATCATTAATGTCCACAATTTGCAAGCTTTGTGGTTTCCCAGGAAATTAATAAAGTCAAACCCAAGTCAAATGATGATGTGTTTCTGCAAACAGCTACACCAAACACACGAACCCATTTAGGACATTACTTAAGTCTTTCTAATGTACAAGTCCTTCACTCGCCAGCAGGTGATATGGTGATTGTTGCTGAAGTCAAATTAATGCATTTCTGTGACCTACTTATTTTACACTAGTTATATAATTTTAGTTTACTTTAATGATCTAAGTGACTCAAGGCTTACGTCGCACATACTCAATAAACACAATGACCCTCATTCATCTAGTGAGTGCATACTGTAGACATAATCCTACAGTTGTCACATTATTCATCCAATCTTTTGATGGAAATCCGAGACCATAAAAATTTAACAGAACATTTTCCAATAGTCTGTTAGTATGCTATCATGACATACAAGTGCTGCATTGTTGATTTTGTCTGCAGATGTGATGCATCATATTTACAGCTTAGTTTAATTGGCAGTTAATCAGTGGCTCTAGTAAATAGAGGACAGGCCATACTGCCTGCACTTGGGGAAAGTAAATGAATCTTCCCTCTTCCAACAGCAATTGCTGAGGAGCCTCTGAGCCAGGCACTTACTCTTGGTGGTGCTGCTAATTAGTCAACAGTAGTAAATGCACGATGGCTCTTCTGAAAACTCTTATTGGATTATATATATGTATATATATATATATTAAAGCACTTTTTACCAGCCAGCCCACAGTGGTTGCACCTGGGCCCCACAGTCAGCCAGTGCACCACACCAATCCTCTGCCTGTCAGAGCAGCAGTGTCTTCTTACAGAGGCAGAGTGTACTTTACACTAGCCTGCATAAGTCACCTCTGTAAATAGCCCAGGACAACACTGCATGCTTAGCAAGAGGCTAAACACCCTCCTGGGATGGACAGAGAGTTTAGGGCCATCTCTCACCTCAACTGCTGCTCACTCAGCTCTGTCAGCTCTCTCAGGCAACACACACTGTTCTGTTTTGTATTACTACATTCCCCACTGGGTGCAGGCTGACGTCCTAAACCATCATTTACACACACAAGACATTGGATCTGATCAATTTCCTATCAGTGCTGCCAAGTTGTGGTTCTTGGCTTGAGAAAGAGATGCTTACTGGAGCAGCTCCCTGCTGGACTGTTATTTTGTCACTGACTTCCTGCCAGTTGTGATCCTTTGGTGATTGGTTCAGCTCAGAGCAGATGCTTAAAATAGTAGGTCATTACCACCTATGAGGAAGTATGAATTATTAAGTGCAGAGCTGAGGGAATCAAATCCTAACTACCTTTGTGCGAAGCTTGGACTGTACCTATAGGATAGGATGTGTTATTCACATGCCTCTACTTTGAGACAACATACTTTCCGTTTATGTTAATCATGACAACATAATGAAAATGAATGTTTTCTTTCAGTTTGTATGAAAATACTAAATATATATATTTCTTATGACATACTAGAACTGACAATATTCCCCTTGTTCTACTGTTATACTATCAGACAAACAAGAAAATGTATTATATTTCCCTATTATTTCAAACCACAGCTTATTCTGTGACACCCAACATATGAACAGAAACAGAACAAGTTAAATTTAGCAAATTAGTCTACAGGAAAAATGCTGTAGGCGTCAATTTTTTTTTTTTTTTTTTTTTTTGCATGGATATAAAAATTTTTATGGGATCATCACATATTTTATATCACTAAGAAGTAAATGACTCAGGTGCTTGACAACAAGAATACCAGTTTTAGGAGTACAGGCCCAGAGTGCTGATGAAACTTCTTAAGACTAGTTACACAAATTCAAGATCGCATTGCTGTCAAGCAAGCCTTTTTTAATTTCTGAGACCTTGAAATTATGAAGATATGATTACAGCGGTAACATGTTGGTTGATGCTAGCACTGTGTGAATTCTGGTGTCTTCAGTTTGCTGTAGAGCTGTGTGTAGTTGTTGCAAAGCTCATACAGATGCTTATTACCTCCACCAAGGAGATTATTGTTTCACCCCTGTCTGTTTACTTGTCAGCAGGATTAGGCAAAAAGTATTAAACCAATTTACACTGAATTGGGTGGAGGGATGGGACCTGGGTCAAACACGAACCCATTAAATTTTGGGCCAGATCCAGGTCATTTACTATAAAATTGAATTTTTTTTCTCTGAAGCCTGGTTATGTTGTTTGACACTAGTGGAGGTCTGCTCTGTCTGAGTGGCCCTCTATTGGTGATATGTAAACTACCGATCATGCCAGCACACTTGTTTAGGTTAAAAGTAACAGTATAAAATGCAGACAACATAAATCCTGGCAGGAAAACCTCCTGAAGCTTGTACTACGAAGCAGGATTCGGGGTTAGAGAGGTACCTTCAGGTTTAACTCTGGGTTTTTCAGGGTGACGATGGTGGTCCGAAAGTAAACTCACCATTTTCCACTCAGAGAGGTAGTGTAGTGGAAAGAGTTACCCTGTCACTCCTAAAATATTTACAACATGTCACCTTTGACCCCAGCTGGATTCATCTCAGTCTGTGAAACATAATCCAGTGTCTCCTCTTGTCTGTTATGACAAGTTCATCTTTGACTGTTGCTGTACATTTTAGTGATACATTGATAAACTAGTTTATTTTATAATGTGAATGAGTTGTGGCACTGTTTTGCATGCAGGCTGAAATATACTGTACAACAGAATCTGTTTGAATGTAGACCAACAGCGGTACAGATTAGTATGGGTGTGTGTTAAAACAGAAAGTATAAGATGAAAACTGTTCAAAACAGAGCTTTTCTAGAAAAAACAAATAATCAAATTTCAATCACAGACATTGATGTCAAGGAAATGACCATAAATATGCCTATACAGATATATTTATTAGCAAAGTTCCCAAGCAGCAGCGAAAAGCCTCCCTTGATAAATACATACATGAATATTAGATCTTAGTTATGTAGCACATTAGGAGGAGGAGGTCAGGGTGGTTGTAAACAGGGTTGGTGTGATCATATCAGCAAAGTAAAGTAAGTTTCAGGTTACAGTGGCTGCGCTAAACACCTGAAAGAATATGATTGGATGTTACTAGTAAGCTGACAGCAACATAGCTGGTGAATGAGCCAGAGATTGTGAAGCATGAATGAAACAGCTGAGCTCTGCTTACGTCAAGTGAAAAAAACTAATTCATATAAATGAGGTTGCTGCCATAATTATTGCTCTTTTATTAACAGCTTAGCCAAGTTATATTGTGTAATCGCAGCTGAACCTGTTTTTTTCATTGGCTTCACCGAATGAAGTTTATTTTAATCCAGTTACATACTTCCTCCCTACAGTGCAACACTGTCTACAAGACAGTTTCGCATATATAAAACTCTTACCTGTCACAGCAGATCCAAATGCAGGCAGACAGGTAAGGCGGCAAAAACAGGAGTCTACAGCATGAAGGACAACATGGCATCACATACTATGTTCTGGCAGGGGGCAGGTGGATAACTGGGTAACTGGAAACAGGTGTGTGAGTGGGCGGGGAAGGTCAGGTGCCCGGGACAGGAGGGAAAGTCCGAGGGCATCTGGTGGAAGGCTGAGGAATAACTTCCATATAAATACAAATGGACAGTGGGGCAGATCATGACATGACATCATGACACTAGTCTGTATGTTGGTTCCCAGAAGCCAGTATGTTTGCTTGAACAACAAGCACGCATTGTTTTTGGTTTTTTTTTTGGTGATGTGAAGGAGACAAAGGGAGGATTTGAAGAAGGTTTCCATGCTTGGCTTAGCAACAGGGTTCAACATCGCTCTCACTGTGCAATTATTCTGTTCCATTTAATATCCGGGAGTGTAATCACAGTTGTCTAATGTTAGGTCTGTGCAATGTGACAACAGCAATCTGTTTAACGAACTGGAAGCAAATTCAGGAGGTACAGAGGTGATAGATGAGACAGTCGCGATGAGCTGTTCATAAGATAAAAACGCAGTCGAACTCACCTGCAGCCGTTTAGCCAAAAATATCTGTCAGCATTATGACTCAGACCAAACATTACGAAGCAGAACTCCTCCAAAGATATGATTAAAGAATTAAAGGTAGGGTGCAAAATGAACAACCATACCCCAAGGGCTGAGCCTAAATGAATGGATAAACACATTACAAAATATGACATTTGAATTATGAAAGAATGAGGTCCTCAGCTATTTTTGAGAATGTTGGTTCCGATAAACCTCTTTTTGGCTTCCCTGCATGTTCCTCCTCTCTCTTTCTCTCCTACTGTTTGAACTTTGACCTTTGGCATACTGTAAATGCTCCTAGGCCTACTCATCAATCACTGCGCAGCTCAGATTGCAGTGATCTTATACTCACCACGCTCTTCATCAAGGCACACTGCCCTTCTCCCACCTTATACACACATACATTGTTGCTATGGCGCCCTGTGTACCATTGAGTAAACTGTACGAACAGACAGATATGTTATTCATCCCTTCTGTAATATCATACTACTCTGTCTGCAACCCAGAGAGGCATGATATACAGTTCATACAAAAAGATGTGGGGTTACAGGAGTTATTACGATGTAAATGTGTCAAATTTAGCCAAATCGTTCAAATAGCCTTCAAATACAGTCCCTGGGCAAATTGGCTATAAAGTTAAAGGATCATAGAGATGAAAATCAAAGATATGAATGACAGGAATGACATCAGCATGTTAGCATTGGCGTTGTGAGCATTTCAGCACGCTAGTGTTAGCATTTAGCACAGAGCAGTGCCGTGCATAAGCATGGCCTCACAGAGATGATAGTGTGGTTGTAAACGCTTACAGAGCAGCACAGCGACTGGAGCAGTAAAATAAGACTTAATTCAATGACACCGCTAGTGCAGAGAGAAAAAGTCACAGGTACCAAGAAAAAAAGAAAGACACAGGGTAAATAAAAAAAGACTGTATTTTTCTATGTTTTTCTGCCCGGTCACATAAAATTATGTCAGCTGAGAAAGGTGACATAGGTGGATGCGAGGCGAGTCAACACGTGGTCTCATAATGTGCAGTGAAGCTTCATGGTTTGAGGGAGGCTTCAGCTTTGTCTTGTCTAATCTCCGTCCATCTACTGAGAGATCTTGGAAAAGGTCAGACTGTCGCTGTGGTAACCATTATCCAAACTGACTGTTGGAGCCCTCCTCCTTTCACCGGCACAATAAATTTCACACTTACATTTTTAATGGTGGCGGATGGTATTGATGGAGTGAGAGGAAGAGGGAGGTAATATTGTACGAGCTATTTCAGGCAATAGCCCAAAATAGCTTAGCCAGCTGAGACAACTCAATTTCCCACTGCTTTGGCCACCTTTTGATGTTCCTCTGAATTTAATTTAATTCAATTTAATCTAATTTTATGTCAAGTATTAAAAAACTTATAAATACATAAAAAAAGATAGATTTAAAAAGAGACCTACAGCCTATTCATGTATCCTACTTATGCTTACAAATTGTGATTTTGAGAAAATACTTTCATCTTAACTCTCCCTGCACCATACATTGCAATTTGCAAAATCCTGTAATCCTAGCATACTTTTCTTCACAAAATGTATATGTATATTCTCTTGACCCTGTTCCTAAGGGGTATTTGGAGGTCTGTACAGAGGTAACGCTACTACAGATTTTACTCCAAGCTGTTGATTACAGGGTCGTTTATAATGTATTTAGAAAGTAATAACGTATTTATAGAAAGTGAGGAGATGAAGACAACTGTACCTTTATATATTGAATACCTCAGTTTATGATGGCGTCAGTGTTTCTTTGTGTGTCCTTGGCTGACCCCCCCCTCCCCCTTTGCTAAACAGAAAACAGAAGGACTCTCTCTCTCTCCCTATATATATATATACATATATATATATATATATATATATATATATACACACACACACTCACACACACTCACACACAGCTATCAAGTGTGTATTTAAGACTCTTTTCATTAGATTCCCATTTATAAACGAGTCAGCTGGAAACATTGAAACATCAGCTGCTGACAGCACTTAATCCTTTTTATACAACGACCCTTGAACCAATGACACTGACACCCCACCTCCAGAACGTATAAGTAGGATCAGATCTCATTACCTCAAGTTATCTTGGATCAGGCAGGGCCAACAGGCCAACTCCTCACGGCCCCTTTACCTCATGAACTGCAGATTAGGTACTTCTGCCTCAAGCCACTTTGTTTCCCTCCAGGATACACAATGAGTCCGTCCTGTATCTTAAAGGGCTCCTCTTCCTCCTAGTGATGGTGTAATGATCTAGAGTCCAAACAATATATACAAGCATGCTAAATGAAGCCAAATCTTGGAGCAATGTTCACACAGTTCAGGGCAAATTTACAATGAAATTATATTGTATATAAATTGAGGAAATTTAATTCTTTTCCAGATGACCAGTTTAATTTTTCCTCAATTATGCAGCACAGCTGTTAATACTTAAGATTTCCCTCCATTAAGTGACACTGCTGTCAAGTTGTGTGGGAGCTACATCACGGCTTGATAGGTCTCCTCTTACCTTTCCTCCTCGATCTCCTAATTAATAGTGTGAAAGTGGCACTAAATGAAGAAGTAATCTGTCAGACATGATATCATTAAATGTGACAGGGGTTATGTTTAGATAAAGTGTCCTTGATGTTATTCCGTGATGACATCTCATCAGCGTTGACGGGTGAAGATGTTTGTTTGCCGGTCAGATTGTAGTTCAGCCTTATCCAGTTTGTTCCGTGTCAAAATCCACCTGTTGTTTGTAGATTAATAATAGAAGCTTTCGCCTACTGATTTCAAGGGTCTCAGCTGCTGCTGAAACCATATATTTTGCTGCCTGATGCACTGTCACAATATGGATCACCAGTGTTAAATGCTGAATTTGATAGTGCTAAACTATCCCAAACATTATTTTCTACATCACAGTTGTTATCCTTTGTTCTGCCTTTCAAAGCAAGACATCTATCTCATTAATCACAGTCATGACTATGCATCTGTGTGATAAGTAATGTATATGACCTGAGGATATACAGTAGGAATATGATACTTGTATTTTGTGTCTTTTTGCCAATTCAGGAGAGTGAATATGATGAACTGCTGCTCTCAAGTAGATTTTTTTGTACAAAAAAAATTTATTTTATGAGCATATGATAGTATAATCGGAGTGGAAGCAAGTCCCTCTCTGCAGATGAACAGGGTTGTGAATTTTCATATTCAGCCTCCACAGAGTACATTTGCACACCTAGTTTGGCAAAACAGTAAATGGCTTCATCATTGCTAGTGCTCCACCAGGCAGCTGTTGACAGCGCTAGATCTGAAGTGTGGCTGCAACAGGGAGGAGTGGCTCATATCAACTTACTCTGTTTTTCCCAAAAGACATTCTGCTGTGCAGTAGTCTACACGCAGCTGTAGTTTAAACTGTTACCTAATCTGTTAGTGCCAGCATGCAATCCTACAAACATAAGTTAACATAAGCCACAAACTGTAAGTGAGTCACAAAATCTGCAGCATATGTTGCCTCCCAGATAACTAAAAACTACATGTTCACACATGTTCACGTGCTACCTGGGTCGATCTGTGAGATTACCTTCCATACAAATGACAAATGATCTGCTTCTTTTTCTAAATCAAAAACATTAAAGTGGTATAAAGCATATATCTTTATAGCATCCATTAGGTGTACCACTTATCCTTAAGATTGTTATGGGTTGGAGCCCATCCCAGGTGGGGTACACCCCGGACAAGTCACCAGTCCATTACAGGGTTATCACATAATATAAAAAAACGGTATAGCAATAAAAAATAAAACCTAAGGTCAAGTACAGATAACAAATACAGTGTATAGTATCAAAATGTTATTTTAGTGTTTTGTATTGCACTTCCATTTAGTTGGGGGATTCTAAAGAGATTCAAAAAAGAGAATGGTCAAAGTTGAAGCAGTAGAGACTGAGATATCATGCTACAACCTAAAAAAACACTAGTTACTACACTTCCCATAATAACACATTAGCATCCTTCATTAGACCCCTTTTGCCTCCTAAATGCTCAGATATTTTAAACTCCACTTCCATTTTATAAGGCAGGGTTTCCTATTGTAGAAGATGATGTGGCCCTGATGACATCACAATGACATCATCAGGGTTACTTTTTTACCTTTACAGGGCCCTTTAACTACATGAAAAATGAATGTGTGCTCACAGAAAATTATGTGAATGCATAACATCAAAAAATAACTGATAGTATAACAGTAATTGTAATATGTAACTTAAATCAAATTTAGCTCAGTGAGAGCCCTGTCAGCATCTCCCAACCACTGGCCAAAATAGTTCCCATGGTACATTGCAGAGAATCCACATACTGTTTCTGTCATGCTAAATTTACCCCCATTACCCCTCACCCGTCCCCTCACCTCCACACCTCCCACTGCAATGTTGACTGACTGACAGTCATAAGAGTTTGGAGAAGGTGTATTTTTGTTAAAAGAGCAAATAAAAGTTTTAATTGAATATGTCTGAAACGAAAACTATATTTATGAGTGGATAACTTTAATTCATGTCTTTTTGTCACTGAACCTTTAACCTTTAAATTAAAGCTGCTAGATGGCTTTGTCTTTTGAATGTATTCATATCTAATTTTGGTGGACTTGCTGATGCTGTTGCTCTTTTTTGGGTGGACGGTCTCATTAATGAATCCTGTCCTCAGGACTTTATACTAGAAGTGAGAGTATCATTCTTACCATGTTTAAATGAATGTACTTTAAGTTATTGTGAATCACAAATAAAATTACAAAAGATTTGTATCAGGTGATATGCAGTGCTTCCAATATGTGTACTTCCTGCTTGCATATAATAATTTATAAGTGACCCTGTGCTCACTTTCTCCCTCAACATATTTTTTCCCCATCCTTAGTGTTCTTTTCCCCCTTCCTACCTTATCTGTAACAAGGAATGTCTTCATATCATTTATTCATGGAAGAAAAATGTCAAGGAAATGCAGGGAATCAAGGTACATGATGAAATATTCAAACATGAATTTTGTGATGTGGAAACCCTGACTTACATCTCCATTCCACAAAGTGATGGACCTGAATAAAGATAGGTCTGAGAGTACAGAGCATCAAGTGCTCTGCATCACTGTGTTATTGATAGTAATGATAAGTAGTCACCATGCAAGTGTACAAAAGCTGTATTCATGTCTTCTCAAAGCTGTAGTGATTATGAGTTTTTGACTTGTAAATATGTGGCTATGAACTGTATTTTAATCCTCTCATGACCAAGTGTAATCACACAACCTCTTCAGGCTTGGTACCCCTGGAGCTTTGCTGCTAGCATGGCTAAAACACAGAGTGAGAAACAGTACAGCTAGATGAATTTTTTATAAATGTAAAAATACCTTGGGATATATTGACTATGACAGACCATTTTCACACACATGCATCGTGTCAACATGTCTTACATAAGCACATGTATACTTAATAATTAATTAATGATTATTCTATAGCTCTTTTTCACAGCAGACTTGTTGTGGCAGGAAAAGCACCAATAATACCAAGAATATCAATAATGGCTTTGTTCTATTCAAGTGTCCCTGTAAGTCATGATAGTATGACAGTGAGCCAGCATGTTGCCTACAATGCCTACAATGTTGCCTGAAACTCAAGCAGCTGAAAAAAGTTTAGTCATTGTTAAATGTGTAATTTGCACATGTGCTTTTCTTACTGTGAGATGTCTAAAATGTTTCATTGTGAATTTCAGGTGAATGTGTGTGATTGTGCATGCTTTCTAACTGATGGGGTTCATTGGGACACTGAAATGTCACCATAGAGTTTGGTAATGATAAATTTACATGTACAAGAAGAAAAAAATGTAATCTGAAATAGGTAAATATCACATTTTTGATTAGTACTAACAGGATCTCATTGAAAATACTAATTGTTCTGTGAATACAGTCGTTCCCATCAAATCTACATAACATCAGTCAGTTAACACATCTTTTCACAGTTTGTCCTTTGGAACATTTGCTGATTTGAAGACCTGCAGGCTTTAATAAAACTCACCAAAACAAGCTTGACAAATGCAGGAAGGAGTCTGAGTTTATTAGCTGGGAGTGTTATGTGACATGTTTCTAATATGGCTTATTGCTGTCAAAGTGAGTCATTCACAGATGGTCCCAGACACTTCTGCCCTCACAAGTTGTTGTAGTGAATCAGCTTGTGTGCCTGTGAGATTTCTAAAAGCTTTCTGTGCATTTCATCATATTTCCCATGAGACTATGTTCTGCTAAGAAAAAGAAAATAGTAAACTCTGAGCTAAATGAATCAGAGGATGAGATCTCTTTTAGATTTTTAATTTCTAAAGGGGCATTTGAATTAGCTTTGAAACTCTTCTTTGCAAAATCCTGGATCATCTCCTTCCAAACAGTACAGTTACACTAGCTGCTGGCAAGTCAGAGACTGTTTTAGATACTGTTGTGTATGAATCTTTCATGACCACCCCAGCGCAGTGTTATGTAACAGCCTGGTGTAGAACGTCCTGATGTGTTACAGCAGCCATTACTAATTTACTATCTGGCTGAAGGGGAAAAGCTGGCTGAACATCTAATTTTGCACAGATCCCAGGACGCTCGCTTACACAGGAAGATGGGAAATCTTGCTGCTTTGAAAACCTTTTAATGTTCCCTCATTTTACACATTCAGCAATTTCTCAAATGTTGGAGAAAATTTTAGAAAGATGATAGTGTGATTTTTGCTGCTTTTTATTGGGTGTATTACCCTCTGTATTGCATGTTGCAGCGCTTTTACTACAAATCACACATACTGCAGGGCTTTGGCTTTTTCCTGTGTTAAAATTGATTGCTCAAAACTCACCAAGCAAATCCATTATAGGATGTTGTCTGCCTGATTTTATTTTATTTTTCTTGCCAAAATTACATTTGCATTTAGTTGCATTGTCACATTTTAGATTTTTTAATTAAATCTGCGCATAACTGCATTATACCGTGCAACAATATCTTTGCCAACCAAAAAATACTCAAATTGTCATTAACGACTATATTTCAAACAGGTTTCAAGTTTCTGCAGGTTGATTTTTTATACCATACAGAAATAGATGGAAAACAATGGCTACCTGGGAGATTGCATTATAAAACTATGGATTGTTTTTGGATAATAGAAATAGGGTCAATCACTATTTATTATTATTTCAATATTATTTTGATAATGAAAAACAATGTCAAACAATGTGATTAAAATATACAGTATATGCACCACACAAAAGTAAGTAATGACAACAAAGCTGGCAGCAAAACAAGCTGTTTCTCTGCAGCTGGTGTAGAAGCTACAACAATCTGAGTGTGTGCTTGTGTCCCATGTGTTGTCACTGAGTCACTCACATCATAAGGTGGTGAATACATATGAACGTGTGACTCATCAGCTGCTCTGTCGTTCACTTGAGAAACACACAAGGCCTACATGGAAACAACCACACAAAAAGACTCCCATTTAGACCAATGACAGAGAAGGGAACAGCATGGAAAGTTGGCTCTGGAAGGGTCTCGAGGGAGTGGAGAAGGACAGTGCTGGGTGGATGGATAAATAAATAAAGATAAGGCTTATGTAAAGTTGTGTATCTCATCTGGAATATGGTTTCCATACACAGGATACCCCTTATTCTATCAGATCTGCAGCTAGTATTATTTCAAAGAGTATTGAAAGAATATTGAAGCCAGAAGCTGGCTGCATATCACCCTTGAGTTTTAGTTTTCAGTAAACATTGATCCTTAAAGAGAAGTAATCTATGTTTATATTTTCCTTGATTGACAGGAAGTCTCTCAAGCTGTGTTTGTTCTTCCCAACTCAGCTCAGACCTAAATCCACAGTTGGTCTTTGTTTAAAGGGGAAATAATAACTTGGATTTGCATCCACTACTGTCAGCAATCAGCCAAACAACAGTGGTATAAGTTATTTCCTCTCATTAGTTGTGTGTGGAGTTTACAGCAAGCTTACTAATGAGTGTAGAAATCCTGAAGTGAAGAGGTATTCTCAATGCTGTCAGCACTGTGATGAAAGGGTCCAGATTGTACCTTGCTTTCCAACCATGCTCAGCTTCGTCTGTAGCTGATAGTGAAGAGAGATGAGCAGGTATAAAAATGACATAGAGGATGGATTGTAGCACATTGAGTAGCTGTGATGCACGTAATGGATGGACGGGATGCAAATGACTGTCATTTGTTTTTTAGTTTTTTTGCTTGAGAGGTTTTTCATATCTGAACTGTGCATCAGAAAGAGCCATGTATATGTGAGGAGAATGGAAATGTCTTGAAATAATTCCATGTGACAGATTGCAGGCATCGGAGTGAACTCTGAGAGGCTGAAATCATGGCCCCTGGTGAAGGAATCCCTGATCAACAACCAAATCAAATACATAGTCTTGTGCTATTAAGCAGTGCAGAGCAAAACACTGAAGCAAGAGCAAGAATTGCTGTTCTAGCCAACGGGGGTTGAGCGTTTGATACTCCAAAAATAGATTCTCAGAGCGGTGTTGCTTTAAGCCCAATCGATGAGGAAGGTCGTCTTAAAACATTTTAGACAAACGTGTCAAACTCAGTAGCAATAACACCTGTCAGTCAAGTCCAGTTAAATCAAAGCAACCAATACACCGGCAGTGAGCATTTGGGCGGCTGTGTTGCAAGAAATCCGACCTCTCTGCTGCACTGCGAACCTGCCACCCTCTCCTTGCTCATCATCTGGTGCAACAGCCAAGTGCAGCGAGGACCCAGAGCACGTTTTTGACAACTCACCATGGCACCCTGCCCTCATCGTGTGTCACCTGACAAGCTGACAGTGACTGGGCATTGCGAGACGGAGCCAAGCGATTGCACTGCTGACCTCTCACTTGGCTCCGCGCTGTCAGACTTCTGGAAGGGTTGGGTGATAGCAAAGGGGACATATGAGGAAGGGTGACCGGGTGTCAGGAGAGTAAATTTATGACAAAATAATCCAGATGGACACGGAGGAAGGGAAAGGAAGGAGGAGATCATGAGAAAGAGAGAAACAGCAGGAAGCAGAAATGAGAGAATGTTTGAGTGAGGATTAAAACTGAGGAGCGCGATTGAAGGAAATGATGGATGTCACTCAGTGTTAACTTCCGTATCAGGTGTCTCTCATTCATCAGCCCTGCCTGACTTCTGCACTCCTCTTTCCACACCCATTTCTATATGTAACGGATCTCAGCCTTCTTTCCTGCTCCTCAACATACTTTCTTACACCCCCTTATATAGCTGCGGGACTCCCTGCTTTGCTTCCCACCTGACTGCAAGCACTCACAACTTCACCTCTCTTATAAATACCCCAGTGTCACTAATATGGCCATACCCTGTGCTAATGGGGAGGGGAAGTATAGTATGAGTTTTGGGGAATAGGTTTTGAGTTCAGCATTTGAAAATTCAATCTGGCAAGTAAATTCTGTCATAGTATCGTTGGCGTTGTGTTGTCAGTTCTCTTGCTAACATGCTTTTGTATGTATTTTAATTCACTACACAAGAACATACCAGAAAGTGCAAGTCCAGTTTGGGTTGGTTTACAACTCCATGCAGCACAATCAGAGGTTAAGCAAGTGAAAACAAACTGTGAAAATTTCATGGCTCAGTTCATTGATTGCATATTCAAAGAATGTGGTTTTAAAATGCTATGTTTGTGTATAACTTGGTGCTCTTCTGCTTCTAATTGTTCAATCACCGATGTGCAAATTTCTCACTCTGTGGGACAATAAACTCCATCTTGAATCACACTACACTCAGATTATTCAACAATTTTGTTAAGACCTATTTACACTCAGCTAGCATTACCTCAGGACCTCATATGGTGTAGGAACTGACCTCTGGTGCTAAGTCTGCAAAGCAAAGTTTGTTTAATTAAAATTTACTGACCAGATCCTGTCTTTGCATGTGATGGAATGGGATGGGTAGGATGGGTATATATGTAGAAAAAAGCACGGATTGTACTTTATGGTGGGATTTTTATTTATTGGATTCAAGACATGGGGTATTTGTGCCAGATTCATTTGTGCAAACAAGATGGACTTAGCACAGAGAGGTGAGGTCCTCAGGTAATGATAATCCTGTGTGAATAGGGCTTCAATCATCCAATCTCAGAGTTTAAATTTGGATCTATTTTGTCTCCTATGAAGGCCACTCCGATTTGTTGTAAACCTGGAGGCTGTGACTTTTATGCTTTGCCCTAAAGCGTTACCTCTTCTTGCAGTTGATCACAAGTCAAGCAGCAAATATCTTTCAGGTATGTTAAGGTTTGCCTTTTGTTTCTGTAAAGCTGGGCTGCAAACCACAGATTCATCTGCCGCTGCTGATTGTTCTCTTCCACTCCTGGACTGCAGTTTAGTTTCAAACAGATGAAATTACACGAAGCTACAACCAGATATCACAGACCTGTGAAGACTGAACTGCTTTCAAAGTCCAACAGCAGCAGCAGCTTGGGCTGCGCCAGTTTGACTTCATATTTGTGAAAAAGAAAAGTAAGGGTTTGAATTTGATTGAAAAAAAGCTTTCATCTAATCTATTAATCAAACTTTAACATGCCCATCCATTTATCCATCCCCCCACCTATTCATCCATTCACTTATGCAACCATCAATAATCATAAAGGGTCATTTCACCCAAATTGTAGAAAATCATATTTTCTGATTTACTGCTTGAGGTTCTTGGTTTGGTGGCATGCTTTTGAGACTCTGAAACTTCTGCAGTCATCCCAGTACAATGGCAGAAAATGGTATTTGATTTTTGATGCTTTTTTGATTCCCTTTTTTGTGATAAATGTATTTTTTTTCATGGTTATTGATAAAAATAAACTTTAAATTTAAATTTAAAAAAGAACAATTTAATTGCCATGATGTTTCACGTGATAAATAGTCACAATGAGACCAGATCACAGTAAGGTCTCAGGATTTATTTATTTATTTTTCTTGTATGTTTTTAGCAGCAAAAATGAAATTCAGTTCACCTCCATTATTACCCGTATTGGGATGGAACAAAAATGGTTATTTTGTAGGAATAGTTTGATATTTTGGGAATACACCTCTTGCAAAGAAATAGATGAGAAGATTGATACCAGTCATATATCTGCTCTTGATAAGCTACAGCAGACTTTCCCCTGAATGTGCTTCCCAAGCATTTGGATCTAACATTTATGGTTAGCTACAGTTAGCTACGGTTGTCCAAAGATAAAAATCTCACTTACAGTATTAACAAATTATATCTTGTTTGTTTAATCCATACATGACCAAAACATAAAACAACACCTTGCTGTGTTACGGGGTCCGCTGTCTCAACTAGCTGCTGGAAACCTCAAAGTAATACAGGACTTAAGGACCTAAGCTAACTAGTGACTGTATAACGTCATATTTAGCTAATAAATAGGATAAGAACTGAATTAATCCTCTAACCTAACTAAAACATCAGCAGGTAAAACTGAAACCATCTGCATGGCTAGACAGACCTCAGTGTGAGAAGTCTTATTTTTTCTGATTTGGGAGAATTTACCCTTTAAAATAAAGGAGCATTAGTCTGAATGGAACCTTTCCCATTAGCTGTTACATGGTGATTATCTAGCTTTAGTGTTTCAAGGCAAAATAGGCCAATGATCCTGACCAGATTAGAGAAAAATTGGCCCTGGGTCCAATGATGAGGTAATGTGGACTCTTTAGAGCAAAAGAATGGATGGCATTAAAGACTACGTGTGCAGAGCAACATAGCACATACTATATAATACTACACATACTATACAAGCTATTTGTGCTAGCGCTTCGGGGCATTTGGCCGCTTATGAATGTTGTCCACCTTGAAATGCTGCTTTGCAAGCCGCTACATAACGCTTTTGATTCATTTGAATCACCCTTTCATACTATGCGAGTGCTAAACTGAGTGACAAAGCAATGAAATGGAGAAGAACTTACCATAAAAAATGGAAAATGGTAGTGTGCATCTGTATATAACTATGACAAATACAATTTATCGATGTGTATAGATAGGAAGAGAGATAAGAACCCTGATGTATGTTTAAGTCTGTATATTTTCAGTAAGTGGGATTATATATGCACATGTATGCAGTGGCTTTACATTCACAAAGTGTGAGCTCCTCTCTTTTCCACCACACCTGTTGCAGCGTCTCTTCCCCTGGACATAGTTGGCTCAAGTTCTGCTCCTCTTGTTCTTCTGGAGACCCTGCTGTCCATGCTCCTCTCATGCCGGTTATGGGGGCTGTCAATTGTTGGCTTCGGTTTCACTCCGATTTAGAAAGTGCAAGGCTGCAATCCAAAGCTTTTGCTTTTAAGGCCTTGAAATTGAGATGAAATGCCGAGGGTTTACTTGTGTAAATGAAACTGAAAGTATGTTTTTAATGGAGTTCTGAGATTAGGAAATGTCTATCATGGACAGATAAGTGAGTCCTTAAGATCAGGCAGAGACAGGATCAACACTCATATGACACTAAATACAACCTTCGCTTTATCTCCCTCCACCCCCACTTCTCCCAACTCCCCACCCCTCTCTCTTCATGTTTCTCTGTCCAGCTTGCAGCCCAAGTCCTGGATGATCTTGATGATGAGGACATTGGATTCGGCCTGGTGGATGAAAAGAAGGACTCTGCTGTTGCCAAAAAGTTGGGTAAGGCTGCTAGCTACTGACCTAGCAGGTGAAAAAAACAGCCTATTTGTCAGTGATAGGCTGGCTTTCTTCTGTGGTTTTTACTGAATGTTGCTGATTAAATGATACACATCTCACAACTTGTTAAGCAACTTTTGCAAATTTTACAAGTACTGCTTTATTCCAGTAATCAACATAGAATTTAATAAAACACAACTGTCTCCAGTCACATAGTCAGAACAAGATTTTTTAGATCCACTTGATCTTAAACTTTCACCTGCTCAGTATTAGTCTTTGGTCACTAATGAATGAATTAATGTATACCTGGAAAAAATTGAGCAGACTAAAAATCCACTAAGCACTATAAAACACTTTGGTTAATAATATATGTAAAACTGATATTTGATGGTAAATATAGGGTCCAAACTGTAAAAAGACATAAGGACTTTGTGAGAGGCATACTGTAGACAATTTCTGAAACAAGTGTTTCAGTGCCCTCAAGTGTTCACCAAAGATATCACAGCTTCTTTATAACAAGTGCAACAAGTGTAAACAGTGGTAAAAAAGTACAAACTGAAGCTGTGACATACATAAATATATAAATATAAATCATAAATTCAAATTGAAATTGAAACAAACACTGGGCTTGCTCTGTGGACACCAATGGTAGCTAATAATGGCAAGTTATGCTGTAGATAACATGAGGAAGTAAAAAGAAAACATTCATTACAATAAAATAACATTACCACACTGAAATTTAGTGCCATCTCTCCAACAGTAGATATATGTCATTTTAAAGCGCCTATAGGAGTCATCACCAAGACTCCTAATCATGCATTGATCTTTCAGAAATTTCTCACTAGCATTGTGTTAGCCAAGGAAAATACAAATATTCCAAACAAGTTGATTTATAGCACTGACAGAAGAGCTCCTCTTGCATCGTATACAACATTGCATTAGTAGTATAACAAGCATGTAGATAATCCTACATATTGAAGAGGTTTTTAAGAACTATTTTAAGAACTATTGTAAACACACGTAATTATCTACAATAGTCCATTCAAAAAAAAAAAAATATATATATACCAATAAAATCTGTGGTATAATGGTGGAATGACTTGTTTGGCTGTAAAAATAAAATAAAATAAAATAAAATAAAATAATAATATAATAAAAACATTTTTCTGTCACCAGGTCTGGATGAGGTGGAGAGCATCTACATCTTTGCCGACAATGAGATAATTGAGTATGATGGAGAGCTGGCAGCCGACACCCTGGTTGAGTTCCTCTATGATGTAAGCAATTTTTGGTCAATAACAGGCAATGTTTTTGAGTACTGGCCATGTTTCTAACTGGACATAAGATAGATATATTGAACACACCTGATATACCTGCACTTGTGCAGGTGATTGAAGACCCAGTAGAGATCATTGACAACGAGCGTGAGCTGAAGGGCTTCCACAACATCGATGAGGTCATCAAGCTGGTCGGCTATTTCAAGAGCGAGAGATCTCCTCGTAGGTTGAAGATTGCTTCAAGCAGACCATATAAAATCGCTCGCACATAAACTTTTGGTCTCTTTAATAATACATTTTCCCTTATTTTCTCTGTCCAGACTACATTGAGTACGATGATGCTGCTGAGGAGTTCCACCCCTTCGTCAAATTCTTTGCCACATTTGACCCCAAGGTTTGAATTGTTTGAGTTTTTTTTAGGAATTTGTTTTCAATTTTAGAAAAGCTCAATATCAGAGGAGAGCAAAGTACCAACATTTATATTAGTAGGCTTGACAAGCAAATTGAATATATCACAGATAGCAAAATGAAACTTCTGGCCCAGTATACCCTCTGGTTCCACGGCCCAAGTCTGGCCCATATCTCCACATCTGTGTAGATTCCAGCTGTCCTGGTGTTGACTAAGAGCTGGAAGATTTTCTGTGTGTTCCTAAAATATAAATGTAAATATTCCTTAAAAAAAATAAGTCAGTACTTTGCAGGCAAACATCTTCAGTATAAAAAACGTTTGTCTGATTATTCCAGCTTGCCAAGAAGCTGAAGCTGAAGCTGAATGAGGTTGATTTCTATGAGCCATTCATGGAGGAGCCCGTCACCATTCCAGGAAAGCCCTACATTGAGTCTGAGCTGGTTGAATACATCGAACAGCATGACAGGTGAGACCCAACTAAAATATCATTAGCTGAAGGTCACCTTAATTTACATATTCTAATGCTGATGACCTTGTTTTGCAGCATTTCTTCAATCAAGTAAGAAATCTATTAGATACTGGAATATACATTTGATTTTGGATGTGTTAATGTTTCAGGCCCACTCTGAGGAAGCTTGAGCCTCACAGCATGTATGAGATCTGGGTAAGAGATTTCTTAGTAATTAAAAAAAGTCATACATTTTTCAGTATTCATATTTTCCCTGATAAAATTTGAATTTCTTATCAGTCAGCCTCAACTAGAAATATACTCACATCCTTGCCTTATTCCCCTTTTTGTGTTTACAGGAGGATGACATCGATGGAGAGCACATTGTTGCCTTTGCTGAGGAAGATGACCCAGGTTTGATTAGTGATTAGATCAGTTGGACGCTCAAATATCGAACTAATACTTTAGGGTACCTGGCACACCACCATACCTGACATTTTAACTTTTCTCCAGATGGTTTTGAGTTCCTGGAAATCCTGAAGGAGGTGGCACGCGAGAACACTGATAACCCCAACCTCAGCATCATCTGGATCGACCCTGACGATTTCCCCTTGGTATGACCCCCCCCCAACATAAACTGGATATCAGCTAGCAGACACATTATTGTTGTTTTATATTTATTATTACAGCTAAGATAAGTTTATTCACAATCTATTTTGCAAAAATATCAATATGAAAGTGTAAAAACAACTGCTCTGAATGTCACTCATCATTGTACCAGAATATATAAACCTAACCCTGTCCTTCCCTGTGTCTGTATCTCACTGTCAGCTGGTTCCATACTGGGAGAAGACCTTCCGCATCGACCTCTCTTCTCCTCAGATCGGTGTGGTTGATGTTGAGGATGTAAGCAACCTTTCTCATCCCCTGCAAAAGCCTAAAATGAAAAACTGGTGTCAAGTTGTTTGGGGTGTTGCTCAGTACAACAAAGTAGTATTGTAGGTTAAATTGTTAAAGTTTTCTTGAATCTAGTGATATTATCCTGATACTTTGGGTGCTCACTTAGCCGCTATGGTCTTTCCATGACTGCGCCATTGCGCTCCTTTCAAGATTAAAACAAAATGCTTTGTAACATACGATAATAAAGTATATGATAATGTGAAAGGGGTTGGTCGGAGAGAATTACCACCCAAACCGGCAGCTCCCCTCAGCCTTATGGAGATTTACAGTGAGTTCCAGCTTGTTGTTCAGATGTCCAGTCTGTGAATTCACGGTTATGGTTCGCTTGCTGGCAGCTGTTTTTTGCTCAGCATCAAACAGCAAACAGACAGTGTTAGTGACTAGCTGGTAAACATAGTGGTGCATCTAGTGGCTAACAGGCTATTTCCCTCAAGAGTTGGTAGAGACCAAAAACAGAGCTAAAAGAGAGTGAATTTTGCACTTAGATGAGAAACATGACTCTAAACGTATGCTAATGTTCTCTGTCTGCTGGATGTGTAAATAAGAAGCTGATTGCTAACAGGTTTTCTAATGCTGTCTGTGTCTACTTCTGGTCAGACTCCGAGATAAAGCTTTAAAGTTCAGTCCAGTTTTTCCCTGATGTGATGTCATAAATGTTTCTGTGCGGTAGGCCGACAGCGTGTGGATGGAAATGGATGACCAGGATGACATGCCCACAGCTGATGAGCTGGAGCAGTGGATTGAGGATGTTCTGTCTGGAAAGATTGACCCAGATGATGATGATGAGGATGACGATGATGATGATGATGATGATGATGACGATGATGACGATGATGACGATGACGATGACGATGACGATGACGATGACGATGATGATGACGATGATGATGACGACGATGACGACGATGACGATGATGACGATGATGATGACGATGATGACGATGAATAAATGTTTTCTACCATCTTTCACTTCACTATTTAGCCAGTAATGGCAAAACCCAAAAGTAGTAGCAGTTTTTTTCTAACATCTCGCAGCGAACACACTGTCTGTTTGCTTCCTGTATGGTTTCCTATAAGGGACAAACATAAAGACCCTGTGGGAAACTTTTACTGTCAGTCAGGGAAGGAGATTTTCAAAGAAGCAGAGGATTTGTATCTCTGTTGATGAACAGCTCTCACCTCTGAGGCTAACAGAGGCTAACTTCCCTGACATTTTCTACCTAATGTCACAGACCAGGGTTACCCCTCTCTCATTTTCTCCAATTTACTGTAATCCTGTTTCAATGACATGTTTTCTACGTGATGAAGAGAAGAAACAAACACTTTCTTGTACTATTTTTAAAAAGGATAAACCTAAACTCACTGGACAGTCTTAAAATTGGTGCAATCTTGGAAACCTCCCAAAACATCGGATAATAAAAAACATATATATACATATATAATTTGTTTCTGTTCTCACATTAAAAATGAAAAAGAAAAACAGTTTCAAACCCTTGCTCTTTGTTGTTGTAATATTCAATCCAGTGTGAACCGTTGACTTTTCCTCTAGCACCAGCACATCACATTTACTCTGCCAGATATCTCAACATCTACAATATAGATTAGCACAAAATTTGGCACAGATATTCATGGTGTCCAAACAATGTGTTTTGCTTTGTTTAGTCACTCTCTGACTTTTCTAGTGCCAACATGCTGACTTTTTATTTCTTCATTGATATATCTCAGTGGCTATTGGCTGAATTGTACAGACATTCATAGTCCCCAAAGGATGAATTATTATGGACACAAAACTAATAATGTTCCCAACTGCATGAGACATACTTTGTGTTTCCTGTTAATTAGCAAACATTTAGCTGAAACAACATGGCCAACATGGTAAAAATACGTTGAAAATGTGCAGACATGATACATGAAACGTCTCGAAAAGTGGTGAGCTGTTTTTACACAATCCCATGAGATCATGCAGGAAAAACATTCCTTCTGTTTGTTAAGCAGAAGCATTTGAATGTGCACAGATGTGAAAATTCATTGGATGATGAAAAGTGGGAAGAAATGGACTCATGCACAGATGTTGTAAATGGTTGCAACTTGTATCTCAGTGCAATTAAAACAAACCAAAAATATGAGAAACAGAGGGATGTGGGACCTCAGTTTTGCTGATGTGGGGGACCTACAGAAACCCTTGTGCCCTCATGAACCACTGAGTCAGCTGTGGCTGAACTAACTTCCAAAATTATAAGGCAGTGAAATAGAAAAAAAACAAGCACAATGAACTTTCTCCCCAGCCAGTAACTCACCAGGGACATGTTTGCTATGAGGAAATAAAGTCAACAAATCACACAAGGTAATCACTGATAAACCCAGGTAAAAGTGATCAGAGCAGGTACAAACTCAGACACTGTTTGATTCACACTACAAGATGAGTCTTTTCATTTGCCTGTTGATTTTGTTCTGCTGCGACCTGAATTTAGGCCAGTCTTGGAATGAGTCAGAAGGTGAGCTTACCTGCCCTGATTCCTGCACTCTTCAGAGTGAGTTTCTTGCCATGAAAAAAAAAATAGAAGACATGGAAAATAAGCTGACACAATGTGAAACCAAGTTCATCAACAGCGAAAGCCAGATTGAAGAGCTGAAAAATCAAGGTAGATTGAGTCTTTATTTCATAAATAATAATCTTCTATTTTCCAAAATAAAAATGTGAATGCCTTTTCATGTTCACAGCAAGCAAGAAGGTGATATTCAGTGCAGCAGTAGGAGGAAGTGGAAGCACTGGACCCTTCAACAAAGACACAATGTTACTCTACAGCACAGTCATCACAAATATTGGCAGCGCTTACAATAAATTCACAGGTAAAGACTCACAAACTTGCAGAAGATACAGAAGTAATGTTTGATTCTCAATAATATTATAAACCAATATCTCTTGATTTGCAGTATTCTCATCTATATATTCTCTAAACAAATATTGTTCAACACAGTCATGTGCACACAAAAATAATTTTTTACTTGTAATCTGTGAACTATCAAATAAGTAAATGTTACATTACTAAAAGCAACATTTTTTTAAAATTACCATTAGAAAACACATGACACACTGTAATATGTTGTATTAGTGTTTGTACTTTTGCATTCAACCAAATTATTAAACATGTTAAATATGTGAACTGCTTGCTTGAAGGCCAACACCAACACCTTGTTATTTCCACAGGTGTCTTCACTGCACCTGTTGCAGGTGTTTATTACTTTAGCATCTTCTATCACTCTGGAGGAGAATATGAGGGAAAGTTGCTACTATACAAGAACGACCAGCTGATGATCATGACACATGACCACAAGTCACAGTCTGACACCGCTGATAATGGAGGAAACGCAGTGTTCCTGCAGCTGCAGCCAGGGGACCAGGTCTATGTGCGGTTGCCTGCAAACTCGCATGTTTGGGGACACGGCCAGCACACAACTTTCAACGGTTTTTTGGTCAACGAAATGTAAAAAAATTGTTGGAAATCATTGTCTGAAGCTATAAACCTCAGATGAGTGATACGTGTTCTGCTGTTAGAATCTAGAATCAGTTTGTATAGAAAGAAGTTGTTCTCAGTACTTTATACACATAGAAATAAATGGTGTGACAAAAGCTGAATAATTCCTTTTTTCATTTCTGTTGTAAAGAATAGAACAACATGTAATCACACCAAAAGCTGTCATTGGAAAATTCATTGGATGATGAAAAGTGGGAATAAATGGACTCATGTAGAGATGTTGTAAATGGTTGCAACTTGTTACCTCAGTGCAATTAAAACAAACCAGAAATATAAGAAACAGAGGGATGTGGGACCTCGGTTTTGCTGATGTGGGGGGCCTACAGAAATGCTTGTGCCTTCATGAACCACTGAGTCAGCTGTGGCCTTGATACAATAAGGATAGTTCAAATCTGGCTCAGAAAAAAGCAAACGAAGACTGAACTAACTTCAAAAATTTTAAAGCAATGAAATAGAAAAAAAAACAAGCAAGATGAACTTTCTCCTTCACCAGTAACTCACCAGGGACATGTTTGCTATAAGGAAATAAAGTCAACAAATCCCACAAGGTAATCATTGATAAACCAAGATAAATGTAGAGAGCAAACAAAGACTGAACTAACTTCAAAAATTTTAAAGCAATGAAATAGAAAACAAAAACAAGCAAGACGAGCTTTCTCCTCTGCCAGTAACTCACCAGGGATATGTTTGCTATCAGGGATATAAATTGTTATCAGGGATATGCTTGCAATCAGAGAAATAAAGGAAATAAAGTCAACAAATCACACAAGGTAATCATTGATAAACCAAGATAAAAGTGGTCAGAGCATGTGCAGAATCAGAGACTGTTTGATTCACACTAGGTTCGCAGGAGCTCTGACGTAGATGAAATAGACCGCCAGCAAGTTTGTTTGAAATGCTTGGTCCTTCAAACTCTGTTTAAAGCAAACAAACATGTCAACCTGTATCTCTGTGCCAGCTGACCACAAGTCAGGTCTGAGTTAACTGCAGGAAATCTTTTCAATTAGAAACATCAGTGTTACTGACTGATTCGCATCAGGTTGTCAAGCAAGGCTGTTTTGCATGCTATGGCACAATTTAGCATGCAATTCTGTCCCTCCGATTCTCCAGCGTGGAGCAACTCAAATTGGTTGCTACTGAACTGCTTCATAGGTCCTTCACATAAAGTTGCCTGGATTTCGACTGTTCTTGATGCGCACACTGCCTGCAAACAGGCTGTGAGATGCTGGCTAACATGGAAAATGAGTGACTTCCAGTCACCTTAACAGTCTTCCAGTCTGAACACAGGGGTGTTGATGTCAGCTGTGACATTGTATACAATATGTCCATCTCTAACATCCGAACATATTAGGTCAAGGACAAAAGGAACCAAGAAATTTTTCACAATAAAATGTTTTACGAGAAAAAAATACTGAAATAAATTGATAAATGTTTAACAAAAAACATGTGACTTCCTGTCTGAAATTTTCTCTTTGAACACAAGAGATGGGACAGATAAAGAGCAGTCAAAAGGTTTAATCTTCTTCCTATTTTCAAGATGGGTTTTGTTTCACATTGGACATATTGTATATACTTAATTCAGTTTTTTTAAATAATGTATGTCATCTATTCACTCAGTACTTCCTGAAGTATATATAGCAGATGGAAGGATATGTCAATTCATACTCACACCCCTGCCAGCTGGTTGGAATCAAGGTGAACTCATGTTTGCACTCCAGATGTCCCGTCCTCACAGCGATGCCACTTGGGGGTCCACGCACCCTCAAACAAATATTATGTTATGAAGCATTGTGTTACAAAACAATATGTTACAAAGTAATGTTTCTAAGTAGTTATCCTAGCTGCTTTGTTAGATTGAACTATCTCTATAGTTTATCGCTCACTTATTTAGCTTTTATCAAATAAAAACAAACATCTATATACAGATTTACCTTTTAACTGCACAAAGAGGGGCACAATCTGTAGTCGAAGTAGGAAAAAAGATGAAATAGGAAACAAAAACAAGCAAGATGAACTTTCTCCTCTGCCAGTAATTCACCAGGGATATGTTTGTTATCAGGGATATATCTGTTATAAAGTCATTATATCACACAAGGTAATCATTGATAAACACAGATAAAACCACATAAAAGTGATCAGAGCAGGCACAGAATCAGACACTGTTTGATTCACACTACAAGATGAGTCTTTTCGTTTGCCTGTTGATTTTGTTCTGCTGCGACCTGAATTTAGGCCAGTCTTGGAATGAGACAGAAGGTGAACTTACCTGCCCTGATTCCTGCACTTCTGCACTTCTTGCCATGGAACAAAAAATAGAAGACATGGAAATTAAACTGGCACAATTTGAAACCAAGTTCATCAACAGCGAAAGCCAGATTGAAGAGCTGAAAAATCAAGGTAGATTAAGTCTTTACTGTACTTAAATAAATAATTTATTAAATCTGACTTTTGTGTTTACTTCTATTTTCCAAAATAAAAATGTGAATGTCTTTTCATGTACACAGCAAGCAAGAAGGTGATATTCAGTGCAGCAGCAGGAGGAAGTGGAAGCATCGGACCCTTCAACACAGACACAACTTTGGTCTACACAAGAGTTATTACAAATATTGGCCGTGCTTACGGTCAATTCACAGGTAAAGACTCACAAACTGCATTACATAACAGTCAGAAGAAGATACAGAAGTAAGGTATTAAGTATTTATATATATATTAAGTAAGTAAGAATATTATAAAGGAATATCTCTTGAGTTCCCTGAAGAGAAACAAAAATGTTGCTCAACAACATAACAGTTGTCATAAATATTTCTTTACCCACAAATTACCATTAGAAAACACATGACACACTGTAATATGTTGTATTAGTGTTTGTACTTTTGCATTCAACCAAATTATTAAACATGTATGTGAACTGCTTGCTTGAAGGCCAACACCAACACCTTGTTATTTCCACAGGTGTCTTCACTGCACCTGTTGCAGGTGTTTATTACTTTAGCATCTTCTATCACTCTGGAGGAGAATATGGGGGAAAGTTGCTACTATACAAGAACGACCAGCTGATGATCATGACACATGACCACGAGTCACAGTCTGACACCGCTGATAATGGAGGAAACGCAGTGTTCCTGCAGCTGCAGCCAGGGGACCAGGTCTATGTGCGGTTGCCTGCAAACTCGCATGTTTGGGGACACGGCCTGCACACAACTTTCAACGGTTTTTTGGTCAACGAAATGTAAAAAAAAAAATTGTTGGAAATCATTGTCTGAAGCTATAAACCTCAGATGAGTGATACGTGTTCTGCTGTTAGAATCTAGAATCAGTTTGTATGGAAAGATGTTGTTCTCAGTACTGTATACGCACAGAAATAAATGTGACAAAACCTGAATAATTCCTTTTTTCATTTCTGTTGTAAAGAATAGAACAACATGTAATCACACCGAAAGCTGTGAGAGAGAAACAGAAAAATCCCTCTGGTTCCCGGGTCAAGGATGCTGTTGAGGTTTGCAGGTACTCTGACGTACATGAAATACACTGCCAGCAAATTTGTTTGAAATGCTTGGTCCTTCAAACTGTCTTTAAAGCAAACAGTTTTTGTGTTTTCTATTAAAACTGAAAAGTTTTACATAACTTAACTAAGCCAGGAGGTAACCTGGTGTGTGAAGTCTTGATTTATAGCAAAAAGAGTTTTGTGCGGTCACAGAATTTTGACCTTTGACCACCAACATTTAATCAGTTCATCATCAAGTCCAAGTTGTTTGTGCCAAATTTGAAGAAATTCCCTCAAGGCTTTACTAAGATATTGTGTTTATAAGAATCAGACAGAAGGACAGATGGAAAACCTGCAAACATAATTGCCCGGCCCTGGCTGTCGCCAACATTGAGGTGTTGGATATTTTAATGATACACTGACAGCTGAACAGGAAATGTCCCTGGTTTTCATAGCAGAAAACTGGTCACCTTACCTTTGATGGTGGTCCAGCAGTCCATAAAAACTAAGAAGTTGTTTTCATCAGCTGTAAATCTGTTTTAAATTTTCACCAAATTTCATTTTCTCATTTTTAATTGTCTTTTTTTCTTTTGCATTGTCTTAACAACTAAGAACCCAGGCTAAGAAAGTTTTGGTTGTGGGTTCATCAAAGTTGGATATTTTAAATGACAGGATCCGTTCTTAAGCTCTGCTTTGTCTCTTATAACTCCTGAAAAAAACATGTCAGTCTTTACCTGCCTGATGCTGTATAGTGTTATGATTTTGTACATAAATTCGTCATAAAACAACAGTAAGCAGATGATGCTTAATGCAGGTGCAACGCATTTATTTGACAATGATGCAAAACCAACAGTATTTTAATACAGCTTGACGAAATTTTTACATTAGATTGATTTTAAAAGGATTATACAGAAGCAGGATAAATCAACAGGATCAATCAATAATGTGCTTAAAGGTACTATGTGTACGTTTTCTCGGCCACTGAGTGTGGTATCTCAGCAGGAGCATGTAGTGGTGGAGATAATGCCAAGAGCTTCAGCCATTGTGTTTACAAGAGGTTAGAAGACACCCTCTGATTAGTGTTACTTCTTTACACTCTCATGCTGAAGTGAAGGCAGACTGGATGCTACAGTGATACTATTGCAAAGTCGTATTTGAAGATGGGCTGGGGCTAGCTGGTTAGCATTAGAAGAAGAAAAAGAAGTGAGAGAAATAGAAAAGCAAAACAAGAGTTAACATTGGTGTTGCTTTCTACCACGAGATACAGCTTTTAGTGAGTAAAGGAATAAGGTTGATGGTGGACTTGCAACAGTTCATCTAGGCTGGTAAGTAAAAAAGCTGTTAATGCTAACAACCATGTTGTTATATAGCAATAGCAAAAACTCACATATAGCACCTTTAATAAAATGAGTTGAGCATGGGGAAAACTGACATCCATCACTATACTGTATTGTTTATGTAAGCAAAACAGAGATTTTAGACATCAGACCAATCATGAGCACGAGGGCGGCAGCGTTTAGCCAGTGGGTTTGGACTTTGGTTTGTGGTCTCCTCAAAATGAACAGGAAGGCAGCGTTTTCGAATTCTGTCGCAACCCACAATCACATACATTGTGTCTTTCGATAGTCTTTCAACACTGCAGTCTCCATCGTTGCTGACAGTGAGAGAATATACCTTTATCCTTTTGGTACTGATGCATAAGTTACCTCCCATGATGCTGTTCAGCCGCCGGCCAGAGCCATTACAGATCTTCCGGACACGTTTCTCATGCTTTCCTCTGACAAAAGACTGAATACGTCTGTCGCAGAGTCCAAAATCCTGTAAGTACCTGTATAAATAGATCAGTGTTTAACTGCATAGCTAATGCCACAGATATACTGAAAATTATTTATCTACAGTATCATAAAACAAAGTACAACTAAAGGTTTTATGACACTGTGGCCTTTGAAATATTTAAGTAAAGCAGTAATGTGGTATTACAAACATGCTAAGTTTTCATTTCACTGTCTTTAATTTATATGAAATTAATAAAAAATGTTGACCAGTTTCATAAATGCTGTAAAAGTATACAACTACAATGAGGTATTATTTCAATCTGATTGATGGCCAATTCACAATTACCACACTGACTGAACTCTTTTACTCACTTTCTCCATTCAGACCTCGAACCTCTGTCAAAGCTCCTCTGAAGGATGTGTTTACGAACAAATTTCTTGTAGGCATTGTTGTCACTGTTCCTCCGACAAGGACGTCGGTTGTAGTCAGCCGGCACTGAGTTGCTGCTCGTGTTGTGAACCTCTCCAGGCCCATAGGCAAGGGCAAGAGTGCATGTGACCGTGATCAGGAGAATGATATTCATCTTGTCTAGAGTAAGAAAAGAATTTTGTTTTTTTTTTTGCTCAAAGACAGAAAAAAACACAAAAGTTATGCTGTGCAGTGTCTTAAGTTATGCCCCTGTCTCCTAGAAACTACTTTTATATACAACTAATTAATAACAGGAAATACATGCAAAAAGTACAGTGATTGCAATGAGATTACATAATCTACTGATTTAAAGAAAATGTTAATTTATATACTTGGTAAGTAAAATGTTCACAGACAAACAGAACAAAACAGATATTTCTGTTCAGATATTCTGCCAAAATATCTGATCCTGCGATATAATATCCATTTGCAGTGGATAACTTATAACCACAACTGTGACTCTGTATATGAACTCTCTCTGGCCTCTGGTGTGACAGGTATCTGCTCTGTATGCCCACCAAATCAGAGGTTTTTTTCTCAGTTGTTTTGAGATGATTGCATTTGACTATTTTATACACAGACTACTAACATATATCTAAGGAAGGTTGTATTTGTTAGAAAGTTCAAAACAGCCTTAGAGCTGCATGGCTGTAGTCAACATGTAACAAGTGACAAAACACAGAAAGCCACAGAGTTGCCCCCTTTTTTATGGGGGACATTCAATGGACTAAACAAGATGGTAGAGTTCTTAGGGTGTCTTTCCACACCAGGAATGTCAGGCCTTGATGACCCAGTGGGCCCAATCCCAAAGGTTATCGATCCCCTTTAAGTGTAGGAGTGCTGCAGCTAAACCTACTATGGGATTAACCCTCCCTTGCCTGAACCCCAGGAAAGCACTTAACCGAATGGTCGGGACTTGGCTCTTGTATCGCTTTTCTAGATATGCTAGGGAGCAGCCTCACTGTTGCCGACAGCCCAAGAGGTTGTTACCCTCCATAAAAATGAAGTCCAAGAGTTCCTTGCATACCCCAGTCCATTCCTAACGGACCCTCAAATAATGTTCAGCATCTATTTTAAACCTAATCTAGTTAACCTCTAGCCATCATGTGAAGGTGGCTTACCTTAAAGAGATGTGGTTGCGCGGAGTCTTCAGGAAAATGGGAAAATAACTGCCTTAAATACAATAATTAGAGGAACTAACACATCCTGTTATTCACAGTCATGTACTTGTATGGTCAAAGGCTGTAGCTGCGGCTGTAAAGGGGTACACTATGCACAGCCATGTACTTATTTGGTAAGATGCTACAGCCACTGTTCCAAAATCACCAAATCACCATGGTAACAAACTGCTATAGCAGCTAGTGGTCTGTTCTTTCACAACATCCTCTTACAGGTGGAGTCGCTGAACAAAATACACTTCCCTGTGCACATTTAGTTCAAGGGTCACAGAAAATGTACTATTCAAAATATCAGATGAACGTAGAGAATAATATGTAAAACTTCAAGTAATGTAATGTACGTAACATACAATCAAAGTGACTGCAAAAAATATCACCTGGCCTGTTATAATTATAACCCCTGGGTAGAGGTGCATGTATTGGTCCAGGTGGGGCCACTACCATGACCCGTCAGCACATATGGGCACACAACACTAGGTAACAGAAGATGTCATAGAATGCATACAAATTAATAATAAAAAAAAAATTGAATAAATAAGCAAATAAATAAATAGGCATCTATCAGTTTGTGGTTTTGTCCCGCAGTACAGCCTCTGAAACCTCTGCTTATGTTAGGCTACTGTTTAAAATTTTGACTGATAAAAGACACAAAGGAGTGCATAAACCACTTGGCTGATTATCTATAACTAACTTAGCCATGAAGAATCATCTGAGTATTTGAAAATATAGTCCTGAGCACTCATTTGTGTATAACATGAAAAGAGGAGGTGAGCTAATAGAGTTGACATCCAGTTCATTAAGTTTCTGAATTAAAAGATAGAGTGAAAGTGTTACAAATCACTGGCTGGATCCAAATGCAGACATGGGAGAAGATTTATGAAAAGTCTTTTAATTAAGACAGGTGAAGTTGAGTGGATGAAGGTGGAATTGGTCGTGACTTAAAGAGTATTAAAAGCAAAGTTAAAATCAATTAAAAAAAAACAACAACCAAGGATAAGCTCTACTCTCCTCACAGTGTTTTAAAACCAAGTGTATGATAGTCTGTGTGGAAAGTGTAACCGTCCACTTCAACATAGACACCACATATTTGTCAAGGCATATTTCATCACAACTGATGTGAGAGCAACCGGTCTAAACCCACTGTTTTCTTTAGCTCACTTTACCAGTTGATATGAAAAAAAAAAAAAAAGAGTTTTTAAAAAGACCAGGCAACAAAGCAGAGGCACAAACCTGCATTGTATTTGCAATCTACATGTACAGGGCATCATCTTTAATTTCTATTTGTTTCTATCAGTTTTTTATCAGTTTATCATGTTCTAATTGTTTAGCAGGTGTGAGGGCTAATCTGGGGCTGTAACTTGTTTTACTGACCTGGAAAAAAAAAAATCAATCAAAAGATTTTTTTTTTCTTCTGTTGAATGTAATTTTTTTTTTTCAAATTTAATTGTCTTTCCTCTTTTGCATTGTCTCTCCAATTGACTGAATTGCTTGATGCTCCATAGTGTTCGGCTTATGAGTTTCTCTGCTGTACATGAACTCATCATAAAACAACAATGTGCAGAAAACCTTTATTTGACAATAAAGTAAAACAAAGGATTTTCATACAAAATTTCTTATGTTAGTTTGATTGTGAAATGATTATACAGAAGCGGGAAGCAAATAGTTTGAACTTAGCATACAGTCTTAATTAAGACTTTAAAAAAATCTTTGTAAATTTCAGTCACAATCAACAATGTGCTTAAAGGTGCAATATGTACATTTTCTCTACTGTCAGTTGCGGTATCTTTGCCAGGAGCAGGTGGTGGTGGAGATAATGCAGAGAGCTTCAGCTACTAATGTGCTAATGTGAGGTTAGAATACATTCTCTGATTACATAGAACTGAATACATAGTGAGCTATTGGACAATCTGAATTTCCTCGAGGATTAATAAAGTATTCTATCTATCTATCTATGCAAAGGAGTTAGCATTGGTGTTGCTCTCCACCACTGGAAACAGTATAAAAACTTACATATAGCACCTTTAATATAATGAACTGAGCCTGGGAAAAACTGACATCCATTACTGTACTGTTAACACAAAGTCGTCTCCTCCATGTCATTTTGAGGAAATGTCATTTTAAAACATTAGTTTTCATAGTTCACATTCAGATTCCTGTCTGTGGTTAGGTTTGTTCAACAAAAACACTTTAGGTAAGGTTGGGTTAAAGATGGTGGTTTAGGTTAAATGTAAATAAACACATTACGTTTTATGTATTAAATCATAATTCTTCTCTATCCTGCACCAGGAACTGAGAGTGCCTAAACATAAGCATAAAAAAAACTCAACATTTAACTGATATGTTGACTATCAACATATTTTGTGACTTGCCAGATATGCAAATGAGTAACACATCCTCCGCTGTTGCTTATCGGCTGTATATTAACATCATTTCTAGAAGGCAGTAATGTAATATACCTCAGTACTGACAAAATTACATCAGCATTTTTATGTAAGCAAAAAAACTTAATTTAGCTAAGCCTGACAGAGGTTTTAGACATCAAACCAATCATGAGCTCATGGTTAGCAACGTTCATGCAATCCGGGTGGCCTCCTGTTTTTGGTTCCATGAAAATGAACAGGAAGGCAATGGTTTGCAACTTTATCACAAGCCACGATCACATACCTTGCAGCATCACTTTCTCTCTGCACACTGCAGTCCCTAGTGTTAGTGACCCTGACATCATATACCTGTATCATCTTGTCACTGATGCATAAGTTATCCCTCCAGCGCAGCCCATAGCCATTACAGATTCTCAAGTCATTACCATAGTTCATCATGAAAGACTGAACAGTTCTGTTGCAGAGGTTATAATCCTGTAAGTACCTGTATGAAGAGATCAATGTTTCACGTCAGTGCCACTAATATACTGAAATCACTTATCTACAGCACAATAAAAAAAATGATAAAGTATGATTTAAAGACCCAGTGGCCTTAATAATATATAAGTAAACTAATAACATGATAAAAGATGCTTGTGCATCAATGACAAACCATTATTTATGTTTTCATGTCACTGTCTTTAATTTATATGAAATTGATATAAAATGTTGGTCATTCAGATGAATGTATTATGTATTTTGTATGTATAATGTATTATTTCCATCTAATTCAATTCAAGTCAGTGGTACAGTGGTTAGCAATGGAGCCTCTCTGTGAAGAGTTTGCATGTTCTCCCTGTGCCTGTGTGGGTTCCCTCCAGGTGATCTGGCCTCTTGGTGAAGTGCCCATAGGTGTGAATGTGAGTGCGAGTGGTTGTTTGTCTCTATTTATCAGCCTGTGAAGACCGGCAAATTGTCCAGCGTGTACACCCCCCTCACCCAATGTCAGCTGGGATTGGCTTCAGTCCCCCCGCAATCATATAAGGATAAGCAAGATGGATGATGGCCTACTAACACACTGACTGAACTCTTTTACTCACTCTGTCCAGTCAGAATCCGATGACACATTAAAGCTCCTCTGAAGGATGTGTTTGTGAGCAAATCTGTTGTATGCATTGTTGTCCCTGTTCCTCTCACAAGGACGTCGGTTGTAGTCAGGCAGCACTGAGTTGTTCCTCGTGTTGTGAACCTCTCCCTGCCCATAGACGAGGGCAAGAGTGCATGTGACAGTGATCAGGAGAAGGATGTTCATCTTGTCTAGAGTAGGAAAAGAAGAAGTGCTTTTGAGCCTGTTAATTTGTTGTTCAAAAACAGAGAAAAGGACAAAATTATGCTGTGCAGTGTCTTTACACTGTCTTTAAAATGCAAAATGAAAGTTTTTTTTTTTTTTTCTCTCAATTTTGTTGAGATGGTTGCATTTGTGGTTCCATATGTTATACACAGAGTTCTCACACATATTTGAGGAAAGATATATTTGTCAGAAAGTTCAAAATGGAAATATATGGAAGAAAAACTGCACAGTATTCAGCCATGACTGGTGTGACCCTGTCATGTGAGGAAGGTCATTAGTATGAATACTTAAAAACTAAACTAAAAACTTCACTTGAAAAAAAAATGAGCCCAAATGTGCTAAATATGACAAAAATGCAGAGGTGTCAACCACAGAGTTGCCCCCTTTTTTGAGGGGACGACACAGTGGGCCTGATCCCAAAGGTTTACTATCCCTTTTAAGTGTCATATAAATTAACAGTTCCTTGCATACCCCAGCCTGTTCCTAAGACACCCTCCAATAATATTTTGAGCTCCCAGCATCTTACCTTGAAGAGGTGTGGAGGACCAGGCCGGGTTTCCAGAGTCTTCCAAAAATCAAAAAGAACAACAATGTTTTACATTTTGCCCGCCTTAAGCACAATGATTAGAGGAACAAATACATCCTGTTATTTATAATCATGCACTCGTATGTCCAAAGGCTGAGACTAGAAAAAAGCACACATAAGACCATTATCCAACCAGGAACTAGCATGTCTCTAGTGGCTAAACTGTAGCAGAAGGTGTAGTAGTACCAGGTTGTTGCTACAGCACACCATTACTCCTGGCATTAACAGACAGCTGTTCCTACATTAGCTTCCCGTGTCCATGTCAACATTACAATAGTCTCAAGAGCCTATCTTAACATTGTTTGCCGTTTTTCTACTCCATTCATTTCACTGGGTCCTACTTTAGTGGAATTAGTGGTATCATTGCTATGGTTACTGGCCATTTAATGGACAGTTTAAGTTTTGAGGAGAAGATTGTTGAAGGTAAGTTGGATGCTCCTGCCCTGATCCAGCTTGTTCCACCATTGAGGAACCACAGGAGAGAGCAGTCTGAAATGCGATTGCCTTGTGTGCAGGGATGAACATGAACACACACGCACACACACACACACACACAAACAAACACACACACACACACACACACACACACACACACACACACTTACATAATGATGTTCAAAAACTGTTGCGTTCTAGCTCTTGTTCCTGTTGAATTTAGTTACAGTAAAACAAATACAATAAAAACATACAGAAATAATGAATACAACTCTTTGGATGAAGCATCTGCCAATTGAATGTTGAGTATTGTGAATCATGTGAGGCACTATTTGGAATAAATGGAGAGAAACAAAGTCCACATTTTTTAATGATGGTAAGATTAATTAAATTAGCCAAAGCATTTTCTCACCCTTGCTGTCGATGTTTAAATCTGGAGAGGATCAATACCAACTGACGTTTGAGTCTCTGCTTGAAGTCCAAAGACACTCCTCCTTTTTAAACCTCTTCTCTTGTAAACAGATAGCAACCAATCATTTTAACCCATAGCAAAGAGATTAACAGCCAATAAATTGAGTTTTCACCATATATGTCTATGATAATTAGTGTATAGAGTAATGGGCATGCATGTGTTGACACAAACCATTTGCCATTTCTCATAAATGAGGAAGTGCAAGAGCTATGTGTGAGGACAAGGTCAGTCCTAATAGAAGGCAATGTTTAGGCCCTGTAAAGTTGAGACAGACATAACCAAACACAACCTGCAACCTGTCCGGTGACTAATGTAAGTATAGACCAGCCCCTGTAGCTGAAACACTAACCTCGATATCCTCTCAACTGCAGTGACAAATTCAGATAAAAAATATTACATCATAAAGTTCTGTCACTGGAGAAGAAGAAGAAGAAGAAGAAAAAAAGCAGATTTGAAAGAAAATCTATATCTACTATTTAAGTCCAAAAATGTTTCTCTTATTGCCAGAAAATAATAGCATTAAGTAATGTGCATGTACTGAGAAAGAAACTGCTATGATGAAGAGCACTTTTGTGGTGAGTATGTGCGAAGCTGTCAAACCTCATCTCTGCAGCAGCATGGCCAGTCAATATATGGTTGAGGTCAAGTGCAAGGAAATGCTAAGGCCCTTGAAGGTTCGTGTAAAGATTCTGCACATCACAACACCACAGTTTATCAGCAATGAGCGGGCTTTCTCACCTGATCAGCGAGCCTCTGCACTGTTTAAGTCATGTTAACATATGATCACAACCAGTCATCTTGCAAACAAGAGCTTCTCTATGATCATTAGCAGTAAATGTGTATGAAAACGCCTGTTCTGAAAGTGTCAATCATTTTAAGAGAAGGCATTTGGCAGTATAGAAAGCACAAAAAAGTAGGATTACAGAACAGTTCGACAAAAAAAAAAAAAAAAAAAAAAGCAAAACTAACTGATACAAAAATACAACATACAAATTATGGAAAATTTTCGTGTCGTTTCGTTTTCGGTGTTTACGAACAAATTTCAACATCAGTTTATCATGTTCTAATTGTTTAGTAGGTGTGAGGGCTAATCCGGGGCTGTAACTTGTTTTACAAATTGGAGATGTTCCCATCTACAATTTGACTGACCTGAAAAAAAAATCAATCAAAAGATTATTATTTTTTTTATCCCTGTAGAACGTAATTTTTTTTCTTCAATTTTAAATGTCTTTCCTCTTGTGCATTGTCTCTCCTATTGACTGAATTGCTTGATGCTCCATAGTGTTCAGCTTATGAGTTTCTCTGCTAACTCATCATAAAACAACAGTGTGCAGAAACAATGTGCAGAAAGCCTTTATTTGACAATAAAGCAAAACAAAGGATTTTCATACAAAATTTCAGAAGCGGGAAGCAAATAGTTTGAACTTAGCATACAGTTTTAATTAAGGCTTAAAAAAAATCTTTGTAAATTTCAGTCACAATCAACAATGTGCTTAAAGGTGCAATATGTACATTTTCTCTACTGTCAGTTGCGGTATCTTTGCCAGGAGCAGGTGGCGGTGGAGATAATGCAGAGAGCTTCAGCTACTAATGTGCTAATGCGAGGTTAGAATACATTCTCTGATTACATAAAACTCTATACATAGTGAGCTATTGGACAATCTGAATTTCCTCGAGGATTAATAAAGTATTCTATCTATCTATCTATGCAAAGGAGTTAGCATTGGTGTTGCTCTCCACCACTGGAAACAGTATAAAAACTTACATATAGCACCTTTAATATAATGAACTGAGCCTGGGAAAAACTGACATCCATTACTGTACTGTTAACACAAAGTCGTCTCCTCCATGTCATTTTGAGGAAATGTCATTTTAAAACATTAGTTTTCATAGTTCACATTCATGGTGGTTTAGGTTAAATGTAAATAAACACATTGCGTATGAATTAAGTGTGACCATTTTATGTATTAAATCATAATTCTTCTTTATCCTGTACCAGGAACTGAGAGTTCCCAAACATAAGCATAAAAAAACTACATTTTACTGATATGTTGTATATAAACATCATTTCTAGAAGGCAGTAATGTAATATATCTCCGTAATGTAGCTCAAAAACAAAATTACATCAGCATTTTTATGTAAGCAAAAAAGACTTCATTTAGCTAAGCCTGACAGAGGTTTTAGACATCAAACCAATCATGAGCTCACGGTTGGCAACGTTCATGCAATCCGGGTGGCCTCCTGTTTTTGGTTCCATGAAAATGAACAGGAAGGCAATGGTTTGCAACTTTATCACAAGCCACGATCACATACCTTGCAGCATCACTTTCTCTCTGCACACTGCAGTCCCTAGTGTTAGTGACCCTGACATCATATACCTGTATCATCTTGTCACTGATGCATAAGTTATCCCTCCAGCGCAGCCCGTGGCCATTACAGATGTTCTGGACAACGCTCTCATACTGTCCTCTGACAAAAGACTGAAAACGTCTGTTGCAGAGCTGAGACTGTTGTAAGTACCTGTATAAAGAGAACAGTGTTTCAGTGTACTGCTACTGACACTGAAAATCATTTATCTACAGTACAATAAAACAATGGCAATGTATAATTTAAACATCCTGAGGCCTTTGAAATATGTAAGTAAACTGATAATATGATAAAAGGTGATGCATCAATCACAAACCATTATTTATTTTTTAATTTCACTGACTTCATCAATATAAAATGTTGATGTCAGATGAATGTATGTGAAAGTATGCATTACTGTAATGTATTATTTCCATCTAATTCAATTCAAGTCAGTGGTACAGTGGTTAGCAATGGAGCCTCTCTGTGAAGAGTTTGCATGTTCTCCCTGTGCCTGTGTGGGTTCCCTCCAGGTGATCTGGCCTCTTGGTGCCCATAGGTGTGAATGTGAGCGTGACTGGATGTCAGCTGGGATTGGCTTCAGTCCCCCCACAATCATATAAGGATAAGCAGGATGGTTGATGGCCTACTAACACACTGACTGAACTCTTTTACTCACTCTGTCCAGTCAGAATCCGATGACACGTCAAAGCGCTTCTTAAGGATGTGTTTGCGAACAAATTTGTTGTATGCATTGTTGTCACTGTTCCTCTCACAAGGACGTCGGTTGTAGTCAGGCTGCACGAAGTTGCTCCTGGTGTTGTGAACCTCTCCCTGCCCATAGACGAGGGCAAGAGTGCATGTGACCGTGATCAGGAGAAGGATGTTCATCTTGTCTAGAGTAGGAAAAGAAGAAGTGCTTTTGAGCCTGTTAATTTGTTGTTCAAAAACAGAGAAAAGGACAAAAATTATGCTGTGCAGTGTCTTTACACTGTCTTTAAAATGCAAAATGAAAGTTTGGGGTTTTTTTCTCTCAATTTTGTTGAGATGGTTGCATTTGTGGTTCCATATGTTATACACAGAGTTCTCACACATATTTGAGGAAAGGCATATTTGTCAGAAAGTTCAAAATGGAAATATATGGAAGAAAAACTGCACAGTATTCAGCCATGACTGGTGTGACCCTGTCATGTGAGGAAGGTCATTAGTATGAATACTTAAAAACTAAACTAAAAACTTCACTTGAAAAAAAAATGAGCCCAAATGTGCAAAATATGACAAAAATGCAGAGGTGTCAACCACAGAGTTGCCCCCTTTTTTGAGGGGACGACTCAGTGGGCCCGATCACAAAGGTTTACTATCCCTTCTAAGTGTCATATAAATTAACAGTTCCTTGCATACCCCAGCCTGTTCCTAAGAGACCCTCCAATAATATTTTGAGCTCCCAGCCTCTTACCTTGAAGAGGTGTGGAGGACCAGGCCGGGTTTCCAGAGTCTTCCAAAATCAAAAAGAACAACAATGTTTTACATTTTGCCCGCCTTAAACACAGTGATTAGAGGAACAAATACATCCTGTTATTTATAATCATGCACTCGTATGTCCAAAGGCTGAGACTAGAAAAAAGGACACATAAGACCATTATCCAACCAGGAACTAGCATGTCTCTAGTGGCTAAACTGTAGCAGAAGGTGTAGTAGTAGCAGGTTGTTGCTACAGCACACCATTACTCCTGGCATTAACAGACAGCTGTTCCTACATTAGCTTCCCGTGTCCATGTCAACATTAAAATAGTCTCAAGAGCCTATCTTAACATTGTTTGCCGTTTTTCTACTCCATTCATTTCACTGGGTCCTACTTTAGTGGAATTAGTGGTATCATTGCTATGGTTACTGGCCATTTAATGGACAGTTTAAGTTTTGAGGAGAAGATTGTTGAAGATAAGTTGGATGCTCCTGCCCTGATCCAGCTTGTTCCACCATTGAGGAACCACAGGAGAGAGCAGTCTGAAGTGCGATTGCCTTGTGTGCAGGGATGAACATGAACACACACACACACACACACACACTTACATAATGATGTTCAAAAACCATTGAGTTCTAGCTCTTGTTCCTGCTGAATTTAGTTACAGTAAAACAAATACAATAAAAAAAGTACAGAAATAATGAATACAACTCTTTGGATGAAGCATCTGCCAATTAAATGTTATGTATTGTGAATGTGAGGCACTATTTGGAATAAATGGAGAGACACAAAGTCCAAATTTTTAAATGATGGTAAGATTAATTAAACTAGCCAAAGCATTTTCTCACCCTTGCTGTCAATGTATTAATCTGGAGAGGATCAATACCAACTGACGTTTGAGTCTCTGCTTGAAGTCCAAAGACACTCCTCCTTTTTAAACCTCTTCTCTTGTAAACAGATAGCAACCAATCATTTTAACCCATAGCAAAGAGATCAACAGCCAATAAATTGACTTTTCACCATATATGTCTATGATAATTAGTGTATGGAGTCATGGGCATGCATGTGTTGACACAAACCATTTGCCATTTCTCATAAATGAGGAAGTGCAAGAGACAAATTCAGATAAATATTACATCATAAAGTTCTGTCACTGGAGAAGAAGAAGAAAAAAAAAAGCAGATTTGAAAGAAAATCTATATCTACTGTTTAAGTCCAAAAACGTTTCTCTTATTGCCAGCAAATAACAGCATTAAGTAATGTGCATGTACTGAGAAAGAAACTGCTATTTCGGGTACGTGATGAAGAGCACTTTTGGGGTGAGTGCATGCGAAGTTGTCAAACCTCATCTCTGCAGCAGCATGGCCAGTCAATATATGGTTGAGGTCAAGTGCAAGGAAATGCTGAGGCCCTTGAAAGTTCGTGTAAAGATTCTTCACATCACAACACCCCAGTCAAACACTGTGTGTGATGCTGATGGTCTGTCACAACAAATGTATTTTCAAATATCATTTTATTCGTTTATTTAATGCAAACACAATAAAATATGAAAAAATAGGAAATGTTCCAACACCTGCTCTAGTCGTGAGCTTTGGCTCTTGAAAGTTCAGGCAAACTTTAATTTATCAGCAATGAGCGGGCTTTCTCACCTGATCAGCGAGCCTCTGCACTGTTTAAGTCATGTTAACATATGATCACAACCAGTCATCTTGCAAACAAGAGCTTCTCTATGATCATTAGCAGTAAATGTGTATGAAAACGCCTGTTCTGAAAGTGTCAATCATTTTAAGAGAAGGCATTTGGCAGTATAGAAAGCACAAAAAAGTAGGATTACAGAACAGTTCGACAAAAAAAAAAAAAAAGAATGTGTTGCTCTTTTTAAAAAAAAAAAAATCACATTGCCATATTTCTTGATATTTTTAAGAGCAAAAATTATTTATTTAGCCAAGCTTGATAGAAATTTTTAGAGGGAAGGATAAACCTGACAACTGGAAATAAGCATGTACTGATCCTCCAAAAACTCAAGCATGAACACAGGGTGTTTTGTCCGGCATTTGGTTTTTGTATGGCTCAAAATGGACAGGGAGGCAGTGTTGTCCAACTTTATTACATGCTACAATTACTCTCCGTGAGAAATGTTGTACTCTTTTAATATTAGAGTTGGAAGATATGACATCATATATCACCATGGTTGACCTGCTGATGCACAAGTTACGTGCTGTCTGTGGAGCCGCTTTCAGACGCCATCCTGACTTGCTGCAGATCCTCTGGACCTCAGCCTCTGTGGCCTCAATGAAGGACTGCACCCGAGTTCTGCCAGAGAGTCCACGTGCTGCTAAATACCTGTATAACGAAATCAATATTTCACTGTGTAGTATTAACAAGTCCAACCAATTTATTCTAATTATTAGGGCCTGAGCACTGAGTGCAAAGGTACAAGGAACCTATTGTTTTTGCAGAGATTATTGTTATTTTGTTGGAAAATGCTATTTTTCAGGGCCTTGGCATGCTCTAAAACTCAAGGTCATGGCCAGCATGCTCCATAGTCCCCAAATGTAGGACCATGTCAGGACAAAGGTGCTCGGATTAAATTTGGTGGGATGATTGATGATCACAACATAAAGGACACATAGTTTTTTCAGTGGACACGAAGTCAGCCATTTTCGATTTCATGCGGTGATTTTTTCCTTTTAAAAACGTGTTTGAGGGCATTAGGATGTTCAAAAGTTCAAAACAAAGTTTGTGTATCATGAGATCTACAAAAAAAAACAAAAAAAAAAAACGTTTGGACTCATACCCTATACAGGAAGTCGACCTTTTTGAATTTAAAGTGTAATTTTGGTGCATTTTTCGCAATTTCCAGGAGCTGTACTTGAACAAACTCCTCCTAGACATCCAGTCAGATCAACTCCAAATTCTAACTAATTCCTAGCTCTTTTACTAGGAAATGATTAATTAAAACATTTTAAAAGTCACCTTGCCCATTCATCCAGAGAATTTCTGTCAAAGTCTTCTTGAAGGATGTGTCTCTTGACAAATTCTTCATACTTATTCCTTCTGCTGCTGTTCTCACAGGGTCCTCCGTAGTGAGGGGGTGCGAAGTCTGACCAGCTCGTGCTGTTGCCATTAAACACTCTTCGCCACCAGCAGACAAGGGCTAAATTGAAGATGATTACAATCAGAAGAACGGAGTTCATTTTTTTCTAGAGTGAGGGAAAGAATACAAGAATTGTTCAAAAAGCATTCTATTTTTTTGTTCCTATTGAATTTAGTTATAATATAAATAAATAAAAACAAAAAACAAATAATGAATACAATACTTTGAATGAAGTATCTGTCAATTTAATGATATGTATTATTATAACGTCTCTCACTATATTAAACAAATGGAGAAGAGACAAACAATTCTGAATGAGTCATTTTTAAATTAATTAGTAAATTAATTATTATATATCACACATACAGAAATTCTCTCCTTTTTAAACCTCTTCTCTTGTAAACAGATAGAAACCAATCATTTTAAAAAGATTAACAGCCAATTAATTTACTTTTTACTATGCATGTCTATGATAATTAATGTGTAGAGTAGTGAGCATGCGTGTGTTGACACAAACCACTTGCCATTTCCCATAAATGAGGAAGTGCACCTAATAGAACCTAATAGAAGAAAATGCTCTGCTGCTTCAAAGTTCAGGCAGATATTACCACACATGAGCTGCAACCTAATGACAATGCAGACCAGATGAAGCCACCAAGAATCTGCTCTTTATAGGCAATTTAAGGCCCAGAAAATGGTGTAGCCTGTCAGATATAACAGCCTGATACACATTGCAGCACCTAATGAACACTCATATCATTTAACATGAATGCTGGGCTTCCACAGGAATGATTACCCAACCTCTGGCACATTTAATTCTGTATCAATAATTGACAGTCAATGGGGAAATATTTCCAACTTCGCTTTGAGCTGCACCGAATCTCTGTGAAATCAAAGACTAAAAATGAATCATGACCAGCCGGACCACTTACCTCAATATCCTCTCAACTCCAGTGACAAATTCAGACAAAATAATATTAAATAAGATAATGTTTTGTCAGTGGGGATGATCTACTAAAGAAAGAAGAAAAAGAAAAAAAAAGCTGAAAGAAAATCTATAGCTACAGTGTAAGTCCAAAAATGTTTGTCTTTTTGCCAGCAAATAATAGCATGCATGTACTGACGAAAGGAAACTGCTATGAAGAGCACTTTTGTGGTGAGTACGTGCGAAGCTGTCAAACCTCATCTCTGCAGCAGCATGGCCAGTCAATATATGGTTGAGGTCAAGTGCAAGGAAATGCTGAGGCCTTTGAAGGTTCATGTAAAGACTCTGCACATCACAACACCCCAGTCACACACACCACTGAGTGCAGCATTCAGTGGTGTGTGATCTTAATGATCTGTTACAAATGTATTTTCAAATATAATTTTATTTATTTAATACAAACACCATAAAAATGAAAATATAAAAAATATTCCAACACCTGCTCTAGTTATTTAAATGGTCTTGATATAACATACTGTGATAGCATTGTGATAGCATTGTATATGTACCTAGGCGCGCATATATATATATATATATATATATATATATATATATATATATATATATATATATATATATATATATATATATATATATATATATATATATACACACACACACACACACACACCTCTCTCTCTCTCATATATAGACATAGTGACTAACTAATAAATGTCTGACAAATGCTAATTATATGTAATGATGCTTAGCTTTAGATGCACTGATATATTTATTATACAGAAAACTAATTACATGTGTTTCAGCTCCAAGATGCCTGCTGTGATATGTCATGAAAACATTGTACCAGAATATATTGCTACACTCTAACTCTCTAACAGTACACTAGGAACACACACCCTTCATATAACCACTACTGCCTTTTCACAGCAGAGATAATCAGAGGTTCTGAGTTTTTCCCATTTTGTTTCAGATGGGGACTGAAGTACGGGAAGATCTCACCGCCGAACGAACACTCGGTAAACGAGTAGATGTGAGACTGAGCTGTTACATCATAAAAGGACACAAGACCTTCCTCGTAATCCACAAACACTCCCACCTTCTGCGGTTTCTCTTTCAGGGTAAGGCTGACAGGAGGAGCTGTGAGGGCTGCGTACCGCTTATCTTCATAATGTACTGTCACCCAGTAACCGTTGTCCGGGTTCAGTGAGAGTGTCCCCTTGCGCTTAGCGTCACCTCTTGCCACGCCCAGGTCCCAGCCGGTCTTGTTACTGACCTCCACCTCCCAGTATGACCTCCCCGTGGTCAAGCTGTTGATCCCCAGGATGCTGCCAAACATGTCAAACCTCTCTGGAGTGTCAGGAAGTTTCTGGTTCTTTCCTCCGTCGCTCACTTTCTTCCCATTGCCAGAGAGAACGAGGCATTGGTGCGCAGTGTTTGGGTCCAGCTTCACATCAACTGCAGTTGAATAGAGTAGAATAATGGAAATAGAACCATGATGCATGTAATACAACAATTTTTAAGTTCAACCAGACCACGTCTAGAAATGTTTACTTTTGAGACAGATCACAACTTCTTTCGTCATACCACAAAAATGCAGACTGTTTTCAAGAAACCCCCCATCATTATTAGCCGTTTCAGCAAATACCCCAAAATGGCATATGCCTATATTTAAGTGATATAGTTGATTGGTGGGTCAACAAATCAGTCTTTTCCAAAGTGAAAAAAGACAGTGGTGCAGTAAGTGAATCAAACTTGAGATGCACTCAACAAAGAAATGCCGGTGCTCTTGAACAAGGAGGGTTTAAGTCTTCAAATGTGCAGGGCAGGAAAACTTCAGGCTCTAATGTGCAGACATATTGCAGAAAGTGCAGAAAGTATTTGCAGTTTTGATTAAAAAACGTAAGAAAAAAAAGTTAATGGTTATACTGTAATTCTCATATGTGAGCTGAAAGGTTCAGGCCTGGATGGGTTCTCATCAGAGTTACAAATGAAGAGACAACACCTGGTCTGACCCTTTTATTCATCCCCGTAGGACCACGTCCTAATTGGGAAACCCTGGCAAACAGGTGGTAGGTAATATGTGTGATTGAAAGAGGATTTCACAAGCCAAACAACTGCAACTCCAAGATACAAATCAAATAAAGTCAAACAGGATTACACAGCCAGTCAAATAAAGACATTCTATGTACCAAAGATTTTATTGAAACAAATGTTTCAAATGAAAAAAATTCTTTTTAGGCCAGGATATGCTGTTGCATCGAGCTTGAAAATCAAAGAGGTCTCTCTCTCTGTCTCCAGGGAAGTAATCCTTGAATGACACTCATTATCTCCCACCTGTTGCCCCAATTACCCAAACAGGACACACTCCTAAGGGAATGTATAAAAGGGTCAGGCTGAGGCTTGTGTATCTTCATTTGATATCCTGATAATGACCTGTTAAGGTCAAGAAAATGTTTGTAGTTTTTTATCCAATAAATGCTTTTTGTCAGAACGTCAATTATTGCCTAACTTTACACACATTTTTACTATTGTAACCATTATGACTTCCCTAACCTTACCTTGCATGAACCTAACTGAGTAATTTTTGTACCAAACCTTAACTGTAGTGTCATCACATCGGTAAAAACACGTTGATTTATTGCTCAATACTGACAACAGTTGTGACACCTTGTTGTGCTATTTGGCTTCAAGTTTTATGTCTGTTTGACTATCACAACTGTAAACCATGCTCTCCAGACAGAACAGGAACAGCATAGGTACAAGTGACATTTTTAGGAAAACATTCAAGGGAAGACTTTTAAAAAACATTTTGTAAGAGTGCCCTTTGATGTGTGGTATGGCAGAAAATGTCAAATACCAAATACAGCACTGAAACTGCAAAAGGTTTTCAGATATAAACGCACCTGCAAACGTGGGAATTCTCATGAGTTCTGCGGAGACACAAATTACATTAAGGTGAGAAAACGAAATACAGATCTCAATTGAATGAAATGCAAACCTTGATAAACAGAAGGAAGGACTCACCAACAGAAGAGAGTTTTTCAAGTTTCAGACGAATCTGTTCCATCATGGCTGAAGTTGTACTTCTCAGAGTACCGAAGGAGAACGAAGTGTCAACGCTTACATTATTCCAATCTCTAGAGTCATCCAGAGAGACCTGTGTGTGTAATGGGCAAAGCTGAGTAGATCGAAATGTTTCATGTTTGTGCTTTTATGTTATATGAAAAAAAAAAATGCCAGGAGTTGGGACATCAGATCCTCAGGGCTCACCTGCAAGTCTGGGTTTTTGTCCAACTTATCAATGCTCTTTTTGAGTTTATCAATTTCTCTTTCCAGCTTGTGGACCAGATCTTGTCCTTCTCTCTTCACTTTTTGTCTCCTAAAAGTAACATTAGGCAGGTAGGTTGAATATAATGTCTGGCTACTCTACATTTTTAGTGTCATCACAGTGTGAGCTACACAGAACCGACCTCTCCTCCAGAGGTTGAAGGGCTTTCTGCCGAGCATCCTCCACAACTTTCATCGCCTCGGAGAACGCACTGTTGATCTCCAGCCACTCGGCGTCCAAGCTCACCTGAAAAGAGTAGTGGACAGCGGAGATGTTAAAGAAATATGAAACAAAACAATAATCAAAATGTCTAATCTGCTTACTGTGCTTACCGTGCACCCTTTCACAGATAATCTGACTTCGTCTATCTGGTGCTCTCTGATCTGAATTTTCTGCTGTAACTCAGCCCTCCTGCGGTCTTGTCTTGCCTTGAGTGAAGACAGAAATTACAAGTTAAATACCAAATAGAGTGTCACAGGACTAACCCTGCACTCATGTGTCAGAATAATTGGAAAAAGTTGAAAGACGAAAGTAAATGTTTAATTGACGGTGAGAAATCTCTGATTAATTTTGCTATATCACATATTGCGTATACATTATTTTTGCTAACATTTAATTTGTAAAATATTATGTTGCTGTCCATGTAGAGTGACAGCCATGTTAGCAGTACAGGGGTACTTTAAGCTAAACATCAGCATGCTAACATTGACACTGACAATGACCTGGTGATGGTACTTGATGAAAAGTTATTTCAATTGGTCCAGAGGAGGATATAAATGTCTTTACCAAATTTCATGGTAAGTCCATAGGGTAGGTATTGAGAGATACCATACATGTTAACTTCATGGTAGCAGTAGAGGAAAAGTCAGAGGATCATGAAAGCCTTTAAGGGTCATCCTCTGAGGACCGTGAGCATCTGTGCCAAAATTCATGTCAATCCATACAATAAATGTTGAGGTGTTTCTGTCTGGACCAGTGGAGGACCAACAAATGTACCAGTGAACCAATTAACTGATACTGCCATCCGTTGAGCCAGAGGGCTAGTTTTAAAATAATATACTGTATTATTAGAAGTGTACCTTTAATAGTTTTTGAGCCTCCATCTCTTTCTCTCTTTCTTTCTCTCTTTCTTTCTCCCTTTCTTTCTCCTTTTCTTTCTCCTTAAGGCAGACTGCTGTGTCCTGAGCTGTGGTTGTTGGAGGCCCCCAGGCAGTTTGCTGCACCTAAAAGAACATAAAGACGAACATAATCTAAAAAAGAAACAAAAACCTGTAGTGCGTTCACCTCAGCAATAGATCTATTGATGAATCAAACTAGTCGTACTTACAACATGATTGACAGGATGAAACTGGATTTGGTTTCCATCATGATGTCTAAACAAGTCAGATGTTTGCTGCACCTGCTCTGCACCAGTGGAGAAATCAAGCGCTCTACGAGCTTTGTCCGACTTGGTGGAGGTTTGATGAGAGTGCTGAGGAGTCTCAAAGACTGCAGAGTAAGAGGATGGATGGTCACTGTCAAACAAAGCTGCTCTCAGTTGTTTCTATATGTTTGTTCTGTTCTTGTTGTTGTGAATTAAAACAATTATAATGCATACATGGTTTGCTTGTCTCCTTCACTGTAACGTCTGCAGCTGCAGGATACATCTGGGTGGCGAAGGTCTGTGACACCGGCATGAAGACAGGCTGTCAGAGAAAAGTAACAAATAAGATTTTATCATGTTGACTCAACAGACCATTGAAAATCTCAAATGCTGGCAGCCCACATTCATCCCCATAACAACATTCAGGACTGAACTGAGGCGCAATTGTACTTTTTTTGTTTGACTGAGGTGGGGGGATCACTTGTCCATTCACCATCTGTCTTTTGACTTCTTCCTGTTGCTAACCAGCATTTTGATATTACAGTTTTGACCATGGATATAACATTTTAGCGTGCAATCAGACTGAGAAAGCAAACAAGGACCCAATGTGGTCCAGCAGTGCCATTAAAGTTCCTGGCTTATCACAGTAATAGATCTTAATACAATGGGGAAAAAAGAGTTTTTCAAAATATTTAATGTTTCTGAAGGTAATTTCATTTGAAAACATTTAAAAACTTTTTTTTTTTTTTTTTTTGCATCTTTTCACCAAAATTTTACTGATTTGCAAATGATTTGTCGGCCCACTTGCAATACCTTAATGGCCCACCAGTGGGGGCAACCTGTGCATCTGGGTCAAGTGATATAAGCTGAAACTTTTTTTTTTTTCATGTCAGAAATCTATTGTACCTGTGTATCGGTGGTGAACTCAAGTGCTCGATGAGTCCTGTCCAAGCTTGCACCCATTTGTGCGGATTGCTGCTGATTGTCAACCACTGTTGGGAAAGAGGACAGCTCACTGTTAAACACAGCTGTCTGTTTTTCTGAGTGTTATTTCCTCTTATGAATTAACTACATTTGTAAAGCGTACATGATTTGATCATATCTATTACTGAGGTTTCAGTAATAGCTGTTTCAGCTGCAGGGTTCATTCGAGTGAATAGGTTTGGAGACGTAGGCGCATACTGTAAGGGGAGGAGGAAGATAACAACATTATTTAAATATCATTTATTTATGATTCTTGATATAATGGAAGACAAATTTGTCAAACTGATTATCTAACATGTTTGGCTTAACATAATCTCTTATTTTATCTTGAATATACCTTCATCTCAACTGGAGCACTGTTAACAGATCTGCTGTCATTTTGATCATGATTTTTCCAGATGTAGCGTTCACTCTCTGGGATCCTCATTTCCTTAGGCGTGTAATCTGCTTCAGAGATTATGGAACAATTTATTTTGACGTTTCTGTCTGTAAATGCAGCAAACTTTTACTTTCATGTTAAAAAAAAAAAGTCATATTCAGTAGTTTGGCAGAGTTCTTGATTCTGTCTCTAAAACAACCATTGTAACAGTAGTTCCAGAAGTGTCTCTTAATGGGGCTAATTTTTCACCACCCTTGTTTTTGTCAGTCCTTTGCTCCATACATTTGACATTTGCAGCCAGTAAATGTTATCTTATGTTAGTATATGTTATAGTGCATACATTTAGCAAGTATGAAGACGAGAATCAATTGGTAAAACTCACCAGACTTCCTAAAGGGGTTGAAGATATCCAGCACAGGCTCTTCCAGTTTGATTGGAGGTGTCAGGAAAGTTAACTGAGGACGGTAACTGTCAATTCTGTACCGTTCGCTCTCAGGGATCCTTGTTCCCTTTGGTGTGCATCCCATCTTCCCCTGGTGAATTCTTAGGCCCTGGTAGCTTGTCACTTTGGACCAGCCACAGAAGCAAACCTGGAGGCTCATGTTGAATGTGTTGAGTATCTGTGGTAAACATTGGTACATTTTTATGTATTAAAGGTGTAATTGAAAAAAAATGCATTCAAATTACATACTCTGTCTCAAAGCTTAATTTCATGGGAGGGAAATTTTGAGGAGGAATGAAATTTTAATTTGAAGATATCAATGCTAACGAGTCCACCACCCTTTTTGTTCTACTTTAAAATGACTGTATTTGCTAATATTCAATTCTCTAAGTCATCTTCATACTTTCATGTCAGTGATTTGATGCCAACCTGGATGCGTAGCACTGAGATCAGATGGTATTTAGTCACCCTCTAGTGGCACTGAGTATATTGTACACTGGAGTAATTCCTGCTGCACAGTGACATAAAGCTAGGTGTGGATGTGGGAAAACCTCCAAGAAAACATTGCCAGTGGCAATACGATTGCCACAGTCAATGAATTGAATGGACTATGGAGCAAGTCAAATCAAAGTTTACTCATCCCTGCGGGAATACTTTCCATTACAGCAGCATTGGAAGATCAGAGGTAACCAAACACTAGTTACCTATTCTAATTCTAAAAAAAGTATCACTTGAAACCAGCCAGAAAAATACTATTCTCCTTTACTGGCATCACACTAGGTCTGACTTGAGTGAGTTAATATTAACTTTATATTACAATATTAGTAGAACTAAAAATAACTTTCACTCCAGAAAACTTGATGTATTTTACTCTGACAGCAGCAGGAAAGAGTTTATCTTCACACACCCATTATGTTCCGTGTATTTAGTACATATCCTGAAACCTCTGGTTTATATTTGCATTAGTGACCTGCGGGCTCTACATTAGTCTGTACTGTAAACAATATAAATATAACACTTGACATCAAATTTGGCCAAATAAAACATAAGATGACTTCAAATAAGTTTTTGAACAGGTCTCAAAGTCAAAATCGAGATCAAGTTCTAAAAGTTTCCTTTAAGCATTATTTCCTTCTTCAGCCGGACAGTACACTGTTCTCACACAAGAACATAAAAAACTGAACATATCAGCTGTGTCGTTAATATCAGAGATCAGTGAGTGCCTGTTGAGGTGGACATCAGACGGGATATCCAGCAGCTTACCTTCCACCCTGCAGCTTCGACGTCCTGAATGCTCTGCCCTTCGTTTCCCGACTCTCCTCCTCTGCTCGCTCGCACCTCTTTTCAGTTTCGTTTCACGCTAACGCATCCAGAGGATTTCTGTCAAGGACCGTGGTGGCTTCACCTGCAGCGCATGGGCTAATCGCTGTCCTTAAAATGTTGAGCAGCACCAGTTAGTCATAGCTTTGTTTTTTTTATTTTTTAATTTATTGACGCATCATTTCGAAATGTTACAGCACGAATGGTAAATTCCACTCACTTTTGATATTATTTTCTTTAACAAATGCATTGAAATAGACAACAATATGCTCCATGCAAATAGTAAAAAAAAAAAAAATAAAAAAATACATTATACATAATACAGCTGAAAACTTAAAGTAAACAGAATCTCTGATATGTATGTTTATCTAAAGACATTTATCAAAAGACAATGTATGGACACAAATTGTTTCCACATTAGTTTTCTAACCCTACCTACCCAGTCAGACATGAAAGCATTTAATAACAACGCCTGACACATTTTTGAAATGATGCTGCAGGTCTTGAAGTGAGCCAGTGTGACCTTTGCTGTCCCTAGGATCCTCTGTGGCCACTAGACGCAGTTATGGGATTATGCTAACTTGACTTCCTGTCTGAAGATTTAGCCAAACAACAGTTTAGCATTTAACTACAGCATATACCTCGGGTTTGCTGACATTAGCTCAGGTTAGCCATCATAAGATAACGGTCATGTCTGACAAAATTAAGCTGAACACCTCAGTGCGTTGAGCATGTTGTAGCTGAAACCATTTGGGCAAACAGCTTTACCTGAGAGACAATTACGTATCCTACTAATTATATGTCCTAGCAGTAACCACAACAAACATCCCTGCAACCACCCTCTAATGACATCTTAGCAACATCTGGCAACACTTTAATGATCATGTAACAGCAGGTTTGCTTCTATGTTGAACACGCTTTCTTTTTTTTTTTTTTTTTTTTTGTTCAAACAACAAACATACAGTGTACAGTTAATCTGGCCTGCATTTGACGGCATTACACAATTCAAACCAAAGATTCACAGCTGCTTTACAAAATATATAATATCAGCAAGCTCAAAATTCTGTCATTTCCACTGCTAACAAGAAAATGTAGCTAAAGATTACAGTGTTGAGAAAAGTGATTTCACAGTCTCCTGTGGAAATCAGTTCATTTCTCATTTCTGGGCCGATTTTGGTTGAAAATACTTTGTTTTGTTATGAGCTGCAAAGACAGGGCATGGGAATTAACCACCACTCTGACCAGCTTCTTCTCCATAGCAACAGTGGCAGAGGTTCATGGATACTGTAGTATTTAGACCACTCGTGTAACCACGTAAACCAATGTTTACGTGCCTTTATTACAGACAAAACATGATTTCTCATAAGTGAAGATGAATTAATTAAAACTGGTGTACATAGCAGAAACCTACAGGATCATAACATTATCTGGGAGAGCCAAGAGAGAGGTTATCATCAAAGAAAAAATTTAAATGGGTACACAGATGGGGGGAAAAACACTTCCAGAACTAACCAGCGATGCCTTTGAAACTCAAAGTAGCACCGTAGTGACATGAAAAATAAGATTTACAGTAGATCCACCATCTATGCCAGTTTTTGTTTCGCTCATTGTTTTTCCTTTGGTCGGACTGTTGTGTTCTGGGTTGCGGTCGCCGAAAACATCCGAGCCAGTTCCTTCACCTGCAAAATGTTAAATGCTCAATGTAAACTGGACCCATATTGGAGACAAACATTAAAACAAAGTGTGTATTCAATAGCTGCAAAAGGGCTGCAATAGAAGAAAGTATTAAAAAAAAACACATCTGGCTGAATGCGTTTTGAGAATAGCAGTCTCTTCCTGTGTGTTACAAATCAGCTGTACCTTCATGCCAGTGGAGAAATCTAGCAGCTGTGCAGTATCAAGGGCTGTTGAAAAAGAGGAAGGTCACTGTCAACCACATTTCTTAAATTTTCCTATATCTATCAACTTTGTGTCTTGAAAATGATACATACATGATTGGGCATCCTCCGCAGTTGTGGCTTCTGCTGCTGCAGGATTCATTTTATTGGTGGCACCCGTTGAATCTGGCATCTTCTGTCAGAGAAAGACACAAAGTTTATAATGCTGCCAATCTGATAACATTGCAAATATATATATATATATATATATTAGAGGTGTATTTTTGCTTTAGGGCTGTAACTAATGATCATTTTCATTATTGATTAATCTCATTTTCCAGAAATTATTAAATTTTTCTTTCAATCAGAAAACAGTGAAAAATTCCCCAGACAATTTCCCTGGGTTCATTGTGTTAAGTAAACATTGCCTTGGATTCACTACAACAGAGGCACTAGTGCTGTACCTGTGATAGTTTCTGATCCTCCAGGTCTTTCTCCATTCCTTGGACTGCTGGTCTCTGGGCTGTGGTGGCTGAAAACCTCAGAGCCAGAAGTTTCGCCTGAAACATGAGGCACTTAAGTAACCAACAAATAATAGAAAATTATGATACTAACTTGTGCCTGTTCAGCACTTTGCAAAACAAAGCAGTGTATCACGGAGCTACAGTAGGACAGTTTGCATGTTATAACATAGAAACAAGGTCACAAAGAAATGAGACAGGGAAATAGGAAAATTTAAGAACACATCATTCATCACTGTCTGTATTCCAGCAAGCCTCTAACATCTGGCACCAAAGTGGAGTGAAACATAACATCTGCAGGGTGTCAACGACCTGTGATGGTGTTTGTTTCTCTCTGTGTTTCCCCTGTGGTTGGCCTGCTGTTTCCTGGGTTGTGGTAGCTGAAAACATCCGGGCCAGTTCCCTCACCTGAAAACATGTTAAACACACAGACCCAACAAGAAAGCATCACTTGCACTTTTCAGAACTATTGAAAACTAAACTATCTTAGGTTGTGATGAGATTCTTGTTCCACAACATATTCCAGTGAGTCACGAGGTTGCTGTACCTTCATGCCAGTGGAGAAATCAGACTCAGCAGTTTCACCCACTGTAGAGAAAAAGCAGTAACAGCTTCATTTTTGCGATTATTGAGCAATTTCCTATGTTGAACGCACCATACTGCTACATACATGATATGGGATCTTCTTTTCTTGTAGCTTCTGCTGATGCTGCATTATTTGCTTGGTCAGTACTTGAGTCTGGCACTGTCTGTTAGAGAGAGACAGGTTTTTAATGTTTGAATCATTTGCTACCTAACAGATTATTGTAGTTTCACTGTATGTTGTTTTGTTCTTGATTTTCTTATTTTGTCAAACATATGTCAGAAAACTTGCAACTTGCAAAATGCCCCTGGGTCCAATATGGTCACATAAAATGTTTTGTTTTGTCCAACCAACCCAAAGAGATTGAGTTCTCACTGCTATAAAACAGAGAAAGATGACAAAATGAAACTTCTGCCTTAACATCGGCCTGAGTCTCACCAATATACTTCCACATCTGGGCAGATTCTGGCTATTATCCTCCAGTACAGGCTGACAGCCAGAATTTTGTGTGTGTGCCAGAATTGGATAACATGTAGAATTCTGGGAGTTTGGTAATTATGTTGATTTGGGCCGTGGAACTATACTGGGCCAGAAGAAAGCCAGATTTATCTTGCTATTGGGGGAGTGGTTTGAGTTTTTGTGTGACTCAGATATCAGTGTCTGTTGGATTCATTCTCTGGGGACCATGAATACCTGCAGAGGATTTAACGACAATGCATCAAATAGTTAATTAGATATGTCGGACTAGACTAAAGTGGTGGACCATCAGACCATCCGACAGACTAATGTACACTACAATAGAAGCACTAGTACTGTACCTGTGATAGTTTTGGACCCTCCTTGTCTCTCTCCTCTGGGTGGACTGCTATTTCCTGGGCTGTGGCGGCTGAAAACCTCAGAGCCAGAGACTTCGCCTGAAACATATGAGGCACTTAATCCAACAAAAACAACAGTAATAAGATATTAACTTGTGTATGTGAAAGATTGTACAGTACTACCCAGAAACAAGGTCAGAAATAATGAAACTGCAGAGGGTCAACAACCTGTGATGGTGTCTGTTTCCCTCTGTGTTTCTCCTTTGGTTGGACTGCTGCTTCCTGGGTTGCGGTAGCTGAAAACATCCAGGCCAGTTCCTTCACCTGAAAACATGTTAGATACTGAGGTGAAAGCTGGACCCAAATGATAAGGTCATAACATTTGCTACACTATCAAGCCAAGAAACTGGGTTTCAAGGAAACCAAATGGGCAAGTATTAGGGAAAAATGAGCAAATATTAAGTTATGAAAAAGCAGATCTGCTTGGTTGTGATGAAATTGTTTTGCCCTACAACATATTCCAGTAAGTTAGGAGTCTGCTGTACCTTCATGCCAGTAGAGAAATCAGACTCAGCAGTTTCACAGTCTGTAAAGAAGACAGTTAAGTGCTTAATCCGCCTGAAATCGAGAAATGTCCTGTGCTGAATACACCATACTGCTACATACTTGATCTGGGCTCTTCTGCTGTGGTTTCTGCTGCTGGAGCTGCAGTATTAGTTTGGCTGCTGGTACTGGTTGGATCTGGTATGTTCTATTCAGTTGGAAGATTCATATTATTGAATTATTTTACTTCAAAGTGCAACATGCAGTATATCAGAAACTTATTTCCAACTGCTTTTATAGTACAACAATTCCAGGACAAATTTCTACACAAATACAGATTCTCTTGTAAGCAAAGATATTAATTGATAATTTTTGCTATTCAGAAAACAGAATTCCCAGTATCCAGAATAAAAATAAATTTGGAAAAAAAACAACAAAAAAACAAGATGTCAGCTGCAGTATACCTCATAGACTCTGTCTTCTGGTCTGATGTTACTCATTCTTTGATTTCTTATGTGAATTTTCTGCTGTAATTCAAGTTGCAGTCTCTCCTGTCCCCCCTTGAATGAAAGCATACACACATACAGTACATGTGCATACACACAGATGGAAGAAAATCTCATGAATACACCCTGTGGGATACAAAGTGCTAAAAAAAATAGTCACAAAAATGGACAAAAGCAAAAAGCATTGGGTGTGCCTGTCTCAGGTACATCTAAAAATGCACATTAACAGTTTTTAATATGCTTTATGTACTTGCTGTATTTGTAAGTATTTATGCCCTTACTATCCATGGCAATTTAAAAGGTTTAACCATCACACAAAGCCCAACTGAACAACTGAAAATTTTAATGTGAAGTCTTAAATAATGATTTAATTATCACATTATCCTTCTGTCTTTCTCCTCCATTACTGTTGCTGAGGGTGGAGTCCGAGGCTCCCTGGCAAATCCTTTCAGATTGGCCATGTCGAGAAAAGACTATTAGTTATAATGTCATAATGAGGGAATTTCAGCAAATTTGCTTCACCTGCACACCAAATAAATCCTGCAGCTGATGGCCTGACTGTGGGTTTGCAGGTCTTTGGAAAGGCCTTGGTGGAATTGCAACAGCTGTAGAGAAAGGAGGCAATCAGTTCCAACCTTGTTGTATTGTCATGCAAAATCTTGTTTGGACTATACTCCTGTACATACGTGATATAGGCTCCACTTTGATAGTGCCTGCGGTAGCTCTCTGATTATCTTTCATATCTCTCCTGTCTGCAATCTGATAAAGGCAAAAACTCACTGAAATACTTTTAAAATGAAATTTAAATTATACCACCATACCAGCAAACAGTTAATTACCTGTGGCTTAGGTCGGACTATCGGTGGTGGAGCAATTGGAAGCTCCTTCTTCACCTGAAAGATTAATCCCATTTATAAGTTACTTTTCATTATGTGTCATTTTGATGTCAGAACTTTAAGTATTTATGAATCAGCTTCACCTGTGGAAGGGTGGAGAAATATTGCTGCTGATGGGCGGACTTTGACCTTGTGGCTCTTTGGAAAGGGAGCTGTGGAGCTGCAAATGCTACAGTTTAAGGGTGATGACATTTTAACCACAGTGGTTTTAAGTTTAAGACTGATTTTCAATCATTTCATCTTGAATAAACTTAATTCCTCCTCTGTACATACATGGTTTGGGCTCCTTCGTGATTGTAACTGCTGTTGCTCTCTGATTGTCTTTCATTGCTCTCCTGTCTGCAATCTGACAAAGGCAAAACATCACTAAAATAATTTGAAAATGAAATTTTAAATATACCATCTAATGCAAACAGTTACGTACCTGTGGCTTAGGTCGGACAACCGGTGGTGGAGAAATTGGAAGCTTCTTATTCACCTGAAAGATGTTAATCCCATTTACATGTTACTCTTTATTATGTGTCACTTTGATGTCAGAACTTCAACTACTTATGAATCTGCTTTACCTTTGGAAGGGTGGAGAAATATTGCTGTTGATTGGCTGACTTTGACTTTGTAGTTCTTAGGGAAGAGCATTGGGAAGTAGCAAAAGCTGTAGTGAAAGAATACAATCAGTCCTAGCGTTAGCTAGGAATTGCAACAGAATTGGTGGAATTGCAACAGCTGTAGAGAAAGGAGGCGATCAGTTCCAACCTTGTTGTATTGTCATGCAAAATCTTGTTTGGACTATACTCCTGTACATACGTGATATAGGCTCCACTTTGATCGTGCCTGCTGTAGCTCTCTGATTGTCTTTCATATCTCTCCTGTCTGCAATCTGACAAAGACAAAAACTCACTAAAATACTTTTAAAATGAAATTTAAAATATACCACCATACCAGCAAACAGTTACGTACCTGTGGCTTAGGTCGGACAACCGGTGGTGGAGAAATTGGAAGCTTCTTATTCACCTGAAAGATGTTAATCCCATTTACATGTTACTCTTTATTATGTGTCACTTTGATGTCAGAACTTCAACTACTTATGAATCTGCTTTACCTTTGGAAGGGTGGAGAAATATTGCTGTTGATTGGCTGACTTTGACTTTGTAGTTCTTAGGGAAGAGCATTGGGAAGTAGCAAAAGCTGTAGTGAAAGAATACAATCAGTCCTAGCGTTAGCTTCCCTACTTTTTTTAGAGTTCAATACAACATCTTATTTTGACTGAATTATAATCTTGTACATACTTGAATTGTATCCCTCGTTGATTGTGGCTGTTGCTGCTGCCGAGTTGGTACAAATGTTCCTGCTTGGTGGCAAATTCTATCAGGTTAAGATGGAAAGTAAGATAAGTTGATATCAAGGTCCTAATAATGATGGCATGTGTTCATTTTACCACTCAAAAAATAAATGAATGAAATAATGACTGAGTTTGGGCTTAAAGCTAACACCAGCATGCTAGCATGCTCACAATTACAATGCTTATATTGCTGATGTTAAACAAATACAATGGCACATTAACCATCTAAGGTTAGCGTGTTAGCATGCTAACATTTACTAAATAGCATTAAACACAGAGTACATCTGAGGCTGAAGGGGAGGTTGTTAGTATTCGGTCACAGATAAAGTATTCATCAGGATTCATCCTCAGGGGACCGTGAATGTCTGTACAAATGGTGTTGCGGAATTTCAACCAGTACAAAATTGTTGGACTGACCAACCAACATAGTCATTACTACTTTTCTAACTAAACCTCGAGTGGTTGTCCTAAATATCCCTCGATTGCTAGAACTCATACCTCCTCCTTGAAAGTCAGTCTCTCCGCTGGCTGACTTCTCCTTTGATCCACTTTCATTTCCATTTCCTCCAGCTTTTGCCAGTTGCACTGCTCTGTCTCTGGGATCCTCACTCCCTTTGGGGTGCATCCTTTTCTCCCCTGGTGAATTCTCAAGCCCTGATAAGTCGTCGTGTTGGACCAACCACAAACCTGACAAAGGTGGAGGCTCTGTGAAAATGAAACAAAATATAATAAAGGTTTAGAGTGTATTGAGATTTTTTTTTCCTTCCTCTCATTCTGATGATTCTGCATTGTTTATTAGTATGTTTTGTTTGTGGAAATGTTTGCTTTTTTACCTGTAGTAACCAAAGAAAGCAAGTCAATATCCCAACTTCAGACATTCTCCTTTCAATACCATATTCTGTGATATCACATGATGATCTTTTTTGCAACTATAAATATTATAGTTTCATATAATTAAATATTCACTATTGTGAAAACTTGCATCAAAAATTATAGCACCTTCCATATTCACCTTCTTCTTCTCCTGTTTGTCTTTAGTAGAGACAACCTCCTCTGGATCTTCTACCAGAAAGTGATCACAACAACAGGCTCTGTCATCCAAGTTCTTCACAGGTGCCACCAACTTGTGGCCCTTCAGCCTTTCAGTTGAACAATTATTTTGCAGGTGGGTCTCACAATATGGAGCAGGACACACAAGGCAAGACTCCTCGGCCTTCAGCTTCGGCTCTGTGTAAATGTCAAAGGGCACTTTTTCGTCCTCCCCAGTGTAAATATCTTCATCTTCCTCTTCAGTCTTTTTCAGCTTCTGCTGTTGGACAATGTCTCTCAAGACAATGTTCACATCTGGGGTTCTGCCTAGAGGCTTCTTGCAAATGGGACACACCTTTTCAGTGTGCTCATAGCTGAGGTTCAGACATTTCTTGCAAAAAGAGTGACCACAGTCTGTAGTGACAGGGTCCTCAAATGTATCCATGCAAATGGAGCATGTCAGATGCTCCTCCATTGAGCAGTTCTCTCTGGATGATACAGGAGCGGAGGCCATATCTGCTTTAAGAAAGCACAGTGATGTAAATTACAAATATAATATGGCAGTCAGGTTTCACTCTGCTCACTTTTAGTATTTCAGATAAGTTCACAATATTACTCAAAGTGAAGAGACTGTGTAATTTTGGCCACTGTGGCCACTGGTGGCAACAGTAGGGTAATGATAAATGCTAAAACACATAAGTAGCATAGGAGAGAAGAGTAATAGAGTTATTGACATGACTCTGCTGTCTAATGTCAGCTACACATGAATATCATATAATAAAACAAGTACCATTTCTATTTTGACACATAAAGATATGTGAACGAGGAAGATGATCACGAAAAGAGGCCAGGGTGCAACAGCTGCAGCAGACTAGGCAGTGAAAGTGACAAGATTCTTTTTCTCCGCGACAGTACGGTATCACTTCCTTTCAAGCGGAGCAAATATTAGAAAAGTCATCTCAGATGAATCGGAAAAAAAGGCCTGTTTTTACTTATCTAATCCACTGACTTTGTATACAAACCTACTTAAAATGTTCGGTCAATTTTCCAAGACATTTCTTTCTTATTAATTGAACTGTGAAATAAAATACAAACATGTTCTCAACTAGAATGGCTCTCTGTAAGATTCATACACAGCTGTGAAGCTCTTTATAATAGAAAAAAGGAAAATAAATCCTGGATCTGCCCATTTACCAAAATGTATGTTCTTCCCCGACCCATGTCCCATGCTTCGACCAAGTTTGGTGCAAATCTTTTCACCAATTTTTTCCATAAAAGAAACAGACTCACATGAGAATAGCCTATATAACCTGGGATGATAACATGCCATGCTCTCAAAACTTTTGTTTGTTTTTTTGTGTGTTTGTTTTGTTTTTGACCGTAACTGGTCTTGCATCTCTGTCTTATCCAGGAAATAACTATTCAACAGACGTCATCTGCCTTTTCAATAAAATTTATTAAACAAAGAGAAAACATAACAATGCACTCAGTTAGTTAACCCCATTTCTTAATTTGTATTAAACAGACCAAGAGATGATAAAATGTATTGGTTGCCTACCTCATGGTCTTCCTTTGTGTTACCTCTCTGACTCTAACTCCCGCTCTGCCAGTGTGCTGACTTCTGCTTTCAGTTTCATTTCCGGCAAAATAAAATACCTGCCCAACACCCGTGTTGTACTAAGCCCAGACATGACCACATATTGTTGTGAAATGCATTAAATACACCAGTGTTGCTCTGGCTATCATGCATACTAATGCTGGTGAGCCAACACGGTGGCTCAGGGCCAGTAGAGCATCAAAAGATCTGTTCAAAAAAGTTTTTTGTGACCCTCTCTGTGCCTGTGAGTCATTCTATTTCCGTTCCTAACATTCATAACATGAAGAGGGGAAGCCATCATATTGCAAGCTTGACTGGATTTGTACTTACTTTTCAAAATAAAGGTCAGTTACCAGAGATACACAAGCCTAGGGTTATTTAAGTACATAAAAGCCCCACTGTTAAAACTGAAATAGGATTAGAACCTATTACCACCCTCCAACTTGGCTCTACTATTTTTATGACAAGACATAACCCTTTAGTATACAGCCAACAAAACTTAAAATGTTAAATGTGTAATTTTAAAATTAGAGATGAAAACAAACATTTAATGACAGGCTTTTTGAGTGGCATGTCCCCCTCCCTCACTACTAAACCCCTGGAAATACAAATCTACTCAAAGTCGCAGAGATAAATATAAAATTTGATTTAATTTGATTTTAAAAACAAACAAACATACATACACATTCAGAGTTTTTACATCCATGTTCTCAGGCACTGACTTAACAAAGTTGCTCCATAGCACCAGTCGTGGTCAAAATCAACACCACGTACCTTTAAAATGCAAGTGCAACATACACAGTTAAGTAATATCATCAATAAAGTCTCATTATTTTGTGGTTTTATTAATTACATCACAGGGTTTGGCTGAGCTGTCTTTCTGCTTAATGGCTAATGAGCACAGGAGTTACTACAATGACCCAGTGCTACAAGGAAATGCAATTAAACTAGTGGAATCCTTAGATATTTGACAGGGCAGTATAGAGTGACAGGAAATGTGGGAACAGAGATAGGGGAAGCAAGAGTCAAGCCAATTGGGACCCGAACTGGCAACTCGCCTGCTGAGCATTAGCGTGCATGTAGTACGACACCACATCTTGTTTTGTAGTTTCATTTATTATTCGGCCCAGACTTTTACAAATAAAAGGGCAAAGGGCAGGACTCACCACAAATTCCCCCTACACCTCTACCCAACACACAATTTTTGACCATCTAACTTTGATAACCTGTCCTACCAAACACTAGGACATTAACACACACTCATCATGACTCATCCATGTTCTGTTCACATTGTTTCACAGCAGAAATAATCAAAGGATCCCCATTTTTATCATCCTTTTTTACATGCGGACTGAAATATGGGAAGAGCTCATCAATGAACGAACACTCAGTAAAAGAGTAGACGTGAGACTGAGCCGTCAGATTGTAGAAAGAGACAAGACCTTCCTCGTAATCCACAAACAACCCCACCTTCTGAGGTTTGTCATCCAGGGAAAGACGAACTGGTGGCGCTGTCATAGCTGCGTACTTTTCGTCCTCATAATGTACAGTCACCCAGTAACCATTGTCTGGGTTCAGTGAGAGTTTCCCCTTGCGGTTTGCGTTGCCTCTTGCCACACCCAGGTCCCACCCAGTCTTGTTGCTGACCTCCACCTCCCAGTATGACCTGCCAGAGGTCAAGCTGTTGATGCCAAGAACGCTGCCAAACATGTCAAACCTCTCCGGTGCATCATCAACTTCCTGATCCTCCCCTCCATCCATCACTTCCTTCCCATCGTGAGAAAGAACAAGGCGTTGGTGCGCGGTGGTTGGATCCAGCGTTACGTCCACTGTTGAGTACAAACTCAAAGTAATTACATGATCTAAACAAAAAAGTCTGTTTTGGAAGAAACAGAATATATCACTCACCTGAAAACTTGGGAACTCTCTTAAGTTCTGTGGAATCAATAAATAGTTTTAGTTGAATGAAGTCAGTATCTTAGCTTTTAATATTTATCACCAATAATTCAACTATTACCAATGGAAGTCAGCTTCTCCATTTCCTGTTGAATTTGTTCCATCATAATTGCTGTGGTTTTTCTCATGGTACCAAAAGACAGGGATGTATCCAACTCTACTTCTGCCCAGTCTTTGATGTCATCCAGATCTTGAAGAGATGGGTAACTCTGAGAACCAGAAAGACAAAGAGATGAGGCAACAGACAGCTCTACCTAACAAAAAAAGATCTGATAATTATCCACATTATTTGATTGAGAGGTAATCTTTGTAAACTCTCATACATTTCTGAAATGCTTAAAGTGTTTTTTTACCTGCAGGAATTGGATATGATCCTCAAGTGTAGATATATCATCCAGCTCAGAGATTGTCGTCTTGAAGCAGCTGATCTCTGCTTCCAACTCCTTTTTGAGGTCATCTGCCTCTTTCTCCAGAACCTGCCTCCTGTCCTTCAGTGGCTGAAGAGCTTGTGCCTGGGCTTCCTCCACGATTGCAAGCACAGCGGTGAACACAGCCTCAATATCCCACCACTCATTATCCAGCTGGTCCTGAAAATGGACAAAAGTTGTCCATTCAATATCTCCTTTTCTCTTTTAACACTTGCAGAAATGCTACACATACCACAACATATGGCATTGTGATTAAATTCTATTTCTACAAAACTGCAATGAAAACACTACTCACAATTTGACTAAATTTGTAGAGTAATGCTGGGACACGATTGGTTTGGAAGAACTACTCAGTTGGCCAAATGGTGACACTGTAACTTTAAGGGACATTCACATATCAAAGTCCCAGATCCGGCTCATTACGTTGAAATAACACTATAATTATTTTATAATCCCTCCATTTAACTGTCATAGTGTTTGTAAAGGCTAAACCTGCTTTGCCAGTTTTGACAGACTGGTCTGATTGTCTTTTCACTCCAGGATCAGTAATGTTGCAGCTTACCTTGCAGGTCCTTAGAGATTTATTCATCTCATCCAATTGTGTTTCTCTCTTCTTAATTTTTTCTTCTAATTCTGTCTTGGCGTTGTCAAGTTTAACCTGTAGTAAACAAAAAAGCAAGTCAACATCACAAATTTGTCCAGCATATGACAACAACTTAAAGTAAGTATTCACTACTGTCAAGACTTGAATCAAAATTTATAGCCCTCACCTTCTTCTTCTCCCATTCATCCTCAGTGGAGACAACCTCCTCTGGACCTTCTCCCATACAGCGAACACAAATACATCTGTGCTGCTTCCTGCTGTACAGCTCCAAGGGGCGTCCATGCTTCAGACAGGCCCTGTCATCCAAGTTCTTCACAGGTGCCACCAATTTGTGGCCCTTCAGCCTTTCAGTTGAAGAATGATTCTCCAGGTGGGTGTCACAATATGAAGCAAGACACACAAGGCAGGATTTCTTAGCCTTTAGCTTCTGTTCTGTGCAAATGTCACAGGCCACCTCGCCGTCCTTCCCAGTGTAAAGATCATCATTTTGTTCTTCAGTGTTTTTTGGCTTCTGCTGTTGGATAATGTCTCTCAGGACGATGTTGACATCTGGAGTTCTGTTTTGAGGCTTCTTGCACAGGGGACACACCCTGTCGGTGTAGTTAAAGTGTAAGTTCAAACAATTCTTGCAGAAGGAGTGACCACAATCTGTAGTGACAGGATCATTAAATGTATCCATGCAGATGGAGCATGTTAGATGCTTCTCCATTGAGCAGCTCTCACTGGATGATGCAGCAGCGGAGGCCATATCTACTTGAAAAAGAACATAGGTATAATATGGCAGTTAGGTCCGTTCACTTATGGCATTTCAAAGAAGACAGTAAGACAGTTTTTCATCATAATATGTGTAAATAAGTAACATATTATTCAAAGTGAAGAGACTCAAATTTTGGCCACTGGTCTTTGCAAGTTGTTCAGGTCAATGTTAAATCTATGTCACACAATGAGTGTCATGTTATGAAATGTAATTTAAGCTTCTAATGCTGGGAACTGGGCTCCCAAACCTGGTCACTGTGTACATTAGCTGCCTGTACTAAACCTTCAACATCATAGTCCGTTTGTCCCTTTGCCATCAGGGAAGAAATACATTAAAAAACCATCAAAGCCCAGACAGATTGAGGAACAGCTTCTTCCCCAGAACTGTACCCTCCCCCCTGCTGCTGCTAACACACTCCAAACTTCCCTTTTATTTATATATATATATATATATATATATATATATATATATATATATATATATATATATATATATAAACTCCTCTATGCTGTGCTCTACGTTACACTGTTTTGCACTACTGCTGTTTACCAGTCCTCATCCAAGTGTCTTTATTTATACATAATAATACAGATGTCACTAGCTCAATATTTCAACATTTTATCTGCTGTAAGTATTGTCTTTATAATTTGCTATTAAAACTATTTAACAAATAGATTATCAGCCTACTCTAACTGATTACCTATCATGACAGACACTGGATGGACAGGACACAGGTTTGGTTGTGCAAGTAATCAAAAAATTATAACTTACATTTTCTCTCATTGCTCATTTAAATGCTACGTGTTACTGGACACAAAGGTCAAGATGACAAAGCATATTTCAACAAGGAAATACCAATATAATCACACTCTGATACTGCTGTAGCTCTAAGTTATTACAGGTGACACACCTGTTGGATAATGCAGCCATTTGTGCGTCCATGTGTGTTAAAACGGCAGACACTCAGGTAAGTGTCGAGACCCGAGTAACAATCAAACGCTCTCCCAAACCTTCAGTAAAGCAGGCAAAACCTTGTCTAACACACCACAGGTGATCACACAGGACAGCTCCTTTTTAAACAAAGCACCTTATATTGTAAAGTAATGAAACAGTCATCTGAAGTAAAAGTAATAATCAGTAATTTGCTTTTTAAAAAAGCATCGCCAAAAGACCATTATGAAAAAATGTATATGTAGAGTATACTGTTACCTTTTAGCTATTGAGAGGGTCCTTATCTCACGGGCTTCTGTCTCTTACTCTCTCTCTACTCCCATCTGGCGTGTGTGTGTGTCCTTCATTTAGGACCTCCTCCCTCTGTTAAGTTTCATTTCTGTTCAAAAGCCCAGCCATTCATTTCCTTTATTCAAAGGGGCATGCAAACAAGCCGCCAGTTCATGTGTAGGCACTATGTTTGTCTCCTGCAGGGCGTATTGCATGTTGAGCAAGTTGACACAGATCAAATATTGGGCCTCCCGAGAGGTTTTGTGGGGACACTCATTGATGTTTCATGTTTACAACACCGTCTGTTGCTCAATGTGAACCATATTTGACAGGTAGACTGAGAGTGAAACCTAACTCTAAGTTTCGTTGTCATTTTCTGTGGGAAAAGCATGACTCCAACAAGATATGAAACTACTGATTTACGTCATTTTTCTCAATAATGCACTTGCATAAATATAGTGTTTGACATTTTATTCAGTTATCCATTAAAAAAGGGAAAAACATAAAACCGTAAACATTTGAACACTGAAATACTGTACTCCATGTTAACACTACTCTTAAAATACATTACATCATTCATGCAGGCATAAGTTACATTCATACAAGATATTCTCAATGAGTAATTGGCCTTAATCTGGACCCAGGTGAATTTTTAAATTTGGTGGACTTCAACAACCTTTGTAGTTCTTTTGATTTACTGATTTTATAAATCTGTACAAATCATTTGGACATAATGATTGTTTTAAATAGGAAATTTACTATGTTAAATAGTTACAGTTCAACAGAGAGTACATTCAAATTCATCCACTGAGGCAAATAGTTGACATTTTGGGACGTGCACTGATTCGCTTTCTGGCAGTTGGTGATTAGATCATTACCACTGTCATCTGTTTGTTAGATATATGACCAACATTCGGTTAGCTTAGCTTTGCAACAAGACTGTTAACCATTGGAAAAAGCTACACTGGCTCTGTCCAAACTGACAGAATTCACCTCCCGGGACCTGTAAAACTCATACCGTGTTTCTTTAAAACTGATATGTATAAATGTAGATTCATGTTTTTCAGACTATTTCTTATTTCTTTACTGAAAAGTAATCCCTGCTTGGTTAGACTGACAGCTCCTCCAAGCCAAGAAATAGCCAAGCACATAACCCCCACATAAAATGGCAAAGTGTTAGCGATCTTCTCAGTTAATTCTCGTCTGGCACATGAATAAACCAAGTATTTTACAAAATGTGAAATGATTCCTTTAAAGCCAACAAACCATCTAACTCTGTATGGGTCTACGGATTTTTTTACCCAGTTAAAAAAAAGAGAAATAAGCTTTGTTCCAGCACTCTTGAAGATGAATCATCAAAGTTCGTCCAATCTTTAAGATGGGGCAGTGTGTAGAAATCTCTGTAGAGACAAGGAAAAAAACAAATTAAAGGACTAGTGGTTGTTGTGCAGCGTTTAATGTAACAAAAAAGAAAAAAAGTGATTGATCTGACTGATTGCAGATGTATAGACTATTGACCATGATGCAGACCTGTAGGAAGTGAAGGTTGTCTTCAGTCTGTGAGAGCTGCTCCAGCTCAGCGTTTTTCCTCTGCAGCTCCGAGATTTCTTCTTCCAGTTGTTTGACGAGCTCTTTATTTTGTGCCCATGAGTCTTTTGGATTTTCTCCACCACGATCTACAGACAGTTTGATTTTCTCAACCTTACTCAGTCTCTCCTGAATTGCTTGCTGAAGTTTCATCCTTCTCCATTTGAGTTTAGCCTGTGGAAAAACATGATGTCATCAGGGCCACGGTGGCACGTGATAAGCTACAGACACAGTGTAATTTATATAAAATGAAACTAATGCTCATGCCATGGTTGCTTTGCTCTCTCAGTGCTGAGTCTGTGAAGCATTTGCAACCCTGACCACACCCGGATCACTGGCATTAGTTTGGTCTTGGTCTCGACAGCTGATCCCAAACACACCTGCTTTTAAGTCATTTTGAGATTTTCAATGCACACACAGAAATGCTTTTTTTCAGAGACATTTATTGTGCATTTCCTCTTCAAAGATGCTGTGTTTTTGTTTTGTAATTGGGAAACAATGCATTTTTGTATAATCATGAAATGAAATGTTTGAAATAATTTTTCCATGGCAGGTTTTTGTTCTTGTTTATTACAATTAAGACCAGATGTTGTGTAAATATTGTTGCTCACTGTCATACAAATGATGTTTGCACTATTATAAGATATTTGCTGGAAGCTTCAGTTGAGCTTTTGGGTTTCTCAGCACCACCACAAACATGAATCCATACAAATATACAAGCAGATTTACCACCAGTTTTGTAAAAAGCAGTGTAAAGGCTTCCAGTATTCGCTAGTTTCAGAAAACCATATGTAATGGATGGATAGATGGATGGATGGATTTAAAGCTAGGCTATGTGACGTGTTGAACAACAGCACGTCATATAGCCTACCCATTACTGTCTCTGCAGCTAGCAGAGACAGTAATGGGATAATGCGAAACTGTAAGGTGTTTGGATTTTAGCTAAACAGTAACAGTAGCACAAGTGGAGAAGAGGCATAAAGTCAGCAAACTGATGCGCTAACATTAGCCACCATAAGCTACTGGTCATACCACACCACATAAAGCTGTAACAGCAAAACCTCTGATTGAGTTTTCTTCCTTTTAAATTTAGCTTTTCATTTGAAAGAGGAATATTTTAAGTTTGGGTTGATAAAAATCCATCTATTCTAATGTTGTTATTGTTACACAACAATAACTGAGCTCATTAATGTTTCCACATCTGGCACTTTTATTAGACTTTACCTTCTTCTTTGCAGCGTCTTTGTTAATAGGAATAATGTGATGGCCTCTATGTTCTGTCTGGGCACACATAGAACAAATGCACGTTCGGTCACTCCTGCAGAATCTGTCTAGTTGCTTCCCATGCACTCTACACACAGAGCCCTCCAGGTTCTTCACCACATTGATCAGAAGATGGCGCCCAAGATCTTCACTCTGGTAATGTGGCTCCAGATGAGCATCACAGTATGAGGCCAGGCACACCAGGCAGGACTTAACTGCTCGACGCTTTGCTGGGCAGAAATCACAGGGAACCTCCCCAGCTTTTAAAGTGCCATCTGCATCCTCAGTCTGTGCTGTTTGGTCTGTTTTTAGCTGCGGCCTGGTGGGGAAGAGGGCCTTGCAGAGGGGGCACTGACAGGCCCCATGGATCCTCCAGTATTCTCCTATACAGCCCAGGCAGAAGCAGTGTCCACAGGGGAGGGAAGCAGGGTTGGTGAACTCATCCAGACAGATGCAGCACTTAGAAGGCTCTGTCATCAGGTCAGTCTGTCTTTGCATTTGTGTACACATGCATGCATGTAACCTCGCTAATATAGTGTGGCACTAGTTTGCACAGACAACTGTGTATTCCACTGAATGCTGAATCCAGTATATCTGTAGAGAAAAACAGAGACTTATTAACAGTTAACACATTTTCAAGTGCCAAGGAGGATGACTGATGACTTGTGTTTTGTTGTTACATGTCCTCGCAGTAGCCGCAGGCATTAACATAGCCAAAACACAACTAACTTTCTGTTTCATTCTACAGTAGCTCATTACAGCTAATACAATTATTGATAAAAGACAAAATATGAATATCGCTTTAGCAAGTTAACAGGGACCATCAACAACAAGCTGTGTGGAAATCAAAAAATAATTCACAATACAGGCTAATCACACTTCTATTAATAGAATAATGAGGAATAATGTCATGCAGACACAAATAAGTCCCTTAAATTAGAGCCTTAGCCTCTCATTAAACTTAATAGTAGTGAAATCAGGGTGCATGATGAAGGGAGGTTATATCAAAGGTGAAAACCCTAGAAAGACTTTAAACATTGAGAAACCTCTCTCCGTACAGCTCCTTGGCCTATGATCCTCATCAGGGTTATCAAACAACACTTTTATCATCCATTTATAGGCTTGGAGAAATACTGAGGGGAAAAAAACCCCACAAATATTAAGCAAGTCAGGTCAGGTGAGCAGTCAGTGGGGCATCATACTGTATGTGGCAATAAATGAGTCTCGTAAATGATATGGTTAAGAGCAATGGTATGTGATTTCAGACAAATCACATTGCTGACTGAGTCAGGTGAGTGGTGTGACAGTGGTTGGTTGTATGTAACATATTTTTCCCATAGTATAAAGGGGTCCATTGGCTTACATTAATTGTTTAACAGAATTTGACACAAGTTCACAAGAATGGATTATCCTGCCTATACAGATCAAAATCACCACTGCCCTTGTTAATAATGAAATACAGAATATCTTTCCTCCATAACCCAAAACACCTAGAATGAATAACCTCCATCTATTAGTATTAATCACAGACTGTACATGGTGTTCATTCAGAAGAGTGGTATGAATCCTTTGTCAGAGCCATGTGGTCATTTCAAAAAACTAAACATCCCCCAACCAATCAGAATTGAGTATTCTCTGTGATCATGATTAAATATTAATTCAAGATGGCCTGTTTGCCATTACAGTTGTAAGAGGTACATACAGCAAATGTATTTAAACTAAAACTACACATATTTTACTGATTGAGTTTTGTTATGTTTTGACATGTCTGTCTAAACATCACGATTGGCTGAAATCCTTTTTCTCATTTATAAGTTACATGAACTACAAACAATGTAAATAAATTCTCATGAATCTCAGCACACATCTCGGCACTTCCATTTGACAAAAGACTACCGCAATAATCAAAACTTAACTCATAAATCCCAGTCCATTAAAATGAAAACAGAAAACTCACATACCTTTCTTTTGCAACTACCTGTCCGTGTCTCCTCAGGCTCTGACAGTGTCGAGTTACCCTCTCAGTTGGGTCCTCCCCTAATTAGGTATGGACACACCTATCACTGCTGGGAACGAGAGCGGCCCTGCTGGACTCTGTAATTTCCTGGAGGCTCATAAACTCATATGGACCTGATAAAGCAGGAGGTGACATTTCCTCATAACAATTCAGCTCCAACTCCAAAAAAGGTAAACAAAATCATTAATCACGTTTATTTCAATAATAATGTCAACACACATTTATACCTTATTCAACTTTTATTCTGTCATGGAAACATTAAAGTTAATCATGTCATGGCAGCATTACAGAATAATTTATGATATATAGTAGAGGATTGTACCTTCACCTGATAAGTTCTTGATTCTTTGTTCTTGCACTGATTGTAAATTGTATGTTAACTAAACCTCTCCCTAAAACAGCCAATGTCCACTCACAGTTTAGCAACACAAAGAAGCACAGAAAACCCGGATTACTTTAAATGTTGAAGTTGGGGCTTTGGTAAAAGCAGTGTTCAGTATATAACGAGTTTCGAATGTGGTGTCTTCTTGTTTTTTTAGGCCTTTCCAAAAGTGAGAGTCACTCCTAAAATGTGACATTTGACAATATGTTGATGTAATCATATCGTAGCCTACAATGCTGTTCATATTCTGAATGCAGGGGGTTAATATTATGGGACCTCCCTGAAATTGAGAGTTTGGACCTTTCAACAATTTTATAGTGTTTAGTTATTCTTTAGCTTTTTTTGAGGGAGTGAATGAGAGAACGATCTTGCATAGAAGTTAAAGTATAGTCAAGGCCTCGGATTTCTTTGCCCTGCTGTACAGATAAAAGTAAGGGAACAGTTTCTCTGTGAAACATTCTCTTGTGAAAGAGTGAATGTGCAGCTTCTCTTTAATATCATAAAAAGACACTCTGCCTTCCTCATAGTCCAAGTAAACTCCGATATATTTTGGCCTGGGACACAGGTGGAGGACAGTGTCTTGTGTACAATGAACTTGATAATCAAAACCCCTTTTCCCAATGGCAAAGAATCCATTTTCTCTTTTCAGAGTGGATCTCCCTGTTCTGTCTACTGTTTCCTTGGCAACACCAACATCCCAGTTGTTTCTAAGGCCCACTTGGACTTCCCAGTAGTGCCGTCCAGAGGTGAAGCCCTTCTTCCCTAAAATCATGGGAAAGTCAAACTTCCCATCGAAGAGGTCATCGGATGATGACGGACTTGCAGGTTTGTAGCACTTCAAATTCCCAAATTGCGTCACCCTCAGGCCGCAGCCAGCAGTGGCTTGATCAAAGGTGAATGACTCTGAAAAAAATTAAGTTTAGTTAAACCGCCATCTTTAGTAGTAATAACTGAATTTAATCTGCAAGAAAAGAAAAGAAATATGTGTATGATCTCACCTTTATATTGTCTCATTCGGGTCAGCTCTGAAAGAAGTGAAAACACAACAACACAGTTTTGGAAATTCATGATAAAGAGACATCTTCATGAATGGATCAGGTATTTACTGTACCTGTGTTTGTTAGAGTTCTCAGTTCTGCTATAAAAGTCTGCACAAGATGAGACATGGCTCTCCTCACTGTCTGCATACACAGGTCTGAGTAAACCCTGGTCTTTGACCAGTCCTTGGCGTCTGATAGGGTGTCTAGGGCCTTCAGAGTCTGAAATGATTCACAAACACATGATTGTGAGTGGCACTGGGCTATATTAGGGCTTTTTTAAACCCAACCATTTGCACCCATTTCTTGTGTCTTGACACATTGTCACAAAAAAGCTCAATTCACATTTAGCCAGCAGAAGTCATATTCTTGCCAAGAGCTAGAACAGAACATAATATACATGTATGTGGCTGCTGGCTTCACATTTATATATATATATATATATATATATATATATATATATATATATATATATATATATATATATATATATATTTGGAGCCAGCAGCCAATTAGCTTAGCTTAGCATAAAGACAAAACAGGGGAAAACAGCTAGCCTGGCTTTGTTCAAACGTAACACAATCCGCCTACGGGCAGATTAAACAAACAAGATATAATATGTTTATTAGTGCACTTGAGCAGTAATGACAGGCTTTATTGTCACAGTTGGACACGGCCAGGCTATCAATCTCTAACTGTCAACAGGTAAGTGTATTGTGAAAATGTTAAACTGCTTGCCTTAATGCATTCGCTCTACTGAAAGTGTTTTTGGCCTTTGTGTAAATTTGATTTTGTTTGGTTTAATTTGTTCACTTCATTTTTGGAGAGACCAATTACTAATTAAAAGATGTACAAATAAATAACTCTTTTATTTTTCTTATTTCCTTCCTTTTCCTTCATCTAACAGATGCATGTTGTAAACACTGCATCATCTAGCAGCAAACATTTGTGGCTTATGCAGGGTGTTGACTAACCAGCAGAAGCTGAAGGTGGTCGTCATTTTGTAACAGCTCGTCCAGCTCCGATAGTTTTCTCTGCAGTTCTGTGATTTCCTCATGCAGCTCTCGAGTCATCGCCGCAACTTTTTCTTGTGACTTCCTGAGCTTTTCCTGTATGTTCAGTTCTAGTTTGGTTTGCATTTCTCGTACTTGATTCATCAGTGTACTGAAGAGGGTTTCACTGCCACCAATCTCTTCCTGTGCTTTCTCCTGTAATCATAAATCACATCATTATCAAAGGTTTATATTAAAGTGTACAATTTTGCATGTACACAATTTGCCTCAATACTCACTCTCCTTATTTCAGAAGAAGCTGTAAATTCCTGTATTTTTTCCATTCTTTCCTCAATCATCATTTTGATCTTTGCTTTTTTGGACTCAATATTTACCTAAGAATTAGAATTTCAAGGCAACCAACATGATTAAATCAGTCGATCCATCATTTAAGGTTCAGTTTTCTCTCTTAGGCATTTAACAAATTAAGCTAAAATTTAAAAAAAAAAAGAACTGTCTTACTTTTTGCAGAGTCCCTTCTTCCTCCACAGACACTGTATCATGGTCTTTGTGGTCCATCTCACTGCACAGCAGACAGATGCACACTTGCTCGTCTCGGCAGAAAAGCTCCAGGATCCTCTCATGCCTCTCACACATCCTCTCCTCCAGGTTCTCCACCGGGTCGATCAGCTTGTGTCTCATCAGGGAGGGAACTCTGTGGTGAGGCTCCAGGTGGGCTTCGCAGTACGACGTCAGACAAACCAGACAGGACTTCTGGGCCTTGAACTTAAATTCTGTGCACACATCACACTTCACTTGCCAGGGTGCATCAATGCTTTCAAGTGTCTCCACTTTTCTCCTCTTTATTTGGGTTGAAATCTCCTCGATAACCTCGTTTGTAGAGATCTCAGGCCTCGCGTAGAATCTTTTATTACAAGTTGGGCAGTGGCATAACTCGCTGTTGTCCCAATGGCTGCTCAGGCAGGTCTTACAGAAGTTGTGACCACAAGGTGTAGTAACTGGGTCGCTGAAGACATTCAGACAGATCGAACACTGGAAATGATCCTCTGGCAATGAGGCAAGGATACTGAGTGATGACATTATGGGATCTCTGTGGAAGAAAATATGATTTACATGCTTTTTTAAATCTAATTTAATTTTTATTTACATGCTTTACTTTTTTCAGTTTTACATCATTTGCAGCCTGACATAACACCATGTTTTTGACTTAAACTGCACAAGGGAAAAAGGTCCAAAAAGTTAAATATGTCTTTTGAATCAAGTCTATTTTTAGGCTGTTTACAGTGTGAATACTGACACGCCCAGTGAGTCACTTTCATGTGAATTGCTTGCACATCTTAATCCTGCATTACATTCTCACAGTTATGTATTTTAAATGCATATACAACAGAAAAACAGCTAAATAATATGAAGAAATGACTCACTTGGCTCTCCGTAGCTGTGTAAATTCCTGAGGCCAAAGCTGTTTTTCACATGCAGGACCATTTGCAGTAATTAAGGCACCAAAAACACCTCAGTGCTCATGTCTTACATGCGACTGGATACGGATGAGACCTAAGAAGCTGGGGCAGCTCTATTCGCCTCAGTGGGTGTGGCCAAGTGATATCATTTTACTGAAATGAAACTTAACTATTTTATCCACAAAGCGGGAAATAGTGACATCTAGGGGTATGTGAGAGAACATTTATTGTTGTAAACCATGAACAAGAAGATCAGTCAGACATAATTAAAAACCAACATGCAATTATGAAATTTAAAGTGAAAACTTACACTTTATTTTGATTTTTTTTGATAGGTCATGCATCCAAAAGAATAGTTCATTTTAGGAAACACACACACATTCTTACCAAAGGTTTTATGAGAAGACACCTTTCTCTGTAAATATGAAGCTACTACCAGCAGCCAGTTAGCTTAGCTTAGCATAAATACTGGACACAGCTAGCCCTGATTGTGTTCACTGATAACTAAATCAGCCCAAATCAAAAGTTCACCAATTAACACATTATATCATCTTTGTCTAATCCATCCAAAAAACAAAAAATATTAGTTTCCCATCTTTTTGCTAATGGCTAACCACCCTCCTAGCTCAAGCTTTTATTATTTATTTAGCGCACACACATAAGAGTGGTATCAATCTTCTCATCCAACTCTTAGCAAAAAAAGTAAACTATTCCTTTAATCATTGAATTTCAGAAGTACTGGTTAGATTATGATTGTGTTACGTTGGGACAGAGTCAAGCTAGCTGTCTCCCCTCGCACCCAGTCTTTCTGCTAAGCTAAGCTAAGATAAGCTAACCGCCTCCTGCTTCATATTGAACAGACAGGCATGACAGTGGTGTTAATTTTCTTATTTAACGCCCAACAAGAAAGCAAACAGTATAGATAATACATTTACAATTACATGTAGTATTAACATATTTGTTGAGCTGACATTAGACATGTAATAAATATACACAAAACATAAAACACAGGACTTTGTTAAAGCAGGTTTGCCTACAAGAAAATAGTCTTTTTTTCACTTTTCACAAGGGATTTTCAGTGTTGTTTTTACTGTCAAATATGTCCTTAGCTTTGCTTGATCAGGGTTTTCTCATTCACAGGACAGATCATGATGGTATCAGAGGCTTTGTCGCAGCAGTACAGGTAGAAAAACGGCAGAATCTTCTCGTTGAACGTATCTTTGAACGTGTAAATATGGGTCCGAGCTCTCACGTCATAAAAAGACACCTGCCCCTCTTCAAAGTCCACATATACACCCACTCGCTTAGGCTTGGGGTCCAGGGGGAGCAGTAATGGTGGAGATGTTGACACCCGGTAGCCCTGGCCTTTCTTCATGGCCAGAGCCCAGTAGCCTTGAGTGGTGCTTACTGAGATCCTGCCCTTTCTGTTGACAGAAGACCTGGCTACTCCCAGGTACCAGTCATCCTTGTCCCCCACCTGGACCTCCCAGTAATGTCTCCCTGAGGTGAAGCCCTCACGGCCCAGGACAATGACCACTGTGTCAAAGCGGTCAGGGTGGTCTGGGAGGTCCTGCCACGCTCCCAGGTGTCTCACCTGATGTCTGTCCTGAGAAAGCTGCAACCACGGGTTGGCTGTGTCAGGGTCCAGAATGACATCCACTGCAGAAACAAAAGACACAACAAAGGATTTAGGGGAGGAGAGTGTCAAGATGTAAATATGAAACCAAATGCAGAAAAAGAAAAGAGTTTACCTGTGTATTTCACAATCTTTTTGATCTCTGTAAAAATAAAAAAGACAAAATTCTCTTAGGAACAGAAACATATCAAATCAAAGATATATTGTACTGTGAAAGAAAAATCCTACCGCTCTCAGCCAGCTTGTCAATCATTTCATTTAACGTTGCCTCCAGTTTGGACACAGATCTCCTGATCATACCCACACAAATGTCAGTGGGAACACTGGTCTCAGACCAGTCTTTAACAGATGGAGGGGTGCTCAGGGCTGGGAAGCTCTGCAGAGAGAAACAGCACAGGAAATGAATTAGAAACAAGTTACTTAGCAAATCAGCATATTCACACCTTTAATTCAAAGTATTATAATGAAATGTTATAAATATTAAAAACATGTATTGTCTAAGGTTGTTGTCTGGTTACCAAAATGTTGAGTAATAATTATTATTGAAGTTTAAAGGTCCTACATATAACACCAAATAGATTTTAAGGTATATGTACTTTAAAACAAACAAGCTTGTAAGATTATTTCCACAATGATTGGCACCCTCCAATCCATGCTGTATTTTTAAACTGTGTTTAGATTGCATTACAGTACAGAACAGGAAGATGGCACTGTTGTACAGCACAAATAATGTAAAAGCTGCCAAAGCAGATGGGGAGAGAAAGGCCACTGGAATTATAACAAGTTAATTTCCTGTTTGCCACCAACAGCATGAAATAGCGATGCCAAACCTTTCAGAGTAAAAGTTTAAATAACAAATTTGTATTTAACTTCAAAAGGATCGCCAAACAAAAAGCCCTCACCTTTAAAAAATGAATGTGGTCTGTCCGAGCCACATTTTCCAGGTCTGTATTCCTCCTCTTCAGCTCCGAGATTTCCTGCTCCAGTTCAGTGACGAGGCCTTCAGCCCACCTCTCCATCTGCCTCTGCTTCTCCTCGATGGCCAAAACCAGCTCGGCCTGAGTCCTCTGGATGGAGCGTACCAGCTCTGAGAAGACCCGCATGCTTTCCTCGACCTCTCTCTGAGCACTGGCCTGAAAACGCAGACAAAACATACAAATCGATGTTGAATAATTGCAGGTAAATACAGTCTCTGCCGTTAATTAGTTGCATGTCAACAGGACTCACTTTGTTGAGCTCTAGAGAGTGTTTGATCTCCTCCACCTTTTTCACTCTGTCTTGGATCATCTGCTGGACGTCTATTTCTGTCCTCTTCAGCTGTGCCTGCACAGCATAATTTCACATAAACATGGCTCATGACAGGTATAAACTCGGTAACGATCTTCACTTCACTCTTGTCATAATTTTCTTGAGGGAAACGTTTCTAGACAGACTATATGAAAGCATTTATTTGGTTTTGTGAGACTGTTTGTTTTGCACGTGTGCAGTGGCATTTAGAGAAAATATTCCAATTGCAAATTAACTCCACTGGTGAGTTTACACCACGAGAGCTGCTCTACCTCATTTGTCCAACCTTTAAACCATGTACTAGCAAATCTGTCTTACCTTTTTCTCCATCCACTCTCTCTCCACTGGGACAGTGTAGTGGGCCCTGTGGTCTGTCTCGGTACAGAGCACGCACACACATGTCTGATCCTTCTTACAGAACAGTTCTAGGAGCCTTTCATGCTTTGGACACATCCTGTCCTCCATGTTAGCAACTGGATCCATTAGCTTGTGCTTGGTGAACCTGGCAGCGTGAGACTTAAGATGCTCCTCACAGTAGGAAGTCAGACACACAAGGCAGGATTTGACTGCTTTCGGCCTGCCTTCCCCGAGGCAGACATCGCACAGGACCTCCTCCCAGGACGGATGTGGGAGTGAGGAGGAAGGAGGCGAAGGTGAGGTTTGAGGAGACGGAGAAGCAGAGATTTGAGGTGAGGGTGGAGGTGATGTACGGGGCAGTGGAGTCGGCAGACCCTGAGCCGAGGCTTGGGGTGACTGTGGAGAGGTTTTGGGTAGGAAGACAGCAGGGATTAACGGAGGTAACTCCTCATGATGTGGCTTCTTCTGTTCTGGAGTTTGTTTGGAGGACTCTTTCTTCCTTCTCTCCTCCTCTTGCTTCTGCTTCAGCTCCTCCAGGAGCTGCTGCTTCTGATCTTTCTCCAAAAGCCTCTCCTCATCCTCCTTTTTCCTTCTCTCCATCGTCCACTTCTTCTCTTTCCCCTCTTCCTCCTCTTTGCTCACCTTCCCTTCCACACCTCGAACCCTAATCTCCTTGAACTGCTCTGCAATTTCCCTCAGCACAGTGTTGACGCTAATATCAGGCCTTTTGTGGAAGGACTTCTTACACATAGGACACTGGTACAAAGGGCTGGTTTTCCAGTATCCCAGAATACAGCTCTGGCAGAAATTGTGTCCGCAGGGGATGGATACGGGGTTTGTGAAGACGTCGAGACAGATGGAGCAGTGCACCTGCTCTTCAGAAAGGTTCCCAGTGGTTGCCATTCCTACACGGCGGAGAGGCAGCGTCATTTTCAGCACAAGCAACCAGCCTTTGAATGGGGCATCAAACCTGCTGTGATATTGAGGTCGCTAAGGTTAGATGGTAGATGGACTTTGTTTGGGGTCATTTGCATGCAAATCTCCTAAGCAAAGCATGATGGGATTTCTTTCATTCTTATTGATTCTTACAGATTTTGAAAATATAAGATCTGTCATCTCAAGGTTTTTGTAACTTTTGTAAATTTTGTTACTTTCTTGAGGCCGACCAATACCAGATTCTCACGGCCAATCAATATCGATATTTGAGAGTTTAAAATGATGTAATGACATATTGACTCATATTCATTTTTTCTATGAACATTCATTTTACAGTTGTGAAAGTTTTTAGCGCTCTCTGGTGGATGCATTTCGTAATAGTGAACCTGTTAAATTACCTCAAACATGTGACTGACATCCCTGTGCTGCTTTGATACTTAACAAGCCAACATATTGATGCTGATATATCTGTAATATGCTATTTTCAAAAGATCATATCCGCCACTAAAAATGATCATGTGTTGTTTCAACTATATGAGGCTTGTTTAATTACCTTGTACACTGGCTGCATGTCTGAGAAGCTGTAAGTATGTGTGTTCAACTTTTAAGACAAGCAGCTCTTTGCCTGAGGCCTAGGTATTCATGGCAGATCAGATTAAAATATTTCCAAAAATAATGGGCAAACCCATGATCTGTGTTGCAGTGCTTTCATGTTCTAAACAAGAGACTGGGCTATTTTTAGATGTAAGCGCCTCAAAAAACAGAAACATGTCTTTTCCTCACATTTATTTGAATCTGTACAACACTGCCTGCAACAGAGGCCACTGCTCTTGATCAGGTAAACACTATTAAAAAATCCCAAATACAGCAACAACACAACAACAGATATATGCTGGTGCACAGAGAAGCAGATGTGAAAGTAAAGAAATTAAAGTGCAGGAGAGGACGAGGAGCGACAGGAAAGGCAGAGATATGGGGACACTCACCAGAGAGCAGCTGCCTCGAAACTCCGCTGTTCACTGACACATGAGACAGGCTGTAACCGCACTAACACACACACCGCAAACCCAAAATATACCCCCCTCCCTTCCTGTCCTTGTACCCCAGATACAAATTTATACTCCCCAGTCCTGGCCGTCAGAGCTCCAGGAGGAAAAACTTTAACCCTTAGGAGAATACCAGCAGTCTGGATTGAGCCAGATGCAGGAGAGGAACAATAAAATGATACAGTGCGTTGTTGTTTTTGTTAAGAGTATCTGAGGTGTTAATTCAGGTCAGTGAGATGATTTTTTTGGCTTTGAATTATTAATAATATAGACAACTATTGGCTTTAGTCTGTCATCTCAGCTCACAAGGACAAGTGCTTTCTTGTAATTGTCAGACTTTTTAAGTATTTGTTATCTAACCTTGTGTCTTACTTATTGAATAAAAAAGTACATTATTAGTATTCAGCAGCCGGTTAGCATACCTTAGCATTAAGACTGGAAACAGCTAGCCTGGCTCTGGCCAAAGGTAAAATCTACATAGTATACAGAGCTACCCCTACATCGTTACAACAGTAACCCATGCAGATAAGTTAGTGATGGACATAAAAATCCTTCTGATCACTTCCAAATAACAGTACGGAGAGTTTGTCCTAAAGATCTGATTTGAGGCTGAAGTTAGCTGAAAGAAGACAAAACGCCCCTTGTAATTCTCAGTGGGTTTGTCTCTATCACATTACACAGTTATTTTATCTATTATTATTCTTATTATATTATTAATTAATAAACATTGATTGGTGCCACTAAAGACCTTTTAGGTCAACTTCTTCATAACCTGTTCAGGATCTAAACCCCTTAGATGAGGATGAGATAAACGACAAACCCTCCTTCAGTAGTTGAAAAAATAAAAGCAATTCAACAACGTTTTTGTTACTGATCATCTTTATTGGACAAGTTCAGAAAGAAGGTATAAAAGCAAACATTTAATACAATAAAAATACAGCATATTCGAGTTTTGTGGTCCTTGAAACAACCAGAGGGCCACAGTGAGTTTTAAAAAATGCACTTTGTAAAACAATGTCATGGTCCATAGTCTAAAAATAACACAAAAAAAACAATCATTTGGTTCCCCAGGCGAACCCAAACCTCAACATTACATTTACATCTATGAACATCTTTGTTTTAATCTGTAGAGTCTCCAAAGCCTGATAGTTACAGTTAAACAACGACTTGCACAGAACAGAAAGTGCAGAAGTACAACATCACTCTAACATAACCATCTGCTTAACATGTCCAACTGGACCAGGGCTGCACACAGTAAGAACTACAGATCAGATTTGGCCTTTACAATAATTTATTCTAGTCTTTCAGGTTGTCCCACTCTAATATCCTTCGGTTTTACTTCATATACAATTTGAGATGTATACAGTATGACATAACTACAACTAACTGTAAATAGATTTCTTTGTTATATGTAGTCAGACAATAAAGTATCATCCATGTTACAGTTTGGTTTCCTTTGACTGAAACACACACTGGTAACAGAATGCTTGCATTATTTTATTGATTTGAAACAGTCACTCTGAGGGTCAGACACCTTTAGGATCTGTATGAAACCTTATTTTATTTGAGCAAATGCAATAACCTGCTCATATGAGGAGAACATGTTGTAGTAGTTTTGATATGCAAATTACTTGTTTTTTTTATTTCAAGTTGTTTGAGGTAAAGTGCTATGCAAACAAGTCAAACTGCCTGGCTTATTTAGAAAACTTGTATTTTTAGATCAAATAGAGGGCACAATTATCTGCAAAAAAAAGCATCTGCACTTTGCCCCCCAACTTTTTTTTGTCCAAAAATGTTATAAAAGTGTAACCCAATGCTGACTGACTGTCTCAGGTGTGTTTAACAGGGGTTATAACCAGAGGAGAAGCGTTCTTGCCCTCCTGGATGAGGCAGGGGCTGAAGATGGGGTACAGGCTCTCACTGAAGGTATCAACAAAAGTATAGAGATGCAGACGAGCCTTCACATCATAGAAAGAAATCTGGCCTCCGTCATAATCCAGGAAGATTCCCACTTTACTGGGTTGGGATGGCAGCATCAGAGGCAGACGGGACGAGGCCAGAGCTTTCACCTCCCCGTTTTTCAGCCACAGACACCAGTACCCCCCCTCAGGACTCAGCTTGATCTCGCCCTTGCGGCGGGCTGAAGCACGGACCACACCAAGCGTCCAGGCCATCTTGCGCCCCACATCCACCTCCCAGTAGTGACGCCCAGAGCTGAGGCCCTCGCGGCCCAGGACAAAGAGGGCGGGGCTGAATCGCTTTGGACCCTCAGAGTGGGGGGTCTTACGCTCTTCATACCTCACCTGGCGACCGTCGTCGGACACGACCAGGTTCCTCTGGGCTGTGGCAGTGTCCAAAATCACCTCACCTGGACACAACAGAGCAGAGATCCTGTCACGATGTTATGACAATTTTACCATCATGATAATGAATTTTCTTTGCCGGGATACATCTGCTTGCTACCCTAGGAACAGGACCTTTATCATTCATGACCATCAAAAATGTTCCTGTCTCAGTTCACCTTTAATTTCACCCCTAACAAAGTGGTGGAAGAACTTGGATCCGTTAAAAAAGCAAAAATAAAAATATAAGTGTTAGAATTGCCCCTTAAGAGAAAATAGAGGCACTGAAAAAATATTATTTTCGGGGACCTCAAAGGCTCTGCTCCTTTAAATATATTACAGTGAAGTTTTTATTACTATTAGTGTGTTAAAATGTAAGCAGAAAGTACCTGAAAAAAGGAACTCAAGTACAGTGAAATTTATACTTTCAAACTGGCTGTGCCCCTAGATTTAGCTTGTCCGTGAAGTGAAGAAATGGTACCATCTTGTGGACAATTAGGAAAACTGAACCTCTGGCGACTGCCAGAAACCTCTGCTCTCCCTTCCAAGATGTTCCTAAAGAAGTGCCCCTACCTCAAAAAAAAAAGCATAAGTCAAACCGTTAATATCACAGCTAAGAATTTAAAGCTTTACTCACTTGAGTAGTTTTGCACCTTCCGCAGCTCTGAAAGCGAGAGTGTGGAAGAGAGAGGGAGAGAGAGGGAGAGAGAGAGAGAGAGCAAAACAGAAAAAGAGTGAGAGACCATGTCAGCAAGTCATTCAGCTAAAGAGTCAAAGTCAGAGCAGATGGCACGTGTGGGTGGTAAACATGTAGATCTAATCCCGAGCTGTAAATGCTCAAGACATGTGGCGCTGTCAGTCAGCTCTGCTGCTGCTGCCTCTCCGCTGATTCCAAGTGGATGAACTGCGGCATCAACACTATCACCATCTGCCCAGCCATCTTGTATGTGTGAAAGTGTGAGCGTGGTTGGTTGCTTGGTGCAATGATGAGTCACTTTTCTATTTCAAAGCGCTTGTACAGTGACCCACAGATCCCGTGGTTTGGATTTTGCACAGGAAGTGTGGTTGGTGTTGGATGAGAGAGGATGGATTTTACGATAACTCAGCATGGATGATTAATGCACAACATAAAATACTGTACTCATCATTTTATTTACATCACTACGAGTATTTTGAGATATTGTTGCCCTTGGCAAACATTAAATTGGAGGTGTTATCTAATTTATTATTAATAATAATAATAACTTTATTTATACAGCACCTTAAAAAACAGGGTTTACAAAGTGCTTTGACAAATGAATAAAAAGTGATGGTGGTCAAAAGCAGGACAGAAAGTTACAGAGGGGAAACAAACAATATAAATGAGGACAATAAGAGGGAGCAGATGCCATGTAAAACACACACACACACACACACACACACACACACACACACAGTAAAAGCAATAAAATGATGGATAAAAGGATACAGAGATGATGAAAAAAAGAATAAAATGTAATTTAATACATTTCTAAAGGCAAAGCTGTTTTTATTAGTTGTTTTTGAGTAACCTTGGCATGTAATTGAGTCATACAGGAGATGGAGAAAATAACAGGAACACCTTACTATAAAATATAAACCAGTACATTAATCCTCTACAGATGGTATGTGATGTCCTGTTGTACTTGTAGTGAATGTGTCAGATTGTCTTGGAAAGCTGCACGTTGTCATCAAACACATGAATTAAAAAAAAAAAAAAAATCTATTTCTTTTTCAAGTCATTGGGTTTAACATAACAGAGTGAGAAACTGACTCTGGCCAGCTGCCCTTACCTTTCCCGTACAGTCTTTTAAGCTCCTCCTGGAACTTGTCCATGAGGCCGCTGACGGCGGAGCGGATGCTTCCCAGGTAGAGGTCAGTGTTGATGCTTACCGCCGACCAATCAGTGGGCTCGGGCGGGGGTGACAACGTCGCCAGATTCTACAGGAAATGGAAGAGAAAGGTTAAGCAAGGTATGATGAAATGAAAATTTAATGACCCCCCAGGGAAAATAAAGCCTCTGCAGCAAAAGGAGAACACAAAATATGAGGCTGCCATGGAAGTCTGAACAGGAAAAAAAAACAAAACTCTCACAATACTCAGTGCTATCGAATATAGATTTATGTGGTGAAACTCTTAACAAATTTGCAAACAGTCTCTGTAAATCTACATCTAGTTATGCAAATGTCAGCTCAGAGCACTCTGCACATCGTCAGTCTGACAGTCAAATCAAAGAACAGTCAGTGCAGGATTTTGTCCAGATAAGCAAAAACAAACCAGGACAGTGAATGTATCTGTCAGCATATTCTCAACTTCCTCCAAACCCTGTGTTTAGGTATTTGAAGCCTTTGCTTCTCCTTGCCCCGTCTTGCATGTGAGAGAGAATCAACATTTTATTTACATAAGCAGTCCAGGATCAATGCACAAGGGAGGGGGGGGGGCTTCTGTAACAGCTGGCTCTGTTCATAGAGACTTTGATGTTGTGTCACAAATATCCCAGCAGCTACAGCTGGTGCAGCCAAGGAGGTCCACTGGAGAACTGGCTGTGCAATGATGAATAAAGACTGTGTATCGTTTCTCAGAGACATATTTTAAAAATGGATATTTTTCCAGCCTGTTTGGTATAATTATTAATAAATAGTTAATTAAGGTAGTTATCTTGCAGATTTCCATGAATGTAAGTATAACATAGCAGCTTACACTTACACACCAGCCTCTTAACAAATTCAGGCCCTTGCTCTGTCCCATATGCATATTAATTTTGCTTTGAGTATGTAGGCTACACAGTGGAAAAATGACTAATAGGCCAGCATGCGTCTTTAAAATTCTGTTTGAGCATAGTCACCATTGAAAATATTTCATCATGTTAGAAATGGAAGAAATCAGAAACAGAAGAACTACACTAAAAGCTGTAAATGCGTTATTTTGAAATTTGAAAAGCAGAAAATGTCATCTTCTCCGGTATGTGTGACATTTTTCACATTTGCCATTGCCTATCTGAGCACAATAACAATACTATAGCCATATAATATAATAAACTATAATATATAATCCAATTACGTTACACCTTCAAAACTCTAGTTTCTCAACCAATGGCCGGGTCAGTTCTGTCACTTGGAAGCTGGTCTCACCTGAAGGAAGACCACTTTGTCCTGGGTCTGCGCGAAGGCTTCCAGCTCGTTGCTCCTCCTCCTCAGGTGGCTCAGCTCGTTCTCCAGACCTCGAGCCAGCTCCTGAGCGTGACGCTCGGCCTCACGTTGGCGCGTGGCGATCAGCTCCACCAGCTCCGCCTGACTCTGCTCCACCAGACGCTGCAGCTCGGCGTACACCTGCCAGCTCTCCTCCAGCTCCTTCTGAGCGCTGGCCTGCAAGGGAGAGGACACGGGGAGGGGGGGTGAGAGATTTGAGAGAATGAAGGCTGTTAAAAAAAAAACAAAACAAAAAAAAACCCCACTGTTGGTCAGTTGTGTAATGTCTTGTGTGGCTCTAAAGGAGTTTTTTTTTCAAGGAACAAGAAAATAGCTCTGATGATGTCACAGTGATGTCATTTACACCATAAAGTCCTTTGTGCGACAAACTTGAGGTGAAGAGTTTGAAAAACGTTGGCATTTATCGGGCAGGGAGGGTCTAATGAAAAGATGTTATCAGTTGCATTATGGGAAATGTAGGACCCTCATTTTGTGGAGCTTAATCTATAGCAAAGACAACCTCTACTGCTTTTAAATTTGATTTTTTTCCTTTCTGTCTCATCTTGTCTAATCCATGAGCAGCAGGCTCCCACACACAGCAAAATGTGCACATGCAGTTAGTTGTTTGTACAGTACACACACACACGCACACACACACACACACAGATGTGGACATTGTGTTATTCAACCCTCTGGTAACTTAACCCTCAGTGTATCTGTAAACGTAGATAAAAATGTCGCTGAGCAGGAAAACAAGAGTAACACTGAACCTGGGAAATCTTGTTTATCACAGAACATTTCACATTGTTCATTTCCATTTGACAAAAAGTTATATACAAATTGTACACACTAATATACATTACTACTTTTAGTCTGATTACATTTTATATCAAGATTTAGGCACACTCATATTACTCATTGGATTGTTATGGGAAAACAATTCAAAACCTCAATAAGATTTCGGTCATTTTACACCTGCAACTAGAAACCTTTCATCTATATGAACAAAAGCAGAGTAATCCTTGTTGTTTTGATCTCTAATGCTAGAGGTAGGCTTTACAGTAATGAGGCTGTAGGTAAAAACAGGGTGTGGAAAACTGAAGGTAAATGCTACACTGGTCGCACCGGTCGAACGGCCTCAGACATGGATCTGAGCAGGAGAAAAACTTCCCCAGAGCATGAGAGGTATGAGAGAGACATGGACAAAGTCCTGCCAAAGTGTGGTTTAGATTCTCTACCAAAGTCAATTTGCAGTAGGGTGTGAGGCAGGATTCCGTCAGTGAAAATGTAATTTAAAAAAAATTACAAGTGTGGTGTAGTGTTGCGTCAAAGTGACGCCTAGCAACAGCCCGATCGGGTTTTGCGAGCTACCCTGGATCACAGAGCTGCTTGAAGTGTAAATAAAGCTTTTGAGCTTCAGTGCACGAGAAGCACCACGTTAGAGGAGAATGGGCAAATATTTAACATGCAGTACACAGGGGAACAACAGCAGCAATATGAAAGACGACTTTAAAATGGAATAAGGCACAAAGACTCGATTTACTCCAAACTAGAAGGCGGGTCATTAAATTTGAATATAAGAAAATTAATCTTTATGAGATCAATTTTAAATTCAGTTCAATTTTCCCTTGAAAATAAAAATGCAGAATTGATAGGCACCTTCAAAACTGCAGATACTTGCACCGGACTTGTATTTCAAAGAGTTGAAAACTGACACCAACACTTTCAAACTTGCTGTGTTTTTGTCTCCCAGTTGCCAGGGCTCTAATCACATGCAGTACATACACGGGTAAAACTCACAGGTGAGATCTTGGTTCCCAGCCATCAAATCCTCAGATGCCTTACCTTGATGACCTTGATGGATTGTTTGATCTCCTCCAGTTTCTTGGCTCTCTCCTTGATCAAATGTTTCAGCTCCGACCTCTTCTTTCCCAGATTACTCTGTGGATTAATAAAATCAATGTGGACACAGCTTTGTACCATGAAGATCACATGGCAGCCCTTGCAACGGTCAGCGGGGCCTTCGTCACATACTTTTAAGGCAAGGCAGAAAATCCAAACCAGCAAATGCAGCTAAATGTCACAAATATATATATTTACTTCTTTATTTCCATATATTTGAGGCAACAGCTCACCATCTTCTTCTTCCACTCATGGTCAGTGGAGACGATGTCGTGTGATTTGTGCGTGGCCTCGGCGCAGGCTGTGCAGATGCAGGTGTGGTCGGTGCGGCAGTAGACCTCCAGGAGACGTTCGTGTTTCTTGCAGATCTTCTCCTCCAGGTGGAAAGTGGGTTCGATCAGACGATGAGATAACAAAGACTTCACCTGTATAAAAAGGGAGAGAGCGTGAAGAATTGTGAATTGTCTTTGTACGGTCTTTACGCTTTTAGTGTTGTTAACTTCATTTCAGCACTTTTCATGCTGCTTTATTTAACTTGAAAATGAGACAAAGAGACAAAGAAAAGGATTCTCAAGAGGGAAAAAAAGGTATTTAGTACCTTGCAAAAAAGTACAACAGTAAACGGACCTTTTTATGATGTCGTAGGTGGGCCTCACAGAATGACCCGGGGCAGTTCACACAAGACTTGAGCGCCTTTAACTTCCTCCCAATACAGGCGTCACAGGGAACCTCCCCAGCACGAGCGAACTCTCCAGTATCGGGCCCTGGAGAGCCACCGTGGCCTGTATCTGAGCTCAGATTCAGCGTGGATCCCCGAGAGGCGGTCCCTCCATCCACACCAGCCCCTCCCGCCATCACCAGCCCCTGAAACTGGGAAGATATTTCAGCCAGGACCCTGTTGACACTCATCTCAGGTTTTTTGGAGTAGGTCTTCTTGCACATGGGGCAAGAGAACTTCTTGCTGTGGTTCCAGTAGCCCTGCAGGCAGGCCTTGCAGAAGCTGTGGCCGCAGGGCGTGGAGACGGGCTCCACAAACACCTCCAGACAGATGGAGCAGGTGAACTGGTCCTCTGAGAGGACCCGGCCTCTCTGAGAGCTTATGCCTGGACGAGGAAGGAAAGGGGAAGACAGAGAGAAATGCTACAGATTAAATGTACAAGTCTTAAGCTTCATCACCAGATAGACAAATAACTACATATCTAGAAACACTACACGGACTACTGGATTTCTTTAGCCTCCAACATGGTTGTGGCTCATCCAAGAGGGTCGTTAACACCTTTTATGTTATGTATGTGCCACCAAGGCAGTCGTGTCAGAGTCATTAGAAATGAATAAAAATGTGAATTACTGTGAAACCACATGAGAATGGTTTCAGCTCATCCGCCATCATTTCAATATTTCAGACCTGACTAAAACTGACTTGTTTTTTTTTGGTTTTTTTGGTGTGCACAAACTGACACAAAGTCAGTTTGCGGTGCTGATTTTACATGAAAGCCTTGTAAGGTTAACCACAACAGTGACATGCTGTACCGTTTTATAAATAGATAAATTAGGCCATTGACTGACACACCCTCCAAAAATGCTTGAATAACACAAGCTACACAAGATGAGAAACTGTGGAACCTCTACAAAAAAAGTTTTTTCTTGTGTTAAGTGAAACCCCTTCTGACTGGGGGGTCAAAGGTCGGTGTGCACACGGCTTTAATCTGGCATTTGAATTAGGTCTTAAAGAGTCTCAGAGGAAGAGAGACAATGATTAGTGAAATGAGGCGTTTCTGTAACTTGACCTGAAAATTCTTATATGACGACCAAACATATCCAGATGTGATTTAGTAAGTTGATTTTCAGATGATTTAATGAGCTCAGTTTCTATCTGAAGAAAGGTGTACCAAAGGAAACATGGGGTTATGTGGATGCTAAAATTAAAACAGACAGCATGTTATAAGCATTAGTTATTTTGATGATGATTGTATTTTATCTTTATCTGTGTTTCTTAACTCACAAATGAGATACTTGTTGGGAAGGAAGGGGTTGCATTGAGGAGAGACTACCATTTAAAATCTCCCACTGTACTCAGGGAGTGGACACAGTATAAGTGTGAACAGAAAGACTGTTGCTGAAGGACGGGGGAAGTCGTTCGACTCAACATAATCACGCCTCTGCACGTGACCAGAGACAAGAAGACAAATCAGTGTAAGACAAGAAACGGTACGAAATGAGAAAATGTTTTCATCCCAAATTCATGAAGGTTTGTCAAAATATTCCACAGCAAAGAACACAGGGCCTTTTAACAGAGACAGGAAGTGTCTTTAACAGTGTCATTCTGCCCAGTGGTGGGTGACAAACTATCTAAGGAATGCAGAAACTCAGGACTGTCTACCTTTAGCACATGCCTCAGGTTTTCAAAAGAAAACACAACCCAAACTGGAAATTTATGCCATAACAGCAACAGCAGACAAACACTGCTGTATATTTTATGTTTCATAAAATGTAATTTAATATGCTGACAGTCATGTAGATTATTACATTTGTATAATGTAACAGCCACTGAGAATGTAAACACAACAGCAACTTATTTTTCATGAGCAGCTGTTTAAGAAATATCAGCTACTCCAATCAAAACACATCATGCTCCCAGCTTTTCTCTCAAGTGTTTCATATAAGAGTGCTTTGTCCAACTTTAGTTCACACTCAGTGTCTGTTTATAACTCCTCTGCTTTTGTAAATGGGACAGAAAACTATACCTGACAAAAGAGCCACATAACAACTCAACAGTGAAAAGCAGTGATCACTACTAAAACTAAACACGCTACTACAAGAAAGTACAACTTACTCTGCATGTTTTCCTTTGACGTGGAGCAGTGCAGTCCTTCACTTCATGTAGTTTGCTATGAATCACACACCGACAGGTGCTCAGGTACTCTTCCTGGAACTTGAAGTGGCCCTCCCACTCTCAGTGTGACACACCCAAATTTCCCCACATGCCCTCCCTTTGTTATCACACTCTGATTTCTCTGGTTCTGCTGTGTAGATATGCAAGGCCCCAAACCACGTGTCGTGTTTGCTCCATTTGAATAGGTCTTTCACTGAAAAAACACTAAAATAAAAAAAATTTTGTCAAATACTAAAGAAACTAGAAAACATGTGAACTTATTTCTCATGAAAAGGAAAATAAGAAAAACTATACAAAGAACATGTGAAACTATGCTTGAATTTGCATGAAGAAGCAGTTTAAGTAGTATCAACAAAATAAATGGAAAAAGGCAGAAAGGGATGAAGGATGCAAACTAAAGTGGAAGCAGTGAAAAAAAGTTGAAAATGTGAGTCATAATGTTGAAGTGAGTTGAAGTGTGCAGAGAGAAACTGAGGTGCATTGCCTCACACATAGCCTTCACTGTACGCTTCAATTTGATCACTAAACTTAAAACTTGTTTGCATGCATACCAATTATGGAGGCAGTAGAACCCATAAGGTAATGTGTGGGAGATGACAGCACACATCAACTCAGCAGACAGAAACATCAGGACCAGGTACAAGGTCCAGGAAGAACACGGGGTAGGAAAAAAATAACTAATGTGTCATTCCAGTTATGTAACAACATAACCACCCCCCAGCTTACTCCCCCGACACCTATATAGGCTCAAATTAGGTTCAAAATGATTTTCAACTTGGAAAATAACATTTACAAATAATTCCATTGTTCATAGTTGTAAATCAACCTCTTTGAACTTGTAAAATTAATTTACATGAGAAATTCAAGTTTGTGCATGTGAAAAAAGTTGTGGTTGTGTCTAAGAGATTTGTATTTGATTTAAAAAAAAGACTGCCAATCTAAACTTAACAAACGGTCAGTGGCGAGGTTAATCAAAGACATGGCGATAAAAGAAATGCTTCTTGATATCTGTGAGCAGGGAACTGTAAAACCCAGCATGCAAAATCCCCCACTGTGAGACACTGACAAGTACAATTTCTGACCCTTGTAACTTCAGCGTCACACATTTTGTGGGAACTAATGAGCCCAGAGATTTACAGTTTTCTACCAAAACATTTCTTCTTTTTACAGTGTCATTGTGCAACCTCAACACTGAATTGTTCACAGTTTTGATTAACAGTGTCTTTTCTTTAGGAAATACAAATCTCTTCTATACAAGCACAACTTTCTTTTTTCAAAAGCAGAAAGTTAAATTTCTCCTGCAGATTTATTTTACAGGTTTACAAAGGCTGAATTACGACTACAAACACTGGAATTATTTGTGAACACACACTGCAACCTCTTCTGAAAGTCAGCAACCATCTCTTTGCTCCTCTCCACATTTAAGGAGAGGTTGTTGTCACTGCACCATGTGGCCAGTTACTCGACTTCATCTCTGTAGAGCCTGTCTTTGTTGTTTGTGATGACACCCGCCACCATCGTGTCATCAGCAAACTTGGTGATGTGACTGGAGTTGTATCCGGCAGAGCAGTCGTGAGTCAGTACAGTGAACAGGAGTGGGCTGAGCACACAGATCTGAGCGGTCTGCTTGTGAGAAAATCCAGAATCCAGTTACAGAGAGGAGTGTTGAAGCCCAGTGTGCTCAGTTGTGGTATGATGGTGTTCACTGCAAAGCTGAAAACTTGTTTGTGTCATCATGTTTTCTGGACTGCAGTCTAACCTCACTCTCCCTGTGCCTCAGGATTATTCACCTCATGCCTGACCTGTACTCCTGGTCCATCCTGCCCTTCCTCCTCGATGGATCCAACATTCAGCCAATCACCACCTGCCTGCCCCTGTGGCACTTCATCGGCCCAGCAGCCTCCATCCCAGAGCCTCAGCCCCACCATTCCTCCCCTGCCTGCCCCACAGTCCTCAACCGGCCCAAATCAGCCAAGCTGCTCATCACAATAGCATCTATTCAACTTGCACCACTGAGTCAATGTTTTGCTTTTGGGTCCTAAAGAACATTTATTGAGTTTTAGCAGCCAGAGAAATTTGCAATCAACAACTTCGACAAAAAAAACAGAATATTGCTTTTATTTTTCAGAGACTATGACAAAAACAAGATAAAGAATTAATATGTTTATACACTGACTGTACATAAAGTCTTCTAAAATGTCAATCTATAAATTGTATTCAAATGAAACAAATTTTTTTTTTTTTTTTAATTATTATAATCAGGACTCAAAATGTCTGGGATGTTTTTACTTCCTGTTTGTAATTGTTTCTATGTTGTTTTTCTTCTAAGTTACACATCTTGTCAAACTTTGAGAAAACTTTTTTATGTTAAATTGTATGAGACCTCTCTGGATTGCTGCCATCACCGATTAATACAAATTTTATAATAATTTATCGTTGTGCCGTATACATCTTGTCAAAAACTCCTGTGTGAAGTTTCAGGCCTCTGGGCCTAATGTTATGGGAGCTATTGATCTTTTAGTTTATTTTTTCACTACCGTATATAAACCTCAATAAAAGGGAAACTGGAAAAATGTGCTTTAACTATTTAATGTGAATAAATATATAAAGTAGTGGGGCATCTTGATGCCTAAAAAAACCTTTTGAAATCATTCAAAACAGTGCAGTGCGGTCATAATTGCACTACACATGGATAAAACATCCAATTACTTAATTTTGTAAGTCAGATTATATATTAATAAGGGTTTTTTCTGTGATCTTGACCTTTGCTTAGGTTGATAAATCTAAATCATTTTTTCATTTTATGATCTCTGCAGTCATAATTCTCAGAGGAGCCCAAACATGGATCAATATTGGAGTAAGCCCTGTCTGTAAAGTTGCATTTTGTGAAGGTGAAGATGTGAGTCTTGGTCTCTACCTGGCTCTCCTCATAATCTACAAACACCCCCACCCTCTGGGGAGGAGGAGACAACATAAAAGGGAATGGATTCTGTGTACCCTTCTTCAGAAACGATAAGCCAGGGCCCTGCAGTGTCGGAGTCGATGATGATGTCCTCTGTAGATGGGATGATGGGATGTACATAACATTCAGGGCTAAAAGGAAATTACTGACTGCATTTTCAGATGAATCTGGATAAAAATCACATGGAAACATCCAACTTTTAAGTTAGTGCTTATAAAAAAAATGACAAACCTGCATATCGCTGCACTTTCTTGAGCGCTACAAGGACAGACAGAACATAATTACCATGGAGATAAATGATTCAGCTGACGTCCTCAATGATAAATGGCACAGTGGTTAAATGATTAGAAATAGCTCTATTTATCAAATCACCTGCAGTGTTGAAATCATCTTTGCTGACAACATAGTTTATCATTCTTTTTATGCATTTTCATCCATTTTATCACCCATCAGGCTGTCAGCGACAGGCTCAGAAATATTGAGTCATTTTTTCCTTTATTCATTAATCCCTTCAGCACTTTTTAACCCCCTATTTTAGCAAACCCTGCATGCACTGGGAGGAGGGACGTTAAAGACTCAATCATATGCAACAAAGAGCCAACACAAACAATCAATCTTATGTTTTGCCAATTTCACGTGTACAATTCACCTGATTTCCATGTTTTTCTGCACAGCCAGTATGGGCATGTTGCTGTATGTATGCTACATGTAAACCACTGGTGCTCCCCATATTTAAGAAGCCACTTTTTCAATAAAAAAAGACCAGAGTGGGACTAGTACCCTGCTGGGACTATGAAAACATCCATAAAGTTTCTATGGCTCCAGCAGTGTTTTTATGGGCCCCCCAGGGGACAGGTCCAAGGCTGAGCTTCATTCCCAGTCTGACCATGGAGCCAGCACTGGTTCTACAGAGATGGACAACACTGCCAGCTTGACTCTTTTCCTCTCCGGATATGTAAGTAACTTGATGCTTCACAATGTTGCATCTCTGTTTCCTGCAGTGGCTGCTGGCATGACAGCTTTAGCTAACTTGCTGTTACTGATATGAACGTGTTGGGCAAATGTTGCTATTGCTAGCTTTGTTGTCGCAATGCTAGCTTCGGGGGGGTAATTGTTGTGGCTGGTTTGCTTTATGTTGGCTGTAGTGCACAAAGGTTGGCTGTTGGGAGTGAAGCAGAAATGTGTTTGTGGTTGTGAACATGCCGAAATGATCAGGCTGTTATGCTAACATGCTAAATATGAGCATGTTTTTGCATGCAACAGTTGTTGATGTTAATATTTTAGCAGGCTGTCATGCAGCCATTATACATAGCATAGTGTTTAACAGATGCATTTAGCCAAATTACAGCTGAGGCTATTGAAATATTTTGCTCATTAGATGATGCTCACCAGCTAGTGACTTTTTCTGTCAGGCAGCATCCAGTTGGTACATTAATGAGATTTAGTAATTAATGTTGTAGTGAGTTTGTAAAGGAAACCCACTTTCATTTGATAGTTCCCACTTGCCAAAAACTTGTTGTAATGTAGAGAAATATACATTATATGTAAATAAATTGTAGCTGCGCCGGAATAATTTCACCTAAAACTGTCAAACATTTATGCTTTGACATTTTTATGCTGTTGCACGATGAGTCAGAAATGAAAGTGTGTCTGACCTTAAATGCTGGTTTTGGAAGCATGTCTTTGTGTGAATGAGACCTTCAGGTTTGGATAGTGGGGGATTAATCAAGGCACATCACTCACAGGCGTTCAGTCAGGTGTGTGCACCTGATAAAAACCAGCTGTTCCGTCCTGGCTGTAACATTTTGAGTTGCCTTCCTCCACGGGCTGGAAGCCTTTCTCAGAGTTAATGATAAGTGTGGAGGGTCCAGGTTTCTAGTGGCTGGAAAAACCCAGACTATATGGTCTGAATGTTCTAGGGCGGAGTTGAGTTTTATTAGACAGCACAGGCTCATTTCAAAGTTTTAACCACAACATGTACTGCAACACTACTCCAGTGATATTGAAACATGCGGTTTATATTAGCTCTTTTGACAGCAGTAAAGACAGAAGTTAGACCGTGGAACTGCTCAAACCACAAAACAGCTGAGCAAAATTTCTGAACTGCTACATATCCAACAGTCGTCCCACACTCAGATCATTGAGGCAAATAATCAGGCCCTGAACACCCTTCGAACTACACCTCCAACAACAATGGCAGAAATCAGATTCTAAAATTTCAGGTGACTGGGGCTAAAATTAGGCAATCCATCCAGTCCTTGTCAAAACATTTGACTAAAACCACAAATGTCAATTCATATCGGCGCCTAAGGAAGCCAGCATTTTTGGTCACAGTGTTTTGCTTTTTAATGGCATTTTTATTGATCTACCTTTGACTGATGCAGTGTCACCACTGAGTGACCTAATACTGGTGTACATGCCTTCCTCTGGTTTACTTCACAACTCCATTCTTATCAACAGTTTCGGTAAAAATAAATTATGGCTGAATTCTCTGAATCTCGCTTTAGCTTTCTCTTTAAAAGTAAATTACGGCACTGAATGAATATATAAAATTATTTTCTGTTCTCCCCTTTTATATGCTCTTGCTGTAAGTTTTCAGTTTAATGCAGGCAGCAGGATTACATGTTAGAGGCTGCAATACTTTATCTCCACCACTAGTGGGCAGCCTTTCACCAGCACTGAGGCAACACCAGCTCCTGCCACTAGACCCTTTACATTCATGATGCATTTTTACCCTATATGGTACCTGATGCTGTCGTCCATGGCAACGTATGAGCACAACAATAGAATAGGCTTAAATTCGCAGGTTATTCACAGAACAAATATCCAAAAGTAATCAGTGTTGAGGTGGAAACTGCTGCAACCACTACATAATGTTGAGCCAATATTGTCATGGCCTTAGCACAGAATTTTCCTCTGTCTGTTTTCTAATACTTTGAGTTATGGCCATTAAATCCACCACCACCCAAGTCTCAAAAAGATTGATTTCTTTGCACTGCAGCGTATTGACAACGTTGGTGTCAATGAGACATTGAAGAGGGGGTTCTGTTATAAAAATGACCACTTGTCCAGGTCTCTGAGATGATATCGATCCTTCTCACGTCCTGCAAATGTCACTGCATCTCTGTTTATCTGTTGCACGGTATTGATCATCTTGTATGTCTTAATTTTCCTCAGTTTCTGTTGAGAAACTGTCTCTGCTTGTTTAGTCGTATTCCACCATTTATAGCTGAAAACCCCTCTGCTGAATTTCCCTTCACTCTGTTTTATTTAAAGTTTGTTTATAACTTGCATCAGCGACTCAGCTTTTTATCGTTATTGAAATTATTGCAGCAAATCTATACGCGTCAGTAGGCATTTGAGCAGTATATGATTCAGACTAGTGTAAAACAGATGTGTCTTACTTGCACACTTGCCTCCATAATCTTGCCTCAGCTTGTGATTATCTGTCTGTACGTGCACGTGGGAATGCATCTGTGCATGCATGCTGCGATATTCAGTGCTGCCCTACAGCAAACCCACTGCAGAGATTGTGTCGCATGATGTTATGGAGCTACAATTTCTTGGAGTGGGGGGATTCTGCTTTCTCTTCCTGTCGCAGTGTCAGTCAAGGTAAATGTATCCCCCCCCCCTCATCCCCCCTTTCTCTTCCTCTCTTCCTCTCTCTGTCCACTGGCAGCTCCTCCTTGTATCCATCCATCTCTTCATCTTTTCCATCCATCTGCTTGTCTTTTCTTTTTACTCTCCCTTTGTTCTGTCTCTCTGTTTTATTTTCCACAGCCCTATCCAAATGTTCTCTTTCAGGTTTATAAATAGAAGCTATACCCTTCTCCTTTGCTGTCTGTCCCTCTCTTATTCTCCTCCTGTTTTTTCTCTCCTTCCCTGCAATCCGGCACTTAGCAGAGTCTCTGCTGGAAGCAACACTGCACTGTGTTTTTGCCTGTCTAAACCCCCCACCCCCCACCCCCTCACTCCTCACTCCTCACTCCTCACTCCTCACCTCTCACTCTAAACTCCCTCATGTTGCACCTCCATCTCTTTTTCATGTGTAGAATTTGAAGATCTCAGGAAGAACCCGGTCTGTAAATAAACACACAGCGTTTCTCAAGAAATTGTAGCTTTAGGTTTACCCACTCTCCTCTGCCTCCTCCTCATCCCTCTCAAACACCCAAGAAAAACAGCTCACTACCCATGTAGTTTTCTTACATCTCAGCATGTTGCTTCCTCTGCGTCCGCCTCCCCATCCCCCTCATATTCCTCCTTCCTCCAGATGCTCTCTGGTTTCTCAGAGAGGGTATCAGTGCTCTCACCTCCTTTGGGGGATACGGTAGTGCTAGTGAGCATTATTGATAGTCAGTGCGGATACTGTCGCGCTGTCTATGTCACTGATAACCTCGCTCTGCCCCGGCAACAGGAGATGATGCTTCCTTGCTTTCCACCACGGGGTAAAGAGGCATTCGTGCATCATTAGCTCTTAATCACACAGTGAGACTTCATATTGATCCCAGTTTGGACATTTTCTTTGGACGTTTTAGAGGAAGTGACATCAGGAGCTGACTCTGAGTTTTTTGCTCAAGGGCACTAAAGCAGATCAGGTTCCTGTGTCTGCTACTTTGAAAGGTGTTTCTTAACATTTAACCAAATCTGACCCATGATGGTTAGGTAAAAGCATTGGTGCAGACTGAAGGAGTGTTGTGAAACAGCTGATCTGTTCATACCGTGAATTACATCATTAACCAATATTGTTAACTGATCCACCTACACAGTGCTTCATTAGCTCATGCTGAATGAAAATCAGTGCACTTATTCATTTCCTCACACGCTGACCGACTCTCTCATGCAATTAATAAACACCTGACCTCAGGTCAGTCAAGATTTATGTTGTTTGATGTATCCACCATTGTGTCTGAAACAGACAAATTTATTTGCCAGCTAGCAGCAGATTAGCTCATCTTAAAAACAGAGTGGATACAGGAGGAAATGGCGTGACTTTTTCATTGATTTTCCCCAAATGTTAAACTATTGGTTTAATTTTTCACAAGGTCTGAATTTCACTTTGTCCAATACTTCATGACCAAACACCTTACAAACTAATATTGCCATAAGCGTGAGTTGTACTTTGTGTTAGGGCTAGTTACATGTTTACATGCTAAAAGATAGTGACCATGGTTAACATTATACCGTATAAGCATGTCATCATCTGCTAGACTCTTACTTCTGTTGATCTTGCCATCCATCCTGTCTTTGTTGTTGTAGCTTCTTACATTTCTTGCAGCTTTTTTATTTCTGTTCCAAACACATGGCCATTACTGCTTCTTTAAATCATCATCACCTCTTGTGCATGAGAGGATTTTCCCAGGAAAGAATGACTTCCGCCAACATCAGCCGTCTCTGCCTTGCAGAGCCTGTCGCTGCATGCAAGAGTGAACGTATGCAGCTGCATGACTGTGGAAGGAAACAATGCTGAGAAGGCCAAACCATCCCAGTGGAAAAATAAAAACACACTGCTTCGGAAATGATTTTATTTTTAGCCAAGCAATCATTGAAAAGCATTTTTTTTTACTCCTCCCTGTAGCTTCGCCGCCCAGACGCATGCAGCTGATGAAAAGCTACAGCACTGCAGTATTTCATTCACATGCAGCGCTCAGTTTGTGAGCTGCTCTGGTACAGCTCCTGCCTGTTGCATGTTTGCTCTCTGTGTGTCTTTGCATCTGTGCGTGTGTGTGTGCACGCGCGCCGTCCTTGGGTAGGGGAAGTAAATCTCCATGTCCCCCTCTGAATTCTTTGACTGTAACATCTGTATCACACCCGTATCAGGTAATACCTCTTCATCTGTTCATGCAGCACATGGCTTTTGTTGCCCCGATGACTCATGTTTTTTGTATGTAACTGAGACATGAAAACATGTGCACTGGGGCCAAAGTGGGATTTTCTTTAAACCATATTCATCTTAAAACAGCTTAAACCGAGCACAGTGCTGCAGTTGACAGCAGCGTAATCTGCTCTCCCTTCAGATGTGATCTGATCTCATGTGATGCAGTCGGATCTCATCTTGTTTCTCCTCATCTTGTGCAACTTGGAATATTCTCCACATATGTCTTAATAAAGACACTGACGGCTATGGATGACAGAATGCGTACAGCGCGCCTTGTCTGTGATGATAGGAGACATTTTGAGGTCGAAGGTCATGAGGTTCAGTGAACATGTGAAATGCTACCCTTAAATTACGGACTCCAAAAATAGAACCATGGAAAACAATGATTCTTTTTAGCTGCAGGATTTTCAAGGAGCATCTCGGGCTTAATGAAAATCTGTTTTCTTTTCATTATTCCTTCTCTTATCCAAACATAAATAAAGACGGACTTAAAGATTATTTGGAAATGTTTATTCAGTGTGTATTTTGATGTTCGCCTATCCCCAAGCTATGCACTCTACCCATTTCTTTCTATTTAGAAAAAGCACCAAAAACAAAGCAGGATGACCTCTGACCCTCTACAGGATTTTTCTTTAAAAATAACATATGTATTATCTCTTGGTTAAATAGTTTTTCTGAATCTTTGTCTTTCAGCCTTATGATGTTGGTGATCAAGCAAGTTGAGCTGAGCTTCGTTTCACTCACACTGTCGGTCATTCTGTGAAAAAGAATCAGCTCACTGTCCTTAAATGTGAATTCAAAACCACTGCAGGTGACATGATCTCTGCTTTGAAACTAGCATCATCCTCAGCTTTCAGTGCATTTCCTTCTTTATTGATCTTTTAACAGAGAAATTGACAAGAAGGAAAATTGATCCTCCAGGAAAAGAATTGATCCTTGAAAGGAAATGAAATTGATCTACAAGAGAGAGAAGAGATTCTCAATAGAGGGAAACCGGCGATAAATAACTAATGAAGGAAAGATGCCACCAGAGTAGAGAAATAATCATAGTAAAATGATTTCAGGCTTCACCCATGTCCCCAGAAAAAAATAAAAAATAAGATAAAACAGTACCTTATATGCTGTGCAGAATCTTTTCTATGTAGATAGAAAAAATCTGCACAATCTGTTTCATATCTGCACCTTGATTTAACTGTGAATACTCTGTAAATCTCCTTTACTGCACTGCAGACGCCTCGGCAATCTTTTCAGGACAGCATTTCTGTCCAAGACAAGTTTCCTGCTCTTCAGCCTTGAATGTTGAATCATCAGATGAGTCAAAGTAAAAGAAGAAAGGGAATATCTTTTTTAGTCTGAAGTCTGGCATTGTTTTCATTTCATTTATATTCAGAAACTTTTTGCCAAAACAAAAAGAAAAAAAATTCTTGGTGGGTTGTGGATCATCATTAAACTGGACAGAATGAAATCATAATGATAATTTTTCAGTTTCATCCTCAGCAGTTCTCGACCTTTTGTGAGTGATACCTCTTCCTGACATTGTTGGCAACATAAATATGCAGAATGTGTAAATATTAGAAAAAGGAATTAATTTCAAAGTTCAAGTTCGTTCCAAATGAAAGTACTTACATTTTTTTTTTTTTTGTATATACCCACTTGTCCTCATCATCTGCTCCTGTTGCAATCAAAGATATATGACTAAATGATCAATTTCAGAACAATACCACCTATGGACATTGACCTGTCATCGCTCGAGTCACTACCACCTGACTGAAAACATCCCTCACCCTAAATACTGTTGTGTTGTTGCACCAAAACACAAGTGGGTAAAATATTTTTATACAACCATTCACTGTCCTTTTTTTATTAATTTATATTTAAACAATGTTTCATTTTGATCTGCAAAATATTTCATTTATCGGGCTCTGCTTTATTTTCTTGTCCGTAAAAAAGATGTGTAATTTAAAATGCACTCAAAGTATTTCAGAGTGGGACCATGACAACATGCCAGACCTCTATGACCCCCCTGGTAGGAAGCATGCACATGCATTCATTTGTGTCAAGGGGATATGCAAAGACATAATAGTGTCCTATTTACCCTGTGTATAATTGAGTGCTCCAAATTCCTAAATTCCAGCACAGTAATGAAGCAGCCATGTTCTGTTAGTGTCATCCACGAGCCCATTTGAACTGGAACAGCACCCGGAGGGGACCAGATTGAAACTAGCTCCTGCGGGGGTGGGGTGCGATGGGGTGCGAGGGGGGGCCTCATAGCAATACTAACATCCCCTGAGGGGTCCAGGTCAGAAAGATCTCCTTCAAGCAACTGGAATGACTTCAGGAGCTCCGCGATGTAATACACTTAGAGAAATGGATCGTGTGCGTTTATTTTAATAAAATGTATATGTCTGAATAAGTGTAGTTAAAATGGATAAAGAGAAGAGCTCCTGGTGTTTAATGCAAGTGACTGACAAAAGCAAAGCAGATAGAGTTCAAAGCGATATGCAGCAAATTTTATTTAGTGCAGAAAACACAATACAAGTAGTGTTCTTGTGCATTCTCACCTCAGCCACCATTTCTTAAAATCCAACAACACATCATAGATTGTAATGTCAAAATACACAGAAGGGAATTCATAGTCTAAAACACACAGGTCTGGATTTCACATGCCTTCACATCAGAAACACAACAAAACAAGTCGGAGAAGGTCACAGCAACGCAGGTATCCACATAAAGTATAGAAACATAATTCAATAAACAAGTAAACAAAGCATCAATCGTTATGGTAGAAGAAGTGACGAGGCAATAAGAAGATTGGTGGATTGTGAGATGGGGCCCTGTAGAGCTTCCTGATTGGCAGATGCCTCCCTGAAAGGACAGTGGTCACTGATTGGCCACGCTGTGAAGGGTAAGCCTCGACGCCACAATGTGAACATACAATCATCTCAAACACAAACTAAAATCCTACCTCACATGTTTTCTCGTCGTAACTGTGGACAAAACTACCTACCACGAAAACATGCTTTTCTCATTTGTAGCGTGGTCTTTGTCGTGGGATGCGTTGGATTTATTCTTCTGGGTTGTTTTGACTGTCGCTTTACGGCACCACAGACAACATAAAGAAGGGATTTACAAGGACAGGTTATCTAAATATACATGTTTTTGTTCCTTAAAGTATGGCTTTGATGTCATTTCTAGGCTGTAGAGCTGGGCCCAAATATCCACTGTTGGCATACCGCACCGATTACTTTCACTATCGAGTACAATATATTCTTGTCAAGCATAATAAGACGTGGATGTAGATAAACATATACAAGCAGCGGAGAATATTAAGTTCGCAAGCATGGAGTTAGGGAGACGCTGTACAGACGCTGTAGTGTAGAAATGGTATGTACAAAAGCCCTGGACGCTGTTTGCCAAGCTCTTGTCTGCTGTGACGTCAAGAGGTTTTAAAGGAGGATGTGAAGGGGACTTCACTTAAGCCATCTTGGACAAACTATATGCAGCTTTGCTCTATTCATGATCACAGCACTGACACAAGCTTTTTATTCCACCCCCCCCCCCATTCACAGCGAGCATGCTGCGCTCGCCGAACCCCGCATTTGGTTGCCTTCGGGGGGGAAAGTGAAATGAGGCCAGGCTAACAAAGCAAAGCGAAAACACAGCATCGACAAAGACAGAAAGAAAAGACAAAACAAGAAAGACCAGTGTCCTTATATGCTATAATGTGTGCAGTGTATTACTGGGAAGGGGAGGGGGGAGCTAAATGCCTAAATTTAGCCCAAACTGTCAAGGAAATATTGGGAAAAATATAAATTAAGATTGGATTTGATGCCTTGACAAATCTAACCTGAAATATGTGGTCAGTGCTCGTAGCCACACTTTGAACAACAGGCTGAAGTGGCAGCAGCTGTCATGTTATAAACTGTAGCTAAGTACGCAAAGTGCATCCACACAAATGGCTTATAACAGTTTAAAGAGGAACATAGAGAAGGTTTTTGGATTGGTAAAGGTCCTGGCTGTTGTGATTTCGCAAAGAAAAAAGTGATATCCCTGCTTGATAGTAGCAAAAAGTCATACATGAACACAACTACAGGAGATTTGAAGTGTGTTTTAGAGTTGACTACATGCATATTCATGACTGATTATAGGGAGCTGCAACTTTGATGGCTTTATCAACTCTCCAGCTCACGCTGAATTTGTATCAAACGCCTTCCTCCCCTTTAACTCTGAAGTGGGAAGAAGTGACATTTAGATTTGATGCTTTTAGCTTCCACCCATCCTTAAACTGCAAGTGAAAGAGGGAAAATGTTATTGGATGCCACGAGAAACACAGCTTCAGACACTGGTGACTCCCGCTAGGATCAAACCTGTGACCTTTTCAGTTGGAGGTCACCTTCATCCTGACCGCCTGAGTGATCTCACAGCCTCAAATCCACCAGGCTTATCACAAGTCACACTTCACATTGAAATGACCAGCTCAGAGTTAACTTTCTTGCGTCGTGTCTGTTGCCAAGCAACATTAAGCTTCTTATAGAGTCTGACAGGTAGCTATTTACAGCCTCCAGACAGAGACTCTGTTTTCAGTTACATGGATTTGGCTCCTGAGCTGGCTCTACATTCACAATCCTTTCCTCTTTTTATACAGTACACAAATCACCATAGATATTTCACACGGTCAAAAACGAATCAAACTATAACAGATTGGTCTCAATTTTATCCTTTCATTTACTTCTGTTCTTTACAACGGTGCAAATATGCAACAGTTGAACAAACCAGGGCTCAGTGGTGTGATTTGTAAGGAGGAAAAGGCCTTTTGCATTTAAAGCCCCTGAAAACCTGGCTTCAAATCTAAGTTATTTCTTCATTAAATTGTATATTTTCTTGTGCTGGGTGACAGACCCACGCGTTAAAGAATCTGAAGGAAAACTCTGCAGTATGAATATTCAGGTTAGCTCAAAGTCTTTAGTTTGTTTCTCTCATAATTATCGTTTTCATGTTTTTCATTGATCAAATCACAGTTTAGTAAAACTAAAACAAATGCAGGTTGATTAACAAGTTAATTTAACAATGAGTCTTTGAACTTGACCTGATAATAGTGCGATCATTCAAAACCCCATCACTCACAGTAGGAAGCTGCCTGAGAAATGAGGTTTTCGGGGACTTTAAAGTGATGTTGAACACCTGGATATATAAAGGCAGCAGGTGCAGACACATAAAAGTAAGCTTATCTGTGCTGTTTTCTAATTTGTTAATCCTTACAACTCAAGCATATCTGCACTAAATAGCCCCACGCACTTTTAAAGAATTATATGCAAGCTGTGCTTTTACGAGAGGTGTCTATTCAAAAATGCCTGCCAAATCGAATCCACCCGAATCCGTATCACTAAGTGTATGTCAGGTAATTTCTGAAAACCATGTCGAATCCAGTTAGGAGAGAAAAGGGGGGTTTGATATCAAACTCAGGTGATGTCACTGTGAGGGAAAGAGGAAACTGTGCGACTATGACAGAAGAGCGAGTGGGCGGCGATGACGGCTGGCTTGTGCTGGTTGCGCTTTTTTTCTCTTTTTTTTTCTTGCAACCGCTTCCTGTTCTCGAAATAGAAAAGAGGTTACATTCCAATAATAATTCTAGTAATTAGTGAGATTATTATTATTAAAGCAGTGGAGAGTAAGTCTGGCTTTCAGAAGCAGATCAGTGTGCTACATACGTACATCGAGGCTGGAGACGGGAGGGGACATGGATGAAGCAGGAGTGTGTGTGTGTGTGTGTGTGTGTGTGTGTGTGTGTGTGTGTGTGTGTGTGTGTGTGTGTGTGTGAACTGTTGTCCCAAAATATGTACAGTATGTCTATATTTGTACAGTGTGCTTCTCTGACAAACAAGTATGGTGTTTTTTTGTTTTTGGTGTCAGTTTTGCAGTTGTTGCTGTTGTGTCTCATTCAGTGTCTTTCTTTCCGTCTCTGTCTTTCCGTCTCTGTCCAGCAGCTGCAGTGTCTCTCTGCCTTTCTGTCCGTCTGATCTAAAGGTGACAGGGCTCAGGTTCACGTTTGGCATCTGTTCAGAATCATTATCAAGTGTTTATTTAAGGATGCGGAGGTTTGAGTTACCCACTGGAGCACTGAGTAACCCAACACCGAGCACGGTTGAGAGCTCTCAGCTATGGACAGACAGCGTTTAAATGTTGTAAATGTGACTTACGCTGGAGAAGCTATATGATGCCTGTTGTTATACATAAGTCTTTCTACAACAGTGGCTTGTGGCCTGGTTTCTGGCCTATTCTCAGCGGGGTAAAGATAGTAAAAAGGTACAGAGGTCTCGAGCTGTAGTATGACGACAATGCACACACTTCAGTTTCTGTTCAGTTTGGTCAGGTTTGCGTTAAGAGCCTCTTCTCAACTAAAGTTTATATTTATTTCTATGGAAACATTATAGGTTGGACAATGGAATTACAACAAAAATATTAAGCTTAACCTTAATACAACTTATAAGACAGAAGATTAATTAACTAGCTTTTTCCAGAGCTTTCAACCATATATCTTAGTCTTCCTCAGTGGATGGAGTTGGCTCAGTTGTCAGGAAGATGGCTCAATTGTCGTATTATATGATAACTTTTTTTTTTTTTTGTCAAACTCATTGTTTATTAATTGAACTTAAAACTGAGGACCAAATGGTTTCTGATGGTGATTTTGTCCTTCTTGTGAAATATTGTGTAAAAATAAAATTCTACATTTGCATTCTTTCTTATCATACTCTCGACAGTTGGGCTCCTTTCCTTGATATTGTATATGTAGCCATCAAGTGTGCAAGCCTTTAACAGCCAACTTGTATTAAAAAGAGTAGAAACTATGGAAAGTTGGTCAGAACCAATGTGAAGCTAGTTAATTTAGCCAGCAAGCTAAAGCTCACGTCACCAACCAAAATCAAGGGTCACCACTTAGAAATCAGACGCCTGCTTTAGACAAACCCTGTCTGAAGCCGATGAGCCATTGATTTAAAACTTTCTAAATTTTTTGTGGTAAATCTGCCGCCATTAGCATAGAAGTTAGCATAAATACCTGCGAGACTATGGAGCTTGACAGGCATGTCTACATTAACTGGCGTGGCCAGAACTTAGCGATTTAGGATGCATTTCAATTTTCACAAGCCTCACAAGATTTAGCTGGCACAGAAAAAAGTGAATTCACAGCCAAGATGTGTGGAGAAAAAAAAAACAATACGTTATCCTGCCAGACTTCTACTGCTGCGCCCAACTACCTCCATTGTTAATATAATCAAATTAAAACAAACTGTGAGAATTATTTATCATATAGCTTATCCTTGGACAGCAGCAACATTGCAGCCTCTTCAGATCTAATAACATCGTTCATTTACAACCACTGAATGGTTATGTCTAAGTAGGTATGAATATTTGAATGAATTTCCACCTGGTCATCCAGCGCTCATCGATATTAAACAGCATCAGGTATCACTGAGGGAGCATGAAAAGATACAGACGCTGGAGACGCACAAACGCTTGATGATCACTAATGCGTCAATCATTGGCCGTAATGTGCGAGGGAGGTGTTAGCGGCTCGTGTGAGCATGCGGCGTGCCGGCTTTCCATCACATATTGATCTTGCCTGCAGCAAATTGCCTCTGACTGTGTGAGTTAGCAGCCAGTTTCCATGACCACCACCTCCGTCACCTGTGAGATCAGACTGGCAGAGGCGATCCAATATCTGGCCTACACGGGAGGCGATACAGAGGTGATTTTACACCTGAGACAGTCCCTTGGTGTAATTTTCATCCTTGCAGAGAGAGAGAGAGAGACAGAATAAAAGAAAGCTTGCAACAGCAAAGGAGGCGGAAAGACAAGAACGTGGAAACTAGAGAGTGTGCTTGTGTTCTTTTTGTGCGTTCCCGTTTCATTGTCGTTGAAGGACATGTGCTTGTTCTGTCAGTCATTAGAGAGAGGTGTCCGTCTGTCTTTAAGCACAGCTTCTGTCTGCTTGTGTGCTGGGCTTGTGTTGTATCTGCAGGACGAGCGGAGACAAGGGGATCAGGGTTGCGTGTATGGGAGCATCGAGGGACACATGGGTGACGTGTAGGGATATTTGCAAAGGTTAATGTGGTGACGGGAGGTTACAGTATTTCATCATGCTAGATTATAAATTCCAAATCTCCACCTTTTTCATGTCATCTTTTCCCTCTTTCTTGCCCCTTAACTCCCTCATCCTTTACCAGTCGATCTCTCATGCAAAAAGGCGTTTCATGACACTTTGCATAATATGACAATAAAACCTGAACTCCATCATCCCCCAAACCACTCATCTCAATCATTTACTGTATTCCTGTACATCTGCGGAAAGTTTTTTTTTTTCTTTTTTATAATTTTTTTTTCTTCTCTCGTTTCATTTTCTCTCATCAGTCAGTCACTCTACTTCTTTTTCTTCTGGAAACGTCTGAACTGGTTCTGGATGGCGAGCGCTGCCTTCTCCGTCTCCGGCGCCTCCAGATCGATGTCAATCTCCTCCTCCTGTTCTTGAGGCTTTGCTGCTGCCTTCTCTGGAGGGGGCACAGGGCAAAGGCTTGACGTTAATACAGAGCAGGAGGAGTCAGGAAATGTCAGTGAGTCGGGCAGTCTGTCAATATCTCACTGTAAAAACAGTACTTCAACCAATTTTCCTCTTGACCAAATTTAGGATTGTTATATGGCACATTCGGGGAGTGATTTCAGACTAAGACCCAGAAATAAAGTGCTTGTTATTGTACAAATGGCATAGCTTCAGCAGTTTGGAACCGCTCAGGTCTTTCCAAAACACCCTACCTCTGATTTGTGAAGGAGAAATTACATCCAAGACAAAGAACATGGAAAAGCTACAAACTATAACTGACGGTAACAAGTCTGTGTTTGATAGGGCTTAAAAAAGACACTGCATCTTGGTGTCGTAACTCCTGCAGAGACTTGTGCGGATGAAATAAACATCAAATCATGTAAAGATGAACACAGTCATGCAGAAAGACCTCTTCAAATCAAACACCAAAGAACATTAGTGGATATTGTGAAACAAGAGATGTTACTCTTATTTTGTCAGTCTTAAAGAACAGCTCATTCCCCATTTAAAAAAAAAAAAAAGACAATAAAATTTCCAGTAAACGAAAAACAGAAACGAATTTATGATCTTTCTGTTGATGGAGCTCATTAATAGTTAGTCGCTGTTGTGTTGAACACTAATAGGTTGGAGCACCTATGAATGTCAGTGAAATTAAAATTAAATGTTTATATTCCAACATATTTCTGAGGATGTAAACTTCTCAATCCAAAGTCCATTTAGAAATCCCTCAGAAAAATGTAATTGATAATAGTGTGCACATGAAATGGACATTATGACAGTAATATAGGGTTATTGTCTGAGGTTATCTTCAGATACTCTGTAGGACATTGTAAGATAAAGTAAATGTAAAAAGGTTCTCCAGTTGCCTTAAAAGTGCGAGTTAACTGAAATTAACTTGAATATTTTTAACATTTTAAATTAACATAAAATCAACTGTTGTTCACAGTACTTGAGAAAACAAGTTCACTCAACTCAAGATATTTAGTTAAATCAACAACTGTTAAGTCCCAGTTACAAAGACTGTAGTCAGATTCTGTTTTTCCATGAACATTGTCAGTTTGAAGACTGTTTTCAAAACTTTTTGCTTTAATCTATAAACTATGTTTTAGGAATAAAATATATAATAATAAAGGCTGTCGCATTCATATCGATGTCAGCACAACAACTGTGCATCCTATGACAAGCAAAACATCATACAACTCCTGCCCATTGACTGATCCAACTGTTAGCCGGGTTTGCATTGATAGATGTGAAATTCCGCAGTGCTGAAATTGGTTATTGATGAGCAACATTGCACAAAAGTTAAGCTGCCTGGAGCCAGCTTTTCTTGGCTGACACACTGGTGATTCCTGCCAAAATACTGCCTCGTCTTGGTTGCTTAGCTCATGGAAAATCGGGGGCCTGACCTCCTTAAAACAGAATGTCAAGTTTCTTGTGTTGTGGACGCTCAAAGAGGGAGAGCAGACAGAGGAAAACAGACAGAGATCAACAGAGAAAAAGGTTGTGGAAGGGAGACAGTTACATGCCTTTCAGACACTTCTGCCACTTTGTCACTAGATTGAACAGTTTGTATCTCCAGAGTGACTGGAAACTAATGTGACTATTTACGGCTCTAATTTGTGTAATGAGCTAATTGTCAAAAGCAAAACTTTCATTCACCTCTCCTTTTGCATGATTTCAAATTTTTTTCTCTGCTTATGCCAATTGACTCAACTGCAGGTGTAATATGAGTTTGAGAAAAGAAACAAGAACAAATAAGCCCCAGAGACTCTCAGAACCTCAATGGAAACTCTTCCAGGGAAAGTTGTTAAAGAACTTTGCTCTTGAAGAATAAAATCGCTTGAGTTGTGTCTGAAAAGTTGCCAAATCTAGCAACAAAGTTGCTAAGTTGGCTGCAGTGACAGTGGTCACGTTGCCTGCCAATATGTGAAGCACTTACACTTCAAACTGGTGTAAAAAACAGGTTGCAATGCATCATGTAAACAAGGGGAAATAAGTGTTTGAATTTTGCTTATGCTTCAGTCCAGATGGAAATTTTTATTGCCGAGGACTAATGATTCCTGCCAAAGCAAGTTGGACATCATTATAGAGAGAGTAAAAAGATGTACCTTTGTTGTCAGCCGCAGTCGTCTGGCTGCTGTTAGCAGAGTTAGTGGATGTCAGCTGCAGAGAAGAAAGAACAACACTGTAAGCAACATGTTCTGCAGCTGTATGCATTACACTGTGTCACTACTGCATTGCCGAGTTGAGTTGTTCATAAATTAACTGCAATGTAATGTGCATTTAGTCTCGGAGATGTTTATTGGGCACACACACATATAAAACACACTTAGATAAAGCATTTTGTGTTGTGGAAGATATGCATAACGAATGCACAGTCAAGCAAACTTCCTGACTGCCAAATTACAGCGTTTTCAGTCATAATTGAATTGTCCAAGAGTCCTGATATTATTAATAACTATTGCTGCTCCCCCACAAACCGAGGATAAATCTGTAGCTCATTCTCTTTGTGTTATATACAGTATTCTGCCAAACAGTGCAGTCTGCGTTGCTCAGAAATGCTTCCTGGCAGACTGGATGAGAAGCAGAGGACTGTACGGTGTCTTCTTGGAACCGTTCGAATGACTGTGGAGGGACTAAAAATGACACATCGCCCGTGAAGAGAGAGCTGAATGAGAGGAAGCTGAATGAGCGCGAGTGTACGCTGGGCTCTCCTACAACTTGTCATGTGCCAAATTTGTTTTGGGAGCGAGAAAAACAGCACAAGGCAGAGATGAACTACGGCTAACGTCTCCACCAACTCCAGATGACAAGTGATCTAATTTTATGATCTTTCATCTCTCCATCTCTTTCTGTTTTTCTGTCTCACTAAAATCCAATTTGCTTCCCAGCCATCTGTCTTCTTCTCCTTTAGGATCTCTCTATTTTGTCACTCTTAGCTATATATCCCTCTATTTAGGTGAGTTTTCTCCTCGGCTGGCTGTGGCTCAGCTTACATTTCTTTCATCATTGCTCTCTTACTACTGTTCACATTTGTAAGTAAGTTAACTGCTATCGTCCCCCAGAATATGCCACATTAGCACGTTTACGCTTATGTTCCATTCAATTTAATGGACATTTCTAACCTTACTGAGCTTCTTTAATGGACTGCATTTGTACAGCGCTTTTCTAGTCTTATCGACTTCTCAAGTTTACAATGGTGAATGTCACATTCACCCATTTACACACACATTCGTACAGCGCTTTTTTTTCTACTCATACACTAACAGAACAGCCATCAGAGGCAGTTTGGGGATCGGTATCTTGCAGTATCGGTATCAACGACACTTCGACGTGGGGAATGAACAACTTGGCAGTTCACCTCATCACTAGGTGTTTTAGCATCTTTCAGCTCGTTGTTTTGGTTTTGATAACTGGCAACTTTACTGCATTGGTTCATTCTCAGTCTCAGTAACGTAACGTCCAGCAGGAACAGGCAGGTGTGTTCATTTAAAAAAAAAAAAAAAAAACTCCCCTTCACCTGCCCAGCACCAAGCATTAGACAGCGTTAGCAACTAGCTAGCTGACATAGTCTGGCATTTAACGGATAAAGAGTTGGATAATAATAATAAGTGGGTGGAGACATGACCAGAGCTGGAAGCTGACACACAACTACAAATGAGTGCTAACATAGCCCTGTATCTGCTGGATGTGTAAATAGGCAACTGTCTGCTAAGATGTTGGACATGTGCTAGTTTCTCTTTTTCTTACTATTTCGCTTTTGTCTGCGGTCTTTTTTTAAATTCACTTTCATACTTCTCCGTTTACACTTCACTCCTCTCCCTTGTTAAAATGTTATTTTTATTCATACCTCCATTAGCTAGCTGTCAAACTTCTAACTGCTTCTCTTCCCGAGCTTTACTTGCCATTCTGCCGCCACATAATTAGTTTTACTCTTGTGGGTCGGTGATACAGGAGAGAGATAGAAGAAAACTGACACAGAGGGACATGGACAGAGAGGGTTTAGACAGATTCTGCGATTATGCAATATCGTGTCAGACAGGAAAAAAAAAAGAAGTTGGCGCGTGTCCAAGTGTGCGTTTCCATGCGTATTCATGCGAGTGTGAGCTGAAGTGTGTGTTTGTGTGTCTATCCCTGCTTAACTCTGTCCTTATTGCACTTTATGATCCATGTCGCAAATGGACCATGCATAACACAATCTCCAGCAGAGCGCGAATGAGTTGGTGAAGAGAGGCCTGTCACTCCAGCCCTGCCAATAACTCAGAGCCTTTGCTGTGTGTGTGTGTGTGTGTGTGTGTGTGTGTGTGTGTGTGTGTGTGTGTGTGTGTGTGTACCTATGTCTGTAAGCATGGATGAGTGCATGTGTGTGCTGATGTGCTGATTTGTGTGGGAGTTTTTCTCCGCTCGTACAGTGTGTGGGCATGATGTGTGTGATTTATGTGTGTGTGCACACGTGCAAAAGAAACCCATCGGGTCAGCGGCCAATCGGGAGCCCACGTTCAAAGCCAGACAGGGAAGAAAACTAATGTTCAGAGACTGCGAGTGTATAGAGTGTGTGTCTGGTAGCAAGAGAGAGAGAGGGAGAAACTGGGGGTAAGAGATATTAAGAGAGAAAGAGGGAAATGCAAGAGACAAAGAGCTGGGAGAGAAGAAATACAAATGACAGGCAAGGGGCAGAGGTAGAGACATGTCGTTAGAGAACAAGTAGGGAAGAAAACAAACACACATGAGGAGTGAGTGTGTTTGAGAGTTGCACTGAACAACTAATAGTTTTTTTTTTTTTTCCAAAAAAACGCAACTTGAGAGAGTTTCGAGTACTTCAACAAGCAAGTTCGAGGTGAAAGTTTAGTGGTGATTTAGCCAGCTATAGTAGGCCTTTTCACGACCTTTTGGCCCGTAATGGTAGGAGTAACATTAACGATGACTCACTATCGTATGAAAGTGAGTTGGCATGAACAACATCAGGACCCAGAAACTGAGGCAACTAAATAGAATTCAGCCATCATTCATCTTATTATTTACGAAACCCCCATCTTTATAGTTTGATGTTGGTAAAGAAACAGCGACGAGAAAGTTGCAGCTAACAGGTAGCTAGATACTTTTTGAGAGCAAACGATTGACAGCATGTAGACAGGGCCGAGGACGTTAGCTTAGGCAGCTACAGTGTATCATTGTCAGCAGTAGCATTAGCGTTCGTCAGTCGGACATTGTCAGAGCTATAACCGTCTCTTTTCTTTTTAAAGTCATAATTATATCAATAATGATACTGTATGACATCAAGTGTATCTTTTTATGTAATATCTTCATAAATGGTTAACCATTCATTGTTATTATATAGCACTTTGTACAATAAATGGCATCTTATTTGAAATTGTACAGACCACAAATACAGCCTTGACATTTAATTCATAGCAAATAATTGTAATTTAAATCGCAATACACACTGGTCCAAAACATCCCAATTAGATGTTTTCCTCCAATTATTCAGCTCCACTGGTGAAAGGCAGCAAAGGAAAGAGGCCTACTAAATCTCTTATACTGCACTGCTGCAATCGTGGTGAAACATCAAGGCAACGCACTCCAAAAGAGAAAATGAATAACAAAGGTGCAGCAGAGAGAGGGAGACGGCAAGAACAAGGGGGTAAAACAAAAGAGAAATAGACACGGTGAGGGAGGAAGAGAGAAGGACTGCAGAGATGAGTGAGTGTGTCTGCAGCAAGAGGGAGAAACACTGCAGAGAGAAAGAGGGAGGCTGTATGTTCAGCATTAGCACACATCACGCAGTGAGAGGTGCTGAAGCTTGGAGTGAAGGAGGCATTAAAACGGGCTTTTACCCAGAAAGGATCCACACTCCTCAGTGTGTTTGATAAGCTCAGCGAGGGAGAATTCAGAAACCTGCATTTGTCCTTTGCAAACACGAGGATGAAAACCAAAACTCAGGTAAAGGCCCCGACGAGAGAATGCAGGGGGAATGGAAAAAGACACAGTGGCACACAAACGCACGTAAAGATGGCTGACAAATTAAAGGAAAAACGAGTGATGGGGCAAGTTACTTCGTGTCCTGTCGTTTATTCGAGTATCTGTTTTTCGCCAAACACAATGTCAGTAAAGCTCATGTGAAGAGACAAAAATTCAAATTGATAAAACCTGATTTTGTGGCTCAGAATTAAAGCTTGAAATGACGCGCAGAAGACATCTCCGCCATCATCTCCTTTCCCTCTCTCTCTTCTAATTCCCTCCTCAAGTATTTTTCTCTGTAGTCGAAATGGGCTTCATTTTCACCCCGAGTAGTATCTGTACGTGTGCAGTCAGTGACGAGAAAAGGTGTTGAGCAGGCAACTCGGTTACAGTTAGATGGGACTGGATGACATCTGAGTGAACAGGGACAATGCAGAGACACCTAAACTGAAAGAGTGAGAGATGATAGAGAAAAGTGTAGAAGAAAAGACCCAAGTTGAACATCCTCACTGTGAACTGACCTTGACTTGACCTGAAGTGTTACTTTGCAACTCAACTGAAGATAATTAAGGTATTAGTATTTTAAATCAACAGGACTGTGTCCATGTTGTTGTAGTTTTTCTTATCCCAAGACTTCCTTGCTACGAAAAGATTTTCTTTACGTGTGACGCTAACTGAAAAGGGCCTAAGCAGGCATCTGCCAAATCAACACTGAAACATCAAACTATAGCTACGTCAGCAGTCGTATGTTTTCATTTTGAAACAAGGAGTGCAACATTTAACTGCACAACAGCTGCTAGCAAAGCTAACAGGGTCAGTAATGCTTGCAATTCGTTATCCACGTTGCATTCCGGTAAGACCCAATCAGGGAGCGAACAGGGGTGTCTACCTCATAACTTCCAGACTACAGCGCACCCCTGGAGTTTTCAAACTAAAACGGGACCAGCAGCGTTTCCAAAACTCTCTGTTTTAGGCGCTCAGAAACTCCGGAGTAGTGTTGATGCCAGCTTTAATTGTAAACTGTCCATTAGGATCTCTCAATTGAAACTAACTAAAGAAGGTGTTGGGTGAAGTTGTGAAATAGCATCGGATCATGGGAGTTGTCTTCACCGCCGTTGTTGTAAGTTTCTCCTGGTTCAGATTCCTTCAGTGTCGAACGTTCAGGAGGTTTTCAACTGGAGCTGAATTATCCTCAGAGGTGTCCTCCTCTCCATAACAAATGGACCAGGGGATTAAACCGATAGAAGCACAGAATAAGTTCACTGATGCTCTTAAGCGGAGCTGAGCTGCATAACATTTGCTTGGCTTGTTTGCTGCGATACTTTAAGATCCAGACAACCGATGACTAAAATCTTTCGTCCAGTTAAAATACACGATCGAAAACGACCAAGGAGTAAAAAGTATATCTTAAAAAATGTGGCTTAAAACTGGATGAAAGTCAATTTTGAGCTTCTGGCAGGCGATCACAACACTGACATCATTGAGAGGTGACCAAATGAAACGGTTAACATGATTAAAATCACAAATCACGTGTCATTTTTAGACATTTTAATGTGGAAAAGTTACATATTATAACTTTAAATATTCGTGTTTGGGTTTACTCTCTTGTCTTTCCGGTGAGTGGTCACTGCAGGGTCACAGTCACTTCTCTTCCCTTCTAAAACACAAACTAAATCTATGTTGGGTTAAAGAAACCGTCATGTGTCTGCGGGGAAGGTCGTCAAGTCTGCGTCTCGGACCTGCTGGGAAATTCAGCTTGAAAATAGAGTGTGAGACACCCCCCCGCCCTCCCTTCCCACTACCATTAGTTTTGAAGGGCACTTAACCCCCTTTTGCTCCAGTGAAGCTGCTCTGTGATCGACAGAAGATTAATGTTACTGTGCAGAGCAGCTTCCTGTAAGAAAGTCACTGTGTTAATGTGAAGTAGAGCAGTCTTACTTGCCTCTAATTCAGCACTTTTTTTCCCCCTCGCTGAGACGTTTCTGCTAATGGTGTCGCAAATTAACTTTCTGAATCGGCCAAAATGAAATTAAAAACTGACCTCTGACCCTGATATCCTCATATAATAATCCTCATATCATCTGTCCATCCTTTTGTCCCCCTCTTTCTTCCCTCGCTCTTAATCACAAATGACTAGCCGGCTTTAACCCCCCCCCTTGAGATATGTCCTTATCACCCCCCTCCCTGCACTTTCTGCTTTTAGTCAGGGATTTCCCTCTTTTACATGTAGCAGTTAGCGCTGTGATTCATGAGTGGAGAGCCTCGGAGAACGGCTGAGAGAAAAGAGAGAGCGGGAGGGAGGGAGGGTAAGGATGGGAGACAGAGACAGATTGCAGCATTTAACAGGCTGCCCTGGGGAGCCGCTGAAGGTGATAGAGAGAGAGAAAGACACATATGGAGGGAGAGGGAGGCAAGATAGAGAAAAAGAGACATGCACTGTAGCAGAGGGTGATAAAAAAAAACAAAAAAAACAAAAATGCTCGCAGACTGGCTCAGTGAGAAAGATTGGAACATACGTAGCCTATTCAGAAAAGACTCGGCTGGCATAAATGGAGTCCAGATGGACGAGCACGAGCACACGCTCGTACTGTACACACATATACAGAAGCGGGGAACACATGCGGCCCCCCTCCTCTCTCGGCCCACTCCTCCTCTCACAGCGCGATGCGCTTCATTTACAACAAGGTTTTTCCTTTGGGGAATACACCTCCCCGAGCTGTTTTCCTCACACTTCTGTCACATTTCTTCATCTGTTCGCAGCTGTCCCTTTTTCACCCTCCCCTGATCTCCAAGCCAAGTCTTCATAGAGTAAACATAATAAATATTAAATTACTTATATAAGGACCTAGAGAGCTGCCTGCAATTGTCACAGATGATTAAAATCATGAGCGGCTCCCTGCCCCTGTCTCTTGCACAACCCAAACTTATTAGTGGTGGGGTTGGTTTGTTCTCAACCATCGGCTTTTGAGCTGCAACGAACTGTTATTGTCATTATTGATTGATTGATTATTTTCTCAATCAAACAATCAATTGTTTGGTCCATAAAATGTCCGAAAATAATTAAGGAAATTCAGTTCTCCAGACCTTGGCCAACAAGCAGTGTAAAACCCAGACAATTTGACTACTAATTAATTGTGTGTCAATCAATAAATCAATTACACAGTTAATCTGCTTGGTAATTGATTTTCCTATAATCTTTACTTCCACCAAGGAGGTTAGGCTACATTTTCACCCATACGTTTGTTGGTTTGTTTGTTTGTTATGCAAAAAAGAACAAATTTACACTGAACCTGGTGGAGGGGTGGGTCATAGGTCGCAGAAGAACCTGTTCATTTTTAGGGTAGATTGGGATCATTTACTATGAACTTGAATTTTTTCCTCTGAAGTCTGGTGTTGGTTGTTTGACATTGGCCTTGGCTGAGATCTACTGAGTGCATTTTCTTTGACATTTGAGATTCCACTACTGAGGCGATTGGATCAAATTGAGGAATACCTCAATAAGCAGCTCCAGTTTCACACACACACACACACATATATATAACCTCATTACATGACATTGATTTGCTTGTCCAAAGCAACTTTAAGTGCATTTAACTTCTGTGGGAACAAGACCTTTATTTCACTGGAAATTGTGAGAATCTCTCCATTATGTTTAATGCTTCATTACAGGAGCTTCTATTTTTTTTCTACATTTTTTTTTAAACTGCTTAAATTAGAATTTACAGCTTTGTTGTGCTAATGTGTTTAAAAATTTTTTTGCTTCGTTATTTTTTGGATATGCTGTCCTAAAGATCAGTTAAAAGATCCAAAATAACCACAAAGCAATGCAAAAAAGATCCCAACGAGAGGCAAACGACTGCAAAGAGAGACAAAATGACCAAAAGAAACAAAAAAAGAAACAAAAATCGACCATACCATTTAGACACAAAATTACAGACTAACATACCAAGTGCTTTGGGCCCAAATGTGGCTCATTAAACCCCTTTGCTAGTGTTGAAAAATATGAACAAAAACTAACGTCAAGTGAGAATCATTACAAGCAAGCTAGGCTAACTAGCTTCTACTTTCCAAGAGGAATAGCAGTATGATGAGTTGTGAATGCTGTAAACACAAATGGCTTAAATTGCTAAAGTTAACACTGCTTCAAGAAGTCTCTCTTTAAGAAAGCGGGAAAATCTGCAGAATAGCTGCAGCATCATTACGCTGTAATTTACATATGCTTAGGAGAAATCAAATTTTATTTAAGTCAGCCGGACAATTAATTGATCCAATATTACTATAGACATTCATTATGAAGTTTTAAATGAATGCAAGTTTCACTGTGCAACATCAATGGGACAACAGACGATGAGATGGGGGGTTGTGATTATCATTTGTCAAAATAAGTCATTCGTGGGGGAAGCAACACCATTTTTGTCTTATTTGAACAGAGAAATAGAGGAAGAAGGCTTTAGCTGGGGCTTTCTTTGTCAACAACTCCATCTCTCGTATCCCTGCCTCTTTTCTCTCCTTCTCTTACATAACATATGCCATTTGCGGGGCTGTTTTTATCCACCTTATCCACCGTGTAGTTTTCACAAGAGCTTACATTTTTAGCCTCGGTGGGCTCGCGCTCTTCTCTCTTTTCATCTCCTCTTGTGTCCTCTTCTGCACTCTACCCTTCCATTTTACACCCACCCAGTTGTTGTTTCCATCTCATCTGCGCTGTATTCCCCCCTCGCTGCCCTCCACCACCTCCGCCTCCTCTCTCCAGCCCTCCTCTGAGGACACTCAGCTAGCGGTCTGTGTTTGGCCAGGGCGGCCAGATGTGCTCCGGTGCTGCTGAGCGTGTGCTACTGTACGAGCTGAACATCTGCTCAGAGCTGCTCTCACTGTACATTAAGTGGATCAAGCTGTTAAGCTCCTGGATGCTCTGTGCAGCCTGGAGTTCTGTTCATCCAAACCTCTGCTTTTAGAGCTTGATCACAGATTCTAATGGACTAGGATGGGCTGCAGGTTCTAATGAACTTTTGACCCTAATGTGATTAGAATCAGAGCTGGACTCTGAGCTGTAATGGACACTGATGGTCTATAAGATTCAGTCTGACAATCAGAACAGAGCTATAATGGACACAAAGATCACAAGATTATGCTTTCATCATGGATGTATTTTGTTATTAAATGTGCTTTTGTCTCCAGAGCTAGACGACCTCCAACTTAAGAGCTTAACCTGTGTGGAGCTATGCTGTAGGTCCACTTACATAATACCTCATCTCTCCCCTCAAAGTCAACATTTGCATCCAAGTATGAGGCGAACATGATCAACCATAACATTAATGTTCAGATTTAATCCTCTAACCAAAAAAAAGCCTTGGTTTTGGCGCATGAAGCAGTCACATTTACTCATCTGTGTGTTCCCTTTGACTTTGTGACCACTTTTATTTTTAAAACCGGAGCCCATTACTCCATCTTCTAAATTGTGCAGCTCAGCTCGCCTCAGCCTCTGTTCTCAAGCCATAACAATCTCTTCTTGCTGAAACACACTGTACCTGCCCACTAAAAATAGCACAATGTTGGTTAATGGCTTTATATAAGGCAGTGGGTGTGGGTCTGCGCGGTGAGGGTGATTCAGAAATAGTTATGATTCCTGGGGGGTAGATGGGGATAATGGCTGGTGTTGTGTGAGAGGGCTTGCTATAGAATAGGTAACAATGACAGACCATGAAAAGAGAGCACCAGAAGGTATACAGTAGTCTACAGTATAGAGTAATTTAAGTATTCATATGCTTTTAGATGTAATTTTAAATATTGCAGTTTAAATTATGAAATGAACAAATGCTGAAACACTGTTTATATTAATGACAATTTTACTTAAAAAAATGAAATGTTATAAACAATCTAGCATACAGTTAAGGAGTGGTATGATGATCAATATAGCCTTGCAATAACAACTTAAGTTTAATTAATCATTAGCACCGTACCCAATAAGAATGAGAAAAAAGTCAGGGAATCACCAAAGTTATTAGGAGGCATCCTCTGGGAACCATGAATGTATGTACAAATTTCATGGCAGCACATCCAATAGGTGATGAGGTATTTCACTATAAACCAAAAATGTCAACCAGCTGGTGAAGTTAGAGAACAAGTCAGGGAATAACCAAAGTTATTAGGAGGCATCCTCTGAGAACCATGAACCATGAATGTCTGTACAGATTTCATGGCAGTCGATCCCATAGGTGTTGAAATACTTCAACCAAAATGATCAAACTGCTGGTGGAGAAAAAGTCTGGGATCACCCAAGTTTTCAGATACATCCTCTGGGAACCATGAATGTACAAATATACAAAGTCCATGGCAATCCATCTAATAGGTCATGAGGTATTTCACTACAAACCAAAACTACAACCTGCTGTTGGAGAAAAGGTCAGGGTGCCACCATAGCAAGTAGGCTTCATACTCTGTAGACCGTGAACGTCTGTCCAGTAGTAGTTATTTCAGTCTGGACCAAACCGCTCAACCAACCAACCAACCAACCAGCCAACAGAGCAACATTGCCATCCCTTGAGCCACAACTCGAGCTTGGCTGACAACATCAAATATTTGCTGGTTCCAGTTTCTCACAGGTGAAGATCTTCAGTTTTTAAAAAATAAATAAGTAAATAAAAGGATCCACAGAATGCAGTCCTCGCTGAGCATATATCTATATAAGGTCCAAGGTCCTACTTTATGAAGCGGAGAGTCACTTAATATTCATGTGCTTGTTCATAGGGGATGATTATGTGTAAGTGCTGCTGATAAGGAGAAAATTCAGTGGTAGCTTTGACATATTCAAAGTAATTTGCAATTGGTATTCAAAGCACGGATCCGTCATCAAACATGCACGTATTCACATTTCAGTGTTTGATATCAGATAAACACTCACAGCCTCAATCCTTTGGGAAATGGAAGGGAGTGATTGGGTAGAAGACGAAATGAGGGGACAAGATGACTGTGATAATAGGGATGGGATAGAAAATAGGATAGGAAAAAAAACAGTAGCTAAAAAGCAGGTGCTACAACCCAGGGACTGACAGCACTTATTTAGGTTTCCTGTAATAGAAAAACACATCCTGTGATGGTCCTTTCTCTCAGCTTGTGCTTGTCTCTGTCCAACTCTCAATGGTGTCTTCTTTGAAAACACACACACACACACAGGACATTTCTTAAGCCACACAGGGCTTAGTGCTGCACTCGCTGTCAGAAGGGGGGGGGAGAAAGAAAAAGAGGCAGCAGAAAGCCTCTAAAAGCTCAGCAGAAATGTATTTATAGACAGAAATAAAAGGATTATACCTCCATGAAGGAGTAGGGGAAAGCCAGTGATTTCCAGACATGCCAGATGCTGTAGAATCTCAGTTGGAGGGAAAGCGGGGGCGGGAAGAAAGACACGAAGGAGGGGGAAGAAAGTGGAAGAGAGGAGAGAAGGGACTGACAGATGGAGAGAGACAGACTGACAAAAAGAAACAAGGACTGCAGCTTTCTCAGTTTTACTTCACTAGCTTCACATTGGCCTCCGAGCCACATCAGACCCTGGTAATTATCCCCTGCCAGCTTGCTAGGAATAGGGTGGCTTTTTGTTGGGGGGGGGGGGGCTGCTAAGTGTTAATTACTAGCATAATGAGAAAGCTACCTTTCTCCAACTGTGTGAACATGTGTGTGTGTGTGTGTGTGTGTGTGCGCTCTGCTGTATGTGAAGGTACTTTTGGATTACTGGCCTTATTTCAAAAGTATTAAAAACGACTCTGACTTCTTATTTTTCTTCCTAATGCCGTCGTGCTTTTGAGCGCGAGCGGGGATAAAAAGGAAAATCCACCAAACAGCTGTCAAAAGTGGAGCCACTGCCAAAGATGAATTACATAACATCCCCCAAACTCATTTCAATCCCTGCATATTCCATTCATATTCCTACAAATTAAAAGTGTTGACCCCGTTCCCCTCCCCCCTCCGGGTCTCTTTTTGACTTCTTCTATGCCTCACACTGTGCAGATGTTAGCTCCCGGATGTACGCATGCAAGTGTTAATACCCTGCCTGAGTCCTCTCGCTGTTGCTAAGGAGAATACAGTCAAGGCTGTTGAGGGAGGTTGGGGGGGGGGGGCAAAGAGAGAGAGGGAGAGAGAGAGGGTTGGAGATGAATAGAAGCTCGTGAAAAAAGAAAGAGGAGGAAATGAGGCAGTGGGTGACAAGATTTCAGCTGTGGAGGAGACAGTCTGTCAAAGCAGTGGGAAGGTGCAGTACGATAGCTCATCGCCATTACTCCATTGGAAGTGTATGTAGCTCCCAGACAGGCTGAACTGACTGTAGAGTTATAACACACACACACACACACAGACACACACACATGCACGTACGCAATCTTCTTCCGCAAATTAAAACAGGAGGAAATGCATATTAATTCTATTGTGGGATGTTCTTGCAATAATTAATAAGTCCTTCAACGTCATTATGGGTTGTTCAACACTTAAACTCCTCATGTATGAGTTAATGTGTCTGTGTAAATACATTAGTGTCAATATTATGTAAATTTGTACATGCATGTGTGTGGTTTTTTTTAATGATCTAATGTCACAGTAAACTGAAATGAAAAAAGAAGAAGTGTTTTTTTTTCATTCCACTTAGTGCCCCATCCATTTGAACTGTAGCATGGCTGCAGTCTAATGCACCAGGTCACCGGTTCAACTTGTGTCCGTCCAGATGGCGTGTGTTAGAAGTAGGATGGCGTGGACAGCCGCCCGAGATTACAGGCTGGTGAGAGAGGACCACTGTGTGCACTGCTGGCCTTTCAAGTCGGCTGCTAAACAGAGGGGCAAGTGCATGAAAAATTCAGCGTTTAAGGCCAGATATGGATGCTCTGCAGAGGATGAAGGACACAGTTTCTCCTGGTTTTCAAAGTAATGCCACTTTGTACTTGGGGGGAGCAGAAATGGATGAGATGTTAAAAAGTAATGAGACTTGATTTTTCTGCCATTTGGAGAGTAAGGCTGCAACTAACAACTGTTTTCCATATCTGTTGATTTCATTATTACTTTCTCGATAAATCAATTTATATGTGTAGGGTACAAAATGTCCAAAAATAGTCAAAAATGCCCATTACAATCTCGTAAAGTCCAAAAATTATGGATTTACTATTACATAACACAAAAGACAGTAATTTCTCAAAAGTTATGGCTATAATGAGGGAATTTTTGCTTGAAAAATTACCTCAAATGATTAAGTTTCTGTTGATTGATTACTGGTATTCAATTAATTGACTGATTTAGAGACTGATTAGAATTTAAGGCCATCATAACTTGGAAAATCAGGTGGCAAGATTTTCTCTGATCTCTACACATCAGCTCGAGACTCGACTAGAAATTTCAAATCTAGACTAGAGATTTCAAAATAAGAGCGAACTGTAGGAACAGAAAACATCAGATATTACAGTCAACAAACGCACCTCTTCTTCTACAAGGTTTTAGGAGCAAACTGAAGGCGAAGCCCAGTCTGACTCATGGCTTCAGCTCAGGAGTCAGTGCACATGTGGGGAACAGGCTTCCAAAATGCAGCGTTGTACTGCATCTATCATTCAGTGTTTTCTACCCATCATTTCAAACCCCCCCCCCCCCATGTGCAATAGTGGCATCATCCGCTAGGTATCAAAAGACCTTAACAACTCCCATCTGCCTGGAGCTGAATAGTGAATAGCGAGGGGCATAGAAATACATATTACACAGAGTGAAAGGTCTCATGGGAGCGGTGCTCTACTTCTGTGGCAAGTGAAAAATAATCCCCCCGCGGGGACCTCCATGATGATAATTGTATCGATGTGGAATTGATCATTTGAGCAGCCCTCCCTGCACCTCATGATAACACACACTATAGTTAGTAGGTTGCATAACGCAGCTGTCTTTTCATCTGCCCGGTAATCGTTTGCGATCTACAGCCAGTGTAATGAAACACCACAGAGTATCCCCGAATATCAGACACATCTTACACAAGGTCTTACCAGAGGGCTACTTCCGGGTCACTGACAGCTGAACCAAAAGGGCCCCTAAAGTAGGACTCAAGCATTTTTAAAATCATTTTAATTTGATGTTATTTCCAGCATTGTCCTGAAAAGACCACGAGGAGAATGTAACTGTAAATCACTGTAAAGCATCTCAGCATTTAAGATGTTTTTCTAAGCTGCAGTACAGGAACATAAAAAACTAAAAAATCATCACCAGTGGTCAGTTCGGTGTCCGTAAAAACTGCTGTGCTTCAATCTTACATGCACACTCCCCAAGTTTTCCTCCATTAGCAGAGCTGCCTGCAGCATCAAACCCCATCATAAAAGGCTAATTTATTATGCAAGTGCAAAAATGATGCATATGCAGCAAGTTTGGGAAAGGTCCACACCGTGGTTCTGCAGTGAATAAAGTACTTTACTGTATGATGAATGTTAAGTGGCTGCACTCTGCAGGGGAAACCCCCGTGATGATTTTCCAAAACCCTATAGCATCTCTAAATGTACTGCATGGTGTTCCCTCCCCTTCTGCAAGAGGAGTGAATGGTAAATCAGTCTTATACATCATCCAGCTGTTTCAGGCTCAATGTAAATTTAATGAAAAGGGAGGGAAAACATCTCCATCTTACTGATCCTCCAGAACCCCCCTCCCTCCCAAAACAAGCCCCCTTGGAGGTCCCCGGACCCCACTCTGGGGAAACCCTGATGCTCCACCAGATGTTCACAGTGCCCACTGGCGATGTGAGCTGGTGTCACTGCTGCCTCTCATTGTCAGACTTGGGATCAGAGCCAAGCAGGAGTGGAGAGCGCTGCGCTAAAACATTTTGTTCTGATTCTTAGCCGCACCTTGGTTGCGTGTTTTTTTTTGAGGGGGGGGGGGGGGGGGGGGTGACAGTGTGTTGAGAGTTATCAGAGAGAAATAACACCAGGTTTAATTCCCTGCGCACGCTTGCTGGAGTGAAACGACACGGTTAGTTCCACACAGGTGCGACATGTTGACCCACGCTTTAGTGTGGACGGCGCTCAGAAGTGCACTCGCAGCCTGCGGCAGCTGCCGGGAACCGGTCCGCTCTCTATCAAAACCCACAGGATTCACGGCTTTCAACGCGCACCCACTCACCTCGCTCATCGTGGAGACGTGTGCGGAGGGAGTTCTGCAGCAGAAGTGGACTTCAGTCTTCTCTCTAGGCTCCTGTGCGCAGCCCTCGTCAGAACCGAAGCCAAGCCGTGAAGCGGTGCTGCGGCGGGTGCTGGGCTGTGGAGGAGGATGAGACGGTGCTGTGGGTCCGTGGATGCTCCGAGACCGAGGGAAGCGGCAGGCTGAGTGGAGTGATGCTCGGTTCTCCTCCGGCAGAGATGATGGAAGGAAGCTTTAACGCCTGTAACGGTGCGGTTTATGGGCAACAGGATCTCTCTCTCTCTCTCTCTCGCTCTCTCTCTCTCTCTCTCTCTCTCTCTCTCTCTCTCTGTCTCGCCCACTCAGTCTCAACCAGTCACCAGGGAGCAGACTATTGCCCTAGTACAGGGATGTAGGCTAATAGGAACATAATAAGAGAGATAACCCTGGGGCATTTAACGCTGCCATTCATGGAATTGTATTAATTGATGTTTGATATTTAACCTATTTATTTATTTTCCTTTTGTAAGATAATATCTCAAGATTTTCACGGAGACGAGTGACCTGTAGATTAACAAATTGAAAGAGCTGGTCTAACTTTGCACCTTTTACTGAACCCTCCGCAACAATTAATCAATTTTACAACAATGATTTCATTTCAACAGCCCCCCTTTTGAAAAGCGAGCGACATTTATGTAAGAGTTCCTTTCATGACTTTCACAATAAATTTCATTTTGCTCTATCACAAAAGCGTAACTAAATAATATTTAGAAGCTAAAATCTGGATTAAATTATAACGTTATTGTTGTTGCACTTTTAATGGTATATTCATATATACTGCTATTATTACCTTTTGAAAAGCCAGTGCGTTTTCAATTTTATTTTGAAGGCAAAATTAAAGACATCCGGTTTTGTGCAAGCCTGCTGCTGACTTTACTCAGGTTCACCGGCATTTCTTCAGGCAACCAAACTCATATTAGTCATCACGTCCACATCTAATAGTGGCTCATTGTGTGGCTCTGTGTAATTAATGTAATTATATCTTATTGGTACCATTTCAAAATTACCTCATTTGCAGTTATAATAATCTAGAATATGAGTTGGGTATGTCAGCCCTGTCATAAGTGTCTCCACTGGAGGGCGCCGTTTCGTCATGCATGAAACCTCATGCTGAAATCTCAATCAGCTCCTGGTTGGGGGCCCCAGGTACAGCTAATTAGGCAGTTATTAATTAGTTGATGCCTGAAGATATTTGTGGTCTTTACAGTTAACAACATTTGTGTTGCACTTAGGAAGAATGGCTGAGGTACATGCTGTAAATGGATGACAAAATGGACCCACCGGACACAAACCCAGGGTCTCAGGAGGTCAGGGGGCCCCCAAGCCAGACCTTCTGTACTTGCTTTCTGCTCAGTTATGATCAAGTTTTAACCTGCAAATTGTTGCTGACTTCACATGAACAAAATGTAAACTACAGCGTCATTTGTAACATTTGGCAGTTCACCACGGAAATGTGGGAATATCCAAATAACTTCACATTGTTCCTCTCTATTACGAGTGTACAGCTCAGTACCTTTTGCCACTTGCCAGCCGGATGTGCAAGCAGAACTATTTTCACATGTCTCCAGGCAAGAGCAAAAACTGTCCTTCCGAGATTGAAGGTTTGTGTTTGAAACTTTATGAACTGAGAGACAATCCCCAAATTGCTTCATATGGTAAAGAGCAGTGGCTCCCAACCTGGTGGACGGGACCCCTACAAAGGGATACAAGATGATTTCCTTTCCCCAAGTCTTTGCCTTTTTTAGCGAATTACTGAAGGATTTCACTTCCCCAGATATACCGGTGGAAAGGAGAACCTGTCTCTGGGTTGAACTGGTCACAGCTAGTAGACATAGAGCAACCAGTGAAAGGTGTCACAAGTTGATGTTTCCAGGATTAAGCCAAAAGGTTTGAGAACCACTGCTGTAAAAAACAAATTCAATGGTGATTGGTAAGATTATATTCCTGAATTTCTAACATTACACGCAACATAAACCTTTCTCATCTTTTCTCCTGACTATTATGCAGATGCTGACTTTCTCCCCTGCTCTCTCTCTATTAGAGTGATTGTCAAAATGATCTGCCATTACACCATCCACTTCAGTGTAGAAACAAAGATCAAGCAAGTAGCATGTGTCTGAAGTCCCCGGAGCATTTTCTAGGACCTTTGTTTTTCTTCACATTACCACCGTACCGGAAATCCAATTTGTCCTAAACATGTGCATCAAACAACACTGACCCCACCCCAGCCCCTAATGAATTCAATAAGTGGTGCTGTAGCAAGAAACTTGGATCCTAGAAATACAGGACTGTGGTCTTCAATGTCCTGAAACTGCAACCTCAAGCTGTATGGACGGAAAGTAGAGTCCTTCAGAATTCCCCACATTCCTGCAGTTTCGCTTAAAGCCACAAGAGGGCTTTAAAGCCCTTCTGTAAAAGCTGTGATTACTTTTGCTCTCTGGAAAACAAGCACTGTAGTGTGAAGCAGCTTGATTCAGACTGTGGAATGTACTGCCGCATCCCAAACTTCCGTTAACATAAACAAGGCGTCTGGTGTTCCATGCAGTCACAATTATCTGACTATTTAAAGCTAAAGAGAGAAATGGTATCTGGTGCAGAAAGACATAAGAAAGAGAGACTGGGTTATTTCATTTGTGTTTATTTATTTCTAATGTGTTTTATTTTTATTTTTTATTTTTTATCTGTCCACAAAGTCATATTAGTCACTACTATGTTAGATCAGTTTTCCCTCACTGCAATGGCAGTCAACTACACAAGAGCCCAAACCCAGCATGGCCCCCTCACCTCACAAAGATTTGTCATTTTTCCAAGAAACCTTCCCCAAAATGGTCACCTGATAAACACTGTATTTAGGACCGGCTTCTCTGATACCCATTAAATTATTATCGTATCCTTTTGGTGAAATTTTCTGATTCAAAATCAGGAGATAAGGTGCAATTTTCACATTTTGACACAAGGGTGCCACATTGTATTTAGTTGAAAGCATGTGCAAATGTGAAGAGAGAGTTCTTTTTGTTGAGAAGTTTCACTTTTTTTCCTGCTCAACTCAGACAAAATCAAGGATGCCTTTTTGTGTATTTTCGTGAACTGAATGAAGCGAGCTCACCTTTGTGTTGCTCAGTTAATGGATGTCAGTGTCAGATGTCTCATATAGAAGCTCCTCTCAAAAATGGAGAAAAAAACCATCACTGAGAATTTTCTTAAAAGCTTTTACAAGAGCACACAGAGAGATGATAATTATGTGATAGTTTGGAACTATTTAATCTAAAAATCCACCTGGCTGGTGGCACATGGAAACACAAATATGCATAATCTCTCTTCTTTATGAGAAATTTCAACTTTATAAATACAATTTCATAGAACAGATTGTTTTGATAGACCAACAGTCCATTTTGAAGGTATGTTAAAGTGTATTCCTCATATTTTCAAGAGAAGCCTCTACTGATTCCATCCATAGATTCCCTCACTGTTAAAAACACTTTCATACTGCTCACAGAAACATAATAGGGCAAAAACTCTTAGTAAGTAGGCAAAACAGTAAAGTTTTTCTGCAATTAAACTATACCTTCAGTAGAATAAAGGATTGGCCCAAGTGCTGCTTCACTCTTTCACAGAGGAATTTTCTTTCTGTGCAAGAAATTTGGGAATGGAGTTTTGGGTCAAAGGTGGCCCTTTCACATTCAAATCTCCAAAAGGAAGATTTATTTTGAAAATCTTTCACCACTTAGGGGGGGGTTTGTCATTAGACATCTAGGATGATTGGCAGGCATTTTTATTCCCATCTGCCGGTGGGAGGAGAGGAAGGGACCATCACTCAGGTTTGTGCTCTCTTTAAAAAAACACAACATCTCTAGTGCTATCTGTACAACATTCAACAACACATTTCTCTTGTTTTTTTTTTCTTGATTTTTTTTTACCATAATGCCAAAACAATAATAATTATCATTATAAGAAGAGCATTTTTCCATCTCAACTGCATTGAACAAACACCACACAAACTGAAATAAAAATCTAATAAAGGCCTCAATACCAGATAGTACACGTCACCTTCAAGTGGTGCTAGAGATAGACAGTTTACGGACAGAGAGGGACACGGAGGAAGAGCAAGCGTGGCAGAGAGAAAAGGACAGAGGAGGGGCTGAAGAGAAATTATGGAAAAAGAAGACAGAAAAGGAAAGAGAGAGGATAGGTGAATTAATGTGTTTTCTCAAGATAATACATGCTTTAGTGTCACATCGGACATGTTTTGGCACCTCATGAGATTAAATACAATATTCATTAGTCTTAGACTTGGGCTTTGGTTTACCAAGGGTTAGTATTAAGTCCAAAAGTACTCTAACCCTACATCTATAATGATTTTTTACTTGTCTAAGGGTTAGGTAGTCCTTTCTTTCAAGAGTCTAGCCATGCTAGATTGTAATTAAGGCCTAGTGACCTTGTTTAAGGCCGAACGGGCCTGAAGCGTAGGAGAGAAACATGGTATGAAAACACCTTCCCCCAGGAGAGAGGGGTCAGGAGGTAAAGACACGAGAAAAAGATTAAGAAAATGGGCTGAGGTGATGAAGGAGAAGCGGAAGAGAAAATCAGGGAAAGGAGGACAGTGGAAGGACAGAGACGGGGAGGAAGAAAGAGAGTGTGTAGATATAGGCTAAGTGCTTTTGGTGAGTTTTACAAAATACACCAGGAAGTGCTTGAAACAGAAGGCACGGTGGCATTGACAGTAGTTGTTAAGGAGACACCACTAAGGGACTTTCACTACAAAACTCATAAGGTGCTCTAAAAAAAGAACTTAAGACACATTAATGCACATTAAGGTGTGGTTGCAATCAAAGGATACCCCATCAAAAAGTAGTCTAAGTAGATAAATAATCATTGTTAACCAGCATAAAGGGGATCTTATTACCTCACGTTTTCATAAATATACCTTCAAGCCACAAGAATAACAGATTGATTAAAACAATTTTTTATAGCAGTAGATGTGTTTGTTTCAACAAAAATGATTTTGAACTTTCTTTAACAACCAGTTCAGGGCTTGGACGTTGGATACACTAATCAATGGATTGACCATTCTTGCTTATCGATGGGGTAAATCAAATGAAACCACAGCTTTACACATTTAAAACAACAACAGAAAGTGACACCTTCCATTGAAAAAATGTTTGGTCTATCAATAAAGTCAAAATAAAAACAACTACTTTGGGAACTCAAACCTTGCACAGTGCTCTGTATAGACATTCCAACTAGTCTTAGCTCACAAACATTATAATCAATATTACCTATATTGATAACCTTTTTCTGTAAGCATCTTGAAATGAAAATAAACAAAAGTCTGCTTTTTTTCTTGTCTTTACAAAAGCTACACATATTCTACTGGGATGTCTATGCATTTGTTAGTGTTTTAATAATTATTCCTACCATTGTCTTTTCTTTTCTTATAAAAAAAAAAGAAGAGAGGGAATCTACTCATCTAAAAGACACCATACCCCAAGAGTACAGTTTGTTTATCAGATTCAGTCCTGTTTGTCAGGGATACTGCTTTCTTTTTTGTTGTCTACCTTGTATCTTCTCTCCTGTGGAGAAAAAATGAAATTGTTTTTTTGACACAGTTGCTAAGTCTCAGTCTCTTTAAAACGATGTGTCAGTTGATTGTGTTCGGGGGCTTGCGCGACGTCCCTACAGCCCTCCAACAGACTTCCGCTCTGTGGTTTGTTCTCTTCCATAAATCAACAATGACCTTGAATTGCCTTGGCAACCCCCACCCACATCTGGCACCACTGTAAACACTGAATTTTGAACCGTGACCCCTTTTTTATCGTTGAGCCTTAGACGTCTTTCATTGCATTATACATTGAGTACATCACCTACTTTTTTTTGTTTTCAGGCTGAGCCATAAACGGCTGCTGTCTGTGTCAAGGACATCACGCTACAATGTAGCATTTCTTTTACAACTTAACTATTCACAACGACCTAGAACCACTTTTAACAAATATACTGTACTTAAATTGTTTTAAACTGTATATTCAGATAAAATGAAAGACCTATCAGAGCCTCGATGCGCGGGAATACCAGAGACTCTCTTGATAACATACAGTACATGAACAGGCACTAACTGAAAAAGAAAAAAAAAATTACAAACTTTTCCTTCTGTTTTTCTTTAGGAACTTCATCTAGAAACACTTTTCAGACAAACAAGGCAGTGATATACAGAGAGAAAGCTTACGGCCCGCAACAGTTACCTCATGCCTTAATTTAATACCAAATAGCTTAGCTGAGGTTCACAGCTTGAAACGTTTCTAGACTAATCTTTCCCCCATGTCTGTATGGGCTGAGGAGGAACTTGAAGCTTAAGGTTTCAAGCTGCTCAATGGTCAGTCAGCAGAGCATCTCTTCACAGCCAGCTTCAACTTTGTCAGTATAGTAGTCTGGGAGATATAGTCCATTATTAGTCTGGGAGATACAGTCCATTGTAAGTGTGAAATAAATGCATTGTTGTGCACTCTGGAATGATGCAGACTCTGCCCGAGATCTATTTCTTTCATTTATCAAATAGGAGATCATCTTAAAAATTATCCATCTTTAAGTGAATCTTGAAAAAAAAATTTTAAAAAGTGGCCTCCATCCTGAAAAGATGCATCCATGCTCTTTTTTACAGGAAGTTTACTGTATTTTGTGGTAGACCACACTGTCAGAACTGAAGAAGAAAAATGATTTCGGAGGGAACATAACAGCTGTGATTTCTCTCGCCATCCTTTTCAAACCCCTCTGAAATATCAGATTTCAAGACTCCTCACCTCTCTAGAAATGAAAGAATAAATCTTCATTTAACCTTAAAACCCTTTTCTTTCTGCAAAGCTTCCCACACATTCTTCAGTTTTGTGGCAAATGTAGTTGAAAACATTAGACCCAGCTCTCCAATTTAAATGGTGTTATCCAACATAGTTTTAATCTGTTAAGACTCTTTCTTCCTCTCCCACCATGTAGTTGGAGCTCGGGGTTGGTGAAAGCACGAGGGACCTCCTCAGATCCTGGTCCTGCGAATCCTCCAGACTGCTGTTTTCCAAATTCTCTTCCAGTTCCTCCTCTTGCTCTTCTTCCTCCATCGCCAACTTCTCCTTAAGTCCCAGACCATCTCTTACATTCTTGGATACTGAGGCCATGTTTGAGTCTGGGTGGTCAAGAACATCATCCAGATGTTCTGTTTTATCCTCAGAGAGCCCATTGAGGGTCTGGGCATGGGTTGTGGACCATTCCCCCAGGGGTGCCTGGGACTCAGCCTCACTTACATGCCTCCATATACCCAAGGAATCGAGTTTGGAGTGACCCGTTTGGGACTTGGTGGCTTTTGGGGCTCCGTCATCATCATCTAAGGTAGTCGAAGAACCTCTTTTGCGTCTGGACTTACTGGTGTGGTTGACCTGGAGATGCATGGCCATCAGCTCTGCTGAGGACGTACGGAAAGGGCAGAACAAACACTGGCTCAGTTTGACCCCTGATGAACTATCACCTCCATCGACACCTCCTTCCCCCACGCTCATGACTCCATCTTCTTCCATCCCTCCAAGGCCAGGTGAGGGACGACGGGACAGATCCAGGGGTTCAAACCCACCCTCTTGAGTTGAAGGTGCAGGCCCTTCCTTGTCACTTGATGGTTGCACCATTCGGCTAGTAGTAAGGGGCTTACGCCGGGACACTTTAGGGGCCTTCGGTGGGGGAGACTCCCTAATCCAGCCTCCTTCCATTCCACCTTGGTAAAGCGCTCCCATCACCCCAGACAGATACCTGTATTGAGTCTCCAAGTCGACATCCCTTAGAGCTGCCAAAGCCTTTCGATGCTCCCGCTGGTCTGGAAGCCCCAGAAGCCAGGACTGTTGGCTCGGCCGAGAAGAGGGGGTGTCCATTGGGCCTCGATTAACTGGGCAGTGATTGGCTTGGGAGCGGCGCTGCTTGACCTGCCCAGAGGTTCCAGAGGTCAGACTGTTGATAGTGGAGGTGAGACTGGCAGAGGAGGAATTGGAGGAGGCAGACAAGGCGTTGCGTTGCTCCCTGTGGTGCCGCTGGAGGTGGTACTTCAGCGAGCCCGACTGGGTGCCCGCATAGTCACAGTGGGGACATTTGTAGGGTCTCTCACCTGGAGAAAATGGGATTAAGAAAATTAGACTGGAAAAATTACATTGGCACAGTGCATCACCCAGCAAATGAGTGGAAAAGCCAGAAAAAGCAGGCTGCTAAAAAAAAAAATGTAAGTCAAAACTATGAAAGTCCACCCCCCAGGTGAAACTGAAGAGCCATTGAATTTGAATATTTTAGCTCATTTACCACAAATTGTAGACACTTAACATTAGTGCTAACCATTTTGCAAAATTAAATGCAGATCTGAAGTTCACTATGATGGATTACACAGGCAAGTTTCAAGAGTCTGCTAAATGGTTTTCATACCATATTGAAGTGAAAAAAAGACAATGGCTGCCTGAGAAAATCAAGAACCTGAAACACTGCAGCATTTCTTATTACAAATTGGTCCACAGTGTTATTTTAGGAGCTATATTTTGCAAATTCAGATATACAGTGTGGTCGTTTAAGCAGTGTTGTGGGCGATGTAGTTACACATTTTAAAGGGAGATGGCAGTATTCCATCACTGATTAAAAATTACACTACTGGGAACGATAAAGTGGAGGGGGCATCATGCTGGAGGCATATCAACAGCAGGATATGTATTACATTTGAAAAGCATAAATGATATTATTCACAGGGACAAAAAAACTGATCACACCAGAAGGACACAGCTCTATTGATGAATGCAGATGCACATGCAGAGGTATGAATATTTTGATTTTATTACTGGAGCAATATATAATGATGGGATAAAAGTCTCAAGGGGCAATGATATTCTCAAGAGGACAGTAATATTAAGAGAGTATTATAATTTGATGCCTTCATTCAAATTACTGACCATGTGGTAATCACTTGATGGCAAAGAGATGCAATAGTGCATGAGAAAAAGAGCTGTATGCTATCATGAATAATATAGATGTGGTGTGATGGGTCCTGTCAGCTATAGATGAGCACTCATGATGGCAATGCTAAATAGATTTCATTTAATGCATTTTGGGTACTGTGTTGCTGGAAAGACTTGGATGAGCTCCAGTTACCAGTTGCTGAAGATTTGTGGCATCTCAAGAATGGTTTTGATTTTGATCAAATACATCCAGTGAAGGCAAATAATAAAAATGACAATGACTCATGCTGATAAAGTCTTATGAATATGGATCATTAATTAGAAGTGTGAGCGAGTGCTGTGAGAGTTCTCATTTTTCATTTAATTTTCATTAAAGTCCTGCTCACTTGTCACCATAAATTCAGTATGTTTCAAATTTTTTGTTTTATTTCTTAAAAAAAAAGCAGGTTAGAGTCTGTTTAAAAATGTCTGTTTCAGTGCCCCTTGTCTCTGCTCTGCTGTCAGAATAGATTGGCTTGCTTCAAAGACCAGGTCAGAGAATGTGAATCCCAGGAAGATTAAAGGCAAAAAAATGTTTTTATGGAGAAATCTGTGAGCATAGACTTCATGTCGTGATAAAATGTACGAATATATGTCATTTAAAAAACACAAAGCTAAGCCATTTTCACTTTGCACAGTTTAGACTAATCAAGTTAGAGAAAAAGGAAAAAAGCACTATCACCCGAGAAAAAAAAAAATCTAATATTTTTGTGCAAGGTTAAAGACTAGTGAGAGAAGTCTGTTTTTCACTGAAATTTTTCCAGTTTTATTTTACCTGGAGCAGCTTTTGAGAAAAAATTCCCTCAAAAATCACTGTTAATATACCCTCCAGCAAGGCACTTAAGCAGAGTTGCTCCAGTGAAGCTGCTCAGTTGCCTGCAGTAGCAGGCTATGATTAGCACTGGACAACTCTCTGAGGTGATGTGTAAAAAAGAAAAAGGTAGTGAAGGTATTGCTGCTCACTGAACCCTTTTCAAGGGATTTATAAAGGTTAAAAAAGTAAATGTGGTTTGTTAAACTCACAGCAGTTTCTCACCTGTGTGAACTCTCAGGTGCACTTTGAGATGGTGTGAAGAGCGGAAAGCTTTACCACAGTAGGGGCAGTCTTTTATCCCTCTTCCACGCACTCGCTCCCTGATGGGAACTGAAGGTATGGAGGAGACGGCTGTCAAACCATTTTCTCCTGCAAGTGGAGAAAAAGGTGGGAAGAAATGTAAAGATAATAGCCGGTGTGAAGGGCCCCACGAGAGCTTCTATTTACAACAGAAAAGCAGTATGAAAATAATATACTCTTGTGATAATAACACCATTACATGTGAGCAAACAAGCACAACCCAATAGAATAAATAGATAAAAGTGGATTTGATTGTACCTTTGAAACTTGAGATGACTGAGTGAAACCCTGTAGCTGCTCCTGCTTGTTGCGATCCACCACTGTGCAGTTTTGATTCCTGTCTCACTTCTCCCGTTTGTTGGGATCCGCCACTGTTTAGCTGAGATTCCTGTCTGACCTCACTGCTGCCTCCTCTTCCTAGACCCACTCCTCTACGACTACCACTTCCCTCCTCGTCGCCGCCACCTCCTTTCTGGGGCCTCTGAGTGTGAACACGAGCATGAACCACCACCTGCTGCAAACTGCGGAATAACTTTCCACAGTCTGGGCATTCCCATGGTCCTCCTCCTCCTCCAGACTCCTCTCTTGGATCCAGGCCTCCAAGGTAGGCTCTGACATGGTCAGCCTCAGTTATCACAGAGCTCCGACCTGGGCCTCGCTGGCCTTGCTGCTGGCCTCGCTGGTGGGGTCTCTGCTGCTGCTGCTGCTGCTGAGCAACTGCCAGGCTGCGAGCCACCAGTTGCCACCAAGTTGCCTGGTCCCCTCCTTCAGATACTGATGCTGCAGTGTCACCTGTGCTTCTTGCTGCTCCTCCTCCTCTTCCTGGGTCCCCTCCTCCTGGGCCTCCAATCCCACCACCACCATTTCCCATCTCTGCCACCTGAGCCACTGCTTGAAGCCTCTCCATGCAGCTGGCCCCACTGCCATCACTGGGCAGCCCCAGATATCCCAGGATGGCTGATTTGCTTGAGCCCATTCCCATTCTGCCTCCAGTGTCCCTCTCTGACCTTCCTTGTCCACCTCTGCCACCTCCTCGCTGGGCCAGAAGGAGGCTGGAGTAGAGGGCATTCAGGGACTGATTACTTGCAGAGCCTTTGGCCTGCTGCTCAGCACTTCCTGGTCCCCCAAGGGTTCCTAGTCCAGCCTTCAGTCCAAGCTTGTTGAGATGTACTTTCATGTGGTTTTTGAGGAACCAAGGCTCCTTGAAACCACGGCCGCATACCTGGCACTTATGGTCCAAGGAGTCCTTGTGCTTTCGCATGTGTCCCTTGAGGAACCAAGACTGGGTAAACCGTTGCCCACAAGTATCACAGCGAAATGCTGGCAGTGAAGGGGATGCAGCCACTGTAGCAGCTGATGTCATCTGTGGGGTGCTTGGGGTTGGGGCTGGCGTATGGGTTGGTGTGGGTACAGGAGTATCAGGGGTTGCAATAATTGGCCTGGAATTAAAGGCTGGTGGCAGAGCATGTACCTCAGGGGAAGGATGGCACTCCTGCAAGTGAGATGCCAGGCTCTCTTCTTGGCTCGCAGAGAAAGGACAAAGAGTGCATTTATATGGGTTGTGGAGAATGCGGACATGTCGCGCCAACTCTGAAGCTGTGCGGAATTTTCCTTTGCAGGCATGGCAGCGAAATGTAGGTGCTGTGGGAGTAGATGCACCCTCCCCAGTGGTAGAAGAAAAGGGAGAGGTCACTGAAACAGGGTCCTCTGTAAGTGGAGGGGTCAATGGTGTGCTGTCATCCAGTAAAAAGTTTGGATTGTGGTCTGTCTGTAGGCCTTCATCGAGACCTTTGACTTCACCATCAACATCCTCTTCTTCTGTGAGATGCTGGATGAGGGTCCCTGGCAGTAAACGCTGGTTTGTGTGACTTCGGTGATTCTGGATTAAGTCTTTGTGGTTCTGTTGTACCTTGAGGTGCTGCTTTAGGGGTGCTGACGGGAGTCCAGTCCGGTAGAGGGCTGAAGCTCGGCGGTCTCGGTCCAGACTATGAGCTCGGGCATGAAGAGACAAAATACTTTGGAATCGGAATCTCTTCCCACATACATGACAGGGAAACCTGAGCGCAGGCCCTGATGAGGCCCCTCCCACTCCAGGTATCGCCCTGGTAACAGTATCCTTCTGGAACAGCTGGAGGTCTAGCTCGTTGTTGCAGTTTCCACTCTGCCCTGAAGAGAGGGCCAGTTCCAGAGCTCCAAACCCAAGGAGTGGAGCTGATGGTGTAGCTGGGGGAGAGGTATCCAAACAAGGGCTGCATCCAGCTTCTTGTCCCCCTCCTCCTGGGAACAGAGCGACTGCTGGGGTCGGGGATGGAGGAACTCCATCCAGCCCTTCCTCGTCATCTTCTTCATCAACATCGTGGTGACTGTTGTTATTGTCCTCGTGGAGGGGGAAGGGAGAGAGGGGGAAATAAGGCGTGGTGTCTGGGCTCTGAGGAGAAGGTTCAGGGCTGTGAATGGGCAGGACAATGGGGCTGTCAGGTAGAGAGAGCTGGGTGTGAGGAGAGGAAGCCTGGGGGCTGTGGTCCAGGGACGGCAATGTTGGGGGAGACTGGGGCTGCTCACAAGAAAGAGATAACACACACTCTGGCGGAGAATCCATCCTCTATCAGTACAAAACAGAGAGAAAAGTAGACAGACAGATAGTGAGTGGGACTGATGACTTTAGAGGACTTACAACTTTAAAAACCTTAAGGAAAGGTTAAATTTGCATGTTGCGCATAATTATATTTAACTGCAACTTGACCTTGACCAGATCTGGAAAACAGCCAAAAAATAGACGATCAAATTGCATTAGTTTATCATTAGCCAGTCAGGTCTATATGTCTGTATATGAATGCATATTGTATGTATGTGAGTGCCTATGCAAACAGTAAAGAATTACCAGCAGTGTGTGTGATATTATGCCATTCTTTAGTGTCTTGTCTGATGGGGGACACACTTCTGTGGCAGCCTCCTCCTTTGATTTTCTGAGGACAAAAACAAACTAATGACTGCATGATGAGAAATGAGAAAATGAGAAAATCAACTTGAATATGTGTTATTTGCAAACAAAAATCTCCTGCACTTTAAAACACACACATTTTTAGCACATTATTGCAGCTGTTATCTGACGGAAGACTTGGGTAAATTAACAATATCAGTGACAATGTAGGCGTAAATGCTTTTGAAATATTGAGCGATGAACTGCAGGTAGCAGATTCTTCTCAAACAGGATTAACAGCAAATTGCACTGAAATTCTTTGAATGAATTCCATCATAAACGCTAACAGCATAGAATCAAATCCACACTAATTATAGCACTGAATGTGTTTCAATGTAAACATTAACTACAAAGTAAATTGTATTTTGATCTTCATTTACTCTTCAGTCTGCATAGGTGTATGTGTGCACTTAAGTGTGTAACAGGTGTACACCTGTTCTGTGTCCCGCATGTGCTCACGATGCACTCCAGCATACTGTTAGCACATATGGGATGATTAGTCTGAATGTGCATCAGCATGTATCTGTGTGGGTGTCCGTGTGTATTTAGGATTTAAGGGCACCACCACAGGACATGGACTGTCCCAAACAGGATGGGCGCGCAATGTTTTGACTTCCCCACACGCCCTTCCTGTACACTCATACAGTAGCAGCTTTTTGCTTAAATCAGGACTACACACACACACACACACACATTCAAGTACAGTATGCATGCACTTATGCACATCAGTCTTTCTTAATCTACTGCCTGGGTGTGGTGCTTTGACCCATATACTGCTTAGTCATTACTTGTTTAAGTAATATACAAATGTAAGCTTATTCTACTGTTGTGTTTACTGTACTGCAACCGTCACCCTAGATAACAGAGTCAGCTAAAATGTAAAGCGTGATATACAGCATATTCAACACACAAGCATTTTGGCAAGCAGGCTCACACATCCAAATATTTTGAGTGCACAGCAGTTTGCATCTGTTCGACTGGATTTATGCACATAGGCTGTTTTTTGTCCATCATTTGGTGGAGTTGAGAAGCAGCAGAGGCGTCCACAACAAAACAAAAGGTCATCAATCATTGTGGCAAAACAATGGAACATCTGTGTTCGCAGGTGTGTCGCCCGTATTTGTGTTCATGCAGCGGTATGGTCACATATGTGTTTATATGATCTGTTGGATTTGCGTACATGCATGTGTGTATGTGTATGTGTGTGTGTGTGTGTGTGTTTGTGTGTGTGTGTGTGTCACTGAGCCTGGATGACAAAGAGATTCTCATGTAGCCAGTTGACATTTTAGCTCAGCTATGACTCACAGGGATATCACACCATATCAATCACATAAACACACACACTCACACACAACCACAGACACACACACGCTCACACTGAGTCCTTTCTTAATCCACCATTATTGTTCTTTCTCTCCCTGTCTTCCTTTCCCTTCTGTCTTTCTCTCCTTGATTCATACTCCTCCCATCCCCCTCTCATTCTCTCGCTCCCTCCCTCCGTCTATTATTCACTAATTTTCTTTCATTCTCTCCCTCTCTCTTTCTTTCTCTCCTGCAGTGTTGCCAGTTGGCAGAGTGCCAGGGAATGCTGATATCAGCTGGTAGATTGGGCCCTGCCAACATGGCGAAGAGCAAAAATGAGAAAGGCGGCAGACACAGAGAAAGAAAGAGAGAGACAGAGAGAAACATACAGTGCAGTTACAAACTGGGCAGCATAAAAAAAAAAACATTGTCAGAAGCCATGTGAATGAAAATGATTTAATGTGATTGCCAACATGGTGTTGAGGGGGAACGAGGGAGAAAAATAGAAAGGGTAAAGAGACAGACATGCTGGAACAGAGAATAGGAGAGAAATCAGAGTGGTGGAGTGGCAGGCTGGGGCTTAACATGAAGAGAGAACAACAGATTTAAAAATCATTTGAAAAGTCAACACAGAGAAATATACAACCAAACACACAGAGAGGGACACAGACAGGGGAAAAAAGGAGACTGGCTATCTAAATGTATCTGCAGCAGTGTTAAGTCTGATGGCATTATCATATGAATATCACCATCACAATGCATTGTTCCACCGTGACGATGGCTGTCGCCAACCACCAGCCCTGTCATACCAATAAAGAAAATTTGGATAGACTGAAAGAAGGAGATAAGGTGCAGCAAAGGATGCAGAGAAAAAGGGGGGTTGGGGTGAGTGAGGGACAGAAATCAGATTGGAATCAGGTGGAGCAGAAGCACATAAAACCCAGGTGTAAATGAACCAAGAAAAGCATTGAAGAAGCAGTCAAAAAAAGCCACATCCGGACCTGGTTGGAGACACATTTGTCCACAAACAACCACCAACAAATGCAATTCATTCCCAATCTACAAATTGCACTCAGAAATTGCACACAGATTGATAGTGCAGGTACTCAACCAGGTGTTAACTACCACATTTTAAAGGACGTGAATAGAGAAGTGCGGCAGTTTTGCGAGAGACGGAGAATCAGATTTTGAAAGTGCATCATGGAAATGCATTTTTAATGTGATCCACTTAAATCAGGCTGTCAATCTTGACGTGAAATGCATGTCGAATCGGACACATAAAGTGTGACATGAAAAGAAACATGTATCGCCTGTATTTCTCTGCACTTTCCCTGATTTTTTTTTTTCCCTTTGACCCTAAAATTTGCTGTGTACGTGCAGCAGCGTAACAACATTGCAATTCACGCAGTAATGACAGCTTAAAAGCATGTTGTTGTTGTGTTAAGCTTTGCCATGATGTTGTCATTACAGTAATTGCAGTGTAACTTTGTGGGCACTGAGATACCTGATTTCAAGCACTGAATTATCTCAACTGGAAATTAGTTTTCATGACAGGGGTCAATATGCCAGCTCTCTTTTTTTGGCCCTGAAAAAGAGAAAAAAAAAAAAGTAGTAGTGATAACCCCTCCTGCACTTGTGTCACAAGGTGTGTGTGCACAGAGGAAGGTGGGGGGTTGCTGAGTCATACATTACACCCCTGATAAATAGTTGCCAAGGGAGTAGGAGCACAATATGTTCAGACAAGTTTATTTTTGGGGGGTTTTGAAGTCATTGTGTAAATATCCACTGAGTGGTACAGCTTTATTGTGAAGGCAGTCAGTACAAGTTTGTACATGCCGGCACACTACACATCATAATTGTAAATGTGAGGGTGTGAACACCTTCCACTCAGTGTTTTTACCAGTGTGTACTGTATGTGTGGGCAGGAAGCATTATATCTGCTCAGCTTTGTATTAATGATATGAGTATAAATGTGTATTATGGGCTGCATATTAAGTGGCTTTGTGTGTATCCATTGCCTGAAGCACTGGATTCAAACCTTTCTGCCATTTTAGCCTCCAACTTTTTTGCCTTTACGGCCAAGCGAAGTCTACTCGCAACCCATCATTACAGTTTGCATAATGAGCTCTCAGCAGTGTGATATCTTTAGATTGTTTCATTTTAATGATGATTATAGACCTGAGGAAATTAAGAAAAAAAAAACTTTGAGAAAATATAGAAAATAAATTGTCCTAATCACATTGTGACCACTCCAAATTATCTCATGACTCTTTGGGGAAGGGGGGTTGGGGGAGCTGAACTCAAGGTCAAGAGTGAAAAGAGTATACAATAACTACTGTTGTTTTTGTCTGTGCCTGTATGTGTGTTTGTGGCGTTTGTCTTCCTCCATGCACCTAAAAATAGGCATCTCCAAGGTCTCAGGCCTGAGCCATAGGCTGGAGTGTGTATCTGGAGGCTGTGTATGTCTTTGTTTGTGTGCTTCTGTGTATCTTCCTTCCTGCTGTATTACTTGAACTCTCATGTGATGAAGTGTGTGAGGTGAGGTGTCCTTTGGGGATAAGTGGGTGTATGAAGGACTGACCACAAAAAAATGTGTATGAAAGGGAGGATGAGCAGCTAAGGGAGGAAGAGAGAGGGGAGTCCGCTCTCTGTGCGGTACAGTATAATTTGGGCCTGTGGTTTTTATCGCTTGGTCACGTGGCAACTTCCCCACAGACGGTATTCATTTCCTTTACTTCACCTTTCCCTGAACCCCCCCTGCTTCACTTCAACTTTGTCTGGCTTGCACTCCCTCTCCCCCCACCTCATCTCCAGCTCCAGCAGTGATAAGGGGAAAAGCCTCCCACTGTGTGCCCAACGCTTACTGTAAAGATGTGTGGTGGATTCCTTGTACAGGAAATGGTAACTTTTTGAATCATTTTGGTCTGAACATGAAAGTAATATTGCTATGATAGGGCTCAAGGCCTTGAAAACACAACCACAGGCATTCACGGTGCCGGTGGGAAAAAGTGTCAGTAAAATGGCAAAAGACTGATGTGTTGCTGACCTTTTTTGACAGACATTTTGTGAGCCACATGAAGAAAAAGTTGTGCGAAGATGATAAATTCAGCCCTTGACTCTAAATCTGTCCTCGGCTCTTTTATCTTTTACAAGATCCAGGACGGCCATCAGCAAAATTTAGTAAAAGTAAAAGCAATACACTTCCTGCTGCTGTCATGTATTTTATCTGCCACTTTTACTTTCCATTTCATCCCATCGAACCTAACCACTTCATTCCTCCCTCTCTACTCTCCATCTCCTCTCAAGCTGTTGCTCCTGCTCTTTCTGAATGAATTCCTCCTCCAGCGGAGAACATGAGCCGACACTTCCCCGCAGTTGCGGAGCGCTGAACTGGGAGCGACGCGGCGGTGCCAGATCTGAGCAAGTGAATCTGAACGTTGGAAACATCACAGCATCTCGGCAGAGAGACGAGGCTCTCGCTCCAAGTCATAGGGGCCGTACTGTGTCTAAACCAATGAGTGGAGGCGCTGACTGATTCGTCTGATTCAGGATTACAAGACTGAAAGCCTTAAAAAAGAAGAATTGCTTTGGAGCATGCAAATGTCGGCAGCAAATCACTGGATATGTTCTTCCTAAAAGGCTTATCTGTGCATGTGGAAGATCACCTGCAGGGGCTGAGAGGAAAGAAGCAAAGGAAAGGAGCAATCATGCATCCCACAGGTGACACAAACACCTACCTGATGATTTTTTTTTAACTAATCACAGATCAAAGTTTGGACTAAAACTGTCAATCAAATGAATATTATGATCCAAATTGGACAAAAAAAAAAAACCTTCCTCAGCAAGAATCCCTCCTCTGAAGTGTCCTTGGGCAAAGCGCCCTCTACCCACAAGCCCCAGGGACGCTGACCTTACACTGTGACCTCCTTGTGGAATATGTGTATCAGATATATCAGACATGTGAGAACCTACAAGAGCCTTACTATAGAAAAAATAGTAACTGTTAACACAGGTTGATTCTTTATTCCCCCCATGGGAAATATGCAGAGCTTGTGCTCTCTTTCTTAGTAACATGCTGCTCCTTTCACACTTAAATATAACTATTATCATATACATATATATATATACGGAGTGTCAATACATTCAGGGAAATGCACCCTGCACAGAGGTTGGAAGTTAACTTTGTTTTCTCTGTCAGGGGGGATTTGAGCCTAAAGGTGAGGATGTGCTGGAAAAAGAACCTGTTTGTATCATGTGTTGTTTGACCGTGCTGGAGGGCAAAAGTGTTTATAGCTGGTCTGAACGGTGGGGTCATAGAGAGGGGGGAGACGCGATAATCTATTAAATATGAGCACAATGGTGCACAATTTCAGACAGACTTCCCTAGAAGGCATTCATAGTGTTCAGTTCAGTTCAGCACTCAGTTGTGAGGACCAGAAATAGTTGTGCAAAGACTAAAAAGAAGAGAACTTGAGATCAGCTCAAAAAAGCCTTGTGAACGTCACATTGTGCATTTTGTAAAAGTTGCAGAAACTGTTGGTTGCAGCCCCTTTTCCAACGTCGGACAGGTGTAGGAGGAAGGAGGTTTCAGAGGCAGTTTGGTCACCACACAGATACTTACTGACCTTTTAATACATTCAGCCTCTCTAACTAACCTTTAGGCCTCCTCTGCTCACCAGCTCCTGGTGACTGGGACTATCTTTTGCTTGGCCCACTGTTTGAAATCCCAGGCCCTCCTACTATGTGCTCTGACCTGCTTCGCTTCACAAACTTATGGTTTGACATATCCAAACACGCACAGAAGAGAAAGCGAACCATCTACCTGTCCATCTGAACTGTAAAAACTGGCTTAAAACCGGTCGGAAGAAAACTGAATACAAATGGCACAAGTGGCGTACTATTTAAGTAAGACCCTAATGCTCTAAATACACACTAATCCCGAGCAGCCAGCAGAACTCTCAACAGTCTCAAAATGTCACAATGCAGTAGATTCTCCCTAACTGAGGGCAAGCAGGTGCCTCTCCCACAGCGCACTAATGACCCAATTATATCAATCAGAAGCCTTGATTGGTGCTACACTCCTCTCCTTTTTACTCTCTCTCCCTCCGACTCTCTGTGTCTTTCTCCCTCACATACAATCTCTTCCCCCAAGAGCCACCTGGATGGGGTGTGTGTGCCCCCTCAAGTACAGTACAGTATGTACAAAGATTGGGAGGAGGCGGTGTTGATGGTGGTGGAGGAGGAGGAGGATACTACTTGAACACAACAAGCAGGGAAAAGGTCTGAATCAAGCAAAAACCATTAGACACTTTTTAAAACATGGGGCCAGTGTTTCATATTCGTTCGTGCACCGGATGAGTGTTTGCAATAAGAAATCATCAACTCGCATCAAAACGTAGACAACCTGCAGGGGTGAAGGGGGGTGGTTTTCTTTAGTAGTAGATAAAATATTAAGTGGAGAGGCTCATTTTATTAGTTTTTTGCAAAGACAAGTCGCTTCTGTGAACATAAATGAGCAGAGTAAGTCACTAGTGCGCAATGATCACAAGAAAAACACAATTCTCGACAAAACTGTGCACAGTTTTTAGAAATCTTTCACAAACCGTATCTGCTTTCAACTTACACGGGCGTTTTTCTTTTTTAAAAAAAAGGTAACGCACAGTTTAGGTCTTTCAAAATTCAGAGATCTAAAATGATAAATAGAAAAAAAAAAAATAAAAAATGAAGTGAAGTGAAGAGAGTTCAAGGACCCTCCAAGACAGCCCTGATTATAGGACAAGCCAGCAATGTCAACCTACTTCCACCATGCACACGCTCGGAAAAGTGTGACATTCTGGGTGGATGTTAAAAATAGGGCATTTCAGGATCCCTAAACATGTTCCACTGGATATAGAAAAGGCGACGGGAGTGTCTCTGGTCAACCCAGATGACACGTCTGCGCCTTATCTCAAGAGGAATTTCCTCCTCGCCCCTGTGATGTGCGTCAATAACGTGCAACCATTTTCAGTCGCTCTTTCCCCTCTTCTCTCTCGCGGCCATCTCAATTAGAGGCACATTAATGAAATAAATAACCATCAACAAACAATGCACTGATAAACACCCCCGCTGAAACGAGATGAACCCTGCCAGGTCTGCGCGCACAACCTCGCGTCTCCCCCCAAAAATAATTTAAAAAAAATGCGATTAAAAATCATAAACAGTGGGATATAGTTTGGAGAAGTCGGGGGGTGGTGGGGGGGGGGAGAGAGAGAGGGAGGCGTGTGTGTGTGTGTGTGCGTGTGTGTGTGTCATGTCAGCCTATCTATCGCTCTCTCCCCTGCTCCATTTTGTTCTTAAATTTTCTATACAAAAGATTAAGGGAGGGGAAAAGACGAGTGAGCGAGCAGGGAAGAGGACGGGAGGAGAAAAAGTGCCATCATGGATTTCATCTTGAATCCTCTGCCAATCTCCCAAAACCGACATCACCCCCCCCCCCCCCCCCCCCCCTAAAAAAAAAGCGACATCGTGTCCAAAAACGCACATTTCTTTTTTTATTCCGGGGCTGCAAAACCGGTAACTTATCTTTACAGAATAGGATTTGGCAACACGCGTTTTGCACACACACACACACACACACACACACACGGCGACAACAACGTTGCATGCCAGACTTGCTATGCTACTTTCTGAGCTTGTAGACACTGGAGGTGATGTTAGGACAACTAAACGGGTTGTAGTAAACATTGTAGTAAAAGGTGGGGAAAGTAAAACGGTCATAAAACACTATCACAGCCCGTGGATGCGTTTTTGCGCACATCCCACATGAAAGTGACGGTGCTTATCTCGAAAACAATGCACGACACAATGCCTAATGTGCGTCCAACAAAAGAATTAGTCAAGCTAATCGCATCTACCTACAAATTACGCTGTGTAAATCAACTTGCCAGCGTTCAAAAATCCACTTTTACGCCTAGGACAATATGTCGGCGGCTTATCGAAATGCTCCGTTACGCACCACGAACTTGTGCCTCTTGTCTTTTTTTTTTTTTTTTTTTTTTTTTTTTAGGTAAAAAGCTACTTTTTATGGTCAAACGTCGTTTTTCGGAGAGGTTAAAAGGGGATAAGGAAGAAGAGGTGAAAACGCTGCCTTATTTCAAAACTGCTCTCCTGGCGTGGATGCTAGCGAACACAACTTGGTTAAAGTTACGGCGAATAAAAAAAAAAAAAAAAAAAAGGGGGAAAGAAAAAGAAAATACATCTTTAACCTCTCCGGGGGACTTTTCTTGCACTTGCAACCGTTTTAAAGTCGCATTTCGTTTCGAGTTGACTTCCCCCGTCGACTTCTTTTAAGCGTTACACCGGAATTATTTTGGGGAAAACAGCATTTCTCCGCTTTTTTTTTTTTTTTTTTTTTTTTTTTTGTCATGTCACGGCCGTACGACGGTTACATGCATGTCGGCCAGACGCGCGCACACGCCGGCAAACATACATGACACACACGTAAAGTGCGCGGTTAACATACATACATACATACATACATACGTACGTACATACATGCTTCATGCCAGTCACTCACATACAAGCACACACACACACACACACACACGCTTACGCACTCACACACACTCACACACATAAATTCAAACTGCAAAATAAAACACAACAACTATATTTGGCCATTATCCCGTGTGTTGCTCGTTGGGAAAAAAAAAAAGAAAAAAAAAAAAAAAAAGGCAACAACAGTCGCGAATAAATTCAACAATTTTTTTTTTTGTGGAAATGTTTCATCAGCGCTGTTTCGCACCACCACGTATAAAAGTGTAGGCTACATGTAAACACAGCGGTGGGTAAAATGTAACTAGATAAATGAAGATATAGGATATATGTTGAAAGTAAAGACTCAGTGTACTTACGGGAGAGGCGGCGAGGAGATTAATGACACGACACGTCATGATTACGTTTCACTTGAATTAAATACATTACGAGTTGGGAAAAAAAATGGAAATCAGGGTTGTATACAAGCATACGCCGTTTCCCCCTCCCTCCTCCCTCCCTCCGTTTGGTCACCCTCTTCTCTCCCTCTCTCTCTCTCTCTCACACACACACACACACACACACACACTCTCTCTCTCTCTCCTCCTCCTTCTCCTCCTCCATCTCCCTTTCTTTCCCTTTCTCCCTTTCTCTCCTTTCTTCTTCCATTTTTTTTTTCCTCCCATTTATTGTACAGGAGTGAGTGAATAGAGGAGAAGCAGAGGAGAAGTGGGAGGGAGAGTGATGTAGGTTGGAAATGTTAATTATAATCTCAGCACGGGCACCATTTTACAACGCTGTCATCTCTTCACATTTGTATCCTAAATATGGCATCTGGGGTGGCGGGTAGCTGACAGTTTAGAGAGACATTTTTTGGAGGGGGGGGGGGGAAGAAGAAGAAGAAGAAGAAAAAAAAAAGTTTCACACCAATTGAAGTGTGTTAAAAGTGATGACAGGGGCGAGAGGTAGCCTAGATGTTGTGGTGAGACACCCCGGAAGCACATGGCCACATTGAGGATGGGAATATACAAAGTGCACATTTTTGGATGTGGGGTTCCCAATATAAGGCTGAGGGACCAGTAGGAGTCCCTCTGGAGGTTTCCAGGGGGCCCCCAGCTAAAATAGCAACAGTGGGAAAGGCTCACTGAAAGTACAGAAGTGGTTGAGGAAATTAATGGGAAGCATTTATAGTAAATTTAAGAAATAAAAGTAAAATCACTCGTGTTGAATGATTTGTTTTTAATTCTGTGACTTGTTGCACATTGTGCTGATTTTATAATACACACTTGCATTGGTTTAGTAGTAGCAGGTGCACATATCCTCCAACTCGCGTACCTCCAATGACAATTAAAAAAAAAAAAAAAAAAGGGATGTAAAATCATCCAGCTTAACCCTGCATGAATGTGAGGCTGTTTGCGGTGCTTCCTGATCCAGACGCTGACACAAATCTCCGAGTGCCCATCCAGCAGACACGGAGCAACATTACTCTGTCTTTGCAATAATGTTTCTCACAACCTGATGAATTTAAAGCCAGTATTCAGCTTTTTTTTTTTTTTTTAGCTCTTTATCACACCGACTTCTTACAGCCTCTTCAGCAGCTAATCACTGTGTCTCTCTGCTGTTTGGTGCTGGGCAGGTTTCATGCAGCTGGTGAGAGGAGTGAGACTGAATGTCACAGAAAATTTACCTGACAGAGAGCTCCTCCAGACAAATGTTAAGACATGAAAGTATTCTGCTGTGAATAATTATCTGCGTCTAAAATGGTTCTTCGAAAAAAAAAAAAGTAACAAGTTGGAGACTCGTCGACGAACTCGTCAACTTTTTCTCCCTCACTGAAAAATCCGGAGTCTATGAATATGCAAACATTTCAAAAGTTTAACTGCTGCTTAACTGAAAAAGTCTAATCTTAGTGTATGTTCGCTGAAAGTTTCAAGTTTCTACATCACACTTATCAAAGTTGCATATTGGATTCCCATTAGCTTCCGAACTTTGATCTCAGGAAGTCCTGTTTGTGCGTAAACGTTTTAGGACATTTTCACAACTGAAAGTTCGAACAAAGGTTCGTGTTTTTGTTACATTGTATACATTTGATTGTATTAGTTTTCATTTCACATTGAAATTTTGTGAGCGTATGAAATGACTTTGCATGACTTATATACGTGTGCGGTTTCTACCTATACTTGACATTGATTGGTTTATAGACAGACATCAGTGTGTTGTTAATTTGGCAGAATTCTCAACATTTCTATTTAATTTTATTTATGTTTATTTCTTTTTTCAGGTTGAGTTCACTGTCAACCAAATCGCAATTAAACATTTCATCTCCTGCTCATTTTTTTCCTTCTTTTATTGTTTAATGGGTGACGAGCCTGCCTCAACTTCCTGTAACTGGTCCAAAAGTCAGAAACCCAAAAACTCAATCATGGTTGTGTTCATTTTCACACTGCACCAACAACAAACCAAACCATGGTTCCCCTTGATCCGGACCGAGACCACCTCTTTAGGTCTGATCAAATTTTGGTCCCCTGGTATGGACCATGGTCCGAGGCGCCTTTCACCCCTGCTTATGTCATTCGGACAAAACTGAAAAGGTCAGAAGGTCGCATCAAACAATATAAGTATCAAAGCACCCTGAACTGAGGTGGGAACAGCGAAACCTTCCCTGTCCAACAGTTTAAAATTAAACTTGACATGTACTGTACGCCATCTTTTTTGCACAGCGAAGGTCAAACACCCAAGTCAAGTAACAATAAGTGAAACACATCTTTTGACTGGAGCTGGTGGGACTTTAAAAGCAAAAAACAATGAGTTAAAAGCCGGTGAACCCATTTCATGTTAGTTTTAGTCACTGGATTCAGTGTTAATATAAAACGTCCTGATTAATGCAGCTTTAAACTTTACTGCGGCTTTTCTGCTCCAACAGTCAGGCACTCGAATTTCAGCCCATCTGGTGGTGCGAAAATGTTCAACTGTTGGACTTCATGCTCTCAGCCATGATGTGGCAAAATTGGCATTGGGAGGGGAAGGGTGCTGCACACTAACGGAGGACTGGGCCTTGAGTCTACTCTAGGCCGATTGAAGAGGGTGAACGTCTATTTCCTTTGTCGGTTTCAGGATCCACAGGCTTGTTGCCTACAGACAACTCTGAGCCTCATCCAGTAACATGTATCTGATTCAGTGTGAATCTGGTTGAATGCATACCCACCATCTCGACCTGACTGATCTTGATTCGGGGCACGCGTCGCCATATTAACTTGTTATATCCTTTTATTGCTGGTCTGGAAAAAAAGTTATTTCAACAAGTCGGCTCCTGATTAGGCCTTTGCAATCGGCCGCATCTGCTCCATCATGAGCAGTTTAAAGTGCTGAGTTCAACACAGACTTTGTTTTTTCCTACAAATCGTTCTTGCATTTCATTTGCCATGTAAGAGGCTTGCGTGAGCGAGCGCACACCACAAGGGCAAATGACAACAACGAAAAGCTGAGAGTCAAATCTACAATACGTGGGCCAGGATGCGAGTGGAGTGGAGAAGCCCACGCGCCTCTTCCACCACCTCTCAGCCTTGATCAAAGAGAGTTACAAAGGGAGATATGGAACGTAGCACAACAACAAAAATCCACTTGAATAGTTTGTTAGGTAAGGAATGCAAAAATGTTCACCTTTACTTGTAACCTAATTCTCTCACTTTGAAATGCTTTGATTTTATTCTCTTCGATAATAAAGCTTCCCTCCAAACAGTATTTAGTAACCTCGGGCTCCGTGCATTTGCTTTTGTCCCGACATATAGAAAGAAATATCAGTTCACTGCAAGTCTGAAGATTATTCACCAAAAGGCCTTGGTTTTAACATTTAAATGTGATGTGCTCACACACTGTGTGAAGGTAAATGTTGGCTGGGAAATTCAAATGTCTTTGCTGACGCAGAACATATCTCCTGGATCAGCCATTGTAAGCCTGCTATTGTGTATCTGAGAGTGACTGACTAAGTCTGTGGCATATGTGCAGTGCATGCTTGTCTCGGTGTGTGTACATAGTAAATCAATGTGTGCATATGAGTGTGTGTGTTTGCACATTTTGCATGTCAGCACCTTGTATATGTGTATGCAAGTGCATATATAAATGCATTCTCTGTCTGATGATGTGTCCCAGCAACTATACTCTGTGTGTGAGTGTGTGTGTGTGTGTGTCTACCCCTTTTCTGTCTGTTTGTGTTTGTGTGTATGCTCACGGTACATATGTGTACGTGTTTGCGGCTGCCACAGTGGCATCATCACCCGCCCCGACGCTTTGATTGTTTTCTCCGCCGCAGCAGAAATGCACCAATTAATATGCAGAGAGTGAGTGAGACAGAGACACACACACACACACACACAACACAGAAAACAAAAAAAAAAAACCCAAAAAAACAGCCGTGAGGGAGGGAGACAAGGAGGGAGGTGTGATGGAGAGAGAAGTGGGGGGGGGGGGAGAGATGGCACAGAGAGGGGGAAAGAATAGGGGAGATGAAATGAAAGATGAGGGGAAAGTGTGTCTGTGAGAGAGAGAGAAAGAGGGAGAGAGATGGAGTGAGATAAGGGGCGAAGGGAGGGCGTAGATGGAGGGGATGAAATCTGATAGATGTTTGAGTAAAAAACAAGAGGAGGAGAGAAAGAAAAGAGTGAGGGATGAGGCTGAGGTGAGGAGGAGGAGGGGGGATCAATATGTACATATTCAGTGAGATATGGTGGGAAATCAATTGAGAGGAGGGGAGGAGGAATTGATTCGGGAGGAGGAGGAGGGAGAGGTGGAGAAGTGGGGGTCACAGGGAAGGAGGGAGGGAGGAAGGAGACGACGGAGGAGGAGGAGTGCAGAGGTGGAGTGATATGTGGCTACGGCTGCTGTCCTTTTTGTCGCAGTGTCAGGGTATTGATACTGTAATACACTCCCACCCCCCGACACACACACACACACACACCATCACCCCCCACCACCCCTCACACCCCCCATCACAATGCTGCCGTGACAACGGCTGTCGCGGCGACGCCTACTGGCACAATGCAGCCACAATACTGAGGGCACTGAAGCATCACACACACACACACACACACACACTCAGAGAGACGGAGAGAGCAGAGCAGGCCAGAGAGAAAGAAAAAAGAAGGAGAGAATGAAAGAAAAAAAGGGGGAGGAGAAATATAAGGAGGGAGAGGTGGAGATTAAGAGGGAGGGAAGAAGATGGATGGATAGAAAGGGATGGAGAGGAAAGGGAGGGGAAGGATGGGGGACATGGATTGATGGAGAGACAGGAGCGAGGGAGGAAGGGAAGGAAGGAAGGAAGGAAGGAGGGAGGGAGGGAGGTGGAGGAGAGATAGGGTGGGATAATATTACATGTGTAAAACGCTGGAGGGTGTGTGCCCATAGAAACATGTTTAATGGCTTTTATGATTGCAGGAAAGGTTGTGTGAGGTGCGTTTTTTTTTTTTCTTTTATATGACAGAGTGATGTATGCACTGCATGTGTGCAAACAACAAGGTGTTTATATGAACCCTGTTGGGTAACAAATACTGTATAAGATGATCCATACGTAGTTATATTTACACTGGAAATATAGTGTGTGATGTATACACATGTAAGCATGAAAACACCTGCACAGGGTTTAAGAGATTGTTCTGTATTTTAGGATATATTGTCAATCATGAGTTATGTGTCAAGATTTTATATCTATTTATGTAGTTTTTTCTTCTATTTTACTATAATAATATAACATAGTGTGGATTGTAGTGTATGATCTGCAACTGAAAAAGCCTTTTCTGTTTAAATAAAGTTGAAAAAAGCTTAATGATAAATTGGATATTGAGCTGTTACAATAAAATACACACAAATCATGCTATAAACATGACAATCGGTGTTCATGGGTTTGTTTAAGAGGTCATTTTGGTAGCAGGTTATTCCTAAGCGGTTTAAATCTTTGGTGTCAAACTTGTATTCAAAGCAGAAAAAATGAAAATAAAATAAAAATACACACACTGGCTGCTCTGACCTCCCTTTGCTAAAATGTCTGCGCCGGCATATTACTGTATCTCCCCCCAACATGCACTCTCATTTACAAAAGAAACGCTTGGCTGGCTGCCTATAAGTCAGTTTATCCGCGTGAGATGACCAACGTCCCTCTTTTTCTCTCTCTTTTTTTTTCTCCCCCCCTCACACTATCTCATACAGTGTGTGTGTGCGTATGATCTATAGTTCCCTGCCTCCCTCCCTCCCTCCCTCCCTCGCCCCCTCCCCTCCCTCCCTCACCCTAACCCTTCTTAATATGATGTAAAAAGCTAATCGCATGCAAATGTCTGTTGTCCCGGTAACCGGGCCTGAAAAATCCCTTTGATGTTTCCCCCGACTCATTCTCTTCACGTTCTCTTTGTTCGCCACAGTCTCGCTGCTTTGTCAACATCCCCCCTTTTACCCCGCTCGCTCTCTCTCCTTCATCCATTCTGCAGCTCTCTCGGCCCTCTCTTAGTTCCCTCCATTAGAAAAAAAAAAAAAGTTCTAACTCTACTTTGTGTCTCCCTCTTTCTATAAGCCCCCCTCTCTATTCTTCTTCTCTTTTTTTTCCATGCCTCCTCTCCCCCTCGTGCTCCTGCTCTCCCCTTGACTGTGCCTCTCTGTCTGTCTGCCCCTTCGCCCTCGCTCATTTCCCATCATTCCCACCTACTGTCTCCTGTCCTTCTCCTCTGTCGCTGCCTCGCTCTCTCCCTCAGTTCTGCCCCTTCCTGTTGCCCCCCCCCTCCTCCTCCTCCTCCTCCTCTTTGCCCACCCTTTATCTCTCATTCCTCTCTCCATGTCCCTCACATGCACAGATGGACACACACACTCATGCTCTCAAACTGCCCTCCCCTTTTTTAGAGAATTTGATCCCTGGAACTATTTGATATGGCGCTGCACTGTAGTTATCTAATCACTCTGGTTTTTGTGAGGCCTGGTGGAGGCAGCAGCACAGCTGGCTTTCAGAGAAGAGACCCCACTCATTACAGCAAGTTTGAGGTTACGAGGTTACAGGCCTCGTTTTTGAGGTTAGACCTGCTACATGCTTCAAGCGCAACCTTTACCCTCCCCTTCTTAAATCTCTTCCGAGAGGTTTGGAGCTTCCATCCAGTTTTAATTCAACACAGAACAGTACAAAAAAAAAAAAAAAATCAGTCAAAGTACAATTATCAAGTAAGCATAACATGCATTTCCAACATTCCTTCAAAAATTGTAAACATCAGGCGGAGTGTGTCATAGAAAAAGAGCAAGAGAAAAGTTTCTATACATTAATACTGCCTTGCTTTGGCATACACAAGTGAGGAATTCTGCATATGACAATCTATAATGCAGTAAGAATGAAAGATGGTGTTCATTACATCGCTTCCAATATAACGCAATGTACCAAACAGCTAAAGGCTATGAAGTATACGGGGGTTTTCTCCAAGCCAACAAATTACATATTGATTCAGAAACAGCTCAATAGCCATTTGCAATTTCTGAATTTGGATGCAGATATGAAACGTGCTAAATCTGATAACAGCGACAAACGGCTACTGCTGTCTGCAGACACAGGCATGACCTCCCGCTGCTGCCGGCTCTCGCTACCTGATGGTTTCATATTGTACCTTAAGCATGATATTGTTTGATAAACACACTATACAGTCAAACCAGTGGGTGGATGTTGATTGGTTTTACCGACTCAATCCTTGCCGTCATGAAATATGAACTACATCACTGTATGAAACATGGAAACTGTTTCGTAGCTGCATCGTTACATAAAATGACAAGTTCGAGATAGCGTGTGCATTATTTTATATGCAGTGCTGTCATGTATGGGGGGATTTTTAGTTTTGAGGATGTGAATAAAACTGTGTGCATGTATTTCTATTAATGGACCCATTAGTAAGTCTGGCAGAGTGGTGGAGCATAAGTTGCTGTTCTACAGAAGTGGAAGTTATTTTTATCTTTTGTTCCATTAGTTTTGAGACACGATATCCGAAAGGAATGCTTCCATGTTTTGGGAAATGTGCTTACTCACTTTCTTGTCGAGAGTTAGATAAGGAGGTTGATACCGCTCTGGCGTCTCTCTGGACAATATGAAGCTACAGCTAAGAGGTGGTTAGCTTAGCGCAACAGGTGGGAGCAGGGGAAACGGCAAGCTAACGCGCCAACGAACACATCTCTCCTTCATTTAAATGTGTAGTGTAAAAATGACACAGTGTGGTTTTAGCTTAAGACAGAATCAAGCTAACCCTTGTTTCCAGTCTTTATGCTAAGCTAAGCTAACCAGCTGGCTGTAGTTTTACTCTACAGCCAATGGCGTGACATCATCTAACTCTCGAGAAGACAGATAATAAGCATATGTCCTAAAATTTCAAAGCTGCAAAGGCAGTAACAAATTAACCTCAATGACATATTTCAGTCCTTAAAATGTGCTTTAAGATTTCTTTTTTTTAAATTGCATTTCAAAGATTAAGCTAACAGCTAACAGATTATGTGAATTAGCCAATAATCATTTGTCTGTACAGATTAAACAAACAAGCTATAGCCTAATGTGCTAACTGCTAGCTGTGTTCCTCTGCTTTCAGTCTTTGTGCTAAGCTAAACCAACTAGCTGCTGTCTCTCGCTTCATATTTACGTCTCTCTCCTCAAACTCTTGCCAAGAAAGTGCAAACTATTGCTTTCCTTTAAAGTTAAGATAAAGCAGTTCTCTGACACCACAATGGCACCATGTCAAATACAATCTTGAATAGGAATAAGAATCTGATTAAATGACCTCTGTGAGAACAGTCAGATGTAGTTCATGTCTTCAGGCTGCAAGCACAAAACCAGTAAAACCAGAATATAGCACATCAAACAGACCCACTTTCTCCGTTTTATGGAGAGCGCCTTCCAATCGGGAAAGCTTAGACTAAATGTAATGACAATACCTCTTCTTACACAAATCAACATTGCACATACACCCATTTTATACTTTGGAATATAGAGTATGGCATCTTATATTAAAAGGTATGATGTTAAATTCCTTATCAGTTCTCATCAGTACACTGAAGAACACTTTTAAGGCACCATGGTGCTGATTTAAGTTACACTTAAGAGAAGACTAAATACAATGTCGCCTTTAGATCCTTATCACTGTTAATAAAAACAATACCATTAGCTTAACAGAATGTATAGCAGTAAGATATGATACTGTTAAGATGTTTCCGCTCATCATCAAGGCAATGCTGACTGGACGTGTTGAGATGCAACCTTGCCTGTCGTTGATTTAGTCACTGTGCCAGGCTCTAAAATGGCCACAGTGAGTATGTGTGAGCATGTGAATGTGAACAGTGCTCCACTGTCTCATAACAATAAGAATGACTGCATGTGTTGAGGGACACTGTGTGTGTCTGTATTTGTGTGTGTGTGTGTGTGTTTGTGTTTGTGTGTGCATGCTCACACCACCCCTGCCTCATTTACATAGATGCAATCACACCTAGCCTATGCCACGCATTTTTACACAGGCAGGGGGAAAAAAAAATGTCTACAGTAGTCCATTCAGCGTTGTGAAAATGACAAAGTACATAATACATTCTAAATCTGCAATCCTACGGTGGATTTACGCCCTGCATATTACTTCCTGTTTATTATCAGATGCTGGAGCATGTGATGCGTACAGTCAGCCAGCCAGGCAGTCAGTGGTTCAGACCAAGTGGTTTGGCCTAGTGGGGAGCTGCGGGGCAGACAATGGCCGCACTGTGTGGCTGAAGTGCCTTTGGTGTCAATGACTCTGCCAGCAACTGAGACTGGCAGATCCAAAATGGCGGAGTGCAGAGAGCCCTGCTGGTGCTTGTCATGCTTTAAACAGGGCAGTTTTGATCCTTTTTGGATGCAGCTTTTCTTCGGGTTGGGGGGGGGGGGGGTTTCATATCAGAGCTGGGAGGTTTAAAATGGGAGAAAGCAGAGCTGAGCTGCTCCAGCTAATCTGCTGGCATTTTATTTGTTTTAAGGGGGTGAAGGGGGCAAGGGGGGGAAAAAGAGGGAAGGAGAGAAGCATGTAGGAGAAGTTCAAATAGAGTCCGAAGGTTTCTCTTTTGTATTCTTGCTCCCCGAGGTCCAGTTTGGCTCGCCCACAGGTGGAGTAGAGATGCTTAGAAAGTCCAGGGTCCAGTTTCTGGTTGTTATAGGAAGAGAAGGAGGAAGCGGAAAAAGAAAAACAAAAAATTAACAGAGTGAGTTTTATGATCTTTACATGAATCTTTTCCCTCAGTAGAGAAAAAAAAGTAAGGAAGCAGCAAGAGGTGTCAAATTTAAGTGAGCAATGCAGCGACGCTGTGACATGAGCAGCAGACGTGAAGTGAGCAACAACAGAAAGAAAAAAAAAGATGAAAGAGATGTGGACTAAACAGAGTAACTTACTCTTATTGCGATGACAGCTACACAGCTGTAGAGGGAGACTGACTCTGAGGAGGACAAAAAAACAAAAAAACAAAACAGAAACAGTCACATTTGATATTCTGCACTAAAGTGTGGGTGCATACCAAAGTGAGCGTGTGCGTGTGCACGAGCGGCAATCCTCCCTCTGTTGTTGAATATGTGCATATCGCTGTCTGTGTGTTTGCCCTATCTGTTTTGGCTGCGTGTGTCCGTCTGTCTGTCAATCTGTTCCCAGCGCAGTCTGTTTGCCAATCTGTCATATTCTGTTTGCTAGATAAGGAGATTGAGAGAATGTGTGTGTGGGTGTGTGTGTGTGGGTGTGTGTGTGTGTGTGTGTGGACAGAGCAAATTCATTTAAACTCTACCGTGGAGATGCCAGTCAGGTGCTGCTGTTTACTTACAGCTAAGAAGATGCACACGTTATGGCTTCACTTTACTAACATGTAGAAAGGCTTTTGCTGTTTGAAGGACACTTTTCACATAAATCACTTCAGTGAAAGTGTTTCAGCTCCAGCCTGATGACTCCAATCATCTCAGACAGAGGTTACATACATACAGATGACATTTTCATACAGGCCTAAACATACATTTTTAGCAGACACGTGGGAAGTCCTGGGAAAATGAGGGGCCCTCAGGAACTGAATCGGTGATGAAAAGTCTCTTTTGTGAAATCCTGTTTGCAAAGCCACAACAGCTGCTGAACATTTCGGATTAATTTTCTATTTTGCACGGATAACAAAAACGCTTGAGCAAAAATCTTCTCTTATGTATAATGTAGAATACATCAGAAAAGAGACAAAAGGGATTGTGCTGGAAAGAGGATAAAACCCAAATGGGCTTCTTACCTAAAAAGAATCATCATGCCTGAAAATCAGGCAAATTACTGCAGATTGGAAAATGACAAATTTCAGGTGTCTGGGGTCAACGTCTCTGGTTTGGGAACCTTTGTGGCATGTCATCACTACTTTCTCTGCCCTCATTTCCTGTCTGTACTGTCCACTACAAAGAGATGTGCAGAATCAAGAGCCTCTTTATTATTATTATTATTAATAATAATCAATTTGGGCCATTTTTATTCTCTTATTAGAGAGATATAGTGGAGAGATTAAAGGACATGAGGGAGACGGAGACAAGGAACGCCTTGATTCAAACCAGGGGACGCTGCAGTTCATGGTTAACCTCTAACCAGCAGGGACCCCCCGGGACTGTCTGTCTCATTAGCCCACTCTCTCATCTCGCTCGTTTTTAGACCAGTGAGGAAGGTCTGAGACACAGAACTCAGTTTAAACACCAGTAACATTAGAAAACTAAAGAAACCGAATGATTGAATTCTGTTCATGGACATAGTGTTTTTTTCCTGTTTGCTGGATGTAAAATATGTATTATTATTACAGTAGTAGTAATAGTATTGGTTGTTGTAGGGCACTTCACCCTAATAGTTTCTGGGCCATCAGAAAGTCCTATCAGGGGTGTTTTGGGAAATGCAGGTGAAGTTCCCACGTTCCTAAAAAGATCCCTGGAAAACCTTTTCCCCTTGTGAAAGAGCCTGTGGTTCCAGTGGGAAAGAATTAGTGAGTTGCCCCCCCCCCCCGACTCCTCATTTTACATTCCTCCCATTTCAAATCTATATTTAAGCATTTAAGACAAGTGCTGAGCAATTTCTCTTCAACTGTTTCCATTCACTCTGAAATCACTAGATGTGTGTGATACGGGGTTACACTTTCAACCCACCTGTGAGTAACTTGTTGATCCGGAGCTTCTCCTGGGGTCCCTCCCAGACGCCGGGGATCCCCCCTCCTTCTGACTGCCGACAGAGGAGGAGTCTGAGCAGCTACTGTGGACTGAGAGAGACAGAGAGGGAGTGTGAGTGTGTGAGAGAGTAATGGTTGTGGGTTAACAGGCAGAGTCTATCTAGCAGGTTATAGATGCACAAATTTTCTCTCTTTCTGCTTCAGGTAGTGCAACAACAATTTCAAATAATGATAACCCTCTGCATTCAGGGATGATGTGAATGCATGGACTGTTTTCCATTTACATTAGGCTTTGCGTGTATGCACTTTTATAATGTAAAAAAATCATGGTGTGATAATGTTTTCTTGGAATTAAAAATGGAGGCAGACTGGCTATGGCAGAGACAAAGAGAGAGGAGTCAGAGTGAGAAGGCATTTTTCTCATTCTGTTCAATGAATTTCTAACACCGTGCTCTGTCCCAGAGGACAATTCATGCATTGAAATCCTGAGCTGCTGCACTCAATGAGACACCTGGTGAGCAGTATGCGCATTACACTCAGCTATGCATGAGAAATCACTCTGGCTCTAAGGCAACAGTGGCCTTTGGAGACTGGATGGTGGGTCTGATTGTGTTTTGGATTGGGTGTTTTTATTCAAACTGCTCATACTTTAACCCCGTGGACCGTTAAAGGGAAACTCTGATCCTCCTATATGATTATATACTATCAATCCGTGAACGTGTGTGTTCCAGGAGTTTCTGTGTGACAAAGATCGTAACTTTTCTTCAACCTATCTCCTGATGGTTCTGTTGCCTTAAGTAATTTCGTACATTTTTCTGGCAGAATAATGTCTGTACTCAGTGTGTTCAACGGGGAACTGTTTGAACCTGTTGCTGATTATACGTGTAGGTGGAGAGAGCGCTAATGTTGCTGATAGCATTAAGTAAAAGCAAGATAATGACAGGGTTTTTTCTTTCAGTGTCTCTTGTTCTTTTTTGTGGTTGTTCGTCATGGACTTTCATGTAATTGACTGATTTCTCTCATTTCACGTTACTGCCTGACACTGGTTCATATTCCTATTTCCAATGAGGTCCAAACTCCACTCTGAAAATATCTCAATATTTGGACAGTTATTTACAAGAATAGGGCTGGGTGATGTGGTCAAAGTCATAGCTGTTATTAAAGCAGCACTTCTCATTTTTTTATGTTAACAATGTAAAATGTTTATGCAAATAGTGAAAGATTAGCTTGTAAAAACAAACCCACAGGAAATTACCATCTAACATTTTAGCTTTTTAGGGAAACGTTTCGCCAAGAATAATGGGGACCAAAACAGAGCTAAAAGCAAAGTGAATATTGGACATTCATCAGCTGGACACAAAAATGACTCAAAATCAAAAATTATTTTGCTCTGTCTGCTTGGTGTGTAAAAAGGCAAGTGTTGTGTTTACAGCTTGCTGTCTATGAATATAGCATGTTTTCTAATACCAATAGCTATAACTATATGGTGACCGTAGTTAAATAACCAAACTAAAGTTAAAGGCTATGAAACCTTAATGCACAAAAAACAAAGATTTCAGCAACAAATTTTACATCAAAGAATCTTTGGCCCAGATGTGGCCCACTTCCACAGTTATCTTACGGCCCATAATTGGCCTTGATTGACAGCATTGACCCATTGTGGACAAGGTCTTGGCCAGATTTCGGCCAGAGGAATGCTGTATGACACTCGTGATATTTGGCCCACTTCTGGCCCACACAGCATGTTCCTTAACTAAAGTCAAGCCTTGCTCATTAAATTCAGGCCACATCTGGCCCTCTTAGTATGTGCTGCTGCCTGGTTCAAATTCAACACTTGCCGTAACCCAAGTCAGGCCAGGCTCATTGTATTGCCCATGTCTGGCCCACACAACACTTTGTGTACCCAAAGTCAGGCCTGGCTTATGACAGTTAGGCCACGTCTGGCCCACACAACGATAGGCAGTGCCGTAACCGAGCCGGAAGTACCAAAAGTGGCCCAGATTAGGCCCAAATGTGCCTGCTATATGATCGATCAGAACAAAAACATAAAGTCATGTCACCTTGTTTTTGCTGAAAGTCAATACAGGAGTAAGAAATATACAAGAAATGAGAAAATCTGCATAAGCTGTTTTTACATCACAGCCATGTTCTATTGTTCTTCTCTTATGGATCCAAGAACCCAGACAAAGCCACAGCTAAACAGAGACATAGGAGTGAAGGCTGTGATGGGATTTGATCGTGGCAGAAGTAAAATGTGTTTCCATAGTCAGGCTTCTTGACTACGCTCCATATTCTCTGCAGGCACGTCACAGCTCTTCAGAATTTCTCAGTGTGAGACAAATATCAAAAATTCATAGAGTAGCCCGGGGGTGCAAGATTTAAAAAAAAAAACAAAAAAAAAAACATGTACCACATTATTACCTTGTCACATAGGGAGATACACCCAGGACCCGTTTTGTTTCCTGTCTGTAATCTCAGGGCCACATCACTCTCAGTTCAGAGAGCACATTTGAACAATCCAGTAATCCAGTCTGGTCACATAAAACCGACCAACTTCCTCTGAGCTGAAAAACGGTTCAGACTTTCTGTATGTGTAAGGAGAGAAGTGGAGCTCAAACCTGAGTGTTACCTGATCACTCATTTCTTTCCCAAACATGACGACATCAGCTTTAAGATTAGGTGTTCAGTTATGTTAATGATGCACCTGTAGTTAGATCAAATGACACAAAATACACTTTTCCTTTAAGAATTCAAACTTAAAAACAGTTTTCCCATGAAAAAAATGAAAAAAATCTAATATTTGGTGGAAATGCTTTTCTTTCCGGGCTGTTCCCCAGAGAGCTGAGTGCCTCTGGTACCTGAGGCATCCTGCACATACCGTAGAAGTGTTACAGATGTGTTATAGCCGTCTTCAGCTTACCTCTGTCATTGAGACTGTAGATGGAGTCCAGCTCTGAGCCTGGAGTTCCTGTCGCGTCCAGCAGCAGCTTACTGGAAACTCCCATGCAGAGTGACTCCTTCAGACACAACTCTGGGAGAGGAGAGAGGGAGGAGCAGAGAGGAGAAATCATTTAAAAATAAAACTTGCATATATTTGCAGGATTTCTTTATATGAAGCAGATTACAGTTGAACAAGTGTGTTATTTAGGGGACTCAGACAGGTTGTCAGAGGGTGAGGAAAGAACTGTTTGTGTATTGTCTGCGTAGGTGAGAACAGGAGCATTTGAGCACCAAGTAACTGCGCCAAAAAATGTGTCAGTCCCTTTTTTTATGCCAGCTGCAGTGCATCTCGTCTGGTGTGATACTGTAATCTAAGCCAACTACAGGAAGCGACGCTGAAATATGAGGACATGGATATGACATATTAGTAGTAGTATTACTTGTTCTACACTTGACTGCCTTAAAGACTTGGCCAGTAATGTAACATCAGACTCACGATGGACAGAAAGATGAAAAAGAGGTTTTTCTGCCTACACACCAGCGACAGCCAGGGGCCGAGGCATTATGTTTTCAGGTTGTCCATCTGTCCTGTTCTCGTATACGTGAAACATCAGTAACGCTTTAAGGGAACTTCTTCAAATTTGGCACAAACAAACATTTGGCAAAATTCACTAGGAGTCAAGGATTAACTGATTAAATTTTGGTGGTCAAAGGTCAAAGGTCAAGGTCACAGTGATCACACAAAGCACAGTTTTGGCCCTCCAAAACACTTCTGGCCATTATTCAGTGCTGTTACTCATGAAGGGGAGATTGTTACCATATTTCCTGCAACTTGTTGGCAGAGCTTTTTCTAGAACTTGTCCACAGGTGAGGCCGCTGGGCTCAAAGGTCACACCGTACCTGTGTTGTTGATGGCATGTGTCCACAGCAGATGGGCAATGTCATGAGTCCACGCCTGCTTGCCCTCCCTGTCCTGCGCTTGCAGCGTGATGCAGTCTTTGGTTCGAGGAGCCTGACGGACCCAAAGTTCAAACTTGACTCCGTCTTCGCCGACGCTCTGAGTCAGACCCATCTCACCCGTCTGCAGGGAGAAAACACGGAGGTGTTAAAGTCAATAAACGAGCTGAAAGAAGAGAAGAAGGAATGGAAGGGAAAAAAAATCTAACTGGAATGAGAGTGTGGTGCAGAAAAGCCAATCTGAAAGTGAGATGAAGTGATGGGATAAAAGACGGAGACTGTCCCGGTCGTCAGTGTTTTCTTCCCAAATAATCAGCTGAGAAACTTCAGCACCTTAGACTCACTTTGTCTACGTTTGTTTTCAGTTTAATCAAAGCAGAAAGTGAAAACTCTGCAAACACACAGAGGGAGAGTGAGAGAGAGTGGTGTGTGTTGGTGTGTGAGGACTGTGTACCTTGATGCTGTGTTTGTAGCTGTAGGCGGTGCGTCCGGGGCTGGGGCTCTTCTGTTTGGTGAAGATGACGACGTGCTGGTAGAGGAAAACGTTCCTCACGCCCGCCCGCTTCCTCCGGGCTCCCCCGCACACCGTCAGCTCGCCCTGCCGCACCAGCTCGCCGCGTTCCGCCACAGGGATCTAACATCACACACACACACACACACACACACATTAGGACGCACTTATCTTGGCCTTAGGCCCAGGCTCTAGGCCTTCATCTGCATTTCTATCTTAATTTCTATCTTAAGAGGCCATTTATCCTTGAACTGAGCTGAAACCAAGTTTTCTTTTTGCCAGTGGGTTAAAGTAATTTCACTTCTTTCCAACCAGGTTGTTTAAATTCAAACAAGTAAGAATTTCTTTAAAAAAAAAAGCAGAATATGATGAACAACAACAACAACGGGTGATTTAATTTCAGACCTTTTTCAGAAAAGGGAAAAAAAACATTTTAAAGGGCCAGTAAGAACAATGATGCTGCTCTGTAACAACGGTTACACATTTGATGGTCTTCGTAGGGTTCCTGACACATTTATCACACGACACCAGCTGTAACGTTTTTTGTTTTGGAGCGAAATCTCAAACCCTCCCTCCTTCACCTACTCAAATTTTCAGACATTTTCAGTTGCAAAGACTGAAAAGCTTTATTCTCAGTTCAATAAAAGAAAGGACAAAAGAGTATTATTATGACAGCGCCTTGCGTGGTGACATATTCCCTCTTTACAAGGATGCCTCTTTCTGTTGGATCTCTGCTCTAATTGGCCGGCTGACTCATGCCTTTTCTAAAATGTGACTTTTATTGTTCATGTCAATTACAGGGCGAAGACTTGGCGATGCTGTTGCGACTCCTTCCAGAGGCAGGAAGAGGTTGGTAAAAGTCAAATGTTATGTAACGCTCCTTAAGGACTCGACACTAAACGTACAAACAAACAGGTCGACAAACATTTGCTCGAGCGTAACCGCTCTGACAATAAAATTAAAAGGGCCGATAATTTACCAGCAAGTGGTGACACCAAAATTTATTTTTAAACCTCTAGAGATGTGTGGGTCATGATATAAGTGATGCTTCACGCACATTATGAACACCCACATCCACACCCACCCACCCACACACACACACACACACACACACACACACACACACACACACACACCTGCACTTACAGGCATTTTACTTGGAGAGCTGTTGAAGCAGCTCAATAGTGTTTGTGCTGCCGTAATCACTCCCATCGCTCGAAAGGGGGAGGAGAGGATAGTTGTGTGTGTCTGTGTGTGTGTGTGTGTGTGTGTGTGTGGGAGTATAACATTTGTCTGTCACGACCAGCTCTGAATGATACTGCTGTGTCAGAGGAGCACAATATGGGGCATATGGTGTTCTCTGACATTTTTGATAAAGGTTAAAGCTGTTTTTTTTTTTTTTTTTCAAACTGGTGTTAAAAACAAAAGTGGTAAGAAAGTGTTTCATCCTAGCGGTCTGTCCGAGAAAACGCCATCTTTCCTCCCACTTCTTTTTTTATTTTATTCGCTACTTTCCTCCAACAAGATGAAAGAAAACTTCACTGGTTTAAGTTCACATTTTCATTGAAAAAAAAAAAACAGGATTCTCGAGAACATAACAGTTTACACCTAGAGTATTTCCACCTGGATTTATGTGTGCACACACCTAAAAGTTGTTGTGTTTCTTAATGCAAGACCATGCTGAACACTGTCGTGATGATCAAGCCATAACATAACATAACATCTTCCAGCAGTGGGAAAAATTGGATAAAATGGAAATGAGGTTCTGATTATGCACTTGGACTCCACTTAGTCCCTTTGAAGAGCATTCAAAATGTGGTTAATCTAAAGAGTATTTGTACTTTTTTGTATTTAAGATAAATACCGTTACATTCCCTTCTTGAAAAAACTGAAACCTGTAAATAATGAGCCGGAGATAAAAGGTACATCAGTGATAACGATTTCATGTCTTCCACCGGCCTGACCTCATCAAGATGACTTAGTTTCTTTTCCCTCTAAGAAAAGAAAGTGGGACTTGATTCACAGTTGCAGAGTCATAAACTGGGACAGGCATTCTCACCGGACATCCGACGATGAGGTCACTGGCCCTGAGGTCCTCGCCGTGCCGCTGGGCGTGTCTCAGGGTGGAGAGGGCGGAGTCGGAGGCAGGGTTTAGCCCTCCCAGCTCCTCCAGGGCCTCGCAGTACTGCTCCAGTCTCTGAGTGGGAGCCTGGAGACAGTGAGGGAAGGCCAGAGGGGAGAGGGGGGAGGCTGCGGGGAGTTTGGACTGTGGGTAGAGGGGAAATATGAGAGGAGGAGGAGGAGATATGTTAGACATGGTCACCGATTTCTGGCGCCGTCATGGCTTCCTCATTATGAAAAAGTGAAAGTGAAACTTCATGAAGAATTACAATCACTCACTATTCACTACATATTATATACTGCCCTCCCCTTATTGATATAAAAGGTGGCAGAAATAATAATTGAAGCATCTGTCAGTATAATGTAATGCAACTCAACAGCATCACAAACTTCAATGTCCAGATCAAATGACCAGACACTTATAACCCTCATGAGGGAGGATTTGTCATTGTATAAGACAGCATTAGTTTCATCTGGGTGTACCTAATAAACTGTCAACAAACAAACAAACAAACAACTTACAGTCAAATTACCCCAACATATGCAACATAAAAAGTAGTGTACACTAGTCAAGGTTTATTTACCATCATGCATTGCAGAGAGAGGGGAAAAAAGGTACATTTTTTACAATTTAAGATAAAAGCAGTGACTGAAGTTGAACAGTCACTGCTAAACAAATGACCAAAAATAAATAAATAAATCACCAAGAAATGTATTATTAATTTTTACTAGTTTTATTTATAACTATACATACATACATACATATATATATATATATATATATATATATATATATATATATATATATATATATATATATATATTGTGGAAAGCTTAGAATGGACCTATGACAGTTGTCAGAAATTACATTATTTATACAAAATAACAATTAGCTTCATATTTAGCAACACAGATAACAATCAAACTGACGTTATACAGGATATATATTCAAAAACATATAAACTCAAAACTTCATATCTAAACTACAGTAAGATATCAGAGACCAACCTATGACTTCTTTATGTGTGTTTAAAAAGTACATTCAAAGTGATGAATAACGACTGACAACTAAGCTACTGGTAGATACTTGTACAAATATTCATTGATGTTTATTATATAAAATTTAGTTCATGAAGTGGTTAACATCATCACATGTCTACAGGTTTGTTTTAATCTATTTTTGGTGAAGAGCTTTTTTGCTCTGTCACATCAGACATGTTGAATAATTATTGCTTTGGTCATTAAATCTTGATTTTACAGTCGTCAAAAGTCAGAAAGCACCAAAATGTGAAATCACATTTTCCCTACGGGTTTCCTCTAATCACAAAAAAACATGTGAAAGTAGCCACATGTGCTGTCCCTGTACTCATCGCCATGACAATCATCACCACCATCATAATCATCATTTAGCCTGAGCACCAGCTTTGCATCCATCACCATCATGATAACCATAAACCCAGCCTGCAGCCATAATCCACAGTGTGCTCAAGCTGTTTTAAAGCTGCTGCTGCACTATTAGCCCACACTGCCTCCTGGTGGTGATACGTTAGAAAAGCTCCCTTGTGAGCCTCAGATCTTAAGCACTGTGATATCTCCTTGTAAGGTCTTCTCAGTAATCTCAAGATGTTGTCGATATATTAGTTTTAGTTAATTGTAGCTTACGAGCTCAAATTACTTTCTCTATAATCCGCCTTTAATTGGCTTTTCTAGTATATATTAAACATGTAATTAGCTTTACTGTATACAGCTCATTTTTAATTGCTGCCACTATTGAGTAAACCAACTTTAATTGGTTTGTGCTTGCAATGTGTTTTTTTTTTACTCATAATGATGATCTCGCACTGTGGTTTAACAGATTTTCTGAAAAAGAAAATAACCAAATAAAAATTTTATGACCTGACAAGCTTAATATTATGTGTATAGATTCAGGAACGTGTGACCACCAGTGGGGAAAAATTAGCACTTTTCTCTAATTGAAATAATGTTTTCTGATACTTAAGAAAAAAACTGGTTAAACTCCTCATATTGAAACTGATCTCCTGAAATGTCTGTGCGCACAAGAAGCTGATGTTTTAGGGATTCAGGGGCTGCAAGTTCCTCTACAGGCGCCTTTTCAACTATTCAAAAATTCTAAAATGCCATGATTAATATTTTGTTTAATGTGGTTTTCCCACATAAAAAGTAAAAAAACACATCTACACACACATTCACATTATGAATTCTGGATCAGGCCTTGTGCTCTGCTCAACACCGCTGCTTAACACCACTGTATCAAGATGGTTAGCATTAGAGGAAACACTGGAGAGACTCAGCCATATGTTTGAGTCTTAGTCAGACCCAGACTTAAATGAGGAGTATGTTGTGCACCAAAATCCAAAAAGATGTTTGTTAGCTTGTAACTGGCAGTAACTGACACAGTGTTTGCGGCCGTGCTAATGCAAACCCTGGCTCTCCGTACTGACAAGGTTTAAGGTTTATTTTGGTGGGATTCATTCTGTAAATGATATGACGTATGAAGTCATTGGTTCACTTCAGTTCCAGGGTGGAACTACTCAGTCATGTCTTATATTATATAAAAAAACATCATATGGACACATTAACAAGATTTTGAGTTTGTCAGCAGCAACATGATGAATCTTACCTTAAAGAAGTCGGCGGCCTGTGTGACCAGTGGAGAGTCCAGTTCTGGTTTAGTCCTGATATAGTGGGAATACTGCAGAAACTGCTCCCGCTGTGTGGTAAAAAGAAATATAAACATAGCGGTAGATGTTTTGTATATATGTTTTTTAATTCTCTTGTATTATCTGTTTCTTATATTCTGTTTCTTATACGGTAAATTTTAAGTCAAAACTGCAAAACTGATCCAACCAGAACCAAATGCTCTGATGCACAGGAAGTGATGGATTATTTTTTCTTCTGACAAAAGATATATTTTTCTTTTTCCACGAGTAAATACAAAACTTTGATCCTCCATTACTTCCCTCACAATCTCAGAAAATCTGATTTCTACATCAAACATCTTCCTGGTCCGTCACAAAGTTAAAACTGTGCCACGGGATATTGCCTTTCAAAGTAAAAATACATTTTTCAACAGCATGGGTCTTGTTTTTGCATCTTTGGTCCTCCTTATTCAATAGTCATGCATTCAAAAGTTAAAAAGCTCTGTGATGCATAATTGGTGTATGTCAGTGGTATCCAACCTGGGGGTCAGGGACCACCCAAGGGACATAAGGATATATCTGAAGGGCCACACGATTCTCAGTGCTTTAGGGAATAAGAAAAAGTATGTTTTTCCACAAAATGTATTTTTCCAGACTTGTCTTTTTCTTTCTTTTTATTTCTTGTCAAATATTGGATGGTTTTATACCCTCAAGCCAATAATATTTCTTCACATTAATAATTCAAGAGGGGATAATTAATCTTTGCTGGAAATGCATCACATCAAAATCTGTGATGGGGGATTGCAAGTGAACTCTTGGTTCAAAATCATTAGATTTATTAGATATATTTAAAAATGTATTTTCCTTTGTATCCATGGACTTACGTATTTGCTGAAGCAGTCCTGTTGCAACAAGCTCTGCACAAGAGCGCCCTCCATGGCAGGGAGAAGGTTCTGCGAGTGAAAGGAGCTGAGGCCAGCCCAGTTGGGGAAGAGGGTGTCAGCCTTGCCCCTAATAGAGGCTGGGGTGTCTGAGAGCTCCAGCAAAGGAAGGTAGGTCTCTTCTACCCCTTTAAGCACAGCCACATACTGCCGCTCTGAACTGAGCATCCTGCACCACAGCAGGTAGAGCTTACTGAGGGACGGCGGAGAGAAAGAGAGAAATGAGGAGATGATGAGGCGAGGAAAAATTGGGAAAATGTGGGAGGGAGAGGAGAAGTGGGAGGGAAGTGGAGGTGGGAGTGAAGATAGCAGTAATCAGTGGCCAGAGATCAAACAGTAAGTAATGATAAAATTATCTAAGATTGCACGCTGACTGATAAAATCATTCTAAAACCAACTTCAGTTGTACTAAAAAGGGATGAATCTCTTCTCCCTTTCATCTCAGCCTGGCCTTCTCTTAACGTAGTTTATAAAGTTGGTCTTATTTTGAAGATCTAAGCCAACTCAGTCCTTCTGCTCATTTTCTCACACACAAGTTCCCGACAGAAGAATCCGCACAAAGGTGGCATTTTAACAAAGACGAGGAGAAGAAGAAGAAATGGAACAAAAACAAACCTCTGAGCAGTTGAACCGGCCCTGTCTGTTCCTGTCTCCCTCTCGGTCCTCCCCAGGAGCACGTGTTGCCGTGGCGACCCTGTGTGGTCCACCACCTCCTTGCTGCTGACCTCCACTCCTCGAATCAATACCCCTCCTCCTCCGCCTCCTCCACCTCCACCACTGCCCCATCCAGGGATAGCTGCAGCCATACTAGTAGTGATAACCGGGTCAGCTAACACTCGTCTCCCCAGCCAGGACATAGGGGAGTTACGGCTCACCCCACCCACTGGAGACTCAGCAGATTTGGGGGTGGCCGTGCCTCTGCGGGGGGCCAGGAGAGCCTGGAGGTCGAAGCTTGGGTGGCGCTTTCTGGGGGGCTTGGGAGGGAGCGGGGCCTCTGTGGGCTGAAAGGAGACAGATATTGATAATATAATATTTAATTTTTGACCTATTAAATGTGCATCTTGCTGAAGAATAGAGAAAAGTACATCACAGATATGACACAAAACCAACTCACGCTCTTTTTTGCAGGATTCAGAAGGTTCTGCAGGAACTTCCCCCCTCCAGCTCCTCCTGCTCCTCCCCCACTTCCTCCCCCTGCTCCCTCTTTCTTATTCCCTTTCTCCTCTCCTATTTTCAGCGTGGAGCAGGTCTGCGGCCTGAACAGCGATGCCAGGGACCCCCAGGACTGCAGTCCCCCCTCACCTCCTCCAGCTCCCAGCCCCCAGTCGCCCTCTCCCTCAGGACCCATCAGGTCCCACAGGCTGCTTGCCGAGGGCATCTTGGGCTTCCCCTGGCCCTGATTCTGGCTCCTGTCAGACTGGAGAAACCGGGGTTTGACCTGCGCTACAGTCCTCTGGTAGCGCTCTACTGTCTGGGTCCAGAGGTCCAAGAGCGCCCCACCGCCAAGCTCTATGGCTAATGACCGGGCATCCTGGAAACGTGACGGGGGGATGGGAGGAAGGGAAGCAAGAGGGCAGGTGGAAGAAGAGGAAGAGGGGGAGGAGGAGGTGGAGGAAACTGCATCACACCACTGGGTGGCCTGCACAGGAGACAGAAAGAAAAGGTGACTCTTCTTTGCCCTTAGGAAGATTTTGAACCATTAAAGCGCGTTCATAATTTCCTGTGTGTTAAACAGATGTCTTCCTGTACTGCTCTACCTCAGTCAGTGTGGACAGCAGCCTCTGTGTGTTGTCCAGCGTGGTCCAGCAGTCAGACAGACAGTGGGACATGTCTCTCAGTTTCTCCCTCACAGGAGGAAGTCGGATCTGGACTTGGCTCAGGCCTGCCCAGTCCAGCTCGCACCAGCCCTCCAAATCATTGAGCACTGACAGAGTCTCACTGTGCAGCTCCTAAAGGATTCAGGAAGATCCACTGTGAAGTCTTTGCCCAGAAAAAACCCCTCAGGTGTGTACTGTGGAGGCTTGACAAGATAAACTCAGGGTAATCATGACTGGAATAATGCTGACTGTCTCCATACTGTCTATACTGTACCACTGTGGGCTCAAGACACATCTGTTTACATTTTAAACTTTTACTTATTGACTCCTCAAGTCTTTTAGTAAGTAACATGTGTGCCTAAAGGGTTGTGCACAGCTAATAGGATTCAAAATCTTTGAGTGGTTTTTAAAGAGAACCATTTCTCACAAACCCAAGACCTTTGTGGGTCAAATATACCCAGCTTGACAGCAGCTGTGGCTAACAATAGCAAGTCGGCGATGTCGAAACACGATCACTGTTTCTTTTAAGATAGAGATTACATTTAGAAAGTTAGTGTCCAGCACAGAGTGTCATGGAGTTTCTTTAGAAACTCGTCTAAAGAAACTCCATGACACTTTAAGTTAGTTTAAAGATAGCTATGGATGCAAGAAACGGAAATGACCTGTTATCAAAACCATTTTAAAGTCACTATATGTAACATTACTAAACATTAGCCATTTAGCAAACAAGTGGTAATTACGGATTTATGCTAAAACATGTAACAGTAGCACAAGTGGCGAAGAGTCATCAAGTCAGAAAAGTGACACAGTAGTGTCTGATATACACTAATATCTGTCTATTTATTCATATCTAACATGCTAACATGCTAACATGAGCCAACACAAGCTGCTGGTCATACCAGACCAAGCAAGGCTGTAAGTAGCAAAACAAATGTCACATATTCTAGCTTTAAAGTTTCTATGTTTAGGAGGTTTATGTGATTTTATAATCTTTGAAATTATTCTGATGGCATACTTTTTTGTTTGTGTCTCCATATTATTCTTGACACTACCACCGAATGGCGCCGAAGAAGGGAGTTTTTAAATTCTACATACAGTGGCTTTAATTTTAAGAATCCTGCTGTGATTGTGAGTCAAGTACACTGAAAATGAATAGTATATCCTAACATGAAAATAACACAAAAATTATAGAGATATATTGAAGTACAAACAAACATGCACATGTGAAGACAATGCTATGATTTTCAGCAAATACTGTAGCAAAAAAATCACAAGCATCAGCCACTCACATTAGCTGTTTCCCTGAAGGTCTTGAACTTCTGCTGCTTGAGGGAGAGTCTGCTGAGGGAGAGAGGAGGGTCCTTGTAATCGTCCAGCTGCGACTGGACTTGCTCAATCTCCTTATCACACTGTGAAATAAAGTCACAGAGGGAGAGAGGGGGTGAGAGGAGGACACAGCTTGTTTTACTGGCGGACAAAGAGAGAGATGGGGGGATGTGAAACATGGCAGACGAATGGAGACAACTTTTTTTTTTTGTTTATACAGTATAGTGTATTGAATTCAAGACATGGACAATATCCCAGAGTTCGGCGAGGACAGTGATCATCTTCCTTCCTCACATACCTTTTCCAATTTGTCCACCAGCCCCGCCAGTCGTCCCAGAGCTTCCAGGTCACGACCTCTCTGGTTGGACACTCGGACAAGCTTATGGAGGGCATCATCCACGCTGTCGTAGAGTTTAGAAGTCGCAGCGAGAGCAGCCCTGAGAGGACAGAAGTCAAAAGTTACCAGGCAATCACTCAGGAACAAGAGAGAAATATTTCTTTTATTTTATTTATTTTTTATTTTAATTCTAATGGCAATGAGACATCAGCCAAAAATCTGTGGTAGAGAAGATGTAATTATGGCAAACAAAAAGTGCTGCAGACCAACTGTCAGGCAAAAAGAAAAAGGGAATCAAATCAGCAATGAGCCTATGCTTCTCTTTGGCCTCATTCTTGTACAGAGTGAGCCAAAACTCATTACTGGATAGGAACAGCTACAAATACAACAGTCTTCAGATCATCTTTAAGCTGCAGTCGGGCACAAACAAACAAGCTGTTTCGCTCTGTCCTCTGTTTGATGTTCAGCTTTTTTTTTTGGGCTAAAAACAAACAACTTTGTTTTCATGATGAGGAATATTTTTAACCTATGGCTCATCTTGATAAATTAATCCTTCAATCAAACTCAAGACTTGTGAGGAGAAAGGACAGGCACATCCCTCCTCTGCCCCTCGAGACCAAGCTGGTTTCTGCATGTCTGAGTATTTGCCTAATTACTGTTGCTCGGTACATCATGGCTTCTTCATATCTAAAATAGTCCGACTTCAATAGACCTGTGTGTAATGTATATGCAAGCAGTCTCATTAGCATCATAACAAAACAAAAGCCTGTTATTATCCAAGTATATGCAGAAGCACAAATTGCTGCTATAAATAATGATTGTAGATGTCTGAATATTATTACCAAAACTCTTTCATAATATTAATCAGTTCCTTATTTGGAGATACATTCACTGACTGTGGTAATTTATAGTGTCATGCTATATGTAGTGTTAACTTTTAAAACCAAACTTTTTAATATTCGTCGTAGGGTATAAAAATGTATTTTCTAGTACCTGCAGTCTGGTGACTTCTGTGCTAGTCCAGATGCACTATTGGTCAACCCTGCGAGCCAGGCCCCGCCCCTTTGCTGCAGTTCAGTTAAGCGTTGGTCGGCCAGGACGCTCGCCATGAGCTGCCTGTGTTTGTCGATGCTCAGAGGAACCGCCTGAAGAAGACCAACATGCTCATTATGTTTCTGTGGAAGCCTTTTTGGGAAATTTTGTGACACCAGTTACCAAACCACACGCAGCGAAATTTGTACTTCCATCAGACAAGCACATTACATTTTGTCTCAGTAAATCAGTTTAGAAAAAAACTAAGAAGAAAACCTTGATGTTGTCAGGCATTGGCTCCGTGTCCATAGACTGCAGTGCTTCTCCCAGCAGTGAGAGGGCGCTCTCACAACGCTCTGTCAGACTCTCCAGGCTCTGAAGGGGAATTGAGTAGAAGTGGAATCAGTGATTTGGGAATATTCAATCAAAGCAGACATAGAGAGGTCAAAGAAAGAGCAGGGGACAGGAAGACATTTTAATCTGTTTGGATAAAGAAACATAAACTGTCTGGGGAAAAACCCATTAAGTCTTTTAATTTCTTTTTTCTTCTTTCCTTGATTTATCCTCCACCCCCAGTTCATCATGAATTTTTGAAGTCGCCGACCACCACCAGACAATTGCCCTTTCTGTCCTTCCTTCCTCTCCAGACTTTGCTTTGTCCCATTCCACAGATGACCCCTACTTTTGGTGGCAATATTTTAAATTTGACATAAGAAGAAAATCTCAGTGGTTGACAACAAGTAAATTCAGAGCCTGCTTTATAGGCAAACATCAGGATTTTGTCTACATTACTGAAGAGTATTATCCTTTTCCACACGTTTACATTTAATTAGCAAAACAAAAAAAAAAAAGATCATCAGTGTGAGAGAAATGTGAAATTTCTTCCTGTCACTTTGTCTCTCAGTCGGCACTAGGACAACAAGAACTAAAACAGAGAAATGAAACAGATGGCAGATTTTCACACAAATCTTGACACTGGTCTAAATTCTCCAGCTCTGATATTTTATATTTAAAACTACTCTTGAAATCTTCATGAATAAAGACTCAGGCGGGAACAACTATTCTGTGAGGGAATGGCCTGAATGAGATTTATACAGAAAAAAAAATCTGATTAATTTAGCAAAAGCACAGATATCAGCTGATCTTAAATGCCTCAAGTGATCGTTTCCTGCTCAATTTCCCCAAGACTTCAACACACACTCGGGTCAGTAAATCTGGCTGCTGCAGCTGAGAAGATCTACCATGAAATATATATAGAATAGAAAAATAACTATACAGGATGTAGAAATTAAGGGGGAAAAATAAAAATGAATCTACTTCTTTTATTTGAACAACAGATTCTCACTAGTCTGAAGGCCAGCCAGTCCGAATGGCAGTGGGTAAAGTCTCCATCCATCTCTGTGGGCAGCTGCTGCTTGTCTACATACTGCTGAAGGACCCCTGTTCCTCGCACCATGTGGATCTGGACAGACAGGACAGGATAAAAAAAAAATTACGGACAGGAAATGACAAAATAAGAAAAAAATAATGAGAGATAATAGAAAATGAGGCAAAAGAAAACATAAGATATGAGGAGATCATGCTGTAGCCTTGAGAATATAAACTCTTATCTGCTTTACTTTGAGCCAGGGTCTTTATTTACAATGGACTTAATATAGCTGATAAAATTTGCACTCGTGGCTACAGATCCACACTTCCTCCTTGATTCTGAGAGCCTGGCATAATTTTTTTTTCAGCTTTCTTTAACAGAAAGAGCTGAGAGAGCAAAAGCACGTACAAAGAGTTTCCACCAAACAACAAAACAGACGAAGGAATTTTTTTTTCTAACAGTGTTAACATCTTTTGGGTGGGATTTCCCTTTGACATGCAAGGTTTACCGCTGCCAGGTTAAAATACAAACCAAATGGCAAGATGATTTTTCACATGTGTGTGTGTGAGACAGATCTCTGCTGCTCAATGCAACGCAATGAGCTGAATTACTGGTAAAAATGGGAGTTATTTGCAAACTATATTTGAGCCAAGTGTTTGGAAATGAGGCTTTATTTAGAGTCAAGCACAACGTGAAAGTGCGCTCCAGAGAAGAGCATCTGATATTCATCAAACTTTAGCAAGCGACATAAACATAGCATGGCTTTTGAAATGTTATTTCCTCTTGAACATTTTTTTTCATTTCATATATGAACAGTTATCTATGTTGTTATAATAATGGGAAATGGAGTTTCAGGAACTTTCACTTTGCTCATGTTTTGTTATTGTGGTTTTCAAAGGCTTTTCATGTGGGTGTTCTACTTGTTTTAAGATTTAGATTCATAAAATAAATTAGAAAATAAAACTGAACTAAAATAACCTGAACAAAATTGCACTGTGTGTGCGTGTGTGTGTGTTGTTCCATTAAATTGTAAGCATGTGATTTGTATGAGGTCACCTCTGCTCCTTCTAGATTATGAGAAAGGGACTCCTGCTGCTCTTCCAACAGAACCAGAACAGATCCAAGACCGCCAGGAACCAGCACCTGGGACACACACACACACACACACACAGAAACACATGTGTTTGAGCTACTTGCTCACATCTGCAGGCAAATTAAAGCACACAAGTAAACATTTAGCACATGTGGCTAAACATGTTTTGTTTTTTTTCTCACCTGGAACTTTTTAAGTGCAGAGAGGCAGAGAGCGGAGGGTGGAGAGCGTCTGCTGTCCATTAACACCGTGAGACCTTTTTCTTTGGCTGCAGGCCTGATGAGGAAGGATGGAGAGAGGTGAGTGGAGGTTTAAAACAGGAGCAGTAGTTAGAAAAGAAGTTTTCCTCTACAATGAGACACTTGCAATTTAATAAATACAGAATCCTATCATAAGATTTAAATCAATAATAGCACTTTTTACTCATTTACTTACTTTTTACTTTTTTCTTAACCCCACCAAGCAAATGACACAAACCCAGATATGAACATCAGAGGACAAGCTAGTCTTAAGTGTTAAGATATGCAGGTTTTGTGTGAGTGTGGTGCATGAGCAGAGGGTGAAACAGAAACAACAGGAATTTTATGGTATGAAAGTGGATAATGTGCACTGTAAGGTCTGCTAAATTTACAAGCCTTTTTATTCTCTGATGATACATGCAAACATATCCTACAGGGATGACTAAAATAAACCACTGAAATGTAGCCCTGAATCCCTTTACTGACTGGAGTAGGAAGAGCGCAGCATTACCGTGTGATTCTGTTGTAGCAGGCCAGGACCCGGGCCATCTCCTCCTCACAGAAACCCTCCTCTGATACATCTGTCGCTGTGACAACCAGAGCACGTCCCAACCTGTCCACAGTACCTGTAGTCCATAAGCATCAGAATAAGCATTGAGTAGGGAGGTCAAGATTACAATAAGACTGCTACAGTTATTACAGTTTTATTGTCTTTCACTAATAATGTTTGACGCTTAAGAACTACATTTCCCATAATTGGGGCTGGTAGAAGAAAGAATAATGTTGCCCGTGGAGCCTGTGTCAAATTTGCACCATAAAAATTAATGTTGAATTGGATCCTGTTTGCAGGATGTTGGCTGTTGGTTTTCAGATTTGTTGGTTTTCAGATTTGCCTAACTCATGACTCTGCGAAAGAGGAGCCATTTTTGATACAATATTCAATCAGATGCTAAAGGGTGAAGAGCTTGTTGTCCAACTGTGTGTACCAGACAACAATAAACAACAGAAGAATAATCACACATTTGGTCTATGCTTTATTTCAAAGCAACAGTTAAGGGACAACACTAAAGCTTCAAACTCCGACTCTGGTGGGACTCGAACCCACAACCTTTGAATCACTTCATCTATATCTAGAAGTCCAACGCGCTGTCCATTGCGCCACAGAGCCACTACATTGAAGGGTGCCAGTAAAGTAGAGATGACTCTGCAGCTTGATAAGAACCATTATAATCCTGAAAGACTTGCCTGTCAACTTCAGCTTCCCTGACTGGAGAAGTTCTGCGTCCAACTCCCTAAGCAAGGGAGGCTCTTTAGATGTAGCGCCATTCAATTGGTCAGGACATGTCTCTCCTGACCCCACCTCCTCATTAGAGTGGTTAAACAAGGATGTGCCCGATTGGCCATTACAGACAGGCAAAGGTTCAGCTTCTGCCTCTGGTGAGAGATACAAAAGTTATAGAAAATATTCAAGGGGATATGTTAGAACTTTTAGAATCTAATTTTCATATGAAAACTTTCAAACAGACCTGCAGTGCTTTTCTCTGTGTTCTGAGCGCTCACTGTAGTTGTAGTGGGCACTCCATCAGGTTGGTCAGCCTGTTTTGTTTGTTCCGACTGGTTCTCCTCCGTGACTGGCAGCTTTGTTGAAGTAGAGCAGGTGGTGGGACTTGGTTGAGGAGCTTTACCTTGCAGTTTCAAGCCCCTCTGGTGTGCACGGCCGCCAGACCTGGCCCTCCCTTTGGCCCCCTTTCCCTTCCTTTTCCTCCTAAAGACAAAGCACAGGAAGGTCTTAATGAGGTACAACAGCAAGTTAATAATTACACTGTTCACACATGCTGTTCTTTGTCTTTTGTATCATCCACTTCAGCCCCATGTGTTCAAGTTTGGATAAGCTGTACCTTGTGCACAGAGGTTGCACCTAAGTGTTATCTAAGACTTACCGAAGTTACCTGTACTTTCATGAGGAAGTGTGAAAAAAAAAATATTAGTGTGAAAATAAGATGAAAGAGGGCAGGGCATCATAAGGAATAAATCAGTACCTTGGTGCTCTGAATCCTGCAGTTTTGACTTCCTTTCCTCGAGGACACATTCTGTCCTCTGTCTTTCCTTCATCCCTTTCCTCTGCCAGGTTTGGGTTGGACGAACTCTTTGTTTTAGACCCACTGTTAGTAATCTCTCCACTTTCTGAAACTCCAGTGAATGGTCTCTCTGGTGCGTCTGATGTTGGGGTGGTGGCATCACTGTCTCCGCTCAGTGGTTTATCAGTATCCTCAAAAACCGAGTCTGAATGAGAACCGTGATCTGATTGACCCTCTATAACATGCCCAACTTTGTGGTTCGTCAAGACATGGATTTCATTTGTGACCAAACTGTCACCACTCTCGGAGTCTTTACTTCTGTTGTTATCTCTGCACGGCTGCATGAGGCCATTGCTATCTCTCTCCCTGCCCACACCTGGCCTCCTCTCCTTGAATGGGCCATCAAAATAAAGCTGGCGGCCATCAAGGCCCTCTGAGTCTCTGCTTGTTTTATCTCCTTCGTCAGAGTCATGGACAGAGGAGGAATAAGACCGCCTCCCTCTGCCAGCTTCAGAGACTCCTGGCAGAGGCCGAGGTGGTAACTGGTCACCCTTGGGAGTCACAGTGTCTCCTTTGGCGCCAAGGACAGCCCGAAAGCTTCCTGACCTTTCCATTCTCCCATATCCCCAAGCTTTTCCCTTGCGGAGTTTGATGGCTTTACTTCTCCTACACAGAGGCAAAGTCTTGGTCTTACAGATCCCATGCATCTCCAGGTACCTTTGCCTTGGGTCAACCCCTCCATCAGGACCCCCTCTGGGCTCCAACAGCTCCACATAGTCCCCATCCAGCTGAGGGTGCCTCACTGTCCGCCCAAGCCCATCTTCACTGCGCCTTCGCCGGGGAAGTGCAGACTCAGAGTCCAGGCCATCTGGTAGTAAATCTTCATCTTCCTCTTCATCCCAGGACCAGGAGTCCAGTTCTCCAGAGGATGAGCCACCCCATCCCCCAAGGCTGCTGCCCCCCTCACTGGGCAGGCGGTTGGATATGGAGCCCTCGTGGTTGGACATTAGGCCCAGCTCCTCAGAAGGGTCGTGGATGAATTTTGGGTAGACAACCTCCTTCCACGGGAGTCGCACCACGCCGTCACATGTACTGACTAGGCAGGTGTCAAGCCCTCCTCCAACTGTGGAGAAATGACAGTGGAAACGTTTACAAGTTCATATGTTTGAGCGTATGCAGGTCCTCCTACTTTAGAAAAAGAAATCACCAACATAAGCTCTATGAAAAACAAATGTTTGAACTTTTTCTGCCTTTCTTTAGCTCTGTTGCTAGGTTCTTCTCACTGCTAACCACCTGCTGACACTCATATTTCCCTCCCCTCTTTTTTTGTCCTTCCACATGCCATCCCTTAGTCATGTACTTGCCTGTTCTTGCCACACATCTGTTTCACTTCCCCTGTTTTGCCTCAAGTTTTTGTATGGATGATTTTCACCTAAAACCTCAGGAGAGCTCTTTGTGACTTAAAATAAAATACTGAAAAAACAAAAAATATCTACAGAAGCACAGAACTTCCATTTGTTACCTTCTCTCTTGTGGCCACGTTCTTTGTTGACACTGTGCAGCCACTCAGTGGTGAACACAAGGGGATGCTGTGATTCAGGTACCAAGATTTCCTGAACAGTGCGCCCCCCAGGGGCCAGACATTTCAGAGCCAGTCGGGGACAGCGCGTAGAGAAGGGCACCACCTGCAGGTAGAAGTCATTACTACGCAGGAGCCTCCAGTCCAAGGTGGAGAGTTGGACAACCACTTTCTCGCCAAGGCACAGAGGCCAGCCGGAGTGAAGAAACAAGCAACCCAGGTACTGAGACTGAGATGACAAAAACAAATGGAGAGGAAGAGAACGTGTTAAATATATAAATAAAGCATTGATTAAAAATCTTTCTCTGTACCTTTTTAGGTTGTGTAGTTACTGTCCTTAAGAAATCTCACCTTGAGAGTCCAATCTTGCCAAAAACTATTGTAGTTAATGCTAATGCATGGTCTTTCTCTCCCATTCACAAACCACAGCCCACATGAACCAACTGGAACCTGCCTGCATTGTTGTGTTTGGCTTGGTTACTCAGATGAGCTGAATTTCTAGAACTAATACCACACCAGTCAAAACTATTCAGAAGCTCGATGGGTGAAAAGCCAGTGCCATACAAATGTCAGACATGTGACTCACACGGTGCAAAACTGCTTAGCTAGCATGACAGAATGAGTAGGCTCTAGATAGCTGCAGAGCATCAGTGTGAGTCAGTTTGAAACATGCAGATGACTAGCTCTTTGCAACGGCCAGCCACTGTCAAAACAGTCTACTGTTTCATAAGAGGAAAACACATCACTGCGAAAAGAACTCTAAACAACAGGGATCTAAATATAGAAAATCCCTCATCAAATCATAGAAGCATTTACCCAAGAACTCTGTGAATTTGGGTGAAGGAGAGAAGGTCCCTTGTGGTATCCTGTGCACCATTAATCAACTGTTCTAATTAGGAAAAACACCTGAATCCAAACACTATTCCCACCTTAATCAATGCCGTGCCAGATCTATACCCCGTCTTTTGTAGTATAAGGGTATAAAACTCATCCTGAACCTCTCTCTGCTGTTCCCAGTCACATCTAATCGACTGACACGGGGCTTCTCCCTCCCCCTCCGTGCCCTCCAGACTCACGAGACGTGATCAAATTATATTCCTCACTCGACCTCTCCTCCATCTCCCCTTTTCTACCTCTCTGCCCTTTATTCAATTTCTTCTCTTTAAGCCTTCCTCCTGTCTCTTTTTTTCCCTGCCTGTTTCAAGAAACCCGCTTTCAGAAACAGTCTGATATCTCTCAAGGTGGATATTAGCATTTAAAAGCATGTGTGACTTTTCCATCTTAAAAAGTTTTGTCTGTTTTGCGTCAGCCCACATTCTGTAACCCTCTGTGTCCCCTGGCCCTCCTCCCTCTTCCTACTTCTCCCTCAATGTACCCCAGTGTTTGCTCCCTCCCTCTTCCCCACCTCCCACTTCTGAAAAATTCCTCAATCAGTCTACTATAATCCACAACCTTCCAGCATCTTCCCTTTTTTTTTTTTTTTTTGGACACATGCGCGTGCATGCAGGCGCAGTGAATGAAAGCCATGTTCATTCTCTCCTTTGACTCCCACTGCTTTCTCTGCTACTCACTCTTTCTTTCTGTAGCAGCAGTAACACACTCACATATGGAAGGAATTATTGTCATGACTCACAGTCTCAACTCCCGTCCCAGGCAGCTCCACTCAGCGACAATGAAAACATAGTTTGCTCACAATGGCTGGGCATGTGTGTGTGTGTGTGTGTGTGTGTGTGTGTGTCTGCAAGTCTAGGAAAACTGTAGAGGGTAATATGAGAAAGTTCTTAGCCTCTAAGCTTCTGCTTAACAGTGTGCATTGTTTGTCTTTTGAGCGTGTGTGTCTCGGAAAGGAAAATAAAAGGAATGCTTTTTAGTACAAACCTCAGTTTCTCATTTGATGCGATGAGAGAACACAATCACTACAAGTTGCATGTTTGCACAGTGTTTGCTTAGTGTATCCTATATCATACTATAACCATGCATTTTTTTTATTCATGCTTCATTTCACTAATTTCACTAATCTACATCTACTCGGCAAAACTTCTTTTGTCTGATGTAAATCTCAGATTTCACCAGCCACTTTCTCTCACTGATTTTACTGGCCAGCTAGAGTTTTAGAGCACAACCAACCCTCCACAGTGTAGTTAGTCACTGCTATAGGGTCACGCATGTGTCAAATTATACATGCCTTTAACTTTCCCTTTGCAATGGAGGCTTCATGTGACCAGTTACTGTGATACACTAAAGACTTCACACTTGAGGAGTTGAGACCGATTTGACTGCCTAAAACCTTCAGTACTACTCCATTCAATTGACTTGGACTTGCCCTTAAATGCACAGTCTGGAACTTCTGCTGCTAGAGGTCTCGAAAATCAAAACAAAAACAAAAGACAGTGTTGGGTGACGTGATGAAATAGCATGGGATCATGGGAGTTGTTGTCTGAGTTGTTTCTTCACCACCATTGCCATCAGCTTCTCTCAGTTTGGATTCCTTCAGTGTTTGTTGTTCAGGATGTCTTTACCAGGAGCTGAATTATCTAGAGAGATCTCATCCTCTCCAAAACAAACAGACCCTGTGATTATAACTGATAAAAACACTGAATAAAGCCGATGTGAGATTGATGCTAACCTTTGTTTTGTTTGTTTCTTTAACTAATAAGACGTATGGGAGGTTTTTAAAGGCCGCCGAATTATGCTCTCCTTAACAAATGGACCAGGGGATTAAAACCTGTAGAAACAATGAATAAAGCAGTTTAAAAATCAGTGATTTGCCAATACTCTTTGGTGGAAACTGAGACAGCTTACCTTTGTTTTTTTGGTAACTTATGAACCAAACGTTCAGGTTTTTATCGACAGCCAAATGACCTGCAGAGGTTTCTTCTCTGTTTTTTTCTCGAATAACTTCTGATCCAGATGTCTGATAACTATAATCCTTCATCCAGTTAAAATAAATAGTTCAAAACGACAAAGGTGTAAAAAGTGTACCTTAAAATTGCGCTGCTGTGGCAAGAAACCTCAATGTCGACGCATGAGTGTAGGAGATAAGACATCATTGATAGGTGACCACATGAAACAGAGCTTTAACATGATTAAAATAGGTTTGAGACATTTTAACATGGAAAAGTTACTTTGTATAACTTTAAAGAGTTCAAAACAAGTGGACCCTTACTGGACTAGTAACTTAAAACTTAATATTCAACACACAGAAACGCAAAAACAACCGAATGATCATGCTCACCAAAGGAATCAAAACGCTCACAACTGACAAGATTTCTCACACTGTACTTGATGAATTTAACTGACAGATGTTTCTGCTTTGGATTACACAGCTATGTGTGTGTTCCCAGTCACAGTGTGTTTGCAGTTTGGAACTCACACAGGCGTGCTGCTGGAGTTTGTGCAGGAGGTGCTTGGCAGGAACAAAGTAGTCAAGGAGGTAGCGAAGACTGTCGTGTTGATAGGTCGACTCCAGGACTGAGAAGACCTGGACAAAAGTGCAAAAAAAAAACCCCACAAAACTGATTACCACAGAGTGGAAACCTTTCATCTGCAGAACATCAGCTTCAATGAATTAAGAGCAGCCTTTCTTTAAACTAGAGCTTCAACCCTTCATGAGTGTATCCACTGGATTCTGAGAGGGTTTCAATTGCTCAAGAGTGGAAGAATTTCCTCAGCCCAGACAGCATGTAATCAGAAATTAAACAAGAAAATCACCATGTCAGAGCTGCTTCATTTCATCCATTTTATTTTAACAAGCAGCTATTTCCATAGCAACAAAAAAAAAATTTGATTGGAGGCTGCACAGCAACTTGGAACGACACAATTATCAAATCCCCATAAACGATAACTGAGATTAGCTCAAAAGCCCCTTAGTCTACTAGCTTTTAGGGAAATTAAGCTAAAAGCACTAAAAACAAATATGACTTTGGCGCTCTGTTATGTCAAGCTGGAGATGTTAGAGCTTACAAAGAATTCCCACAATGCACCTGTCAGAGAGTTTAACAGTTTTGCCCAGCTGACTGCACTTTCTTACAATAAATGTTATGACTGAAAAGCAGAAGTTGTGTGCTGCTTTTAGTGAAATAAGTCATATCAGGCTTGGAGGAAGAGGGTTTGGCTATAATTGACCAGCTGGCTAGATTTTGTTTGTGTTGGCTTCTAGCAACAGTTTATATCTGGGGGAGGCTGTGTTATCTGCACATAGCATCGCCTTCCTCGCATAGTCCTGCGTCACCTTATCATTTAATTGAATCTGCATTATTTATACCCCCCCCCCCCCAACCCTGTTTATTGCTGTTAACATGTGGACTGGAATGGAGGTGTGTGCTTGTGGGGTCTACCTGGGAGAGAAGGGGTGGTGCCGTGCTCTCGAAAGGAGGATAAAGCGATGAGAGTGCCCCCTGCACGCAATCCTCCATAGCCTCCGAACCCTGACAGAGACACACAGATGGTAAGAAAGGGTTAATCCATAACCGGACACTGAATCAACTTGAATGTCTGTGTTTGTGTTTAACAGCCGGCATGTCTCGCTTTTTTTTTTTTTTTTTTTTGCTGACACACACACACAGACAAATATACACACATACTCTACTTTCAACTTCCTGTTGTATGGTCTGGGGAGTGTCAAACATTTCCTCCAAGGCCTAGTAAGTGTAAGGACCCCCAGAACAACTGAGTTCAGAGACCACCGCAGCATGTTAACACACACACACACACACACACACAGAGTCACACACACATACTATGCATGCATGCACAGCTGCATGCACATTCGCACACATCATAACACGGGTCCAGCCTGTGAGGTGCAGAGTGACAGAACAGAGCACGCAACACCATACAGTGTTTATTTTTCTGCACTGACCGTTGCCGTGGCAACCTGCAACTTTTTTTTTTCTTTCTTTTCCAACTTCTCTCTTTCGCTCTCCCTCCCTTCGCATTTCCTCTCCAACCTCCCATCTGCTCCTCTGCCTCTTTTCCTCGGTTTTACCCTCTCCCCTCCGCCTCCACCCCCCCCCACCACCCCGCTCTCTCTCTCTCTCTCTCTCTCTCTCTCTCTCTCTCTCTCTCTCTCTCTCTCTATCTTCCTCAGCTCCAATTTTATTTTATTTTTTTCTACGCCAACTTTCTTTGTTTCACCTCCATCCGACTCTCTGAATGTCATCTGACAACAATTATGTCGGGATTCTCTTCAACAGACAGCATATTGTGCTGACTAACTACAATAACCGAGGGGATGGATAGAAAGCCATGGGAGGAAAAACCAGAATGGGAGAACAGAGTGTACGGAAAAAGAGAAGAGCGGCTAGCGAGAGAGGGAGCCAGGAGGGAATGAGCTGGTGGTGGTGCGGGGGTTTTTATGGAAGAAGACCCAGGTTCAACAATGTTTGAGAATTATTTTTTGGGTTTGTTTTTGTGTACAGAGCAGGGTTGGGGTTAGCCACAGAGGAGGATAGAATGAGTATCAAAAACAGGAGTAAGTTTTTCTGTGACCAACAACTTACGCAACTTAGTCTGCAACGCCCTCACAGAATTAATTCAACAAATATGCTCAAACAAATGTCAGGATTTATTTGCAATTGTTTCTTGTCTGGAAAAAAGACTCACGTGAATGGAAATTTATTCACACAAGAGAGCGAGCAGTTGTAGGATGGAACAGAAAAAAAAAGGCACAGGTCACTGGAGGACCGAAAGGAGAAGACAGATTGAGACTTATAAACAGAGCAGTGGAGTCACATCAGGTCTACAGTGTAACCTGCTCTGCTGAGGCAGCTCAGGGTCATTCACAGGAGATGTTCGTTTCTGTTTCCTACCCGTTCTCTTGGCCGAGGGGCAGATTTTTCAACTGTGACTTCAGCCCCCATGGCACCAACAGCAAAGTGGCACCGGGCTAAAATTCACGCAGCTTTATTTTTCCATAGTAACACAAGATTTTGGACGAGAGCAATACTGCAACTTGGAAAAAACACAAATGACAAAACCTCCTTAAATGTTGCTGAACACAGCTCAGTTTTCCAGAAGCAGAGCAGCTCAAAGGTCATGTTGGCGTTCAGTGAACACAACCACTAAATCTCCAAGAAACCACACATAAAACACCCATCTTAAAAGAAATAAGAGTCCACTAGTCTTATTTATCTTAAAACTTGAATCTTAAATTCAATTGTGCCTGTTGGTTGGCACCTTTTTATATATAGTCTATGCCTGGCACATACAAGTTTCCAGGTAATTAACCATTTTAAGAGTCATTAAGTTGAAACAAGGCAGATAAAAAGCAATGGTGCAAAAAATAAGACTTGAGCAAGATTTAAATAACATCACTAGATTAAATAACATTTTCCTTAGGATACAGGCTCAGACTGATGATGAGCTACTGTATAAAGCGATAGGAGAGGTTACGTGAAAAGCACATACAACAAAAAGTAATGCAGACACTTAAGTCGATATACTCTCTGCTACTGTATGAAACAGAGATGTGCCACAACATAAAATGTCCAAAATCAATACTTTTACATATGCAAATACCTCTCTATGGTACATCATCTCTACTCCTTAACCACAACATAAAAAAGGTTTCAGGTCGTTTCTAATGAGGTCTGTGTAATCGCGTGTACAGGGGGAGGTGTCGTAGACTATGGTAAACAACAGTCTGTCGGAGAGCATGTCGTAATAGGTGTAGTGGTTGTAAAACAGCCTTCTGGCTCACTGACAGAACATATTGAGTCTAGTAAAAGCACAGCGGGGGGTGTTCAGGGGATTGCAAGGCAAGCCAGCAGGAACTTCCTCCTGGAGTAAAAACCTTTTAAAGCATCCCACAAGACTTGAGTTGATTCAATACAACACCAAATTTATGTCGAAACGGGAAAGTATCCACTGATTGTTAACTGACGGCGGACACTGTCTGATCTGGTCTTCTCATCAGACTGACTCTAAATGCCAATGCACAATATACAATGTGTGCTGGGTTACACCTTTGCAAAGCTTCCATATCTTCAACTCAAATGCAGCCCCTCAGGATCAAAGATTATGCAGCTTGTGCCGGAGAACCAGCCGCACCACAGCGAACAATGCACCACTCATAGAGCTTCATTGCTTAAGTGTAGGTAGAAATAGGCCGCTCAGGTTTGGAGAGCACACTTCTGAAACTGGCAGACTAGCTAAACTCACTGTAGCTTACTCAGTGACAAGCTACCTAGCCAGCAACAATATTTAGCTTGGATGTGTGATGCTCAATTGTGCCCCCCACATTTTTTCCTCAACACTGAATCTCTTGTGTTGTGTTTGCATGCCTGTGCACACAACTTCAAACAGGATATACCACTGCTAACATCCAAAGAATGGAATTTAAGTCTGGAAGTACAATCAATGAAATACACAGGGAATGGTGTCTATAGAGAGAGAAAAAAGAGAGATGCTGCTTTTCCACCAAACCACAAAACCCTGTAATAATGTGAACGTTATTTATTTTCCAGTAAAATTAGGTTAATGTTTTTTAGCAACGCATCTATACCATATGTACTGTCCAATAAAGGGTCATGATAATTCATTTACTCTGCTCCTGTCTAACCTATGGTGCTAGTGCATTTAATGCAATTAGTCACTCTTGCTTTTGATCAGCCGATACGTGCACATGAAACTGAGGAGCCCTAATGAAATTTATAAATTAGATTTCTTTTCAGACTTTAAGACAAAAGGAGCCTCTCATGTAAAATCTGGTGTCTCATCTTTGAGGGAACTGAAGGTGTAATTCAGTTACTCTTCATTCCAACACTTACTGCTAATGCACGCAGATATTGCAAGTCGCCTCAGACAAAAAAAAAACATCTGCATGCAATGAAACGTAATGCATCCGCACTAGAGGTTTTGCACTTATATCACAGTTTTCAAGCAAACGCTACTGGCACCATTTTCAGCGTCCTGTTGGAGAAGCAGCTATACACACATTATCACTACATAAAACCAGATTAGACAGATGATGAGGAACAGATCTGAGTCAAGAACTTGACAGGAAGCATGACTGTTTATTTTAGGCATACTAAGAATAGCCTTCAACTGAGAAGTGCATGTGATTACTTCTATTTAATTAGTACACTGATAGACTTGTTCTTAGGTTGTTCTTTTTTTTTTTTTTAAACACGTCATCATTCTGGGAGAAGCCGGGGAAAGTGCTGTTTAGGCTTAGTTGGATTTTACCAAAGAACTATGCATTGCCTGCCAGCTTTGCAAAATCTTAGTACGAGTACTGATGAAAAATTGGAGATTAAACACTCCTTTGACTTAAGTTAAAAGTACAAAAATATTACCATTAAAAAATATTTTAAGTAACAAAAGTAAGTAGCCTACTTATGATCTGCCCCTTTCATATTGGTATATTATATGAATATGTACATCACTCAGATTAGAGCAGCTGGTAAAGATGCTGATATTTCTTTACTGATAGTCAAATTGTGAATCTTCCCACTGGGGATCAATAAAGTCTTATCATATGTTAAACTGTGATAATACACCATATTTTACGTAACAACAATAAATGTAATAGACTAAAACATATAGTATCTGCCTCTGAATTGTAATGGAGCAGAAGTAAAAAGATGCACTGAATACAAGTACTCAAATTAAGTACAGGTACCTCAAAACTGTACTTAACCACAGTTGTTGAGTTAATGTAACAATCTCTTTTGATTTTGAATGTGTCAAATGTGAAAGATTAAGTGTTTCTTCATGGGTTAGCTGAAAATTGCCCTACATCTTAAAACAATTAAATTCTCAAGCCATTAAAAATCCATTAGATTAGCCAAAAATGCAGCCCGAAGCCAAAGACAGACTTTTTTTCTATGATCAAGAAAAGCTGTTGTTTTGGAGATACATGGTTTCACAGGCCAACGGCAGTATGAAATTTAGTGAAAATGTGTGATGACAACTGAGCAAACTCCATCCACTTGGGAGGACCATGGGATGCCGTTAAAATGACAACACGGAAGCCACAGAGTTTGAGTAAAGCTTTTTTTTTTTGGTCAAACCATAAAAAACTTTACAACTGGCTCCATAACAAAGGGTTGTCTCTTTTAGTTCTTGCCTACTAATTGACATACCACCTTATGGCTCTGGTTTCCTGGTTATGTATAATTACAAGATCTGCAGCAACGGCAAACACAAGCGTCCTGTCTTCAGAACTACCAGTTCCGAGCCAATGGGAGGCATCTTACTCACTTTGTCCGGTGTTACTTAGAGTTTGAGGTTGTTGAGTCACCAGCAAAGTGTGCATGTGTTCATGCCGCACATGGACTGCCACTGAGGACAATCAGTACAGTGGCGAATGAGTGGGCATCCTCATGTTTGTGTCAAAAACGGACACACAGTACAGAGCCAGGGTATGTCATTCTTGTGTCAGACTTCCTGTCTTTCTCTCCTGTAAGAGGCGGTGGTTGTCCCCTGAACAGATGCTTGGCACAGGGAGGAAAAACAGGGAGAGACGGGGAGAGGTGTAGCAAAAAAAAGGAGCAGGGTAATCAAATAGAGAAGATTAGAATACAGCAAAACTAAAAAGGTAATGCTGGCTTTGAAATATACATAATAGGCTATATATAGCACTCAAACTGTCAGCTTATTGAAGTCTGAGTGATTGAGGAAACAGATTCAATAGGAGACAGACTGACAGAGAGACACTGAGAGAACCAGACAGCCCTATACCCTATAGAGAGAGCGGGTTCAGACAGAAAGAGGAAAAGAGAAAAGGAGGAGGAGGAGGAGGAGGGTGACCAGAGGGAGAGATCGATGGGAAACAAGATCAGCAGTAACCATGATAGAAACCAGATGTAGACCCCTACAGTACATGACGGACAGAGAAAGAAAGGAAGAGCAATAGAGCAGAAAGGATCTCAGAGAAGGGAGGGAGTGATAGGAGATGACATGATTAGGAGAAAGCATGAGAAAGATGCCAACATAGAGGAGAGGAGAGGGGCGGTGAAGAGAGGAGACAGGAAAAAAAAAAAAGAGGGAGACAGACAAAGGGAAGAGGAAGAAAAAGGAGAGGCCTGAGACTGATTTCCTTTTCTAAATCTCCCTGTATAATCTAACCTGAAACCTACAGTAGGTCAAACAGTTTGTTGGGACTGTTTCAGGCTACTGAAGTGCTACAGTCTGTCGCTGAATGGGGTGAAGCTTCACATATTTCACCACAGCAGCTAACATGCGTGAACAGTGTGGCACTCTATGACAAATGGGACAAATAAGCGCAAATAATTTTTGTCCTTGGTCTTCCTGAGCGTGTCATTTCCGATCTTTGAGCGGGCTAGGCACAGTGTTAGCTTGCTAGCTTACCTCTCCCATCTCATCAGTGCAGCTGAAGCAGGTCAGAGTAGCTGGTTGCTAACAGTTCAGCCGTATTATAAAAACCACTGAAACGTGAGAACACATGAAATATCAGTGATAAAGCAGACCAAAGTGCAGTCTGTAAACTGTGACGTTATCCATGCACACTTTAGGTAACAATTTGAACGGTCATGGCCAACACTGGGGTTTGCCTACAACCTGAGTGAAAATAGGACTACTCGTGTTTCTTGCCCTGTGAAACGTTTTACAGCTGTTGCTACGCTATTAACTTTGTGAGTATGCTATCATGAATGTTAGGAACAATGGCCAAGCCTATGAAAATATGATTTCACTTCAAACCAGAATTAGCAAGTTGTAAACACAGCATTTTATGACATTTTATCACCTTGTGAAACTGGTGTTGTCAACATGTTCGCAAATAGTTGCTTTAGCATTTATTTGGAGAAATGTTTCTCGCAGTTTGGCTCATGTTATATTCAAGCTCCTTTTCCTCCTAAAGATGTTAAAGAAACGGCCATGAGCAACAAATCGCCGCATTAAAAAGTAGTCATCCTCGGTCTGCATGCAATAGGGTCTTGACAATCACAGGAAACTCACTTGAAGATAGAGCCTGAGATTGACAACATCACTGATCCTGTCTGGATTGTTCTAGTGCTGTTATCTCCACCCGCTTGGTACTCCAAGCAGTTTAAAACAAACACTGCTCTAACTTTCAGCAGACTTTTTTTTTTTTTTTTTTTGGTCAGGGACTGGTACATCTCATTAGAGTTTCAAAAGCACAGCACACCAGACAGAGGGGATGGAAACACACTCAGCCACATATTCTTGGCAACGGAACAGTGTTACGTGTGTGTGACTGTATGACTCTGAGTGTGTGCAGAACAGCCTGCTGATGCATTTTAACACCTATGTGCATGTGTTAGCAGCCATATTCGTCTCATAGAGACTATATATGCACACATTCATTCGTGTTGTGCTTTTATTATTTTTTTTTAAACATGTTGTTTGGACAGTTGTTTGTTGGTTTATACACTTTACACAGCGCTGTTATTAAGTGTTAAATTTACTTTTATGAGCCCGGTGTTGTGGAAAGAATTCAGTTTCTACGCGCTTGTGACTTTGCTGTGACTACATGTGCTCTTCTGTGTACATCTGTTACTGTTTTCAATCTCAAACTTTCCCTGTTGGGCACTGAGGAAGATGAAACTGTACCACACATGTTCTTCCTTCCCTGAAGTCCATGCCATCCCTTGTTCCTGCTCTCTTTTTTTTTTTTCCCTTCCCCTTTTCTCCCAGGTCCAATGTGGAAAATGCGGCATCACCGAAACCACTGTTGCTGCCGTCCAAGTCTCCTAAAATAAAAAGTAACCCTACCCTCCTCTTTTATTCTGCTCTTTCCCACTCTAGTTCTCTCTTTCTCTTCGCCTCTGCTCTTCCTCTCCCTGCCAAAGTGCTCCACCCTGCCCAACACGCAGAAGTGGGAATATAACCTAAATCTTTCTTTATTCATTTTTTTTTTCTTTCTTCATTTAATTCATATCCTTAGTTCTCATACGTGTGCATGTGTCTGCCATCTTCCAGTCTCTCTGCCTCTGCATGTCACTGATCAGACCATAAGTGGGTGGGGATGGTAAACAAAATCCCAGGAGATGCAACAGAGAGCTCTTTTTCCTCAGTAAAGCTCCCGATCTCTTCTGCAAAGCAACCGCAAAAAAAATCACTAACGTCACACAAGTTAAATCATGTCATTATAATTTGCTGCCACTGGGATTTGACAGCTTTGTGAGATATAAACCGAGACCTGTAACTGCTGACTGAAGTTCTTCCCAAATCAAATGCATGTCTTTATGAGAAGCATGAAAGTGATGCTGTTTTGGGTTTTGGAAGCACATGTAAGTCTGGGTGTTAAGTAAAACGTAAATTTACTCCCATTTAAAGATGAATGTATATGTGCATATTTAAATTTAAGACAAAAAAATAAATAAATAAATAAAAATGTCCCGTTGCAACAGATCAAAAGCAGATAAGCCCGATGATATCAGCCTCTCATAGGACTGATTCCCTGGGAAAGTTTGGAAATGTTCTGCGTTACATGGCCAGAGCCTAAACAGTAACAGTAACTTCCTCATTAGCAAAGTCAGATAACTTTAAAAGCATTTTCCACGCAAACTTGACTTCTCACTCGCTTTAAAAAAAAAAAAAAAAGGGGGGGGGGGGGGGGGGACTTACCATGACTTCAGTCAGGAATTCCTACATAGTCCTCAGCTCCTTTCCTGGACTCGCTTCCTCTCCGCATTCTCCGCACAAACTTTCTCTCCGTGGTTAGAACCAAACAGCCCCCATGACCTCCTCTATGTGATTTCTCCCCCCTCCCCGTTCAAATCTCTCTTTTTCTGGGATATCAGCGGGGTAAAAACAGTCCTCCTCGCTTCCCTTCCCCACTGTCCGCTATGTTTCCCAGCCTGGGAATGTCCAAGCAGATTTTCTTTCCTCCTCTATCCGGCGGTCCCACGCACTCCCACCTCCCTCCCTCCCTCCCCTCCTCACCTAACAAGAGCGCCACAGTCCCGCTGCACTCAAACTTTCCATTTTTTGCCCCCCCCCCCCCCCCCCCCAGAGTAACTTAAATGAATAGACAATGAAACGTCGTTGCCCCACCCAGGCGTAATTGCAAAAACATCTGTGATGTTTTATTGTTGGGCTTTTGGTGAAATTGCGTGATCTTTATTCTCAGTGTGAGATAATTAAGTCTATCGCTATTTTAGCTCAATGAAAAAGCGTTGGGGGCAATCAGAGAGAACACTCAAATAATAGATGCCAAAGTGGCTCTGCACATGTTGTGTGAATGTAGGCAATGCTCCAAAATGGCAACCCTTACCAACGCATGCCAAGTTACATTCACAAATAGTTCATTTTGTTTTTTGCAGAATGTTTTTTTTTTTTAGTGCAACAGAACATTGTGGAGGTTGTTAGCAGCCTCAAAGAAGCGCATTATCCTGAGTCACATAAATGTCCTTTTGCCACCCGTCTGAAAGCGTTAAAGGGCTACTTCAGTTTTGCACTACCTCAACATTGGGAGTTACAAAAGACATATTTAAAAAATGAATAAGTCAAAATTGATGCAGCAGGTATTCCAACTTTTAGTCCCTAGTATGAGTCAAGCTCCAAAAACTTTGGATCCTACTTTTCCCACAGCGCAACCCAACCAACACAGAAATTCCAACTTCCCTTTTGAACTGGAAAGTTGGAATTTCTGAGCAGTTAACTGGAATGCCCCCTGAAGTCAGATTTTCAACTCCGAAAGTTGGAAGAACATCACCAACCCTGACCTCGAAATCCAAGATGGCTACCCCGCACAGCAACAGAAGTGAAAGCTTCTGCTTAAGTATTTAATAGGACTTCTGCCTCATTTGTGTGTCAGTAAATCAGTCGTACTGTCCAACTTCTATATGTGGACATGTCGCTATGGTGGTTATATGTGTAAAATACAGCGTAATGCATTATCACAAATTGGTATTGCTAACAATAACAGCAACAAGCAAACAACAAAAATAACAAATGTCCAACTTGTAGCTACAGTGTGACGTCATTCCCAGCTCCGACTTCTGACTTCCGAGGAAAATGGAATGAAGCGTTACCCTACCCTGTACCCCAGTTTGTAACACACAATTCTTTTAAAATGGGTACCATCCTAAACCCAGGATTAGGGTTTTCTGTTTTCACTTGCTAAGTAGTACTCCCCATGATAAATATGCTGAATGTCATGTGTAAAAATATGTTTGCCAAGTTGTATGGCTTCATAAATTTAAGTGTCCTCTCATGTTAATCCCCAATATTCTGATCGATGAAAGGATCATTTTTCATAGGAGCTAAAGTGTCTGAGAATATTATTTCAAATTAAAAGTTAAATTTGAGATCCTGTGTTTGAGTTCACTCAGTAACAAGCATTTCCATAGTTATAGAGCCTTTTGAAACAATGTAATAGGCCACTTGGAATTTCTATCTGAGAGGAGAAACTTTGCATAATATGTATCATTTTGCCAGCAAAGGACTTGCATCACTTCTTAAAGAACATAAAATAATGTTTTTTTAATTTTCTTTACACTGCTACCATTGTGAGTCATGTGTTAATGGCATTCAGTAAATTTGCAGTGGAGAAATGTTTATATCACGGTGATGGAGAGCTTACTCTTTCCCCATGTATAAACATAAAGCCACATTTCAGTTTTGAGTTGCAATGACTCACAGTTTCTTTTATAGCTTCATTGCCCCATAATGGTGCCACATTGGTTGCTATAGCATTGCTAAATTTAACATTTATGGTTGGTGTGCAAACTGCTCTGAGTGAGGGAACAGAGTCAATTCAGAACGTCCACTGCAATAGCTCAACAGTGCCTCCCTGTGTTCAATGTGTCATACTGCAATAATGAAAAACTAGAGGGGGGCAGTGAGTTGAAATATTAGGAGATCTCTTTATTAAGTTGTTTATTTATTTTGTCAATTATTGGAAATGAATAAATAAATACAATAGATAAATCTCTACAATATTGTTTAGTAAAATACCCACTTGTTTCTGACTCAGGTACAGAGAACAATGGAGCAACTAGTCTACATGACTACAAGACTATATCTTTTATCTGATTGCTTATCAAAAATATAAAAAAAGAGTGATCACAAAAAAGTGTGGGTGAGGTGTATGGAAAAAAAAAAAAACGCCCATCAACTGTGAAATTACAAACACAAAGTGGCATCTTGGGCTTCAAAAGCATCTGACTCCTACTAAATGTTATATTGTTTGTTTATGTGAAAGAATTAAGAAATAGAATAGAATTTTTTTCAAAAATGATTGCACAGTTTGATAGAGGCTCAATCCACACACTTGGCAAAGTAACCTGGCAAGACGGACAAGAAGAACAACATAACTCTCCATCCAGCCCTGCCCTTGGGTGTGTTCATCCATCCTCCACTTTCAGCTTATATTATTAAGCGTTGTGATAACAATAATTGGTGACACTTGCAAACCCACAGGATTGTGACACACCTACTATAAGTTACCTTGTAATTTCATTAAGTGTAACTGCTCCTTCTGTGGATTCCTTCACAGTTCAACATTCTTGTGCCCATAACTGATCATTATCTCCATAATTATTTGCTCTGTTCGATCATTCACAATTAACTGTACTCAGTTCTATCAGACAGCTGAATTTACACTGCCCTGCACTAGCGGAATATGGAAACTGCTCCATTCTTTTCTGCCTCAAGGTCAGTCAGACAATTACAAACTAAATATGTAACTATATCACATTTGGTGTTGTGTTAATGCTAATTTGATTTGTTTTGATGTGTTGAACATTGCTATTGATAGTTCAGCTCCGAGGTCTTTTCCCACCAGCTTAAAAATAATAATGATATATTCAGCCTAGGAACTTAAAAGCGACATGTAAATCTTATAGCTGTATCTTATACTTTCTAAATTACCTGATAAAGAAAACATACAATATTGAGGGATGCATAATCAAATAATGTAAGTTTATACCTTTGCACAGTAAGTATAACAAAGATGAATTATGAATTTATTTTACATTTATTTTAATTTTACATTTAAGTTACTTGTGTGCATGTGTGAGTCCAATGCAGTACATTCACAATATGGGAGCAACCAAAAGATAAACATGGTGTACCACAGCAGATATCCAAAAAAAAAAAAAAAAAAAAAAAAGGCCATCCAAACAGTAGCTGATACCATTAAAGGAGTCTGGCATCTTTCTAACTTCACAAAAAGAGAAAGATCACTCTGTTCAAGGAACATTGGCCTTTATCTTGAGTCCACCTTCTCACATTTTTTAATCTTGAAGAAACTACATGATTTTGCCAAAGACTCAAGACAATATCCATACTCAGCCTTTGACAGTCTATATGTTGCAGTTGCACTTCTGTGTTTAACAGAGGGTTTCAATCCACAAGGTCATAAGGGCTAAAAAAAAAAATAGTCAACTTGTTATGTCAGGTTAACTTGTTCACACAGGTTAACACTGAGCACCTACTTGCTCATTCATACAAGTAAATATCAATGTCAGTGTAGAGTGCACGATCCCAGCTCTGCTCTTCCAGGCTGCAAAGGCTAGGCAGGTCCCAGAGGTGACATCTACAGTAGAGCAGAGTATCTGACCAGCAAAACCTCTCCCCCACCACCATCACAGTCCTGCCACACAGCAGCATGCTCATGGTGGGAGAAAGGGGGAGAAACAGGAGGACAAGAAGTGATAACTTCTGGCACTGTTTGATATGTTTTTTTCGTTGTTTGTTTTTTTTAAAACAGGCTTGACTTGAAATTTCGGTCGTCAGGGGAGTTTTGTTTCCACAATGAAAACATTGAAAGCCAGAGAGTGTGAGCACCATGGCCATGCAGCCAATGAGTCACTGGAATTGATCCACATTTGATCAAGACATAGTATCATTTTGTTTGGTATAGTCAGCTTTATAGTATAAGTCATACGTGTTGCTTTTATCTCTGTCTGACTTAAGAGATAGCAACACTTTCAGAAGCCAACAGTATTGGCACTTTTTTTTAGTTTAATAACCATCTATCAGACATATAGTTTCATGGCCATACCTGCCAGAGAAGCATAGGCTGCACATCTGTTTCATACAGTATCAAAATTTTAAAAGATCCTGGACTGGTCACATTGATGAAGCGACCCTCTGTGTCTGCACACTGGACAACGTGTGCTGACGTACCCTTTCTTGATGAACTTATCCCAAATCTGAAGGAAGGAGACATCATGGGGAAATGTGCCTATTTTGTTAAATAAATAAAAATTTGTTCGAAGTTGGACACATGGACATCTGTTGGTTGTAAACAAATCTTGCCTCTGCGTTTTGTTATTCCATTTTACAGCAATTAATTCCACTCCAAACAATTTGCCCACATGTCATCATTTCTTTACTACTTGTCATTTGCACTGTTTCCATAAATTGCTTTTTGTCTTACCATGCAATTATATTCAGCACTATCAAATTATTTAAATTGTCCTTAACAAATACATCCCCAAAACTCAGATAAGTGATGGAGGATGGAGACTAAATTTTCTTCAATATTTAATGGACTTTAATTGAGTAATATTGTATGCAACACCATCCAGTATATAATTTCCATGACATGAAAATAGACTTAAAGCTGATTGTTGCTGAGTGTCGCCTTCTTAAAATTAAATCTTGTTAAAAAATACTGTTTATTGAATGACCTCCTATCATTTTAAGCTGCCATAAAAAGATGCTTTTAAAGTGTAATAATTCCAAGAGTGTAACAAATATCTTATTATTGCCTATTATGAAAATAATATAATAGCTTTATCAACTTAACAGTAGCCTGTTTAAATTTGGGCATGAATGGAAAGGCTGAGCATTTTAGACATCAAAATTTATTCTGTGTCAGTTGGAGTGTGTGGTGTTAAAACAGAACAAATTTAACTCCCATATTGAAGGATGTAAAAAAACAGAAAATATAATAAATAAAAATCTGCCAACTCCCTGCATGGAGGGTTTCTCTATATTTACTTTCACAAACAAAAAACTTGTTAGGAAATCAACTAACTAATATGCAGACTTAAAAAAAAATTGTGGTTACAGTGATTTTATTTATGCTAAGCTTTAGACACATATTTGACAATAACTGTCCCTGTGAACTCTGAAATCATTGCTCCTTGTATTGTCTTGTGGTACAATATACAAAAGTTTTATCACATTGTATGTGGGAAAACAATTATTTCCCAAGACGTTTTAGAAATATACAATATTGTATTTATATATTCGAAAGTATCTGAAAAACCGCAGTAAGTGTCTTAAAATGACCTGTTTGGTTTGTATTTTTAATTAATTTTCAAATCTAAACCGCTGTCTGACATATGGAGTTATCTAGCTTACATGAAAAGGACCAACTGCGGCCGGCATCACCTTTACAAATGTGCGACATTAATGTTTAAATTACATATGTTAACTTATATTTTTTAACCAAATTTCACATAGTTTCACTCTAAATGTCTTTTCACCAGCATAACAGAAGAGCGTTTATGTATGTGTTAACAGCAACTAAGGTGGCTAACGTTGCTTAATATTAATTAAACCTATTGAGCCGAGCAGGTTAAGATATGACCAATGTTTGCTAAATATTCAGTCAGTTTATTGGGAACACCCAGCTAAAGCTAATCTAGTCTAATACAACAGTCCTGCAATAAATCCTGCCTTCATTAAGGTTATAATGTTTAGTATATGTTGAAATACAATCATTATACAGTTGAATTCACACTTTAACGCATTTTCAACACAAACTGCATCATTATAGCCCTCATGAAGGAGGGTTTATTGCTGGACTGTTGTATTAGACTGCATTTAGTTTAATTAGCTAGGTGTTCCTTATAAACTGCCAACTAGGTGTACTTGTATCAATGTATGACTGAACCTTAAGAGAGTCTTCCTAGAACATGGAGCCCAGAGTGACACAACTATTTACTCTTTTTCTGTCCATCAACAATAGGAGTACTTTCACATCACCAGTTTGCGCAAGATATTTATTTCAAAATAGTTTTAATAAAAACTCAATCATTACGCACTGTGCAAAATCACCAATATTTGGTATCATATGTAGCATTTTTTGTGTGCAATGGCTCATTTGCATGTGTAATTGCATACAAGCACATGTGAAAATATCAGCCAATGAAGGCTTCATCTTAAAAGTTATTGAATCATCGACAGTACATACATAAACATAAAAGAAAATAACACAACAACAACAACAACAACAACAACAACAATATGATGATAATAACAAGACCATTATACAAAAAGCACACAGCTGCCATTTTATGGCATGAGTGATGGGAGAGGAGAACAACATTGTTTCTTTGCATGTCCTGTGGGTATCAGCAGACACAACAAAACAATTTGATGGCTTCATTGGTAGACATCAGGACAGAGGTAACTGAGGGCTTTACAGGTAACTGGACCCCAAACCCAAAATTTGTAAAAAGCATGATGCTGCCAGAAGCCACTGGTTAACTTGATTTGGAACTGATGTTTGATTACTCTGAACAGTTCTAATTTTAATAGGGCTTCTCATTTCACAGATTCATTTACATCTGGGGCAGGGAGTCAGTGTATTTGCCTGCAATTTAGTATCTCATGGGATAAAAATCCAGCAGTCCTACTATTACAAAACAAAATGGATTACATATAACATTAAATAAATAACTTCAAAATGTATTCCCTTGTTTGTTTTTAGACTCTTTAACTAATGTGAAAACAGGCAGTGGGCTTTGGAAGAGTGACCACCCTCCATCAACACCTTCTACTTTTATCTTCGGTGAGTTGATACAAAATTCAGCTGATCCTAATAATCTGTGATGGACTCTGTAGAGCTTGTATTGAGTAGTACATATATGTATAAATTGGGAAGTTATGGTTTTCTGGTCTTGACTCGTGGGGGTTTCATTTTTCTCATAGCATGGCCAGGCTCAGCACACCCACAGAGATCAGCAGAACTGTAGGGGAGGATGGGAGAACAGAAGAACAATTATTAAACACTGTACAAAAACCTCTAAAGAAGATACTAATACTTCAGTTATCTATCTAACAAGACTAGGTCAAAATCTTGGATATGGCTAGACTGCGTATGCTCATTGATAAAGGACATAGCTGAAAACTATTGTGGAACTGCTATAAACAACAATAACCACTTATCTCTTATGCTTACCCTGCGTCAGTGATTGCTGGAACGTGATGGCGTGATCAGTGGTAGCGGGGGTGGCTGTGGTAGCATTGGCGGAGTTGGAGTTGAGTTGATTGGTGATGGTGGCATTAGGATTTGCCAGGTCTGCAACATTGCCCCTAAATCGGGGCTCGGGGCTTCCCAGTGCACCAGAAGCTGAGAGAACAAGCAAAAGACAGAAAAATCACTGATTTGTTTTTTGTTCCTTGAGAGAATATTAATATGTTATCTGTGATAGTCTCTGTGAAAGTGGATCTCAGTTGACTCTTGGAAGTGCATATGTCTGTGTGTGTATATGTGTGAATGTGTATCTTTAATATCTTAACTTACCGCTGTTGAAAGTTCCATTGGAAATTTGGATTGAAAGATCTGTTGTTCTAACTCTTCGGCTGGGTACAGTGGCAGCAAATGTACACTGGATTGTTGTTCCATTGACTCTGCCCCTCACAGAGTTCACGTTCAGCTGCAAAGAAAGTTTTACAGATGACACAAAGGCAATGAGTATTCAGTGGTGTGTTATTGTAACCAATATTTATACACCTGCAAGTGGCGATGGTTTGAATTAATGTTTGCCTTGATATTGCTTGAGCAGCAGGTTCAAAAGGGGCATGTGTGGCATTTTGTGCATAGTGATTGAACCATTAAAGATCCCCTATTGTATAAATTCAGATTTCCATGTCTTTCTTGATTATAAAGCAGGTCTAGGTTCTATATTAATACTGTGAAAGTATCAAAGCGCTCAGTCGACAGAGAAGTGCACACAGCCCATATTCAGAAACTGAACCTTAAAATGAGCTGTCAGGACTTCTGTAATTTTGTGATGTCACAACAAAGCAACCACCACCCTCAGCCATGCTGCAGGCCCAGCCCACCTAAACCCACCATCCAACCTTGCAGGATTTGGTTTCTATGAGTGTCTACGTGAAATTTGCTATATTTTTTTTGGTCACTCAGGAAACAGTCAGCCAATCAGAGGAGAGGCTCTGAGCCCGACCTGTCGTTACTAGAGTTCCAGGGAGAAGCCTGAGAGAGGGGATGTAAAACTACATTGAAATGATTTTGGTTCTTAAAACCACATACATATTTTCTTATAGAAATCAACACTTCAAATCAAACACAAGAAAAATGCAAAATGTGGGACCTTTAAATGTTAAGTCTCTGATCAGTATTTGACTTGACGAACCAAAAGAAAATTACATTGGAAGTACTGACATAGAAAGCAGGTTCATAATGAAATCTGATCAGCTGCCAGCTCATATCAATATTTTACACAAATTTGTAAATTATAGCACAGTGTTAGATGACATTAGATTATTTGTGTGTGTGTGTGTGTGTGTGTGTGTGTGTGTGTGTGTGCGTAGGTAGCATAAACATCATGGTAGACTGCAGGGAACATGGGCTCCAACAGACTAATAAATATACCCTCACCCAGCTCTTCCCACATCACTTCTCTGAGACGGGTAGAACTCACCTCTCTCTGAACCAGCGTCCCATTGTCGAGGACAGTGCTAAAGAATTGGACAACACCGTTGTTGTTTGCACAGACGTAGGTTGTGTCGTTATCTCCCTGTGGTGCAAAACCAGAAAAATAAAAAGTTTACACAGATGACTTTAAACAAACTATGTGATTGGCTCATGTTTAGACTTGATGGTACTTTCATCTTTGATCTAGTGTAAGAACTTGACGTACCAGTGTTGCGTCAAGTGACAGGGTGGCAGCAATGTAGCCCTCGGACTCTCCTGAGAGGCTAAATTCAAAATTTCCACCGCTCTGCTGTTTGGCAGCAAGAAAAAAACATGATCCTGTTGCGGAGGGGTTGCAGTCAGAGGGCTCAGCTGCACAGAGCTGCTCGGTCCCACATCCATCCCTAGAAACAGGCGTCTGCAAGGAAGATGAGAAAGATTTAAGTAATGTGCACTTCCAAATAGTTGAACTCCAGAGATGGGAAAAAAGTCATTGTTTTTAAGGTTAGTAAGTCACAAGTCATGACATTAAAGTCCAGAGTCAAGACCAACTGGTCCTGAGTCAAGTAAAATAAAACTGACTTTACTTAGTCCAGTTGTGTTCTGTTATAACTCATTATGTTCTGTTTTTTTCTGTCACTCACCTCAAGAGCTCCGACTGTGATGTTAGGAGTCAGTGGGGGAGCTGTTGTTACTGGTGCTGTAGTTGTCATGATCATTGTTGCATTTTCTGTTGACATGGTTGCTGCATTTGTTGTCATGGTTGGTGTTGCAGTTGTTGTAGTTGTATTGGAAATGCTGTTATTGATGGTGGCATTAGGATTTGCCAGGTCTGCAACATCGCCCCTAAATTGGGGCATGGGGCTTCCCAGTGCACCAGAAGCTGAGAGAACAAGCAAAAGACAGAAAAATCACTGATTTGTTTTTTGTTGCTTGGGAGAATATTAATATGTTATCTGTGATCGTCTCTGCAAAAGTGGATCTCAGTTGACTCATGAAAGTTCATATGATGTGTGTGTGTGTGTGTATGTGTGAATGTGTATCTTTAATATGTTAACTTACTGCTGTTGAAAGCTCCAGTGGAAATTGAGACTGCGAAACCTGTTGTTCTAACTCTTCGGCTGGGTACAGTGGCAGCAAATGTACACTGGATTGTTGTTCCATTGACTCTGCCCCTCACAGAGTTCACGTTCAGCTGCAAAGAAAGTTTTACAGATGATGCAAAGGCAATGAGTATTCAGTGGTCTGTTATTGTTACCAATATTTATACAGCTGCAAGTGGCGATGGTTTGAATTAATGTTTGCCTTGATATTGCTTGAGCAGCAGGTTCAAAAGGGGCATGTGTGGCATTTTGTGCATAGTGATTGAACCATTAAAGATCCCCTATTGTATAAATTCAGATTTCCATGTCTTTCTTGATTATAAAGTAGGTCTAGGTTCTATATTAATACTGTGAAAGTATCAAAGCGCTCAGTCGACAGAGAAGTGCACACAGCCCATATTCAGAAACTGAGCGTTAAAATGAGCTGTCAGGACTTCTGTAATTTTGTGATGTCACAACAAAGCAGCCACCACCCTCAGCCATGCTGCAGGCCCAGCCCACCTAAACCCACCATCCAACCTTGCAGGATTTGGTTTCTATGAGTGTCTACGTGAAATTTGCTATATTTTTTTTTGGTCACTCAGGAAACAGTCAGCCAATCAGAGGAGAGGCTCTGAGCCCAACCTGTCGTTACTAGAGTTCCAGGGAGAAGCCTGAGAGAGGGGATGTAAAACTACATTGAAATGATTTTGGTTCTTAAAACCATATACATATCTTCTTATAGAAATCAACACTTCAAATCAAACACAAGAAAAATGCAAAATGTGGGACCTTTAAATGTTAAGTCTCTGATCAGTATTTGACTTGACGAACCAAAAGAAAATTACATTGGAAGTACTGACATAGAAAGCAGGTTCATAAAGAAATCTGATCAGCTGCCAGCTCATATCAATATTTTACACAGATTTGTAAATTATAGCACAGTGTTAGATGACATTAGATTATTTGTGTGTGTGTGTGTGTGTGTGCGTAGGTAGCATAAACATCATGGTAGACTGCAGGGAACATGGGCTCCAACAGACTAATAAATATACCCCCACCCAGCTCTTCCCACATCACTTCTCTGAGACGGGTAGAACTCACCTCTCTCTGAACCAGCGTCCCATTGTCGAGGACAGTGCTAAAGAATTGGACAACACCGTTGTTGTTTGCACAGACGTAGGTTGTGTCGTTATCTCCCTGTGGTGCAAAACCAGAAAAATAAAAAGTTTACACAGATGACTTTAAACAAACTATGTGATTGGCTCATGTTTAGACTTGATGGTACTTTCATCTTTGATCTAGTGTAAGAACTTGACGTACCAGTGTTGCGTCAAGTGACAGGGTGGCAGCAATGTAGCCCTCGGACTCTCCTGAGAGGCTAAATTCAAAATTTCCACCGCTCTGCTGTTTGGCAGCGAGAAAAAAACATGATCCTGTTGTGGAGGGGTTGCAGTCAGAGGGCTCAGCTGCACAGAGCTGCTCGGTCCCACACCCATCCCTAGAAACAGGCGTCTGCAAGGAAGATGAGAAAGATTTAAGTAATGTGCACTTCCAAATAGTTGAACTCCAGAGATGGGAAAAAAGTCATTGTTTTTAAGGTTAGTAAGTCACAAGTCATGACATTAAAGTCCAGAGTCAAGACCAACTGGTCCTGAGCAAGTTCTAATCTTTATGTTTTAAGCCCTTTAGGCACCGAGTCATATGATCAGAGTCCACACATCTATTAAATGCCATCAGTAAAAGTGACTTTACTTCATCGAGTTCTGTTTTTTCTATTTGTGGCATCACTCACCTCAAGAGCTACCACTGTGGTGTTAGGAGTCAGTGGGGGAGCTGTTGTTACTGGTGGTGTGGTTGTCATGTTCATTGTTGCATTTTCTGTCGACATGGTTGTTGCATTTGTTGTCGTGGTTGGTTCTCCAGTTGTTGTCGACATGGTTATTGCAGTTGTTGTCGTGGTTGGTTCCCCAGTTGTTGTCGACATGGTTATTGCAGTTGTTGTCGTGGTTGGTTCCCCAGTTGTTGTCGACATGGTTGTTGCAGTTGTTGTCGTGGTTGGTTCCCCAGTTGTTGTCGACATGGTTTTTGCAGTTGTTGTTGTGGTTGGTTCTCCAGTTGTTGTCGACATGGTTGTTGCAGTTGTTGTTGAGGTTGGTGCTCCAGTCGTTGTCGTGGTTGGTACTGCAGTCGTTGTTGTGGTTGGTGCTGCAGTCGTTGTTGTGGTTGGTGCTGCAGTTGTTGTCGACATGGTTGTTGCGGTTGTTGTTGTGGTTGGTGCTGCAGTCGTTGTCATAGTTGGTGCTGCAGTCGTTGTCGTGGTTGGTGCTGCAGTTGTAGTCGTGGTTGGTGCTGCAGTTGTTGTCGACATGGTTGTTGCAGTTGTCATGGTTGGTGCTACAGTTGTTGTTTGACCATAGGTGTTCATAAACATGCAGGACTGCATCACAAACAGGATGGTGAGGAGCAGTCTCTTGTCCATGCCTGGAGTAAGGTGGGTGAAATTATTCAGTGAAACAATATAATGAGACACTTCAGCTATAGATAGTTGTGTGGCAATAGAGATTGTATCAGTTAAGCTCAGAGAACATATTGTGTGTTGTGGAGGAGAATATACTAAAGAAAAACCATATTTAATAGTCAAAAATTATGAACCATTACTGTATAGGGGAGGGGCGGTACCCTGGTTTTGTCGCCATCATAGTCACACATAGTTTGGTTTTAGCAGTCACCGAAGGTAAAGCTTCCTCCTACAACACCTGATGAACTGCTATGCCACACCCACAGGTTACGCACAGCAACAGGCTCATTTGAATTAATGTGACATGATGCAGAGCTGACTTAATGCAATGCATGCTAGACTTAAAACAAGGTGCGTTGGTTAGAAATTTTGACTGACTTTATCTTATCAAATTCCAGCACGAAAGCTGTAAAAACTGTTTAGTCTCGGAGTTTGTTATGGTGAAAGAAGTAATGCCTATTTACTTTATTTTATTTGCTTATACTTATTTATGACAATAAGTTCTGCGAACTGTGTAATCTCAAGACCAGGATGTTGTGCTATATCATTAAGGTGAGGATTTACTGTAATAAAACTGGTCAGTATGTAAACCAATAATATTTAACAAGAATGTATTTACATTAATGCAGGAAAGCACATCTAATCTGTGAATTAGCTTACAGTGTTTTTTGTGAATGCTGTTAATTGAGAAAGATTCAAATTATAATTTAGGAAATAAGATATAAATATGAAATTACACGATTCATATTGTTTACTTAATTATATGAAAATACTTATTATATCCTGAAGTTGCTATTAATAATGAAAGTGTCTAAAAACTATAATTGCCATTCATACGATTTATAGATTTTATACAATTATTTTGTTTGATTTATTTTTGAAAATAAATAGAAAAGAAAACCTTCAGGAACAAATAATTACAAATGTTGAATAAACATAGAGAAACATATATTGAATTGATTACATGTAAACTATATGGTATTCCTACAGAAGTCATTTAAGAATACATACTGTATTAATATCTTGCATAGAGATTGTTTTAGCCTACCTGTAGATCTTGTTGTCTTCATTTCAAAAGCAGTGTGAAACTGGGTTAATCAGCCAAAGGATGCACAGGTCTGCGTACTTATATTCTCAGGTGTGGTTTACAGGTAGTGATGTTCTTAGGCTCCCAGGTTAAGATGTGACACCTGTTCCCTCTGTGTCACTATTTAAACTAAAGGGGGTGGGAAGAGTCAAGGCATCAGGACCCAAAACCTCTGACATCATGGATGATGTTTCCTGAGGGTGGGGTGTGGAACAGGGGTTTAAGGGTGTGATGGAAACCACGCATGAATTTTGCAATGTCACTGCACATTTGACCCTGTCTGCGTGAGTTTATTTTCTAAATGCCTTACTTCCTTGATGGCTCACATAGCCTGTAACTAACGTGATTTCTGTGATAAGGAAGCTCTATGTTAACTGTCTTCCTGGATGGTTGTCTTATTTCATGTAATATTTCACATCTTTGTCGTCATCTTTGTTTTTATAATGACTGTACTGTAATACTTAATGAATCTCTGTGAATATGAGTGGACAGATGGGCCATTTGAAGTCATTAGGTTTTCAGTCATTCTGATTGGTCTTTGTAACTTTGATTGCTCCTTAAGAGTCACATTCTCTTTTTAGGCCAATTCTCAAAGCAGATTTAAGTTTCAATCAAAGTAATAGAAATTAAGTGTAAGTGAGAGACTTGTGCAGTATTAGAAACTTTTTCATAGATTTTACTGGAGTGCTCATTTAGGTATGTATTTTTAATAAATTGGTGATCTGTTTGAAACACCTGTATCCGTGCCCTCTCTGCGCAGTCTTAGAAAAATCGCAGATTTTTTTGTTGTGAGGGGTAACAATATGCAGAAAGCAGGCAACATACAATTGTGTGTGAGTGCGTGCATGTATTAAGTGGCATGTGGTCGGTTTGTGAAACCTGTCATGAGACCGGTTAACACAATGCCAAAAACTGGTTTGAAAGTGGCAGTGCGAGCTCATGTGTTTGCTTCTATATTCCTATTGTGTTGTGTGGTTTCTTATGAACATTTCCCCTCCCTAATTAATGAGAAGGCAAGTCCAGGCAACTCTGAACTATCAGTCTATCACAACAGTTATTCAGGTAGGACTGCACATTGCACACAACTGTAATCACAGGAGAGGACTTTGGTAAATTGATATTTTATCAAAGAACTATGAAAAAATGCACATAAGGAACATGCCAACAAACTTTTTTTGGTTTGCTTTTTAACCACCATGGGCTTTACAACCCATACCAGGAATGTTGAAAAAAGAGCTCCTACTGCCACAAACCAATAATAAATGTTTTCTTTTCCCAGAAAGCATTCAGCTCAACTATGCATTCATGTGTCACTAACTGTACCCTGCAGGTGTAAATTGTATAGTGGGTGTTAACCCCCAGTAAAAGTAAACTTTGATGCAGGAAGGGCTCTACATTGGCATAATCTGTGCTTTTTATTTGGTAATTGTACAGTGTACAAACTGTGGAAATGTATGTCCTTTGGCTACAGAAGAATTAGATTGAAAAAAAAAGATAAGGTGGGAGAAAAAGTGGTGTCTAACTCGGGTTTGAAGTTTGTAACACTGATTAAGACACACAGCTGTGAGTTCAAGCCACTAGCCTTAAAGCTGCTTATTTTAGGGCACCAACTTTTCTCTGTTAAACTGGCTTCTGCCACCGGGCCTTTCTATGAGCCCCAGTCTTGAAGTGGAAAATCCACTTTTTTTTCAAATATTCCAGATTTTCCTCCAACATGTCAGGTTTCTCCTCTATGTAATATCACCAATATTCAGCAACTTCAGTGCTTAATACTGTACTGAAGTGCTTCAATTTTAAGTTTAATGCAACTTAACCTTCATTTTTTTTTTGATTGTTGACCTGTTTTTACAACATCTGAATTGTTTAATATTCCTATTGATTCAGGATATCTCCCAACCTCCTACACTTTGGTAAATCTCTCTTAAGTGCAACATAAAATAACATAAACAGTGACAATGATTGGATTGTATGGCTTGATAATAATGAACAGCCATGAAGGCTACATTGAGCAGAATACTTCGAGGGCAGATGATTCAAGAATAAACAATGGCATGGAGTGTGAGTCACATTGTGACATGAAAGTCACGGCCATGGCCATGTCAAACCTGTTTGGTTGGCATGGTAGCAGAGAATTTTTTGTTCTCATGAAACCACTCTTGGGATTTAAGCGCATATTCATGTGGTGTATCATAAAGTGAGTCAGTGCTGAATGTGCATTTTAAAATAAAATGTGTTTTGATCTCTTTGATTTAGGCTGATTTGACGAAGGTAAAAATTTGAGCTACTCTTAGTCAGTGAGTGGATGGCTGAGGGTTTTCCAGCTCTGCAAGCAAATGAAAAAAAACAGAAAGCTCAGATTTTTTAAAAGGAGCACATCAGTTTAAGCTTATTTTCAAACACACTCAAAGGATGTCAATCCGTCCTGTAAGATATTGCTGCTATTAAAAGCTTTAAGCCAACATAATGCATGTGCTAGAGGTGTTTGGACCAACAGGTTTGTCATCTGATTGCTAATTAAAGTAATTTACTGTCAAAGAGTTTATTATTTCTAGTTTCTGTAGTGACGTGACTAAACCGTCACTGAACTGGCTGCTGAGAGTTGATCCGCGTCGCTCTCAGGGCTGAGCCTGTTCCCAAAGGTGCTGATCATATCAACAAGATACCAAAGGGTTCTCTCATCTCCCTTGGTGGAGATCAGCTCCTTGGGTTGCCTTTACTACTGTTAAGGTGGAATTATAGTTCAGCACCAGAATTCACTCAGTGATAGCGCTGTTTGAAGAACTGTGTGTAGGACCACATTTCTTCTGAGGGTTCCCGTGCCACTGCTCCATTTTTTTAAATTAATTTTTTTATCTGCAATAAAAATAATAATTTTACTAACTATCCCCAACCAGGCAATGTGTGTGAAGAGGAGCTTCAGTGCAGAATCTATTAGTTTCCCTGTAAAACCTTTGAGGCCCTTTGCTGACACCTAATTGATGCAGACATGAGGATAGCCGTCTGTTTACACTGCACTTACTTAAATCCACAGGTCTAAGACTATATACAAATAGTTTTTACCAAATATTTACCTACTTCTTCCACCCAAACAGTACTGCTGCAGTCTGTGACAAAAAATTGTAAATTAGTGAAGGCCATTCATGTAGTATTTATACTCACCAAGCACTACGAATGCCTTTACATCTGCTTATTTGTACAATTGTCCAATCAGCCAATCATGTGGCAGCAATGCAATGCATAAGATTATATAGATACAGGTCGGCAGCTTCAGTAACGTTCACATCAAACGTCAGAATGAGGAAAAAATGTGATCTCAGTGACTTTGATCGTGGCGTAATTGTCACTTGTTTCAGTATTTTCTGAAGCTACTAAGATTTTTACACACAAGAGTCTCTACCTTACTCAGAATGGCGTGAAAAGCAAAAGTGTCCTGCATATCGGTGAGCAGAAATACCTTTTTGACAAGAGACTGCGATAAGTGGCATAAAGGCTATGGTAACTCAGATAAGCAGAAAAGCACATAAAGTCCAGTTTTTAGGCAGAAGAGTATGAAGGTAAAAAAATGTGAGAAGGTGTTGAATACAATGTGTGAGGTTTCATTTGTACACCATATACAAATGAAACTAATATATAACTATTCACACACATTTAAGATGAATAAGAAAAAAAAACAAAACACTTGAGAGATGGTAAAAAAACAAAAAAACAATCTGGTTAGTGTAAGAATTGATCTTAGGTCAAAGGTCAAGGGTTAAATAATCCTCGCTGTAGAGCGATTCAGTAAATGTGTTAAACTGAGCAGCAGAATAAAGTTTTGTCAGCTGATGGTTTAGTTGTGGAGTCAAAACTGCTAGTATTCAAACACAACTATTTCACCACTTCCATCATGCCCATGCTGTGCAAGGGTTGGGCGTATCATGACGTACGACAACAGGCTTAACTGGCTCTATGTGCAGCCAAGTTTATGTAGGAATGCTACATAGTTTTTCACTGATCTCTTGGATGAATATGCTAAAAAAGAAGTTAACAGGTGGTGAGGTCATTTGAACCAGTTGTACTTTCCATCTTCTTTATTATGTCTTCTTTCTTAGAAGTTCTTCAAACACGTTGATTTTTTTATCAGACGCTGGTTGATAACAGTTTTTCTGCACTGGCTTTCAGATCCTCTGTGTCCAGTGGTAGATAAATATCATGTGAGATGCAAAGGTGCAGTTTTTTCAGAATTGTGAAATTATACTTTAATTTCAGCGGTCTTTTAAAAAATGTCTAACTTTATATTCTGTTGATTCTGTGGCAGAAGAAAAACACTGCAATGGAACAAGTCACATTAATCACATTAGTCAGATTATTTGATGCAGAATTAAAGCACAAATCCACGAGATATGAATTTAGTTTTACTTTTTGAAAGTCATTTTTACAGAATCAGTGCTTTATTTCAGACACATAGGTCCATATCAGTGTAAAAGTCAAATGACTTTTACACTAACAACAACAGCAACATGCAGGACAATAACACAAAAAAGTAAAATGTGATTATAGCACGTACAGACATATTTTGAATCGAAATCGACACATAAATTTATACATAAAATTCCTCAACACAGCATGAAAGGTGGGGACGTTATTAGCCACCCACACATGACTCACACTTGTCCATCGTGGAAGTGTGAGCAGGACTCTGAGTGCATCATTATATGCAACCTGTCATTTTAACTGCAACATAAATGGGCTGTGTGGAGTGTGGTACAGCAAAGGTTTGTTTTCACGTCATCTGTGCACAGGAAGTTTGCGTGGCAGCATGTTGGACTGTGCATACAGGTTACGACACTGGCGCTGCCGATTGTCGTCATCATCGGCAAGTACCTTTGATCAGACTACTTCAGGCCACTTTAGCTGCTCATCATAAATGTGTGCCAGAGATGAAAAAAGGAAAAAGGAGTCATGTGTGAACATCATTATGCTCATGCAACTAACTTTGCTTTTGAATTCTTGTTGGCCAACTTTGCACATAATACGTACAATTCCAGTTTGATGGAAGTTGTGCTGGAAAAAGAATTTGTGTTACACTGGCTTCTATGAAAATGTAGTCAATAACTGTCCACAGATTTGTGACGTGTGACATTTCTTTTCATCACAGTACCTCCTGACCATGTTGTCAGTGTTGTCTTGTTTTCTCAAGGTCGGTGTCAAGAATAAGGAAGCCACAAAAATCCAGCTCTGCAACATTTTACTGAGTTTCCCTGCAGGAACTCCAAATGACAGATGGCAGACTTACAGCAACTTCTAGAGTTTTCCTTTCTGTTTAACCTCTCTCTGTCTCTCAGTTTTCCTAACATTTAGACTTGGCATCCTGTCACCATCATTAATAATAGCTGAAAGCAAAATCTAACCACATGTAACAGTGGAATTCCTTCAATGACGCAAACAAAGGTGTAACTACAAAAAAAAAAAAAAAGAAAAGAGTGTTTCTCATGGGAGTATACACATAGCTGGCTCTTATGTACAAATAGCTAAAACAATGCACTCTAATAAAGCAGCCCTGCAATTAATCCGCCTTCATGAAGGTTCAGTCTGTATTGACACTGTTTTAGGGAGGTGTTGGCAGATGTAGATTGTGCTGCTGTTGAACTAAATTAATTCACATAATTCTATTATTTAGCCAACTCTCACTGATATAAAGGACAAAGTAATTGAAACACCTGTCTATATGATGCACAGGTCAACAGCAGCACAAACTGCAGCCTTGGAAATGACCATAAAGTTGAATCAGCACCTTTCTAAAGCAGTTTCGTCACAGTATTTACTGCAGGGCTATTGTGTTACACTGCATTCATTTCAGCTGGGTGTACTTATTAACCTGCCAACTGTGTGCAGAGCTAAACATTAGTTCGTCCATGTGGAAAGATATTTTTCTAAAGCGCATGTCACACAGCACTTGTTGACTTTTGTGAAGAGTAAATAAATTATTTCAGCACATCCGTGTTGTCAAGGACCAGAGAGGTGTTTACTTTTGTGCGGCGAGTCTCAAGAAAAGTCAGGATCAAATGAGAGCCCGAAAAGACCAGGCTGAATTTGTATGGTAGTCATTTGAGTTAACAGAATTGATTGATCTTTCGTTTACTAAAATGACTTTATCTAAGCTTTAAACTTGAAGAATAGCACCGTTTGGTTAAACCTACTCACTGTGATTTTGACCTCCATGTCAAGTGAAAACCTGAACTCAATGATCTATTTCTTTCTGAATGGCAAATTATTTTAACTAAGTGGACGCTGCTTTACTGTTTATCACTTAAAACAAATATGAATATATCTGTAGAAAGTACACATCTAATTACTAAAACTTTGTTTATGGGTAGATGGCCAGGGTTTACATTTAACTTAACCAATATTTAAATAAAATTACTTTTTTTTTTAAACATTTGTAAACATGAAGCGAAACATTGACGCCAGTTGTAATCTTTTTTCTTCCATCATAAATGAGTCTTTTCAATACATTGAGACAAGATTTAGTCATTCATGTTTTGTTTTTTTCAATGGATCCAAGGATAGTGTTATGAAATGGTAGTTAGGTTTCATCTGAACTTTTTTTTCCATCCAACAGGGGATATGGTTTTGGATGCAAATGTTATAGCAGTTTGTCCTGAAGCAATAGTTTGGCCTCAGGGTTTCTCTCTTTGAGCCAGTTTGTGTCGCCTTTAGGTGTGCTCAGGAATTCTTCTGCTCTGCTTCTTCCTGGTCCTCCTCCTGTTGAACTGTTGAACTGTTGTTGCTACAACTACAGCTACAATGCTAATAATGCCATCACCAACACTAATATACTAAACTGCTTCTGTAATATAGTGTATGATAAAATTATATGGTGGTAGAATCCCAAAAATACCATAAAATTTAGTTCTCAACAACTATAACCACTAATAATATTTATTTCAAGCATTTTTCACCAGTAAAGCAACAGATTGAAAACTGTAGTTACAAATGCACATGGTGTACATTAGGTAAAAGGTAATTAAAATGAACAAGAAAAAGAAAATTATAATTTATGAATACTAAGTGTGTTTTCTTATAAGACTTATAGTTTTCTTTAATGAATAGAGGCTGTTGAAATGGAGAAAAGAGACAGCCGATAAACAGGTTTGGCAGCGGAGATACTTTGTACATTACACACATTACATCCACAGGTTACTGTTTCCAGCTAATCGGAGCATATTCTTTACATTGCATCACACTAGTGAAAGCATCTAGAAAAACTGGTGGTGTGGGGTTATGGAAGTCAAGGAAGTATGATTAGATTAGTGTCTTAGACAAACGGTAAGGACATGATGAGCTTGGGCCATTGCTGATAACGTGCAGATTTCACCGTGTGTATAGTGTAAAACTCTCTCATGTTATTTTTCAATATTATTACAGTGCGGTTTTGAATTGTGAACTCTAACCTGTTTCTTATTAAGCTGAACTGCAGAGGCCAAATAATTGAACGAATATGACGGCAGCAGTCATTTGCAGGGATGATTCAGCATTCAGGATGATTCACAGATGAGGCAGTGGCCAAATTATTAAAGAAAGAAAGAAAGAAAAAGACTCACAAAAACGTACTTTGTAGTTATCGTTGTGATACTTCATACACTCAGCCCATCACCCCTTCAAATGAATGAGTCCAAGATGATAGAAGTTGATGATAAAAGTTTTTTCATCAGACCTCAGACAACCTTGCTTCATTTTCTGCATGCCTTTTGGCAAACAGTGTCATGGTGCCGTCAGTTTTTTCAACTGGCCTGAAGATGTTAGATAAGAGATGTTGTTGTATAACAGCAGATATAAGGAAATTTTAACTGTTAATACACAGCATTTCTCAACAGTTACCACTTCTCCTATGAAGACATAGTTTATATCTTTTTTTTTCATAGTTAATATCAATACATCTGTGCTGTACATAATCTGTTATATTATACACATGTCCACAGAAGGAATTATAGGTATTGAAAAATACGTTAATAAACACTTATATCAGCTTACAACTACAAATTAGTGTTATAAGCTGTTAATCAAATGCCTACATATTGGTTATAAATGCTAAATATGGGGACTTAAGTAAAGTATTGTATTTGATGTAGGAATATCTTCCTATTTTTTATCTTTCTACTACAAAATTTGCTACGTTGTTCAGACATTACAGAAACTGTATATGTACAGTAGCTGAAGGAATTTCTTGATGATATTCCTGCTCTTTAATTTTCAGAAACAATATATTTGCTCTCATTATGTACACATTCATAAGGCTACCCTTGTGACTCTCTGGTAGAAATTCTTTACCAGTCAGTATATATTATTCCAACATTTACACAAGGTTAATACCCAACAAGCTATTCTGTTCTCATTGCTGGACAAAATTCTATTATTAGTCGTAATCCGACATGGTTCAAGAAGTGTGAGGGCCGTGAAGTCACACTGCTTTTTATAGCGCAAGATGTGGAAACAGCCTCAGAAAGCTTGTGATGTAAAATGGTTGATGTAGTGGATGGCCTACGTGTGATATTTGAAAGACTTTATTATGTCACTGACAAGGCCAAGTCAAGCTTAGTTATGACACAGCAGCCAAAATGTGACCAAAGTGAGTGACTGGACTGGAGCTAGTGAAGGAATGTCAAAGAGTGTTGTAGCGAGTACCCATTAACATATAACCATCAGTCCAACTATTAGAGATGAATTACAAAATGCAGTTAAGAACATAGGCCATTAAACTAAAACTGAAATTATGAAGACAAGATAATCACTGAGATGAGATGACATGAGATCAATGTACAATCTCATTCCGTCTCATCATTAAACACGTTTAAACCACTCATCCTTTTCTGACTACTGCGTAAAAAGGCTAAGTTGAGTGATTGCTATCGAGGGAAGATATTAGCCAAAGTCATGTGTTGCAAGACACAGGACATGTTTTTTATACTTTTTTTTTTTTCCATAATAGCGCATCTATATTTTCTGTTCTGTTTAACATGATTTTGGATCTTTGGATTATGTCTGGAGTCATGGTCTAAGTTGGTACTGGCTTCAAAACCTACTTTCTGCCTCCACTACCCTCTACCAGCGAAACCTTCCAAAAATCTCGGGCCAGTTTTGACACCCAGAATCCTATATATTGCTTATATATGGTTGGTCTCTTAATAATAATCAACCTGTCTCTAACCTTCCTTTCCTTTCTAAAGTACTTGAAATAGTTCTTGTAGCAGCCTTTATTCCATATATCTGCTCTTGCCAGATTGGTAAATCATCTGTTTACTATGGATATGTGGCATGGGAAGGGTTAAGGGTATTGTAAAACAGTCAACAGCTCCTTAGGTCATCCCATCTTTTGTTGGGATTGCTCAACCTTTGGGTTTTTTTTTTCCTCCAGCCTGCCCGTCAGTGGAATGATGATTTGTGTTGTTTTTAGGGACTTCCTTATGCAAAAGACGCACATGAACACTGCTTAAAATAGTGGTTTGCTTGTTTCTGTTTTCTTTTTATAAAGGTACTTTCTTTTTTGGGCTAGCTGTCACTGGTCTGATGTTTAATAAGTGTGTATGTAATTAATTTGATCTGAAATTGTGGATGGCCAAGATGTGATTAACACACAGGAATTAATGAAAAGGGGCAGGCAGACACGCAGGATTGTCTTTCAACATTGTTGTCTACCATGCACTTATCACTCCCTGAGCACTCGATGATCATGTGTCATCCACCTCTGAATCTTTTGCTCCAAAAATAAACAAAAAGGAAAAAACAAAAAGGCTTTCTTCCTTCTGCTGATGTATTGCGTTGCTAACTTTCACAACTGAGTCAAGTAGTGTGAAACAAAGGGACAAAGAAATGAGCAGGAAACAATTTTATTGCAAAGAAACTAATGTTAAACAAATCACATTGACAATGTGGTAACCTCTGATTTAATAGATAAAATTACTACTTTAAATAATATAAATACTTACAATATTACTTAAAAACAAAGTACTAATTAAGTCATTGTAAAAACACCATTTCTGCTGAAACTAAATTTACATTGACACAAACTGTTTTCTTGGGGTTTGTGGTGTTAAGATTAAGACAGTGGATTTTTTTTAACCACTGTTCCTTCATTCTTCAAGCTCCACAAGTTTCTTCAGATCTGACTTCCACTTCTCTTCATCCTCTTCTTCCTCCTCTACCTCCACCTCTATCCCATCCATGGTTTTCTGCAGCTGTTCCTTGATGCGGTTCAGCTCCAGCAGCCCGTCCTGCAGGTCCTTACATACTTCTCGGATTTTAGCGGCAAATTCCGTCTTGGCGCCCTTTTTCAACTCCATGGAGTCCTTCGCCAGGAAGAAGACATCCAGTGCGAGGAAGAGACCTGACATAACTCCAGTGGTGACGCTCATCACCTGGGCGGCTTTAGCAGCGCCACCCGCGACACTCAGGACCTGAACAGTATTAATCAGGCTCTCTGTGTTGATCACTAAAGCCTTGCCGGCCCGGCCGCCCTCCTTCATCACATGTTTGACATTCTGGTTTAGGTGCTTCTTTGAGATGCTTTCAGCGTACTTCTCAAAGTTCCACTCCTCAAGTGTCTCCATACCGTCCTGTCAGGTAGATAAAGGATGGCAGATTTTACATTAAGGTTGAAATCCATATATTTCTGAAATCCAATTTTTTCCCAAATTAAAACTGCAGAAAGGTGGTTTTAGTTTAGCATTCATGCTTAAGTATGCAGATTATTAATTCAAAGTGCTGCTCCAGATATTCACTGGCATGAAAACCTTCTTATAAACTGCTGGTTCATGAGTGGAAAACCAAGAATCCAGTATAGAGTTTAGAAGGAAATGCCAAAATAAATTGTCATTTGCAGCTCTCCACACACACATTTTAAACATGAGACATGTATGATTTCTCATACACTGAGATAAGAACAACATGAGTAAACTGATCGCGAGTTCATGTCTTAGTGGTATATTTTTCAAGCTCCTCACCTGCAAAAACTCCAGGCACTCCTTGATGTCCTTCATCTCCTCCTCGTAGTCCTGGATCATCTTCTCCACCTTCTTGCGGTCTGTCTTTGAATGGACTGTGTCTGTGATGTTGGCGGAGGCAGACGCCACCCCACCTGCTGTAGCTATACCGATGCCTACAGCTGTGACGATGAGGGAGGTTCCCGCTGTGAAGGGCGCCAGAATGAGGCCGGTGATAGTAGTGACAGACCCCGCTACACTGGCCATCCCCCCGCCGACGCTGGCCGTGACCGTTTTCTTATGGAAGCTGTCGGCTGAATCAGCCAAAGCCAGGAGCTCCAGGATGCGTTGCTGGAGTGAGGCACCGCGCTGGTTGAAAAAGCGAACAAAAAGACGAGCCGCCATGAAGACACGATCAGCTGCCTGTTCCACCACTCTGAGACAAGGAAACAAGGAAAATATGTCACAACATTTCAATGTAGTATTTTGATACAGCTGAAAAAGTTTTGTTTTTGGAAATGACGTTTTTTTCCCCCGATATTAGGGGCCACATTAAAGCCTTAGAATAAATTTACTCTACAAGTTAATTGATAACTTCACTAAATATTTACTTACTCTTCAGCTTCTTCATTCTGGTTTGCCTCATTCCACTCATCCCATCCTAACACACAGGAAACAAACAATTACAACTACAAGTTTCAGCTGCAAAAAACAGGATGGCCAATCAACCAACAAAACACATCATATTGAGCATACCTTCTACTGTTCTCCACCACGCCAAAAGGCCTTCTTCATCCTGGAAATGAAGAATTGGAATAATTCTGTATGTATGGGGAAATTAAATTACACACCAAGCATCATGTAATGCAATATTGTAAATCAAAAAAATGAGCATACGTCTAGAGGGTCCAGGACTGTTCCTTCACTGGGCACTGGTACTTCAGCCATCTGGAGTGTCTGAACTTCAACAGCCTCCTACAACAGAGATGTGCCACATACTTTTCAGGATTCATTTTCTAAAGAGCTGTAAAAGAGTTACTAGTCTGAAAATCCTGTCCCACTGCAATATAATGGTTGAAGCTTTCCACCTTGTTGCATCTTGTGTCCAAAGTTCAGAAATGTTTTTTGCATCAGTTCTTTTCTGCTATAACACCTTAGCAAAGTATACACCTAATTGGCTATCAACAGGCAATATAAAAAATTTACTTTGCTGTTATCTTGGCCCAAATGATCCTGTATGCAACAAGGATTTTTTTTGATTTGCCAGAAAATATGAAAAAAAAAGAAGAAAAAAAAAGAAAAAAAAGGGGGGGATTTGTCATCTTCTATAGGGATAACTTGGGTGAAATGCCCCGTGTTTAGTCTACAGCAGGCTCCTAAGGCTTGTCCTAATTGTGATACAGTTTATTGTTATAACTGTAGACATTTAGATTACAGAGGGAAAAAAAAATAAATCAACATCCAAGAACAGGGTGTGACATACACAGTCAAGTTCCAGCATGAAGCTACTCCAGACAGGCTACTGGCAGAGAGGCAACAGAAGGATATACCTGACCACACCCCCAAACTGTTCCAGCCTGAATCAGGAATCGAGCCCCATTCCTTTTTTAAAATGCACCTACACTTTTGTCTGTATCAAGTTGAATGTGGGATACATTGGCCATAGCAGGTACATTATTGCGATGTACATTTAATTTTCCCCTGCACTTAATTACTTAAATCACTTCATTACCATTTGTTCTGGTAAGTAAGTAGGTAGTTGTCATGTGATGCACCTGCCAACAGGAAGAAGATAGAAGATAGATGTGGGGAAATCGGCAAGAAAAATCACCTGGGAAGTTGCAGGCTGATTGTTATGGTGAGGTTAACACAGGACAAAGTTGTGGGGGGAAAAAAGAAAAAAAAAAATCATAGACCAGAATTCTGACATTTTATATATTCCAATAAAATAATTTCATTGGACTAGGTATGATATGCGCAAACAAAGGGCTATGCTCTAACCACACACCCTTATTTAAATTTGATATTTCCCTATCAAGTTTATTTATTTTCTCAGCTTTATATTTTATTTACACAGTTAGATAATACCATTGTGCAAACAGATTTTCATGTGAGACTGTGTGTTTGATGAGCACCAAATATAATCTCCACTGTGGGGAGAAACAACAATACTGCTGTTTTCACTTTCTGCCTTCAGTTCATTTTCTATACCTCACCTCTATTTTCTTCATTGAATTTGGCTCTGCACTGAATACTGCTCTGAATATTATGTTTATTATTTTTTGGTTTATTTTATATCCTTTTATTCTACTTAAATAAAAAATGTAATTCACCATCATGCCTTAATGTACAGCACTTTGTATGGCCTGTGTTTAAAAGGTATTGGACAGATAAAGCTACTTTTCCTACTAACCTCAGGTAAAGCCTGAATGTCAGATGATGCTGTCGCAGAGTCCTGTGGAACCACAAATAAATAGGAAACATAACATTACTGAAACACACAACCATGTAAAAATAATGACTGAAATGCAGGACAGAGTATCTTCCTTCCAGTGCAGAAAATGTCATTTATGTTTTTAAACTCCAAGCAGTACCACTTGGTAAAGTACCTTTGTTCCGGAGCCAAACAATGCACTGGGCAGAATCCTCTTTATTCTGAAAGTCTGGGGAAGAAATAAAGAACTAAAATATGATTCTCACATCTTTACAGCTCCTCACAGTAAATGAGCAGTAAGTGCTTGACACACTATTAGGATTCACTGAACTGTCAAGTAGTACTGTACATGTAGATAAGTTGGTAGTAGTTTCACATACTTGATTAACTGCTTTGAGACATGACCTCATCCCATGTCACATACATACCATAGTTCGTTTCTTTGGCACCTCCACAGGCTGATTTTTCACCTCACAGCTGGTGTCACCATCAGTGTACCAGATAGACTGGAGAGATTGTGGGGTTAGTTCTCTTACCATAGTTTGACATACAGCGGGCTCACAAATAGTGCCTTCAAAAATGCTTCAAACAAAGCGTCAGACAAGGTCACAGTCATGCATCTGTAAGGGCAAACTGAGCCAAATGCAGAGACAAGAATATAGGTGTAGATATTCATAATTACTGGGCAAAAGATTTATTAGATGCTTGACAGACTGTTGCGTTTTCTGGAACACACAATGAACAACCACTTTTATTGTCTTGTGGTTAGTTTGCACATTCCACACCTTGCCAGATGCTTTGCATTCTTCTGGCTCGACATTGTTATCTTTACCTCCGAGTATCATCATCCCTTCGCGCAGCAGTAAAATCAAAAGCAAAATGAATAAAAAGTCAGTCACTGTTAATAGCTGTCATTAAGATGTACCAGTTGGACACCACATCTGGTTTATTGGATTTATGGCAAATAGATTTGCCAATGTTCACTTAAGAATATGTAAAGAAAAAGTGATAAACGGAATCTGAAAGACATGCAAGACTATCAAGAGATGTACATAACGTCTCACATGTCTCTCTATGGTGCTGTCATCCAAGCTTTCAGAACTGGAGGAGTCCTCACGCTGGATAGCTTGGTTTTCCTGATAAGAAATAAGGAACAGGTAGGAGAAAAACTGAAGAGCAGCAGAAGAGAAAGCAAGTTTAGGTAACAACATCCGATGAGCAAAGAATGATAAACACCTACTCAAACAGATGTTATCAGTTCCTTAGGCATCTTTTAGCCATTATAAACAGGGCGCTGGAGTTACTAACACTAGTTGAACCGACAAACAATTTCGATCAAAATGATCTATGATTAACGCAATAACAAACACCATGCATCTGGCCTGGGTCCTCTCTTACATCATTTTAGCTCATTATAAACTGAAACAAACATCTCTAACCCCCACCAAAAAAAAAAAACCCACTGTAACCTAACCCTTACCCGCATCTTGGCTGAGGAGGCTTTAGTGGGAACCACAGAGTCTGTCTGGCATTCATCTGCTGGCATCTGTATCACAAGGAAATACTGGGTTACACATAAGCATAGAGCTTACTGCCTAAACCGTCTCCCTTAAGTCAGGCTTTTCTAACCTAACTTAACATGCAATTAGAAAATCTCAAGTTAACATCGGTAAGAAGTGCATTTTTTGTACAGTACCTGTGTGTAAGACTTAAAAGGGTTCACTTTCTGCATCACCCCTTTGAACATCCCGGGGTTCTAAAATAAAGAAGTTAAACACAGGAAAAAGGTGAAGTACATACATGTATTCATCACGTTCTGTTATCGATGAGGTGGAGAAACAGTAACAATCCCACAATGCAATATTTTCATAATTGGGAAAAAATTACTGTTGCATGACTCAACATCTGACACAAAATGGTGATGATAAGTAAGTGTCTGAAAGTTAACTACTGGAGTAAACTACTGAGTATTGAGTACCCATTATATGGGAAATAGTGAATAAATGAGAGATGGACTGATTTTAGACACAGCCAAAGTTAGGATCACTCAAAATCTTTTCTTTGGTGCCACCTGGTGGTAGCAGGGAGAATCGCAGCGGTGAAAAATTACTAAGAACTAAAGGAAGACTGGTTTAGCAAATACTACGTCAAAACATCCCATGACTTCCTGAATCAGCATCACAAAACATGACAACCTTTTTAGGAAGTAAATGTTCACCCCTGTCATCTCTCACCTTCGCACTTTCAGTATAACTAATTGTATCGCTATGTCACATAAGGTATGAGATGAGAATATAATAATATAGTATTTATGCTTACAACTCTTTTTTAAAGTCTTTTTTTTATACTTGTTTGCCTTTATTCTAATGACAGTGCCAGAGTGACAGAGAGAGATGGTGGCATGCAAGCAAAGGGCCACATGAAGGACTTGAACCCAGGCCAGTGTGGTAAGGGCAGGTCACCGGAGTGAGTCACCAGGTGAGTCACCGGAGTATCCCTGTTGGGACTCACTTTTATGGTGCCCAACACCTACATGTTCAGCTGGTATCTGCTTTTTGACAAAATGCTTAATTGCACAGAAATACCTGCTTCTCTGGCAAGTTGTTATTGTCTGCTAAGCTTCCACTGCTGGAGGAAAGGTCGCTGTGTAGAGGTTGGGTGTCCTTGAAAGACCACACGCGAGAAAGGAAAAAAAACCAAATTGAGAGATGTGAAGATGTACGGAGAGATTTATCAGTTGAATTGAAGTCATCTTCATCAGTATTACAACAGTTACCTTTGGCTGTGAAGATCTGAATGGGTTCACTTTCTGCATCATTCCCGAAATCATTCCTGGATTCTAAATAATAAATCAATTGGACAATTGAAGTCTACGCAACTTGAATAAATCCCGATACCATATGGTATCAAGCCGCAAATGAGCAAATTTCAGTGTGTCTTTTAGATCTGTGGATTATGCAGAACAAGACGCAATGTACCTGTTTGGCCTGAAGTTCTTTTCCAGTCTCTTGTGGATCTGCACAATCATCTTGAGGATCACTCTTTGGCACCTACAGCCGAGACAGAAAAGTCGTGAGAGGAAAAATAAATGCAAGATGCTCAAAATAAAAACGGCCTCATTTTTTGCAGTAATGTGTGACCTTTAATCCCTTAAAATCACGATGTCTCTCTGACTGGTCTTCTTGTTTTTACCACTATGAAAACCTGTCTTTAGAAAAAATTCCATCCCAGGGAAGAAAGAATTAAAAATGCACAAAGAAAATGCAAGTACTAGTTCATTGGTCATCTTATGTTAAATGTATAGAGGCAGTACCTGTGTGGAGGACTTGAACGGGTTGACTTTCTGCATTACTCCTTTCAACATACCAGGGTTCTGAAACACAACAACACAAGGTCATCCTGTGCACCACCAGGTAAAATATATTGGTGTGTATAGAATGAAAATCAAAAGAGCCTATTACTGGAGACTTTCTACTCCCAATCTCATCCAGCTCATCTCTCACTGCTGATGTGTTTTTGAATTTGCATTGTCCTGTGACTGTTTAATCCTAAAATGTCTAACAAAATACTCTGATCTCCAATTGTTCCCTACTTATGGGATACAGTCAATATCTGTGTAAAATATAAAACGGTTTCAAATTAAGAGTTGAATCACCTGGAGAGGGTTCTAACTTTTATTAAGTGAGTCTAAATACATGAAGGCGACACTGGATAAGGGAGATTGTCATCTCAAATCATCACCTTTCACCCACCTGATTTGAGTCTGAAACCCGTCCCTGTTCCAGTGACTCTGAAGATGGAGCCTTAGAAACCTGTGTTAGAAAAACCAGCTGAGTAGATACCCTATTGTCTCGCGCAGAAAATCTCATAATAACCATTGTAACGTGCAGACAATGATCTGGTTACCTGGGAGGTAGATTTGAATGGGTTGACCTTCTGCATGACCCCCTTCAGCATACCAGGGTTCTGAAATACAAGTTTTGTAAAGACCAACTTACAATAGCGTTACGTTTTTGATTTCTATTTTCTATTGTGTGAAACTTTGTAAAGAGGTATCCGGATTTGATGTCAATGAGTTGGTCTTCCTGTTAAAAACTCACTAGTTAAGCCCTTGGTGGATAATGGTAGACAAGAAAAAACCTTTTTAAACAATTTCTTTCCGCAACAGTGCCAGTCAACTGCAGTAAAGCGCAGGTTTTACTCTGCAAGTTATATTTGAGTTCCTCTCACCTGTGTGGAGTCTGTTCCCTGTTCTAGTGACTCCGAAGAGGGAGCTTTGCTGACTGTGGAGGGAACCTAAATAAAGTACAAACGTTGAACCACATGATTTCACATCAAGAACTCAAGTGTTACTCAAAAACTCAAAATGTTTTTACCTGTGTGGTAGACTTGAAGGGATTGACCTTCTGCATAACTCCCATCACACCAGTCCTCTGAGGTTTGTGACAAAATATACATTAACCACACCAGACTCATTGAATATGTCCAAATGGCTTTTTTGTGGATAAACACCATTAATGAACCATGGAAATTCCATATGTAAGAATTTGTGGGGGAAAAAAAAAAAAAAAAAAAAAAAATTAGGTCAGGTGGTTACAAAGTCATGACTTGTTCTCACCTTGGTCTTTGGGTTAACCTCGTTTGTGACCTCATTGTTGTTATCCTGAAAGAAATAATTGCAGTCAAAAATGCGAAGAGACTGGCTTGTTGCTGTATTTTACTTTCAAGTGTGAACATTTACTTGTGAGGCTGTGGTAAATTCTGCATCCTGTCTGTTCAGGCTGTGTGTGATGGGATTGTCCAGATCCTATTGATGAATAATGGCCTCAATTAATGGCAGACGCACAAACAAAATATCCCACTAACTTTCACCACTCTCATAATTTACATACCTCCTTGCTGGGTCTTGGTGGGACCACTGGCGTTTGGACTGGAGAGCCTTTATCTCTTCTGAACATGTTCATGCTGAAATACACGTGTTTTAAAATATCAGGGGTGAAGAGAATAGAAACATGGCTCTAAATGAATATAAACTGACAGTCACAGAGGAAATGGTGTGTGGTTCAGCATAATAGTGATTTAAAGTGGTCAAAAAACTGTTCACTGTTCTCTGGATAGAGCCACACTCCAAACTACGTTCAAAATTTCACAGTTTTAAGGTACTACGTGCAACGGTACATTTGGAGAGGGAGTCGTTAAGTATGTTTTGTGCTTATGTGAGAACAAAGTTTTACTGAAAAATCGGTTTAAATCGCATCCATCATACAGCAATTTTTTAAGTAATATTTACATTTTATATGTCGCATCACTTACTACGCCGACCGACTGGGCGCTTCAATGTGAAATCAGAGCTAGCTAGTAATAGAAGTTAAAAGGAGGTTTTTAGTAAAGACAAATTAGACGAATTGAATTATGGGTCCAGCTGAGCGGTAACACGTTTTCACGTCGCTTTCTGCAACGTGTGAATCCGCAGAGGGCAACAAATCTTTAAATTGGAAGAAATCTGAACACAATCCGGATGGTGTTGCTCTCACTCCCAAACAGCGTCACACTTAGTGCTGAACTGTACCGTATACTGTGCTCGACACAACAGAGGAATGCTTGACAACACAACCGCCAGCACCACACAATGAAATGAGCAGGCTGCCTACCTCAGTGTCGAGTCAGAGAAACAAAATAACAAAAACAAAAAAAAAAAAAACCCCAACACCGGGTTGCAAAGCAACGACAGAAGAGTGAAGGAGTTGTAAAAGATGTAGGCTACGGCTCAGCCCTTCACTTCCCCTTTAAAACACAGAGCCGTCTAACCGGTTGGGCAAAAACTGAGGCGGACCCCAGCAGAGGTGGATTACAGAGTCGGATACAATGTGACTCCTGTTTGCTCTAATTTCAGGGAGAGTTTAAAGGACGAACAATGACCGGCCTGAGGGCAGCGAAGGACGAGCGCTCCACACACACACACACCCACTACGCTGAGGATAGTTCAGGAAAATACCGCCCTGCGTCAGATCACCTGTGTCACCTGTATTGGGGCGTGGCCTCTTATGGGTGCCATTGTACCTTTTATTTGTCTAATATCTTTTTATTCCCTTTTTAAACTACTTATGTTTTTTTTTTTTTTTTTTAAATACTGTGGCTATGCTCAGTTTCAAACTTCTCACTTAATCTATTCACTGCCAACCCAACAATGTATTTAAGAATTGTATATTGATAAACTTTTCACAGAATTCTGAGATAGTGATCTCGTTCATTCTTAAAAAAACAGACTAAGATGAATTTCTCAGAAAGATGAGTTTTGATTAGGAAAATAAATTTCTGAATTGCACTTCTGTACAAAACAGTGTGGAAGCAAAAAAAAAAAAAAAAAAGCTGCTTAAGACCTTATTGTGAAATTGGGTATTATTCTTGACTTTAATTGAATTTAATCAGAATATGTACATTCTTAAAAATTACTTGAGGAAAATCTAAAAGAGAACGCAACTACATAAACAGATACAGATAAAGGATTTTGAAGTAAAATAATAGTATTTAAATTTCAGTATTATGTATTCAACAGTCGTTCAGTTTCATAGTTGCTTATAAGATTCTCATTGCAGTTGCTACTTGCTTCCTATAAAGATTCTTCAAAATACATTATGCATTTAGATCTCTGAATAGTCTGAATTGTAGGTTAAACATATACAGCATTGAGGCAAAGATAAATATCTGAATACACCAAATAGAATATTTTAAGACTTTTTCCAGGTACGTTCTCTTCAGGCTAAAATAAAGCAGGCAAAAAGGACAAAAAGGCAGGCGCACCATCCAGTAAAACCAGAGGTGGTCAATGACAATCAAAATTTACAGTGATAGAAATCTTTCTGTATTCACAATATATCAACATATGAATAGTTATTCTTTCTCTGACAGTTAAATAGAACATTACTGAGGCACATACTGGTTAAAATAATTAAGGCGGGCATATTGTAACAGTATTTACATGGATGGACAAACACATTTAAATGGAGGTCATATATGACCAAAAGTGCCTCCAGTTTTTGTATAGGATCTGTATGTTGAACAATAAAATTGATTCTGCATAAAGCTAAACTGCCATGCATCTGCACAAATTGTCTCCATAAACCAATTTTAAAATGAAAGCCAGTATATTTTTTGTTCAGTAATTTTACATGATGACCTGTTGCTTTAAATGCAGAAATAGACCAATACCAATGGACCTGCAACAAAAAGCTGTGTTACAAATTGTTGAAGCCTTGACTGATGTGCCGGCAAACAACAAACTACAGCTTCAACAGTGCCCAACAAGTTAATTCAACACAAGTTCAGTAAGTAACCCAAAGAGCTTTTCCTAATTGGTACTGCAGGACCATGGGACTGTAAGAAATATTTGGTTTTTTGTCCACCCCTTGCACACCAACATCAAAAATCATTAGCTTAGAGAAGCAATGCCATACGATGTGTTAAAAATAAATTACTCTTTATACAGCCTTAATTTTAGTTTTAATATGGGGCATTGTCACATTCTCTCTTTACTATTACGATTTATTAACAGCCCTGTCATAAACCAACTACAGTAACTTTAATTCAACAAATGAAAACTATCAAGACGCCAATTTTAGCAACACTTTCAAGTCTTAAGAAGTCCTGATGGCTTTTTTCCCCATATTTCATTATACTGATATATCCAATATATAGATTGCATAAAATAATACGAACCAAACACATTATAATACCACATCCCTAAAAGAAATACTACCTTTGTGAATTTATATACATTTTGTCAGCACTGTGTTTGAAAAGTGTTATGAAACTCAGTCATGAATTTGTGGTTTTGCTCTTGTGGACTGCACTGTATTGGAAGGTGATGTTTAGAATTTGTGCTACTCATGTGCATATATCAGGCGGACAAATTAAACTGGTAACCATTTAAAAATACACCCATCTATGACCACAATGCTAGATTCTGATACACCTCATATATACCCCCTTTAACCTCAGAACAATACATACAGTGCACAAATAAAAGTATCCCTGTGAAACATCTTACAATATGCTACAAATACAACAAGAATAATCTATAGACTCAAAAGTAACCAGAATTGAATTATCACCTCACTGCCGAAATCACAACAAAAATGGCCATTATAACCTTTGCATTATTGCAGTGGACAGTAATATACTCAGCTTTATACATATCCAGAGTCTGCTGGTTTAAGCAATGTTAAAAAAATTCTATTGGGCACATGAATTCCCTTATAGTGGCAGTTCCCTTATTTAGCCTGGAGGGGGCATTGGTGATCTTTAAGAAATTACTATGCTCAAAGTGGCATCATGCAGGATGATGCTCACATGTTTCCTGTAGCATCCTGTAGCTCCTCTCTGATGGTGTTGAGTTCCACTATCGCGTCATTCAGCCTATTTGCCACCTCCTTTATTTGACCCACTATCTCTTTCTTGCAGCCCTTCTTCAGCTCCCGAGAGTCCTTGATGAAGTACTTGTCGACGCCTTCAAACAGTCCTTGGACTGAAGCCACAGCTTCGTCCGTTACCTGGGTTGCTTGCATCACGGGTGAGTCGACTAAGCTGATAATCTGGACGGCCCTGCGGATCTCCCAGTCCTCCGAGTAGTGTTGGGTGCCAGACCTGAGGAATGGATGGCCGCGAAGTTTGTACAAGCCCTGATTGACAAAATGGAGGATCTTCGCAATGTCCAGCAGGTGACCCTCATACTCCTTAAGTACTGCCTCCACCTGTCGAAGGAGAGGAAAAGACCATGATCTCGGATTGAACATTGAAAATGTCGATGGTAAGGTGAAGCATGTGATGAGGCTGAGCATTAACATTAAGAATTGCACGAGAACATATCTATGGTAAATTAACTGCAAGTTAAAAGAATTTTCAGGAGACATTATAAACTTACCTTCTTCTGGTCGTGCATGTTATTAACGTTATCCGAGATGGCTGCAGAGGCTGAAGTGATTCCGCCAGCCGTAGCCACACCCACGCCAACAGCTGTAACTACCAGAGAGGCACCAAAGGTAAAGGGCGCCAGAGCCAGACCAGTAATGGCTGCAACACCGCCCACAGCTGTGGTGGTGCCGCCAGTGATGCCGGCGATCTTGGCTTTGTGGTGGAATTCGCTGATGTCATCGGCGATGGTGTGGAGCGTGATGATGGACTGCCAGAGGACCTCAGCTCGCTCTGTGAAGACCTTGTTGAAGACACGAAGGCCGTGGTGAACCTTGTCCGCCAAGATAGTGAATGACCTGGGATTTATTTGGGAGTCAAACCAATGTTATGCTTGGTAAGTACAGAGAAAAGAAAGCAGTGCCTTAAAATATGCCTCTCCACAAAGAATGTCAAAAAACCCCTTTTGCCAGGTAATCATCACCATGGCAGGTTTTAATTCAGAAAGACCATATTGATTAAAATCTCTGTTTTTTTATGTAGCCACTGTAAAAGTCTTATCATTTGGGTACAGAAACTTTAACATCAACACTGCTGATGTTCATACAGTTCACGACATTCATACATTTGCTGGATCAAGATTTCTGAACAGGTTTCATTTGTGCTTAAAATGCTACACAAATCTCAACAGCCAATCAAGATAAACAAGCACATTTAGTTTGTGTCTTGATCATTTCCTTTGTCTCAGTTAGGCTGTGACTTGTGTGCTTTTACTATGATCCTAGAGACGAAGTGGCGGCTGGTCCTTACATGGGCTACCAAAATCACTACACAGTACTGTGAACAACTTTTCCACTGCAATCAGTGTTCCAGTTGTAAACACCCATACCTGCTGGTATCACAACACCAGAACAAATCCCTCCGCCCGCAGACTGAAGGTTGGTTAGTATTAAATAAACCATACCAGCACCCTTCTACTTCCCCAAAATTCATATCAACAGACATACTTGGACTCATCCTCTTGTAGGACTTTGCTCTCTTCATCTGACGGCACCTCATCCCATTCTGAAAATACAATCAAGCAACAGGTGTTGATGAAGTTTAAAAAGACATTCAAAAGTTTGTTTCTGTCGTCTGAATCTGGTACTTCAAATAAGTTTGACTGAGACTCACGTTCCACAGTGTACCACCACTCCATCAAACTGTCAGTGTCCTGTGACCAAAACAACAAACAAACCCATGATGGTTTGCACGTGAGCACCACACAATTAGAAAAGGGCAACATTTGTCTGCATACACAGGTAATGAATGGTGATGAAGTGGACTCTGTGAGTCCATCTCTTGTTAGAGGAAACTAACCCCTTCCTCATCTTCATCCTCCAAACCTGCCCTAGCACGCTCATCCTGCTGAGCAGCCAGCCACTCCGCCTGAATGAGGGATGGAGGGAAGAGTGGATGTAACAAAAACAAGCCAGTGTATACGTCAATAAGGTCTTTGCCACATATTTTTCTATATTCACACAGATTATCCATCAAAACCTGGCATTACACTTGTTGTGTTGGCTAGTATGTACTCTATGTTGCTGAACCAGCTCAGTCACATGCCAAAGGAATGTGTCGCGTCAGGACAGATAGAGATGACGATAACTAAGCCAACAATGGAAAACAACAACAACCTTGGTGTTTCTCAATCACCAGTCGAAATCAACCAAGTGCTCTTTGTGTAAATAATGCAACAAGACCTTTTATGCACACGAATTGTTCAGACAAAGGCGTTTTCCTATTTAATCTGCATTAATACAGACTCTCAGCTTGAACGGCAAGACTCTATCAAATACTACAATCATGATACAGTAAATAAGCTTCTTATCAACTCAGAGTACACAAGTTAAATAGGTCTTCACTTGGCTTTCTCAGGTGCATTTTAGGACACAGTGTTTAGACACAAAAATGTCACATAAAAGCTCATCATTATCTCAAGAAGCCAAACATCTACACAAACATCAGCACTGCAGAGGAAGACAGGAAACAACAGATTGAAGAAGTGATTTTCCATAAGCCTAGTCAGGTATAGCTCAGTGGAAAATTTGAGACCAAAACAAAATATGCTGTCAGAGTCAAGTTCATCAGCTTAAGTAGTTTGTTGCTACATCTCGAGTTGCAGTCGCATGATGATTTCAGATAAGGAAGTAAATCTGATCATCGGATAAATAGTGAAAACTGGGTCATTTAAAATGCAAACTGGTTTGAGCTAAAGATGAAGCCTGTCTAAAGATTAAAGACATGTCATTTTAAAAGTAACCCACGTCTATAGTATCCAAATGTAATGCCAAGGTTTAGCTAAGTAGGGCTACATGTTATGTGATCATTTCAATGTCTTGGATTGTTTTCTACTTTAGGGCGTGAACAAACCTTAGCAGCCTCTGACAGGAAGTCACTACATGTAGCTCCTGGCGGGCCTTCACACTCTGGATGCATGTCTTTGCTCTGGCAAGACAAAGACACAATAAAAACAAAGCATATCATTCTCTTTGTTTTAAAGATCTGACCGTACTAATAGCACAGCAGAAATAGGTTTGACTGCATATACTGACCTTAGCCTTGTGTTTTTTGAAGCCTTTGAGTTTTGATTTTGTTTTCTGTTAAAAAAAGGAAATAGTTTTGACAATCACATTTTAAAATTTTAAATAACCCAAAAGAGAGCAGCAAAAGTGAACATCACATTGATAAGAATACCGGTTTGCAAGTTTCCAGTTCATCTTCTTCATCGTCATACATGTCTTCTGGACTCATGAAACCTTTTCCTTTAATTTCGTCCTCAGCAAAGATGTCCTGCAGAAATATACAAGGTATACAAGGTAATAAAAGAAGCAAATCATGATGTTACGCATATCATTATAAAGTAAAAGTAATACAATTCTTATAAAAATACAAGCTTTAGTTGTAAAATACCTGTTTGGAGTCCTCTATCCCATTTAGTTCGTCATCATCTAACTCCTCTGCTGAGAAGCTGCTCTTCTTTTTCTGAGCCCTGGTGTCATCCAGCATGTCCTCCTAATTCACAACAACATTCAGACAAATAAGTTAAAAGGGAAAACTATTCAGAAAAAGCATCCGCCATCTCCCACTCAATGACAAAAAATTCACATTTACCTTAGAGCTCCGGCGACCCACGTGCGGCAATTTTTTCTTTGTTGGTCTCTTCTATTGATGACAGAAAAAAATGAAGTGAAATTAAGAGACAACAGCTGACAAAATGTTCAATGAAAAATTGAAAACTAAATGAAAAGACAGTTACAGGTTTGCAGTCTTCCATTCCATAAGCATCTTCATCTCCACTTAGTCCAGTATGTAAGTGAGCGTCATCCATGAAAGCAGCCTGAGCAACATATTTGAAACAATGATTATTCTTGGCAAACACATCAGGAGTGTTAATGACCAAAATTATAACAGTAAAGTGAAAACCCAGCTGTATTTTCCAGCATGAGACAGCAAATTACTATATTCAGAATAAAAATATATATAAAAAGAAATGTAGGACCTTGGTAGATGACTGATGATGGTGGCCTTTCATCTCTTCTGTATCCTCAAAAGCATTGTCCTAAGAGTGAAATATTACAACTAGTTGTTTCAGAATGACACATGCAAGCCAGTAACTTCAGACCACAATCAGAGCAATCAGATTAGATAATGAAGTAAAGGTTACCTGAGACTTTTTACGAGGTGTGTAGCCATGTGCACCTAAAACTTCTTCATATTGTTTGTCCTGAGGTGAAAAGAAAGCCATTCCAAACATATTACACTGCACAGACATCCTCACATCACAAACATGGCGTACGAGCAAAGCGGACTCATACTGTACAAACCAAATGTACAGTCCATACCTTTGAACCTTTACGAGGTGTATATCCATGCGCTCCCTTCAGGTCATCATCAGCCTGGAGAAACAAGGTTTTTAAAGCAATGCAGACATGATGGTTTTCATATAAGGAATATGATGTAGAAACAACATGTACCTTTTTTACAGTGATGGCAAATCCTCTGTGTGGCACAAACTGAATTTTCAGTTTGCCTCTTCTCCTCTGGAGGGACAAAAGATTAGATTGGCCAAACAAATTAATGCCAGAATATTGAGAGTACTTACTTTAAATGAATGGAGAAAAAAAAAAAGTTCTTTAAATGTCACTCCACACTGAGTATTCAAAAAGGAAGCTCCATTCTGCAACTTCTTTAGGCTGAATTTTCCCATGCTGTAAATCATGACTACATGTCAGGCTGTTGGCTTGGTTACACACTAAGATGACAAAAGCATACAAATCCATCAGTGTTTAACCTCTTCACGATCGGCTTCCCCTCCATCCTTCTCTTCACCAGCATTGTCATCCAACACTGTCCCCTGTTAAAAAAATTAAAAAAAAGACTGCATTAAAAACTGTTACACATTTTCATATTTGTCTCGAAGGAAGCGAAGATGGTAAAATAGTTAGACAGAAATAACAACCAATTACTGCCTTTTTAGCTTTGAAATTAGGATATGAATTCATGTGCTTTCTGCAATTTTCCCAGTAATTAGAAAAATAGAAACATAAGCTTCCTGGGTAGAATTTGAGCTGCTAATAGCCAAGATAATCTCTGGACCTTGAATGAGGGTTCAAAGATGAAAAAAAAATGTTCTCATCCTTTTCACAATCTCAGTTTGAAAACAGTTGGCAGACTGCAGGTACTTTACCTCTGACCATCGTCGTATGATGGAATTCTTCTTGCCGTTGCTTTTCTTATTGATCACATCATCCTATTGTGGAATCACAGAGTAAATAAGTAGTCACGTGTACGACACAGTCCATGCCTGGGATGTGTCAGTTTGCTTGGATGAAACAGTTAAAGCAGATTAAGTAGAAGACTTTCAGGAAAACCTTCCACGAGTCACAAGTACTTCAGATAACTTACCTTTGATTCTTGAGCTAAATGTTCATTCAAGTGCTTTCCCTCTGGCACAGAGGAAGTAGTGGATGCTCTTCGAAGCAGCCGGTTCACTTTGGTCTTCGGAGGTTTCTTCTGTTGACAAAAGAAGAAATCATGAAAGCACCATGTGTTTACTAATCATGTTCATAAATACAGAAACAAGACTGTTCAAAACAGAAAACCGTACTTTGTAGTCCATCCCATTCTCTTCATTCTCTCCTGCAGCCATTTGCAACTCTGAAAAATATTCCTGAAAAACAGAAGCACAAACTGAGCACTGGTATGTTCAGATATAAGCCAACAATAATTTTTATCTTGATTTATTTGAATAGATTTTATTTCAAGATTAAGTGTTTAATTGGCTTTACAGTATTAACGAGCAGCAGGCAGAGTGTCTTTAAACTGATGGCAGGCCAGTTTTTTGACTGCTTTTGAAATAGAGTAGAGTCAAAGTGAAGTAAAGCCAAATCAATTGAAGAAAAAAAAAAAAGCACAAATATGAGTTTTCATGTTTTCAATCCAAAGTTCTCACTCAAAATGAATAATCTTTAACACAAATTTAATTTGCCTTTATTTGTTTGTGCCTTTTGTTAGACTATATTTGCACTACATCACCTTCACCCCTTAGATACAATAACACTTTACAGTTCTAATACTGTAATGCATAATCTTCTAATCACAGATACACATATGTAGGGACATGTTAAGACCAAGCTTAGTACCATAGTTACCTGTGAGGATTTACGAGAGATGGGGAGTGTCCTGCTCCTATTCTCCTTTGTGTCATCAGGAAACTTATCCTACAAAATAAAAAACATTTCTGTTGTATTGACCAATGTATTGAGACACAAACAAAGCAGAGACACAGTATTTTGTGTTATTTTATTTACCTTTGAGCCTCTTCTGAGTAGGGACATTCTGAATTTCTTGTCCTTTTTCTGTAATAAATGTTTGCACACAAAGTTAAACTATTTTCTGGAAATATATATTATTGGCAGCCACTGAATGTCTAATGATGACTGTTGAGTTGGCTGTCAGATTTCACCTTGCGCTGACTTCCAGAGGCATCCTGATCTTCACCACTTCCTCCATCAGAGTCCGTCTTCTTCTAAGAACAGTTTTAACTTTTTTAGTTTCTTCTCTTCTACTTAAAAATGAACAATGCTAGAAGAAGAAATACGGAGAGTGAACTGTCTCTCACCTTCAGTGACTCTCGTCGTAGTCGTAATTTTCCAGACTTGAAGAAAAAAAATACATTCATCAGCTGAAATGTCTTTGACGTTAGAATAGAAGAACATTGCTGACAGTTCGCCACAGTATGCCAATTTATTACTGAGAAAGTAATGAGGGTACTTGAACGTTTAAAATGTTTTCTTACTGGTTTGAAGTCAGGGTTAAGTTGTGGACTGTCCTCAGGCCAGTCTTCCACACACCTTTCCTGTTTTGGGATTTAAAAAAAATACAAAGCTTTACACAGACAGTTGTACTTTATCAGGTGAGGCGTTTCCCTCTGCATCATCCTCAAGCCAAACTTTACATTTGCAGCTCCAATAGTAAGGATCGGATAGCAAAGCTGCCCTTATGTTGTTCATATCATTGAGAGTAATAATCACTGAAGCCTCCATCTTTCAATGCTAATCTTCCATCCCTTTATTGCAGTAAATTTTGTCCATGGTAAGTTTGTTATAAATTGTGATACATTTCTTCATTTTTAAAAAAAAATTTATAGTCAAAAACACTCTTTCCTTTATCAACACAGACCTGTCCGGTAAGCAGGACGTCCTCAAAGACAACATAGTTCTCGTCTTCCACGGGTTTCTTCTCCTGTAAAAGAGATATACTTAAACATACATGATTTCCTAACTTGATAACTACACACACATTCCACATGGCCATTTAAATAATTTCTAATTAGATAGTTACAATCATATCCTTGAACATACAGTTACACATGCTATTTAGGTCAAGTTTAAACAGCATACATACTGGAGTTTTTGGTTTGCGGTGAATAACTGGTTTTGGGAGCGGTTTGAAAGCTGGTTTAGGAGGTGTTTTTGGTACAGTTGATTCAAGTTTAATCTAAACACAACTCAAAAGAGACAAAGGATGAGTTAAAAGACAGTGGTTAAAAAAAAAACAAAAACAGGTAATTGCTAAGATTATGTTAAATTGTGTTCTTTGCATACGGGTTTTGCAGGTGTGGGTGGCTTTTCAGGTTTTGGTGGCTTTGCTGTCCTGGGTGGTCTAGTTCGAGGAAGTGGCTTTGGTGGACGTCTAAAGGTTGGCACCTGCAAGTTTGATTATGAAAGAAGGTACAAAGTGCATGTTGTATAAATCAGAATGTCTTGAAGTAATTTGACAATCAGATTAATCTTGTGGGACAGTCAAACCCTCAAGAACACACACCTAAAGTACAATGTATGAGTATTTAACATGGATTTTATGACTGTCTACATAAGGAATGGTACTTGTTACATACATGAGTCATTTCAGATGGTGAGTGGCTGGGTGGCACAGACAGATTGATGGCCTGGCTGAAGGGAGTTGGCTGAAGAATATCATGTTTGGTTCCCTTAGGAGTCGTCAAGACAACATCACCTGGCGTGTTGAAAGGCTTTGGTTGAATGGCTGGAAGAGATTCTAATGTTGCTTCGGAGAGATCTGGTGACGATAGCGTGTCCAGCTTCAGTTCTGGCGTGCTGTTGAATGAAGGTGTGGAGTATGCAGCCTTAGAGGCAGTATTGCTGGGGGTTATCTCAGATATATCACTGCCATTAGTCTTTGAGGGAAGTGGTTGGAAGATGTCTGGAGTCCCATTTGAAAGATCTTGGAAAGGGTCATATTGTTTTGAGGGAGTAGTACCAAACGGGTCTTCCAAACTGGAGAAGTCTTGGAATAAATCCCTTGTTATTGGGCTTGGGAATGGGTTGACAGTATTTCTGGAAGAAGATGAAAATATATCTAGACTTTCCTGAAGGGACGTGCCCTCCTTTGTAGAGGGATCTTGTTTGTTTTTCTTGACATTGAAGTACTCCCCACTTTTAGTTGGAACAGCTTGAAACAAATCTGCTCCGTTGTTGGGAGCAGTATAAAATGGGTTCACCACCGTAGGCTGTGAAGACTGGAAGAGATCATCCGCCTTGTTTGAGGGAGATTTGAATGGGTCCACAAAACTGCTGGGAGATTTGTCAAAGAGGTTCACCTTCTCAGCATGTGCAGTGTGGAGTAAATCCGTTCCTTTAGCAGCCTGGAGAGGATCTTCCACTTCACCTTTAAAGAGGTCTGAGTTTTTTGACTGCAAGGAGAGGCTGGAGAGGTTCTCTGTTTGAGGAGGATTTGCTTTAAATAAGTCTGATGAGTCCAGGGTGTCAATATGAAAATGACCATTGGCAGATGTATTTGGGGTCAGTGTTGATGTATGGAAGAGGTCTTGCATATGGTTGTGGGTAAGGCTCTGGAAGAGGTCTTTCTGAGGTTCAGATGACTTGTCTGCATTTTCAAGAGTCTTAATTTCGGGCTGAAGATCCAGGGTTGACCTCTGAAATTCAGGTGGAGGGGCAAAGATGGTACTGAGGTCTGCTCCCTCTGAAGTTTCCATCCCTACAGCTTCCATTACGTGACCTTTTCCACTTGATTCCTGATGAAAGAACACAAGATCATCAGAGATGGGCTGATAAAAGAAAAGGGTAATATTATGATCTGGCTTTAGAAACAGAAATCCCATACCAAATAATGTGAATAAAATGGGTTCATTCTGGCCAAATTGCCATTGACTCCATTCTGAGAAAGAAAGGGGAACAGAAAAGGAAGAGGTGTCAGTTTCACCTGGATTGTTGACATTTTGCACAAACTCAGTTAAGTGGGCATCTAAAAACATATCTGAGAGCTTAAATGGAGCGGAGTCTGCTCTCCATTCTGAACAATTCAGACAGTGACACAGCAGAAATGTTACACAATGAATGACTTTGGCAGTGTACTACATGAGGAAAATGAAATGTAGGTTTTGGCTGAAGGACTAGTATACAAAAATGCAGTATTTCTCAAAATAATTTGTGCAATGATTTTTCATAACAAAATGGAAAAATAAAAAATATGACTGCTACAAGAGAGTCTGACTTTTTGTTTTCACTTACTTGTCCCTACAGAACACCTACACCTGCATTCAGCACCAACCAAAAAGTGTGTGACAAAGGCATTAAGATGGTATTGTTTAAAAAAAATTACCAGTCAGTGTGGCTGCTGTTTTTAGTGCCCTCACAAGCTGACAATGAACTGACTTATTAATAGTAAAGTCCAGTCAAGCAATCTGCTTTAAAGAAACACACCTACACATTACAAAGATTTCACGATAACATTTAGTGAGATTGTATTGTAGATCTAAGAACAAAACAAGAGGAATGGTGTGGATTTAACCTGTGCTGTCTTCAAACCGTTCTGAGGACAAGGAAGATTTGTGTTGATTAAAATATGAACCATAGTTTCAACCATGGCGTTGTGAATGCTGAATGAACACACTGCAAGTTTACAATTACAATTGCCGAACCTCACCTGTCCTAAATGTAGCTGGTGGTTATCTGTCGCATCTGGAGGAGCAGCTGAGAGATCACTAAGGAACTCACCATCCTGTGGACCAAAAGTCAGCGCTGTTAAAAACCTATTTTTGGAGCTAAGCGTGGGAAGTCATGCATCATGCTTTTCACGCATTGTTAGTCAGTGTCATATGAACGTCATGTGTCACTTGTTAAAAATGTAAACTAAAAATTTGATAACGCTCCTGACTGTTGGAACCGTACTGTGAGCATTTTAAGACTTGCCGTTTGTTCTCCAGCAAACAAGATTATGTGTTTGCTGTTACTACCGTGTTCAAACAAACACAACATAACTGGGAGTGTCTTAAAAATACACTCAATAATACGCAGGTGATGTTTTGCCATTCATCAAAGGTCCCCAGCCTGCATTGCATGTGTACACGCAGAGCTGAAAACTGCTGTTATCGGTGGTTCCTAACCTGTCTGTTTCGAGACTTGTTCACAGATGTTCCACTGGAGTCAGAGGGTGATGACAAGAGAGTCTGAGGAGGAGAAAAGGCAAAAAAAAAATTGAATTTATGTGCGTCTTTTTTTTCCATTTGTCATCATCAAACTGGAAAAGAGGGTCAGAAATGAAGGAGGGGAAATGAAATTCCATTGCAGTACAGTATAGTACCTTGACTTAGAGTATAGAGTTAGAGTTTTTCTTCATAGCGAGTGTGCGCGGAGTCACTCACCTTGTACTGATTATGGAAAGGGCTTTGTGAAACTTTTTTCAGCATATTTTGTAGTGGCACAATACTCTAAAGAAAAGACACACAGAAAATCATCAACTACCCACTTCTTTTTGTTGTCGGTGCGCTTATCATGTCTATACAAACAAACACAAAAAATATATATTGCTCATTGTTGGTACTTTCTGATTTCTACTTGTACCAGAGTTTACATTTTGTACTGTTCTGTAGTCTAATGAGAAAGCACAGGAAATCCACACAAAGAAGTCAAACTGCACTGTGACGAGAACAGACTCCTGTTCTGTACTTGTGCATAAACATCCATCAGTCACAGACATGACAGTGCAAACACATTCGGAACAGCCGGCATCATGATACTCTGGGTTTGGCTGCCCAGTCTGTTTGCCATGACATAGCTGTTTGCCAGGCAAAGATGCCAATAAAGAAAACAGGGAAATACACTGTCCCACATGTCCTGCACTGACTAGGTTGTTTACTTGATTGAGGATGACAATGAATAAATATGCAGCACATGGACAGAGAGGCTGGAATATGGGCCCAGACGGCAGCGTTTGCTGGCATGTTTGAGAATCAAACTCCCAATTCAGTTGTGTAAACTTGAATATCTTGTCAACCACAGACCCAGTGTAAAGGCACTCACAGGTCGTCTTTCCCCAGTTGCTGTGTCTGTTGCTGCTACAGGCTCTCCATGATCGTCCCCCTCCACGCCATTCTCCTGATAAACATTTCAATTAGAAAAACAAAAAAACAAAACAAAACAAAACAAAAAGGTTCCAACACTGAAGACCATTCAAAACCTCCACTTTCTTCTGCCCGAACAACCGCTATAGCAATAACATTCATTCAAGATCAAACTATTCCATGACTCACCATAGCTGTTTCTCCTCTCATGGTCAGTGAAGTTGGTCTAATGATGAATCATTAATTAAAAACAGATTAAGAGAGTTACCAAGTGAATAACAACATTTCTTGTGCATTTGAACGCATCCTGTCCACCTGATCGCCAGGTATTTATCGCTCTGCTTGACGCACCTGTGTTAAGTCTGCTGCGGTGAATGCCTGAGCATCCGGAAATACAGTTTTCAGAATAAAAGGCAATTTTACGCATGCTCAGTATCGGTTTTATCTGTCCGAGCTTGGCCTTAACTGGTGAGACCAAAATTGGGATATTTACAGTCACTCAGATGAATTACTTGGGATATTGAACTGTTTAAGTTCAAGCCCAAGGTATTCAATGCAAAAAACGTTTTCAAGCTACACACATTTGATGTTCACAATCAGGCCTATCTTCAAACACTTCAAAAGTAACTAATAACCAATATTATAATGTAGAGGTCATTCTTTTATTCTGTGAATTGCACCGGTCAATAAAACGAGCAGAATTCAAATTGTAATAGGCTAGTCTACTCTCCACAGTCGAATTATTGCTGTCATATTTTGAGAATTTGTTTTCATACTGTGTTCAACCACATTTTAAATCACCCCTCCTAATTCGTTCAAAAATAATACATTTTCACTATTACTTTGAAAACAAATACATCATTTCCGGTCTCCGGTTTTTTTTTCCCCCTCACTGCGTCGACTTCACGCAGCTGGTTACCTTTCCCCCAACTGCTTCTACATCAATGCAAACCGACCGGTTGTCCTCGCCCAGCTCGACCGGGCGGAGTGGTCCAGGTGCGCCGACAGATGAGGAAACATCTTTTTATGAACATGAAAACAAACACAACCTGCAATTAAGATTTTATTGCTTAATCACCGTGCAACAAGTCAATACATCCGTCAATCAGCTGCAGAATACACTTGAACCTACACCACCAAGAAACTCATTAAACGGTCATCAAAGTCAAAGTCAAAGTCAAAGTAGCTTCATTGTCAATGTGTGTCATACCCGAAACGTTAAATATATTCACAGGACAGCAGCTGGAGAGTCAGTGAGAGACACTGGGGTGATTTTAAAACAATCTCTCAGACGGTGGCTGCAGAGAAACCTAGGTCTATATTAGATTCTTATACATCATAAGCTGTGCATACTGGTGAAAAATGAATAACACAGAAACTGTCTTTAAAAAGTTGACTTCATATGATAATAATGATGATGATATTATAATAAACTTTATTTATATAGAACTTTTATTAACAAAGTTACAAAGTGGTTTACATAAAAAAGAAAACAGCAATTAAAACTAAACTTAAGAGATAGATTAAGAGACAGACTAACCATGTTGTAACATGATTAGTCCAGCAGATGGCAGAAGTACTTTGAATAGTAGACTTTAAAGTATGAGGCTCATCTCTCTGGATCAGTAACGTGTGTTGGTTACTTTAAAATGTTTTTTTTTTTATAGTTACTGGTTGCAGTTACAGTTACTTCAAGGCTGAAACTCATCAATAGCTTATATCAGAATCAGAATCAGAATCAGTTTTATTGCCAAGTATGTTTCCACATACAAGGAATTTGTGCTGGTGATTGGTGCAATTGGGGATCAGGGGGATCAGTGACAGTGGGGCTCTCTAGCCTTGGGGCTCTCTGCCTGTATGTGGGAATCAGGTGGACCATGACATGGTCAGAGTGGCCCAGTGCAGTCCAGGGGACTGAACTCTTTAAGATACTAATTTCTTTGCCGTGTGAAAAATAATGACACTGTAAACATTTAAAATGTTCAAATAAGTGCTAGAGTGCTAGAAATATTTGTACACTATATTTAATAAATTTGGAATAAGGAGACTGTTTAAAATAATACAGAGGAATCATTAGAATGATTTGTATCATAAACTTTGCTGAAGCATGTGAACACCAAATATTGACCAAAAATCATTTAAAATCATTTACACGTAAATATCAAATGCTTGATGTTTGCCCACAGCACCGGATTATTTCATCAGAATACCACAGTTTAAGCTCTAATTCTCAGAGCAATCTTTGATACTGTGCCTCCAAGAAGTCAGGTGATTGTCAAGAAAGTGAAAGAAAAAACATGATGGAACCATTGGTGCATGTGGGGGAATTCTTTAAACAAATAAAAGTGCAGTTTGCCAAGACATGGTGTGACTTTTGCCAAGCAACCTTTCACACAGTATTTACTATTTATGGCTGTAATAGTGCCACCCTACAAAGTAAGACAGAAAGAAAGGCTTGCCCAGCAAACTAATACACAAAGACAGGCTGCGAAAACTTAATCAGTATAATAATAATAATAATCATATGTATATCATTATAATAATAATCAGATATTATACAGTCTGTATAAAAGGTAGATATTACAGCCTGCCTTTGGAAAATCATCAGGTTTTTTAAAAAAAAATAATAGTCTCCATGTTTATCTACTGTTGATATTTATGTTGAAATGGATAAAAGAAAATACATGTGTCCTCAATATGTGGTTTGAAAATATCTAAAGTGAGCTTAGGCTACTTACATGTTTATGCACTGATACTTCTCATTAACAGTGTTTTACATAAAAAAAAGTAAATAAACTTTTTGTCCCAGCTGTGTTAATATGGGTAAAAATATGGGTAGTAAATCTGAATATATTTTATTTTGGGCCAAACAATTGCTGTAGAGCTGCTCTTGAGTTTAATGTTTCATTGGCAATTGTATTTACTGTAAGTAAAGTGGTTTAGAGTAAGTCCCAACATGTAAATCGAAAGAATGGCCAGAAATTCCTTCAGGGCGGTGCCGGGGGAAGGTTGGCCAAAGAGAAACAAAAACAAAACAGATAAAAGACAGAATCAAATTTGCTGGCTGCAGATCATCTCAGGTGTCCGAAAGACAGAGATCACCGCGCAACTTTTTAATCTTAACAGGTGAGTATCAGACTACTACCACAATATATTAAATAGAGCAGTAACAAAAACAATTAAGCTACAAAATGCAACAAATACTTATAATACCTGTGTACCTGTAATCCAAAATTTTAGAACTTTTTTATTTCTGTTTTGACCAGATTTTTTTCATAAAATGGATGAATCTGACACAGATTCCACAGTCCATGGATTGTTTTCTAGATTCACAAGTTTACTCATGGCTCCCAGTTTGTTGTCTCCAAATGATAATGAGAAACATCTTCTCAACAAGCTGAAAGGACTGGTTACAAATATCAAATGGAGCCCAGAAGATGCTGTTGACTTGTTCAGTGCTCTTCTAAAGCGGTTTGAGTCAAACACAACAAAGGACAGATCATGCTTCCTCTCATGGATGTTGGAAATGTTGCACTATATAGAGATTCATTATATCACTCCCAGCTGGAAATGTGAAATAGAAAAGACAAAAAAGACACTTATCGAGCTGGTCAGAGATGAGAAAGTAACAGATGAAGACCTAAAGAAATGTTTAGCTGATGAACGAGAAAAGCAACTGGAGGAAATTCTTGAAGAAATCCGTCAACAAAAGTTAAACCAAATTGATGAAAAGCTTTTGGATGAGGTGAGAGACATTGTATCATCAGTTGATAAAGATCTTACTTCACGCAATGACGGATCACAGTGGGGCGGATTGAAGAAAGACCTGCTGAGGCTCTGTCAGGCAGTGGAAAAAACTCACTTCAGACCACGACTGACACAGATGGTGAGCTGGTGTCTTATGGCTCTTTCTAAAACAGGGCGATTAATTCAGGTTGGCACTGGAGAGGGAAAGTCGTGTATTGTGGCGATGTTTGCAGCATTTCGTGCTATGAGAGGAGAACAAGTAGACATCATGTCCAGCTCGTCAGTTCTGGCACAAAGAGACTTGGTAGAATGGGCAGACTTTTATAAGGTTTTGAAAATCAGTGCAGACTGCAACATCAACAAACAAGCCAAAGACTTAAAGAAGTGCTATCAGAGACAAGTTGTCTATGGTACTGTGAAAGAGTTTGCTGGAGATTGGCTCAAGCACTACTTCCACAGGATGGACATATTTGGCCAAAGGAAGTTCCAGTGTGCAATTGTGGATGAAGTGGACTCATTGATGCTGGATAAGGGTCATCATACGGTCTATTTAAGCAGTGATATGCCTGCTTTGCAACATCTCAATCCACTCTTGGCATTCATATGGGCCACTGTTAATCAGTACAGTAAGATTGGCACAGAGACTGTGGGTCAAAAATACCCCTTTCATCAAGTTGTACTTGAAAACATAACAAAGGGCAAAGATATCAATGAGTTCTCCATCCTTCAAATGGCCGAGGACACTGGTATTCTGGCAAAAGGTTCAGTCAGGGATCTTAGAAGGAACTTGAGCCTTTTAACTGAGAAAGCTGCCAGTGTTACTGCCAACCAGCTGGCTGAGTTCTTTAAGACAGTGGAGAGGAGATTCCCATTGTGCCGGTTTGCTCTGCACTATATAAATAATGATGGAGCAATAGAGGAAATGAACAAAGGGCAACAAAGAGAAAATGGGGAAAGGCAAAGAGTACCACTGCTTTTAATCACTGGAGGCCTCTGTCAGTACATGTACTCAGATAAAGAAAGTGTACACAGGGCTGCAGAAGAAGAAATAAAAAGTGCTCTGCATTTTACTCCAAGTCATCTGAGCAAAGATAAAAGTAATCTCTACATCCCGGGCTTCCTCTCACATCTGGTAGAAGCAAAACTAAAGGTGTGGATTCAAAATGCATTCTATGCACAATCAATGACAAAAGATCATGAGTATATCATGGAGGAACATGGAATAGTTCCTGTCGACTACAGCTGCACAGGTGTTGTAGAAAACTTCATGAAATGGTCAGATGGACTACAGCAGTTTCTTGAAATGAAACATGAGTCCAAGCTGAGTGACATGACAGTCATCACAAACTACATGTCCAATGTTGGCTTGCTTCAGAAGTATGGAGATCAGATCTATGGAATCTCTGGGACTCTCGGCCAACAAGCAGAGACTGAGACCTTGCAGAAAATCTATTATGGTATCAAAACCTGTCAGATACCTTCATTCAAACGCAGAAAGCTGTTTGAGGTTAAAGGAGTGATTGTACATGTTGAAAAAGAATGGATTGAAAAAATCTGTAATGTTGTCACAGCACAAATCAACTCTACTCTATATAGGGGGGGAAGAGCTGTGTTGGTGATCTGCGAGACCATCAGTCGAGCAAAGGTTCTTCATGATACTCTAGCAGATAAAGTCCCCAACAAAAAGCTTTACATAAACAACAACATGGACAATACAGCAATCTTTGCCAAGGAGCTTAAAGCAGGAGACGTCATTATAGCAACAAACCTTGCAGGTCGTGGAACAGACCTTAAGGTTTCTGAGCATGTGAAGGCAGCAGGAGGTTTGTTTGTTGTGCAGACCTTCCTGCCTAAGAACGCTCGTGTGGAGGCACAGGCATTTGGTCGCACTGCAAGACAAGGATCTCCTGGATCTGCTCAGCTCATTGTCTGCACAAGCCACCTGTCAGGACGACTTCAGTTGCTGGTTTTAGCAAATAAGCTACTGTCTTTATTGGAAAGTATAACAGATGCCACTCCACTATTTCAAGATTGTTTCATGACGGAAGTGAGGTTGTATCAAGAAAGCCACAGTAATGAAAGCTCCAAAGACATGTCTGAGAACCTGTTACATATTCTGACTGAGAACCCCAAACCAGCAATAAAGACAGCTAAAGAGGTCAGAGACAACTTAGTGGCTAAACAGCTAGTTAGCTACTTGGAGCACGATATTCCCATGATAAAGAAGAAGCAAGAGCTCTTCACTCAGTATCTGGCAGTATTAGATGATTTGTATAAAAGCAGTAACCACATGCCAGCAGATTCAGATTTGTCTGCACTGAATGAATTCTGGGGTATGTGGCTCCTCACAGAGTTCAATGAGAACGACTCTATCACAGAGCTGAAAAGCAGACTGAGTAGAGCCCTGGACGGAGCCAGGCAAAAACTTGAACATAAAGAATCACCCTTATCAAATCTGCACCATTACACTGTCTTTGGCAATGAGCTGTGCAAAAGAGGACATCTTGCTGAGGGTATCAAGATGTACACTAAAGCCATACAGCAGGACCACTGCTGGGCAGCAATTGCGTTTTACAACCGGGCATTTGCATCTTTGCAAGACAGGCATCAGGATCCAAACTGCATCGACCAAGCTCTGGAAGATCTGCAGAATGCACTCAGGTCTGTTGAGCTTTACTGTGAACAAACTGAGGTCACTCTTAGATACTCCACACAACAAATCAACAACTCCTGTAGTGATGCAATCACCAGATTTGACGAACACATGACAGCCAGATACACAGTGTTGTTGTTTTTCAAGGCAAACATTAATGAGGCCATAAAGAAGGTAGACAGGGCCAGAGACACAGGTGGGAATGTAAAAGTGGAGGAGAGTCTTGTCTACTTTCTGGTTCCACTGGTACACTTTCTGCCTCTGGCAGTCCTTTCAACAGTATCAGTGACTCTAATTCGCTCCAGAGACCCTCTGAAGATCCATCAGCTCATCAACCATCCCTCCTTTGATATATTCATTGAACTCAGGTGTCTTGAATCTCTGGGACTGACTCATGTCTATACCTTAGACACACTCTTCTCTCTGGGTGGCTTTTTATCAAAGATACATAGGACATTACAGCGAGCTCTTAATTAGATAACATGCATTCAGGATGTGAACAAAACTATCAAGTAAGCAATCAAAGAAACAATGGTGTTGGGAGGAAAATTATGTCTATGTGTCTGTCATATATATATATATATATATATGATGTAGATTTTTTGGGGGGCTTTTTATGCCTTTTATTATAGGTTAGTGAAGACTGACAGGAAGAGGGTAGAGAGAGGGGAATGACATGCAGGAAAGAGTCGGACCGGTCGGGAGTCCAACCGGTGACTGCCTGCTAAGAGCGTCTTGCACTCAACATGGTGCATGCCCTAACCATTCAACTACTGGGCCACCCCCCAATATACGATGTTGATTTTATTGAACTTTTTACATTTTATGGGCACACAAACACACATGCATACTCACTCACTCTCACACACACACACACACACACACACACACACACACACACACATTGTTTTAAATTTTTTTTGGTAATCTTTACATTTGGTTTTGATCTTTATAAGATCCATTTACTTGACGCATTCATTTATTCATATTTTTTCAGATGTCAAAGTAATGTAATGTTGTGATACTGACACTACACTCATGTTTTTGTATTTTACTTTCTGGAATATAGACCTGATTATTATTATTATTATGTTATAATTATTGATTAATATAACAAGGCACATTTAATAAGCTGCTGAACATTCAGTGAGAGATTATTTATTGAGGAATCCTTGAACTGATTAATGTTTGCAGAAAAATGCAGGGTTATGGTTATCTCTAACCTTAAGTTTATATTACGGTCTTATGTATTATACTTATGCATCAGCAAATACAAGTAACATGCAAGCTGTTTTGCACAGTTATAGAAAATGTAAAATTATTTGTCCAGCTGAGAGCAAAAGCTCTTTAATAACATAGTAAATGTTTTGAAAACACCATGGCACTTTGTCTCTTCTGAAGACAAAAAATCATCACAGTGGAGTACTCCATTTGGTAGGTTTCACCAGTATGTTTAAAACAAATACAATATGTACATACAACTATGGGGGCTACAGCATACAACTATGCTGTAACCTGTGTAAAAATAGCATGACCAACGTTCATTTAACATCACTTAGATGTAAATATCAAATGTTTGATGAGAACATTTTTGCACCTAATTTGTTCTTTGGAAAACCATATTTTAGACAAGTCAACATGGGTCCCTTTAGCACACACTGATATTTGTGCTACAAATATGTCACATGATTGTAAAGAAAGTGAAAGTAGAAGCATGTCAGAGCCATCACAAAAAGTACGGGAAATTCCACCGGCAACAAAACATTTGCCAAGAGTGGGTGGTGTGGCTGTTTGGTGCATCAGTTTCCTTCCTCACCATACTTAATATTAAACCAAAGTAAGTCATAAAGATTGAGCAAAATATGATTAGAAGTGAGATCTTGAAAAAGTTACAGCATATGATGATTGGTGAGAGTGCAATAGGAACACAGGTCTGAATATTCTTCAGATACAACACAGTCATTTTGTGTAACGGCCAGAAATAAACTTTCTGCCATAGTTGAAGTAGCTTGTGTAGGGAAGTTGAAAGAGTTAGTTTTTTGCTGCTTAGCTGCTTTTAAACATAAGAGCTTGTTGCCTGCTGTTCTGGTCTGTTCAGTAACAATAGTATACTGTAGTTTTCCTGGGTATTGTAGCTCTCAACTTTTATAACATAAATGTGATCTTTTAAAAACATTACAAATAGCATCAGCACTTGCTATTTTTTTCAGTCAAGTATCTCTGAATCAATGTTTGTATAATAACAGGCAACAACAATAAAGTCTGAGTTAGTAAGTCACTAATTTGACAATAGTCTCCGATAGATTTGAATAGATGATAAGAAGTAACTTTGGGGCACTCCCACAGTAAGGCTACTAAAACAGAAACTAAAACAAGATATACAAATGAAGACAGTATGGGTAACGGTCTTACATGTCAGTTCAGGAATACATCACTTCTCATCTCTTTCATCCTGTTTAAAAGTGAGTATGAGGCTACAACTGAAATACAAATAGTGAAATAATGACTTTAAGCTCAGCAGTGAAAAGTTATGATACCTCTCTTTTCCTGTGACTTTGTGATTTGTTTTCGTGGTTAAACTGAGATAACGGTTGATTATATTTGCTCAGGTTTTAATGTATCTGTCTTTGAGATTTCTGTGTCCACTCTGACACAATATGTTGATGGAATTTGTTTGATTGAGCTCATGGCATTATAAAATATCGTTTGACAAACTGAAGTTCACCTTATTTTCCAAGAACCAATGTCCTCAGAATCCACAGAGCATTCTTCTGACAGTTTTCATATGTTTGGAGGACTAAACTGCTAAAATAAAAAAATAAATGACTCAATAAATAAATAGATTTGTCATTAAATGCACCAAAAATAATATTATAAATAAATAAAGGAATTAATTTAATTAATAAAATGTGACATGAATTGGTATTTCTGTTTTAATTTGCATATGTATATACCTTTTTTTAATTCCCCGATATATTTACTTTCATATTTAAATTTACATTTAAATAAAAGAATGTATTTACTTACTTATTATAAATTTATCTATCTATTTATCATGTCCCTCTCCTATTCATTTCTGTATCCCCTTTTTACATTTCTTTATGCATGGGGTCAAATTGTGGCTAGGCTTACAGCAGAAATGGATACCTCCAGTCAGGGGATTATCAGACAACTGAGGCACTGATCTATAGCTGAAAATACAATTTTTAGTCAGGTCTGTTTAGTTTTTTGTGTGGACTGTCAGCGTGTCTCTATCAGCAGCATACACAGACACAGATTCCGACCTTTTACATTCAGTAATTTGGACACTGGTTTCTCTGGGCCAGTGGCTGTCAGCTTATGAAAAGACAGTGCTCTTTAAGAATGGAATAGGTGTGTTGGAGCCCAATATATCACTGTATGCAACTCCCACCCCAATATTGCTACCTAAGTTGTAGAACCCTAAATACTTCCACACACACTGCTTCTCAGATGCTTCAGTGTCATGATTGTCTGGTCACCACAGCTTTCCTTGCTACTGTAGTGAGGACCTCTGCTGGTCAATTTAGGGAACACTATCTGGGAAGGACAACACAGTTTATTTCCATATTAAATAATAAGGCTCTACTGCTGTGATATTATAAATTTCTCCATGGGACTAATAAAGGACTATCTTGTTTTATCTTATTTTTATTTATTACCTTAGTTTTCTAATAGGTTAATAGACTTGTGAAGTGAGAGTGATCATGGGCATAGATTCAGGAGTTTTTTTCCCCAATATATTTCTATTTTAAATGTTTCTTTAAAACTGTATCCTCAGTGTTAGTTAACATAGAAACATGTGGTGTGATAATGTAATAGCACTATAGTTTTGTGTTATGTCTACCAGTTATAAATCATGTTTTGGCCGTTGTTTTGGCTTGCCAAACAGGTACAATACCCATGACCTGCAGGTTTGGTTGCTACAGAGTAGGAACCAGTTACAGTAGAGGCATCAATCAGAACAATAGGGAATTCAAAATGCTTTGTTGTTGACAACAAAACACAGCACCATAGCTTTTGAATTCTATCAAAAGTGACCAGAATTGTTCAGATCACAAATAAAAAGGGACAGCCCTGTTAACAGTTATATAATGTAACATTACAAAAATAATTATCAATCCTCACTTTTTCCTTTTCTGTTCTGACCAGACATCATATTTTTCCAGATAATGGATGAATCTGACACAAGTCCCAGAGGCCAAGAATTGTTTAGCAGATTCACAAATTTACCCAAACATCCCATTATGACTGCTGACAGCAATGAAGAGCTTCTCCTCAACAAGCTGAAAGGACTGGTTACAAATATCAAATGGAGCTCAACAGATGCTGTTGACTTGTTTAATGCTCTTCTGAATCGATTTGAGTCATCATCAACAAATGACAGATCACATTCCCTCTCATGGATGTTTGAAATGTTGCACAGTATAGAGATTCATTATATCACTCCCAGCTGGAAATGTCGAACAGGAAAGACACTTATTGAGCTGGTTCAAGATGAGAATGTAACAGATGAGGAGGTAAAGAAATGTTTAGCTGATGAACGAGAAAAGCAACTGGATGAAATTCTTGAGGAAATCCACCAACAAAAGTTAAACCAAATTGATAAAAAGCTTTTAGATGAGGTGAGAGACATTGTATCGTCAGTTCATGAAGATCTTACTTCACGCAATGACGGATCACAGCGGGGCGGATTGAAGAAAGACCTGCTGAGGCTCTGTCAGGCAGTGGAAAAAACTCACTTCAGACCACGACTGACACAGATGGTGAGCTGGTGTCTTATGGCTCTTTCTGAAACAGGGCGATTAATTCAGGTTGGCACTGGAGAGGGAAAGTCGTGTATTGTGGCGATGTTTGCAGCATTTCGTGCTATGAGAGGAGAACAAGTAGACATCATGTCCAGCTCGTCAGTTCTGGCACAAAGAGATTTGGAAGAATGGGTAAACTTTTATAAGGTTTTGAACATCAGTGCAGACTGCAACATCAACAAACAAGCCAAAGACTTAAAGAAGTGCTATCAGAGACAAGTTGTCTATGGTACTGTGGAAGATTTTGCTGGAGACTGGCTCAAGCACTACTTCCACAGGATGGACATATTTGGCCAAAGGAAGTTCCAGTGTGCAATTGTGGATGAAGTGGACTCATTGATGCTGGATAAGGGTCATCATACGGTCTATTTAAGCAGTGATATGCCTGCTTTGCAACATCTCAATCCACTCTTGGCATTCATATGGGCCACTGTTAATCAGTACAGTAAGATTGGCACAAAGACTGTGGGTCGAAAATACCTGTTTCATCAAGTTGTACTTGAAAACATAACAAAGGACAAAAATATCGATGAGTCCTCCATCCTTCAAATGGCCGAGGACACTGGTATTCTGGCAAAAGGTTCAGTCAGGGATCTCAGAAGGAACTTGAGCCTTTTAACTGAGAAAGCTGCCAGTGTTACTGCCAACCAGCTGGCTGAGTTCTTTAAGACAGTGGAGAGGAGATTCCCATCGTGCCGGTTTGCCCTGCACTGCATAAACAATGATGGAGCAATAGAGGAAATGAACAAAGGGCAACAAAGAGAAAATGGGGAAAGGCAAAGAGTACCACTGCTTTTAATCACTGGAGGCCTCTGTCAGTACATGTACTCAGATAAAGAGAGTGTACACAGGGCTGCAGAAGAAGAAATAAAAAGTGCTCTGCATTTTACTCCAAGTCATCTGAGCAAAGATAAAAGTAACGTCGACATCCCAGGCTTCCTCTCACATCTGGTAGAAGCAAAACTAAAGGTGTGGATTCAAAATGCATTCTATGCACAATCAATGACAAAAGATCATGAGTATATCATGGAGGAACATGGAATAGTTCCTGTCGACTACAGCTGCACAGGTGTTGTAGAAAACTTCATGAAATGGTCAGATGGACTACAGCAGTTTCTTGAAATGAAACATGAGTCCAAGCTGAGTGACATGACAGTCATCACAAACTACATGTCCAATGTTGGCTTGCTTCAGAAGTATGGAGATCAGATCTATGGAATCTCTGGGACTCTCGGCCAACAAGCAGAGACTGAGACCTTGCAGAAAATCTATTATGGTATCAAAACCTGTCAGATACCTTCATTCAAACGCAGAAAGCTGTTTGAGGTTGAAGGAGTGTGCGTAAAGGATGAAAAAGAATGGATTGAAAAAATCTGTAATGTTGTCACGGCACAAACCAACTCTACTCTATACAGGGAGGGAAGAGCTGTGTTGGTGATCTGCGAGACCATCAAACATGCAAAGGCTCTGTATCATGTTTTGGGAAATATAGTGAAAAACAAAAAGCTTTACATAAACAACAACATGGACAATACTGCAATCTTTAACAAAAAACTTGAAGCAGGAGACGTCATTATAGCAACAAACCTTGCAGGTCGTGGAACAGACCTTAAAGTTTCTCACCCAGTAAATAGAGCAGGAGGTTTGTTTGTTGTGCAGACCTTCCTGCCTAAGAACGCTCGTGTGGAGGCACAGGCATTTGGGCGCACTGCAAGACAAGGATCTCCTGGATCTGCTCAGCTCATTGTCTGCACAAGCCACCTGTCAGGACGACTTCAGTTGCTGGTTGTTTTGGCAAATAAGCTACTGTCTTTATTGGAAAGTATAACAGATGCCACTCCACTATTTCAAGATTGTTTCATGATGGGACCGAGGTTGTATCAAAAAAGCCACAGCAATGAAAGATCCAAAGACATGTCTGAGAACCTGTTACATATTCTGACTGAAAACTCCACACCAGCAATAAAGACAGCTAAAGAGGTCAGAGACAACTTAGTGACTGAACAGCTAGTTAGCTACTTGGAGCATGATATTCCTATGATAAAGAAGAAGCAAGAGCTCTTCACTCAGTATCTGGCAGTATTAGATGATTTGTATAAAAGCAGTAACAACATGCCAGCAGATTCAGATTTGTCTGCACTGAATGAATTCTGGGGTATGTGGCTCCTCACAGAGTTCAATGAGAACGACTCTATCACAGAGCTGAAAAGCAGACTGAGTAGAGCCCTGGACGGAGCCAGGCAAAAACTTGAACATAAAGAATCACCCTTATCAAATCTGCACCATTACACTGTCTTTGGCAATGAGCTGCGCAAAAGAGGACATCTTGCTGAGGGTATCAAGATGTACACTAAAGCCATACAGCAGGACCACTGCTGGGCAGCAATTGCATTTTACAACCGAGCTTTTGCATCTTTAATCCTGCAAGACAGGCATCAGGATCCAAACTGCATCAACCAAGCTCTGGAAGATCTGCAGAATGCACTCAGGTCCGTTGAGCTCTATTGTGAACAGATTAAATTCACACAACAAATGGAGAAGCCCCTCAGCGATTCAATCACCAGATTTGACAAACACATGACAGTCAGATATACAGTGTGGCTGCTTTTAAAGGAAAACATAAATGAGGCCATAAAGCAGCTACAGAGGGCCAGAGACTTGTGGGAGGATGTAAAAATAGATGAGAAGTCAGTTTACTTCCTAGTTCCATCATCACGTTTCTTGCCTTTTGTAATGCGTGTGATCAGACCACAGTTTTTGTTCAGTTTCAGACACAGGGACCCTCTGAGGATCATCCAGCTCTTGAATGATTCCTCTTCAGACATTATAAGGGAGATCAAGGGCCTTGAATGTCTGGGGCTGACTCGTATTTATACCCTTAACACACGGCATACTCTGAGTGGACTATTCATGAGGATACGTGGTTATGTACATCGAGCTTTCGATAGACTCACAAAGTATTTGTTTTTGTCCAAATGATTTATGGAATGAACTCTAGCAAACTTACTTATAGTATATGCAGATGTACAGCAAGTTTGGTCGAAAAAACACTTTATTGTCATGTTGTGTGTAAATTTTGTATTTAAACCTAACTTTTTGCCTGTTGGTTCATCAGGTTATCTTAATGATGTTACTGGTATTCACTGCTACAAGTCTGATGGAAATTTCTCCTTATATAACAATCCATGTGAAAATGATGAAATGATACTTGAGAATGAGAATCACGCAATTACTAATGAACGTGTGCAGGTTAACATACATATGATTTGGTACATATTTGGATTCATTTTGTCAGAATATTGAGGAGTTTTTATATTGTCTTTTTTGCATTTTATTCATACTACAGCTCTTATACTTTTGAGTTAATGTTTAAATTCAATGATAGCTATATTTCTCTGGATTTGCATTTTGTCAAAACTTGTGATGTTCTAATGTTGTCCAGCTCCACATCCAGTTTTGTTTTCTTTGCTTGTTTTTGTGTATATCTTGGTTATGATTTTTTTTGGGTTAATGTGAATGATGGTTTTGAAATTTACTATACCAATTTTCTCCATACTTTTTACTAAAATAAGATTTGCCAATCATTTGAAATATATTTTGTTATTTTGTAATATATAAATTACATATATACTGTAGTTTTTATTCAGTTTTAAAGGTTTTATGATTCTGTTTAATAAAAATCAAACAATTATCACCACTCAGAGAATTGATGGTAATTGACCAGTTATTTGAAATACATATTACTACACCTCATTTAATGTATGTGGTAATAATAATAATCAAATTTAAAGAAAACAAATATACAGATACAGATTTTGAGAGGTAATGAATTTCTTCTGCTTGTTGTTCTTTAAAACTGAAGCAGCTCACTTTTCACATAAATACAACACTAGACCCCCCCCCCTTAAAGGCTGAACAGAAACTAAATATAATCGCTTCAATACTGCCACTCTGTGGTTTAGTGTGGCACTGAAGTTTGTATACACATGGAGACTGTTGGCTTATTACAGTCCTTCATCTTCTGTATTTGCACTTTTAAAATTTGACCTTATTGGATAAAACTTAGATGGAGCAGTCTGGAATTGGGAATGCTACAGCCTTTGAAGGAGTTTCAAAAATTCACTAATAATTGTAGAATTTTTCTTTTTTTTTTTGTTGCATTGTTATAGGTGTTACTGTCGGACTGGTGAAATTAAAGCTGTATGGCTACTAGTTTGTACAGTTTTGTGGCAATACTTCAGTGGAGCACAGGTATTTCCAATTTCATGTCACATTCAAGATAGTACTTTTTTTTTTTTTTTTTCAAATTTATTTTTGGCCACTTTACTATTTTATTGACAGATACAGTGGAGCGATAGACAGGGAAGACAGGGGAGAGAGAAGGGAACCTGCAGCAAAAGGCCCAGGCTGGATTCAAACCCAGGCTGCTGCAGCAAGGACCCAGCCTTGACACTATGGGTGTGCCCCTCCTTCTCACTCTTTGACTTGAAATCGTGCAAAGGCAAAATGTATACAACATACACAATGTTTTTCTTCCCACACAAAAATGAAAAGCCAGGAGACATGATGTTTTTCTTGAGCTTTTATTAATATTTAAGTTTGCTTTTTAGGATGTTCATTGTGTTACACAGAGAAATTAGCCACACAAGTAAATTTGATTGTATTCTCTTTACCTTTAATCTTTTTTTTATGTTTTAATGTTAATTATATTATTCTCCCTTATCAGCGCTAATGCTAAAAAAGTTACACAGGAACTATCACACAGTTAACTAACTTGTGAGCACATCGGGACGGTAAACTAACACTTCACAGAGATAAAACAAAAAAAATAAAATAAAATAAAATTTCAAAACACAGAGGGGAAAGAAAAACATGATTGAAGTAAAAATTAAGAGACGAACAAAGACAAAATGGACAAGCATTTACAATCACACAGCCCTGCTCAACTCTCCACAAGAAGTACCACTCCCTTTTCCTTATTTGGCAATTTTATTTCCTAGGCTCCACCCGTTATCCATTATTTGGTACAGGTTCCCATGCCTGATGGTTTGATTTTTAATACCAGCCAGGGAGGAGCCAAACATTTACATTCTACACTTCAGTCCTCCGGACAGCGGATAAAACATGGCGGCATCTCGGTTTTGACACCACATTTTTGACCATCATCATTAATATCTCCCGCGTACCAGTCTATTCAACGCTCAAATCTGAGACCCTCAAATGACTTTCCTGTCACTGTCTTCAAAATCATACTTCCTCAAACAGGTTTGGGAAAGGAGCACTGGACAGCATGTGAGAGAAACAGACAACCTCCATCTGACTCATAAAAATGATGCTGTTCATTAAAAAAAAACAAAACAAAACAAAAAAAAACAAAAACAAAGTTGCATCCGAGAACAAAATGTGTGCACAGGGGTGACACACCTAAAAATGCACATGCGCTCCAAGGATATTAGATTGGGTCCAAATACGGGTCATTTAAAAGTACAGTCTGTCCAATGGCTACACATCACAGGGCAGTGGTAAGCTTTGTGTTCATCTGCTTCTGAAATATTAACAAAGTAGAAGGAATTCAGATTCAGTTATGCGGACAACATAGCTGATGCTATAAGGCGCAAATTTAGCTCACAGCATTTCTGATGGCAGAATTTTAACAAAAAAAAAAAATTGTAGTATTTTGGGGCTCTTAGTTTTGGCAGTAGGTTTGCTTATTGGCTGCAGTTAAAGATTGGTTGTCTCAAGGTGCAGATGTTGGCTGTTCCTTTTTCACCCTAAAAAAACCTCGGTGGCAACACTCCTGTGCCTTTTCCTCTGGCAGTGAGGGGGCTGGTTCATTGTCGTTGAGAAGTCACAGGGGGTTTTGTTGGTCTCCTAACGGATACTTTTCTACAGGACCCTTTTTCTTTGCTGCGTTAATTGTGCTTAAAGGACATTTCCACACACCTCACACTTACTTTCTTGGACACACACACACACACACACACACACACACACACACACAGAACAACAATCACTTGCAAACACAATTCTCTTGACCCCATTGCTTGAATACAACTGCTTGTTGCCGGAGAGGAGTGTGTGTTCATTTTACCTCACGTCGCACATGAACTCAAGTATGCTAGCTGGGGTTGTTCGGAGGTATCCATGCGCGGGCAAGGCTAAGAGATTACAACCCAGACGATGAACACAGTGATCCCTTCTGGCCACGCCTGACACTGAAATGCAATATCCTTACTAGCAAGCTACTGAATGATGTAATGCTCCCTGGTAAGTAGCGCACGAGTGTAGATATTAGGACACGCAGTGCAAGACCGCCAGCAATGTTGGAAGCACTATTTAGTGTGCGACTAGCGTTGACAGTAGGGTGCTAGCTAGCTAAAGCGCGCGAACACCCTCAGTCTCACCTATGCTCACCTGCCGACCGTCATCTTCGCTAAACGCTCCGAGCACATGACACACACAAACACACCCAAATCCACACAACTCATTCACAGAATATAAAAGAAAAACATTATCCCGTCAGTATTCACATGGGCTGATACCAGGCATGCAACTTCCAAAAAGTCCAGAAAAAGAAAAAAGAGATAAAGAAAAAAAAAAAACAAACAAACAAAAAAAAAAAAAAAACAGTAAAAGCTTCCTGCCCACCTCCTTAAATCCAATGGGAAAACAAAACAGTCACTTGTAGACAGGGCAAATGGAAGACATAAACAACCTGGCAACATCAAGGAGGAAGTAGTCACTATAATGGCTCTCATTGGCTGTTACCACTCGACGGGTCAACCAATCAGTAGCTTCAGCCCCTCGCTGAGGCAGGTTACAAATAAGAAAATAAAATCCGATTGAAGAAATAAAAATAACACAATAAAAACTAGCTTAAAAAGTAGTAGACACACATTGTTATAAGTATCTCTGCTATAGTATGTTTTTTTGTTTTGTTTTGTTTTTTTACTATGTCATTTTTAAACTCATTGCGTAATAAAGAGAAAAGTGTTAACTGCTTTTTTTTTTTTTCTATTACATTATCATCATCATTAGCTTCAATATCATCATCAACAACATCATCATCAGCATCAACAACAATACCATTTTCAGAATTATTACTATTGGTTAACGCGAAGGTGTGTGCTCTCTATAGGCCACACTCCTCATCTAAATTAAAGGGCTCTATTGGCTGACAGAGGCTCCAATAGAGGGAGGGAGAGAGGACTGGTTGCCATTCTTTCCCCACCTCCCCCATTTTTTTTTATTTTTTATTTTTATTAATCTCTTCTTGCCTTTACTTCTTATATCCTTCGTAGGACTACATCTGAATCCACTTTGTTTTCAACTGGAGGGGGGGAGAAGGACTGGGCTTGTATGTGGTGCAAAATGTGGAGGATAGGTTTCTGTCTTCCTCTGAAATCACTCTATTTCTCGTTCTCCCTCCCTCGTCCCTGTCTCTATTCCTATTCTGCTCTTGTGGGGAATGATGGGAGTCATTTAGTGACAAATAAGTAACCCATTCGTCTTGTTCCTGCATTATTGTCATGCCACACCTTTACCTTCCTTTCGCCTCCGCCCTCTTCTCTTTCTCACTCTCACTCATGCTCTCTCTCTCTCTCTCTCTCTCTCTCTCTCTCTTGCTTTCTTTCCCTCTAACTTCTTCAGCAAGACACCTCCATCGTTTGGGAGGGGCTGGGTGGCATCTGGCCGCCCTGCGAGCCCTGGGACAGGGTGCGGGAGCGAGAGCGGGACCCATCCATGGAGTAGGAGGAGGAGAGGGAGGTGGTGCGGGAGCGGGACAGGCGGGTCATGCAGGATGAAGCCACTGCGGAGAGACAGATAGAAAGAAATGGACGGCAAGATTAGACTCACAAACAGTACACTGAAGCTGAAAGATAAAGCTGGTTTTGTTCTTCTATTTTACTTATTGTCAACAAATCCCAAATAAATACCAAAACCAACAATGCATTAAGGCGTACAACTTTAAAACCAAGTCAAAAATATATCATTTAATTAAACATTTTAAAAAAGACATATTTCTTAGAAGAGCTGGGCACTGTTGTGTTTTACTCAAACAGAAGTAAAAGGACTATTTTCAGCTGCGGATAAATACACATAAGACACAGTGAGTATTTTTTGACTGCAAATAAACCCAGCCTGTCTCACTTGTGTTTTTTTAAAATATATCTTTAGGATGACAATGGATCTCTATGGCACAGAATGATTAATCTCTATCAGGCTTTGGCTACACAAACAGGGCTAATAGCATCTATTCATTGTCTGTTTTGCTCTTTACATGGGATTTGTTGACAATAAGGAAAATAGAATAGAATAGAAATTCACCAGCCTCGTCTGTTCAGGTTGGTGATACATGTTTTCAGTCAGGCACTTACTGTATGCAATAAAATCCAACAGAAAGCAGCACCTTGGCAGTTATTACCATATGTATGTGTGTGTAATCTGTTAACAAGAATATTTTTAATATCAGAAGTGAACTTACTGTAGCCCATGCCCTGGATGAAGTACTTGAAAGCCTCAGTCAGTTTGGCGGGCTGCAAACACAAAGAGAAGACAGTGTTTCACATTCCGTCTGTATTATCACCATTTATTACCTGAAGTCGGCAATAGTGCAATTTGGCGACCCCATGTTCCTTTCTTTGTCGTGGTTTTTGGGGATATTAGTTAAACAGCAGGTTAAGATTTCATTCTTCGCTTTGTATTTCTGTCTTATGTTTTAATGCCTCAGTTCATGTGAATATTGAAGAATGACGAAGAATATTTCAAGCATTCATTTTGGCAAACAGGGTGCCGAAGTTTGGGTGACGGGATGTTTTTCTCTGTTGAAGCCCCACCTAGTGACGGATCACTTAACAGGTAAGTTGCAACTAACAATTAGAGCTGAAGCACTTAATTGATTATTTGATTGACATATAATTAATCAGCACACTTCAATAATTTATGGACAGTTTTAGTAAATTTTCAAGCGAAGAGTCAAAACTCGCAGCTTGGGAGGATATGATGATTTTTTTTTTTTCAGATATGATGCTGGATTTCCAGGATTTGGACTGTTGGTTGAATAAAACAACTTGGGCTTCTGGAAATTTTTTCACCTCTTGCTGACATTTCATAAACAAAACGATGAATGGATTAACTGAGGAAGTCATTGCCAGTGAAAACCATAAAATAATCGTTAGTTGCTGCCCTAATAATCATTGATTTCCTGGTTCTGAGTATCAGAAAGCTGCCGTCAGCGTGTTGTTACCTGGGTCAGCTGAGGGAGACCCCCGGCATCAGCCATCTGTGGAGGGACATGACACATGAGTAAGAGTGAACGACAGAGAGAGACACTACATGAAAAGACCTGAGGGTTAGTCACCTTTAGGAATGAGGTTGTTGTTGGGTCCAGTTTGCTGTTGCACTCCACCTGGTGGTCACACAGGCAAAAGCACTCAATCTCTGATACTATCAAACAGTTATTGACAAACTAAGAACTTAACTAAGAACTTGACGCTTCAAAAAGTTTCCACGCTGAGGAGAGCAGCTGAGACTTACGGCAGCGTCCTCGTATGGAGCCTGATCACCCACCACCAACATTACTGGACACCTGAGGTCGACACAAGTGGAGATTAGAAGAGAGCAGGGTTTGTGTGTCTTTTTTTTTTAAATCAGTGGATAATAACATCATGTGTGAATATTAAGAGGGCGTTTACTTGAAGGTGTTGTTGCGGTCAATGTTCAAGTCTCTGCGACTGGAAAAGAGAAGATTGCGTTGGTGGAGGTTTGATGTGAGGAGTATTTGTGTTCATGTTAGACTGTGTGTGTTAATGTGTGCTCACCTGTTGTAAGTCTTCCAGAGGAGCTCTATGTTGACCAGATTAGGAGCTTTGGCGATACGGTCTCTGTGAGACTGCACTAGATCTGTGTTTGACGACAGCTCCTCCTACAAGAGAAACAAAACTCTCACAAAACGATACAAGTGACAGGCGACATTTATTCTCTGTTTGTATAAAAAAACATGAATTTATACACATTTTAAACACATGACTGATCGACATGCTGTTCTGGTACCTGACTGAAAAGGTGGGACAGGATCTGCTCTGTGAGGGAGGACGTCACAGAGCTGAGCTGCAGAGGCAGAGGAGGACAGAGAAATCAATCAATAGGTTTGATAACAATCAATACCGCTCAGGGACAGAGGAGACAGGCAGTCACATCACTTCATAATCACAGACGCACTGATGGAGAAGTCGCATTAGCACTAAGAAAGAGAGACAGAAAGAGAGACAGAGAGAAGGAAAGAAAGAAAGAAAGAAAAGACAACTAGAAAGAAAGAAAGAAAGAAAGAACAAAACAAAGAAAGAAAGAAAGAAAGAAAGAAAGAAGAAGGAAAAGAGAATTAGAAAGAAAGAAAGAAGGAAAAGACAGAACTAGAAAGAAATAAATAAAGACAGAAAGAAGAGAGCAGAGAGAGAACAAAAGAAAGAAAGAGAGAAAAAAGAAAGAAAGAAAGAGAGAAAACATGCTGTACCTTCTGAGCGGCCCAGTCTATCCATCCGCGGGCGTTGGTGTCGATGTTGACCAGAACCAGACCCTCCACTGAGTCTGGGTTGGCGAGCTGCAGAGAGAGAGAGAGAAAGAGAGACAGAGAGAGAGAGGAAGCAACAAACAGATAAACGACAAGGAACGTGACAACTCAAATGATTTCAAAACTAATTAAACACACACATGTACACGTCTGCATTACTGTAATTAAGACAGTATTATGATCACAGATTTGACTTTGTGTCAGTTCTGTTCTCATCAGCTGTATAATCCTCTTTCAGTGTTTGAATCATGTTATTGCTACTGTCGGCTGTCGGACACTGAAGAGCACCGAGAGGAAGAAGAGTTGTCGTGATCGAAGAGCTGCCGATCAGGGCCGTGGATTACATCATACCTGCTTACAGCGTGTTGCTATAACGGCTGTCGTGATGCCGAAAAACAGAAGACACTCACTGTGAACTTGGAGAGGATGTACGCTCCTGCTCCCACACCCACTCCGATTACAGTGCGGAAGCTGTCAGAGGGAGACAACAAGATAATAACACTCATATGACTCAATGACATGACCAAAAATGTAGTTTTATATAAGAGCCATAAGAGAAAATGTTTGAGGTAGAAATTTTATAATATATTCGGAGTGGCTGAGTTCAGACTGAGTGGGCGGCCAAATGTCTGAATGAGATAATGTTATGTGACTGACTGTTCAGCACATATTTTAAAAATAAGAGCGTGTGCTGTGGGTCAGTGAAATGTTCAGCCCTGTGCACTGAAGTAAAAACAGAAAAACTTCTACATTCAGTTGATCTTGAACTTATTTTCTTTTAGATTCTTCATACATTCAAAGTTTAGGAGAGGATGCTGCAGGGTTTGGTGTCTGATTCTGCAGCTGTGGGTGGAGTCCTCACTGTGCATGGGTACTGTAGCATTTAGGTGCTTTAGGTAATGTTTATGATGGTTGTGCACCATGGTTTAAGTTTTTACACCTTGTGTCTTCCAGCAGCAGCACAGCTGAAACCACATCTTAATACTATAACCATAATAAAAGTGCAGCCATATTTAATCTGACTGAAACAAGACGAAGCACCAGTTAGAGATCCTGCCTCCACCCTCTGTGTGGCTACATCTGCCAAATGAAATTCTGCTCGCGTTCATGTCAGAAATAAATGAGTTAACCCACTTGAAAAACTGCAGGACGGCCGGGATCATCTCTGCTATGGTCTCCATGGAGGGATACTGGTAACTGCAACGGGAAACACACATGAGATCAGTCTGATGGAGCATCACAGTATGAAAACATAAACACGCACATCAGCATTCAGTATCCTATTGTGCAAAAATGAACAATATTATAATGAAACTCACTGGTGAAATGCTGTTTTTCTGGGAGCCTTATCTCAACCAATATACTCTAAATGTACTGAAGGACAAACCGGCTACCACCTCTGTGAGAGGTGAGAGAGAAGAGCCAGGGGAAGAAATACAAAGTGCGGACAGAGAGAGAGAGAAAAGGACGGATTTTCTTTAAACCTCCGACACCAATGTAGTAGAGAGCAGAGGTGGGAGACGTGAGCGATGGGAATATAGAAATATTTTTGGAAGAGATTATGTCTGAGTCTAGCACAGAAGACTGTTTCCCTTTCTCAGAAGCTTACTTAAAAAAAAAAAAAAAAAAGCAAGGTTACTGCAGGACACTGAGGGAAAACACTGACACACACGCTGTGAATCTCGTACCCTGTTGGGTAGGCAGCAGCCCCGTCCTCCTGCCCCGGGGCATCAATATGGATCAGGGTGAAATTCTTGACAATCTCCTGCATCTCCTCGAACTTGAACAGAGTGGAGAAGCAGCTCTTACCTGCCGCAAAGAACAAAAAGTCATGAACACCGGGAAAGACTGTGACTCAGAGCTGGCGCAGAGTCCGAGAAACTAAAGCGCCACTCACTCTCCAGGCCCACGTCGTGGAAGGTGAGGATGGCGGGCCTACGGGTGGTTCGTGTGCCGTGGAGGGTCACGTGCAGAACACCATGTGGGGTCTCGACGCTGTGCTCCTGGAGGGAGACAGAGAAGCAGGTTTAAGCTTGGTGCTGACATTTTGAGATGGACGTTGTTGAGTCATCGTCTGTATCCGGTGAAATAAATGAAGGGACTTTTAGAGAATTTTTTATTGAGGTTTGTATTTGCATTTTGTTTCCTACTAGGGCTTTTGAGACAGAAAGGCACTGATGTGTAAAATGTGTATAAAAAGTGTGTAGTTTGTTTTTTAACAAAGAATTGAGGCTGTGGTGAACTTGAATATACATTTTATTCCAATTCTGACCCATTTTCACAGAATTACACGTTTAAAACAGCCGTTGAAACATCTCCAATCACTCTCTGGTGGCTTTTTATTACCTCTGACCAATGTCATAATGTCACCAAATTATAGCTAAATTCACTGCTACCATGATGTCTATCTAACTGAATAACAGACTTTGAAATAACTGCAGCAAGAAAAAAAAAAAACATTTCAGCCCAGATATGTGTTTCCTTTTAAATCATAATACATTGCAAACCATGAAGTTGTGATTCAAAATGTAAAATATACATTGAAACAAAGTTTAAGACACTTGGAGATATAAAAACTTAAGTCATGAAGAATAGTGGTTTCCATTCATTTATGTTCTTGTTTAAGTGATTCCTCATTGTTCTATTGTCTATTGTCTTAAGTTGATAAACCTGAAATTTGAATCGGAAAGGAAAACAGTCGTACCTGTCCTTGGTCCAGGAGTATCCTCGCCGCCAGTTCAGCATCCTGTAACAAATGAGGGAATGAAGTCAAATTTGAAGTTCATGTGAGTTTTGGACTTTTTTCATTTCACTTCTGACTCTCATGGTTTATCTACTGACAACAAATGGCAACTTCATGGTAGCTGTTGATCGTGAGTGGGTGTAGGTGGGTTTAGAGGGGATTTCCAAAACACACAAAATCAAATCCAGGACGGATGATGTAAAGATTTCAGGATCTGAGAGACTCTGTCGTTTCATTTTGTTTTGCTTCTGAAGCGGGGCAGTGAATCTGGAGAGCACAAATGAACACAAATAGCATTTAGAAGAGAAAGGAGCTTTTTTTCCGAGGCCTTGCTTCCTAATTAACACCCCCACAGGCAGGAGGGGCGGCATTACACTCCAGATAAAGCAGCAGAGAACCTCTTCGGAGGAGCAGGTGGCTATTGGATGTCGGAGGAAATCTGTCAGTGGGAGGCTTTAAAATGGGGCTGTTCATTTGCACCCTTAGATCCATTTACCCCGCTAATGAATTACTAGCATCACAAGCTCTTAGACAATTAGCAGTTTCGGGAGGTTGAAGTGGAGATGGGCGTCATCACTGAGGAGACAGTGGAAGAGTCCTGGAGGTCGGGGGATTGCAGGGACGACCCATGGCTGGATTATAAAGGTCACAAATTCAATCCATAGAAACCATATTAAAACTCAACCACAGAGCTGAGGATGTGTTCACTGCCTCAGGGTGAATAGTAATACATGTGGGCGGAGGCAGGAACTCCCAGTGAACAATGGCGGGTCGCATATAACCTAGAACCTCCCAGTCTTCATTACATTTCCTACTCAGAATTACTCTTCACGCCACCATGGGTCATGCTGTAGCCCGTGCTGGAGGCAAGAGTAATGACCCTACACGAGCATTTGTCACAGTCACGCTCCAGAGTGATTGTTAAACAAGTTCTTTTCGCTGTTTCATTCTCTATTTACACACGAGACTAAAGAGGTTTTCAGGTCCTTCATTTTCACATTTTCACTACAACATGGTTCTCTGCGGCAGAACTGAGTGACTAACGAATATAATATCACCCAACAACTACTGTGTGCATCCAGAGTCTGAGAGAACGTATCCACACAGCAGCTGCCCCACTTCTCCTGCTGGAAACAGTCACTTGAAAATCAAATGTGTATTCATCCGCCACTGACAATAGTCCCCAAAAAAGGCACAATTTCCTCTTGTCTGAGTAACGTTTGCTAAAAACTACAGTTCCCATTTGTTTGAGGAAATTACAGAGTCCTTTTTAAGCAGGAAATTATATATTTGTGAACTGTTTTTAAAGATTTATGTCTTCAGTAGGAACAAAGTAGCTTGCAGCTTTAAATGGCAGTGAGGGTAGGGAAGTTGGAAATTACCGAGACTGAAACGGGCCAGCTCTACTCATAGTTGTCTTTTATCTTTCATGGGATTTGTTGATTTATAGATTTATACCAGCCTTAGCCTTTAAAGTTTGTTCCATTGAAGTGAGAGAATTGTTTGAGTTTTTTTTTTAGTGTTTTTAGCTCAGTAAATTGAAAAACATTGAATTACATTTTATTTTGAAAGTGTTACCTAAGGAATATAATATACATAATTAAATATCGATACTATGATACCTCATTTTAAATATCACAGTATTTATGTTTGCCTTTTTCCCAACTGATTATTTTATTGAATTTCCAGAGAATGTGTTATATCACAGTGTAGATTACAGTTGTGATGATTGATCACATTTCTTCCCCATCTTTTGGGGGACACTTACAAAAAGCCCTACAAAAACCATAGCATAATGTTAATGTTAATGTTACAGCAATCGTTTTTCATCTGCAAACAGCAACACTGTCTTAGAGGCACGGGGTTAATGCCTGGAAGTTGCTGGCTGTCAGTTTAACACATGAAATCCTTTGCTTTTGAGCTTTTCTAAATCTGAGGCTGTGCTGTTTTTGCCTTGGAGCTGTAGTTTCCTCTTTGCCCACCAGGTGTCAGCGCTGAGAGACAAACCCCTCCGTTCTGCAGCTCTGCATCTGCACGGCAACATCAGCGCAGCAGAGCAGAGGAGCTGCTCTCGCTCCCTCTGGGCTTTGACGTCAGCCCGGCTGATGTGAGCCAGCGCTGCAGCTGTGCGCAGACACACACACACACGTACACACGGATTTACACACACGCAGTCGTGCACACATGTGTTTGAAACACATGCTGTCACATGTAGGCTTTGCTCAGACTCAGAAGTGCACACACTCGCATTCATGCACATATGCACAGCAAGGACACACATGTTAACACACTCAAACACAAAGCAGCTCTTGTTTTCCTGTCTCTCGGGACACAGACACATTGACTGACACACACACACACACGCACGCATCCTGCCATTTATCTGTGGTTTCAGATCATGTACATCACACAATGACAACCACACAATTAATGCACTGATGTGTTCTCATGTCTGCTTCTCCATGCTTGAATTTCATGAACATCAGCCTGTGTGTGTGTATTCGCATGCAGCGTGGGTGGAAATGTATGATGTGTGTACATGTTTCTGTAGGCTCTGTGTGTGTGTGTGTGTGTGTGTGTGCGTGCAGCACCATCTCTGACCTTGGTGGTGTCGGGCTGACCCGTGAGTAAAGGCTTGTCCTCTGTGATGGCGATCTCCTGCATTTCTGTTGTCATGGTGTCACTTCCTGTGCAGGTGAAAGAAAGCGGAGCATTAAAATCTGTTGACTGCAGCGCCCGCGCTCGTCACGTACATCTTATTTTTACTGTCACACTTACACAAACACTTGACCCAGTGATGTGTGAACTGATGTGCCCCCCCCCCACACACACACACACACACCCACTAAGGCTGGCACACAAGGATGTATGCGGGGCACACACCCAGTGATTAAATACTGTATGTAGCTGTTTCCCTCTGGGACTTTGTTTGAGCTGTGGGACCTTATGAAAGTTAATTAGTGATTAGTGCAAGCAGAGATGAGCAGAAAAGGATTGTGGGACGGAGAATGAAAGAAAAAAGAAAGACTACAGGGGATGGGTAAAGACAGGTGTGATTGCATAAGTATGAGGAAAGAGGTGTAAACACATAGCGAAGACGAAGGTGGGTGAAAAATCGTGAGACACGGTTGTGAGAAATGACAGTCGCCTGAGGGGAGGGGGCTGTGACAAAGAAGCGGGTGATGAGGATGAAGAGAAGGAAAAAAAAAAAATTACTTTTTATATGAGGACGGTTAGTCAGGCATGTCACTTATTTTCAGACGCCCTCACACCTTTAGCTGCTGTGAGTCCAACTGGGAGTTAAATGCTGCGCCCAAAGGCATCACAAAGGTGGTTGTTCAGAGGTAAGTTCATTTCATTTTCCCACACTGGGAATTCAAAGTGAAGGCTTAACAGCTACGACTGCAGACATGCCAGTCTTTACATGTTCAAGTGCTTCCTATAAATATCCAGCAGAATAAATACGGCGGTTGAAGAATGAAATTGGCACCAACGTTAGCATTGAGCTTGTTCAGTGGAGCAGAAACAGGTACTGTCTTTTGTTTTTTTTTTTTATTCCACCCATTTTTCTCCTTTGTCAAAAGTGGGTGCCTACATTTCCCACAATGCAACCTGCTTGCAGGAAAACTTGAACCACATCTATATCTTATTTGTGTGAAGAGATCGACAATCTGTACATAATCTGTAAATATAAAACACTTCCCACAAATACAAAAAATAAACGTACAGAATTTCTTGAAATAATAAAACGGATCTGCAAATACACAAACAAATTCCACAATAAAAAATGTAATAAATGAAAAGCATTTGTGAATATCTTCCGCACGTTTACAACTTTTACAGAGACATTTGTGAATCTATTTTCTTTTTGTGAATTGAAGAAGCGCTTGTGGATCTCAATTCTACACTTGTGGATTTGCTTTTTACACACAGAGTATTGAGAGAATCTTTCCACCAGTCTGAAGGAAAATCAGCTTGTATCGTTCGGCCACTTTCAGAAGGAGCGTGATCACCTGCTGACGACGCCAATTCCGCTTTTCAAAGTAAGAGCATGCAGTCCTCTATGAGCTGTTTTTTTCCCCCCAAATTATCAGCACCAAGTAACATGTGATGATTGTGTACACATTTACATGCAATCTGTTCACACAAATAATACTGAGACAAATCTCCCTCTGTACACATCCTACATTCTGAACGACTATATAACAGCAAACCAGTGGAAGCTTTAACACACAGCCAAAATAGAAACTGAAATATGCTGCAGCTGCAAACGTCTGCATATATCCACATAAAAAACAGACAGCTTTGGATCACTATTGTCACTGATCTTCCTTCCCACTGTTTTGCATACAGCCTTCTGCTACTTTCTCATTTGATTCTGTTTGCTGAATGTTGCATTTGTCTCCTACAGCGCTTTTAATTTGTATTTGGGTCATGTTTTCATTGTCTGTTCATGTAGGCTCCGCACAAAAAAAAAAAAGAAACACCCGATTTGAATGCATCCAATCAAATTGTTATTTTAAGAATCCCAGTCGTCATACAGCAGCATTTTCAGCTGTCTTAAGGCAAAAGGGGAAATTAAAAGTGAGGAAGCACAGGTTGTTATTTGACAGCATTAAGTTCGGCCTGACATTTAAACCTGACCCTCTGACATCACTTGGTGTGTGTGTGTGTGTGTGTGTGTGTGTGTGTGTGTGTGCATACATGCCCATGCACAATTCATGCTCTCATAAACCGATGACTGTATCTGCAGATTGCATCAGAGGGGGAACGAGGCGAGTTGGTATGCATGTGCATGTGCATGTGTGCGTGTGTGTGTGTGTGTGTGCATTCATCAGAAAATGAACTGCTGCCCCAGGGGGCCTCTGTCTCTCTGGGTCTGAAACGGAAATGATTAGTCACCAAAGTGACCCCCACCACTCACCAATACACACACACACACACACACATTGCTTTCATCCATCTCTCCTGGCCTCCCTCTACATACGTCTATTCATTAGTCTTGCACACATTTTATTTTTCAGCGCCACTTATCTCCATCATTGAATATACTGTATATGATATATTTTTTTTTTAGAAAGTCTCCACTAACACTGATTTATTTTACAACTTGTGAAAAGCGGTTTTTTTTGTGTTAATCTTCGTTGTTCAGTTTCAGAAGTAATAGTCATGTGCATGTCATGTTGTTGGTCCTTCCGATGAACGCACAACCCAGACATCTTGGTTCTGGTTAAAAAAACAAACATAAAGCTAATGGTCTGCTGGCGGAAGTCCAACAGCCAGACTGCAGCCAAAATTCAATATTCAGAATTATGATCTTTGGAAGCAACAGATCAGTCCACCAAGGTCCATACAAATCCGCTTTAGTGCAACTACTATTATTTCATTATCAGTTAATCTGTAGGGTGGAGCCTGGCTGTGGGTCAGACAGGCACGGAAGTCTTTGTCTGGTCACATATTCCATATACTGTCCGACTGTGCACGTCCACTCACTATATACACAGCATATCCACATTTGGCTTCATCCAATCTGCAAGCCCATCCACCCCTGTCCCACATGCTTATGTCATCCCAGGGCTTCAGATAGCTTGTTTTGTTTGACCAGCACTGGTCAGACTTCAGTACCTTGCTGACACTTAGCCTCTAACTAACGGCCAGTCTCTCTCTGACACTGCCGTCGCTGTGCCACAGCCCCTCCCCCACTATTTTTTTTTTTTTTTTATAGCTCTGGGGTGTGATATGACAGCAGAGTAAATTTGTTTATATGCTGCTCTCTGTTTATTAATAACTCTCTGGTCTTACTCTATTTGGGTGTTTGGAAGGGAAAGTTCAACAGGACCTCTCTAGGCAGTAACTTAATAAAAACACACTAAAGGTCCATGTTGATATGAAAAATACAAAAAAACCCCACAAAACTACAAATAGTATAGCTCAGTGGTTCCCAACCCGTGGGCCAGGGCCACAGGTATTGCACGTGGGGCGGCAAATGAAAAGATGTAATTATAATGTTGTCACCTGACCACATTGTGTACTTGTTTGCTATCTCAGTCTGATTGTGTGCTAAAAGGTCACATCTATGGCAAAAACTGGAGAATCAAAATGGATAGCTGGTTAGCAACAGGAAGAATTAAAAGCAAAGAGACAGACAGTGAATCGACAAGTGATTCCTGCCGTCAAACAAAAATGATTTGGCCTCTGTATCATTCACATAACATTTTTAAGATTTTCTAGTGGGCCATGAGTTGGAAAAGGTGGGGAACCACTGGTATAAATTAGGGATGTAATTGACAATTCATTTATTTTTTTTTCCTTATTAGCCAATTAATTGATTAAAATGTCAGAAAAATGCAAAAGATGCCAAATTGGAAGCGGTGAGCCTTAACCAAAAGTTAGGTCATGATGAGCAAAGTCAATTTGCTGATGAATCCCATGAGTTACTGAATATTCTCTCTCTCCATCAAACACACACACACATATATATATACACACTCTCTCTCCTCCACATATAGTTTCCTGATACTTCAACCTTTTTAATCAGCCTAACTCCCTCCATCGCGCCGCTCTCTCTCTATCTCTGCCTCTCTCTGAGTCAATGTGTTTTGGAGCGAGTAATAACTGTTAAACTGCACAGGAGGCACCGTCTGTCACCATGGAAAGAGAAACAGAGAGATGGAGAGAAAAAGACAGATTTGCATGAAGGGAGGGCGACAGAAAGCCAGGCAGGGAGAACGCACTGCTAGCTGTGAAAAGGAGAAAAAAAAATATAAAGCAGGCCTCGCTTCTCATTTGCCTATACGCTACTTCCACATTTCAGCTGTCAGACAACAGTTGTTCAGTTCATCTGTTGCACCAAACAGGTTTCATGTCTCAGATATCGGGCTGCGCCGCATAATTGCTCCAGCTAAATTAATCCGTTTTCCACACATTCATACTCATGCAGAGCGGAGGCATTTCTCTCGGCCACTGTTTGCAGGCCGTCTCATTCCAACGTGTCGCAATCTGTTTTCGTCCACCCTTCCTGCCGCCCCCCCCCCTCCCCGACTTGCTCTGTCACTCTGACTCCGTCTCTTTATCCTTTGATGCAATGCAATGTCACCACACAGTAACTCTGGATTCAGGCTGCCAACAGCCACGCTGAACTCTGCAGAAGCTGATTAGAGCTTGCGTTAAGACTGTGAGCTGCAGGTCTGCTGATGTTTCGCTGTGAAAGTCAGGCTGGGATTGGCTGCTGCTGGAGGATGATGCTCAGATCTGACTCAAGATGTTGTTTCCGTGTTGATAAACATAAGGTCGTGGCTGTGCTTATATTGTGAAGGTGAATTTAGAATTTATTTTTCACATCAAGATCCAAACATTATTCCCTGAGAAACTGACAAAATTGCCCCATCTCACGATGTTAGGCAAAGTGATAAAAAGACTTCTTAGCAAACTTTTCTTATATCTCCAGTGAGGTATTTTCTGTCCACACGTTTCATCACCCAGCTGCTCTTGATACGCAACATACCAGAACAGAAGTTATCAGACGGGAAGATCTGCAGCGAATCGAGGCCAAGACCTTTCTGAACGGACTGAATAAAAGCTCGGCAGCGATAACCGAGGCTGCTGATTGGTCCAAGGCCGGGTTAGGTCGTTTCTGCTTCTTCTCTGCTTTACATTTAGATGACATTGATGCTCCTATGCACAACAGCTGATGGGTAAGCAAATAAATTGACATTCGGTGTCTTGCTAAAAGAAACTTCAGCAGCGGCGGCAGACTGCTCAAAGATCAAAAAGGTGAGAAAAAAAAAGTATCTTAAAGTTTTGGCTACGGATTCTTTGTAATCTGGAAATATCAGAGTTTGTGTTCGTGCTATCAGAGGAAGCTATCTGTTGTAATTGTTCTTGCACAGTAAGAAAAACAACTCTCACAGACAGGAAAATTGTAAGAAAAACTAATCAGAGACTGAAATAAAAAGGGCTTGAACTTCGAAATGAACCTGTAATTTTCTTTAATCAGTCACTAGATTGCTGCTCACAGAGCTGATATAACAAGCTGCTGTCAAACAAGACTTTCTCACAGTCCATCTGCCCTCCAAGTCTTTATTTTAATCTCTCTCTCTCTCTCTCTCTCTCTCTCTCGCTCTCTATCCGTCCATCTTTTGTCCAGCTGCTGACTTTTGGTTCGCGTCTCTCGGCATTTCTGCCAGTCACCGCTCCTCCTTCTCCGTCTCACTGCAGGTCTTTGTCTCATTTCTGCCATCCTCTTTCTGCCTCCCTCCCTCTTTCTTTTTCTCCACCTAACAGCAAGTGAAAAGGAAAAATGGGCAAACAGCAACTCTGCTGGCAGACTCCTTTCTTTCATTTGCTCTCTCTCTCTCTCTCTTTCTCTCTCTGCTGCCATCAGTATTTGCAGCTCTGAACAAAGAGGCGCGCCCCAGACACTCAGATACACACACGCAGACAAATAAACAGTGCTGAAGTAGGGCACTGAGCATTAAGGTCACCAATATTGAGAATGTAGGCTGAAGGCTGAAAGGTTAAACCTGTGGCATTCGAGGGACAAGTGCGGCTGCTTCAACGTCTAAAGGCGTTGATGTCGAGGTGTTTAAGGCTGCGAAACATGAGAGGGCGGTGAGAAACCAGAGGAGGTGGGGTGTGTCTCTTACAATCACGTCAATCATCAAGACACAGGTCACGTTCTGGGTCACAGTCTGACTCAGGACGCCAATATTATTGTTTGTATCATTACCATCGACTTTCTGTGCTACTGTGTCTTGTTGACATGATCATATTCTGTTGTCATTTTAGAAAACTGCTGTCAAAGCAAACTGTAATGAAACAAGAATGTGTTACTGAAAGTTGTGTTTTAGACATTTGCCCATCCCTATTGTCGCATGCCGTCCCCCCCCCACTCAGACTGGTTAATACCGGTGCCAATGTGACACTTGAGATTTTAAAACCTTCTTTTTTCCATTTAAATCTGCAGAAATTCAGATTTTGGAGACAGGAACAAGCGTTAAACACAACACTGACACATTATCATCTTATAAAGATGATTAGCAAACAACCAGCAGACACATTAGCATTTATTTGGACTTTTTCCTGGACTCTTTAGCGACTAAATGCTCCTCTATTAGCATGTTGCTAACTATGCCTGTCTGTGGCTTTTTTTTGTTGTTGCTAAAAACAGCTGCCTGCTAAAACAGTTAAGTTATGGGCTGTAAAATCAAAACAATGAGCTGAAAGATGCTAAAATGCTATGTCAAGCTAAGGTAAGGTTTGTCACATGAGTGGCACTGTTCATATCGCACAGAGCCATTTGATCTATTGCTAATAGAAAAATATTGATTACTGCAGCTTTTAAGAGCAACTACACCAAGGCTAATCTTGTGCTACCTGTGCCCTCCACTTCCTGTGCACTAGAACTTAACACTGTACTATAAAATAACGCAATACAATCCATGCAAGTTAAGCACAAGTAAAACAGACCACACCCACCTGTGATGCCAACTTCTGATGACATTAAAATCATTTTGTTCAAAAGTGTTGAGGGAATACTAACCCATGCTCCCATGACTCAACAAAAACAGTCTTGCAGGAACGAACACACACACACACACACACACACACACACACACACACACACTAAAGGTCAATGGGGAGAGTCACAGAGTTTCTTCTGCAAATCCAAACTTCACTGGTGATTTACGACAGACACTCCCAGGACCGAGTCTGTTCTCTGTCCTGAAGTGAATAATGTTAGTCTGTAGTCCCTGACTGCTGTCACACCTGGGTACCACTACGTCAGTTTTACATGCACAGCACATTGATGTGCAGCTCTGCCTCAGGTCTGCACACAGACTGCTGAGGCTGAATTTTTTTGGTGCAATTCAGCACTGTGATGGTAAATGCATGGAAAAATACAAATGAAACTGAAACTCCAGTTTTTCACAATATGCTTGTTAAAGCACTTCTGCACCCGCACAGTTACAAGGAATGACTGTGACAAAGTGAGATGTTAAATAAAATTAAATAATATTAAATATGTGATGTATATTTACGTAATTGGGCAGGTTTTGAAGACCCCTACTTTCTACATGAGTCCAGATCCTGGGGCTCTTTCATTGCTGGGACTACTTGGTAATAAGTACCAAAAAGCTTTTAAAAAATGTAGATGATTAAAGGAACTATTTGCAAGTTTTCTCTGGTTTTTTGCAGGGAGCGGATGGTGGTGCCATCGCTTGACAACAGCTTCCGCCATAGTTGCGTTTACAATACAAAAGGTTATAATATGCCCTCTCAGCAGCGCTACTTCTGCAGGCAGATTGGACGCTACAGTGAGTCACTGTCGGAAAGTGATGAGATGGGCCAGGGCTAGCTGGTTAGCATGCTAACTTCAGTGGAAGAGTTAACATTGGCGTTGCTTTCCACCTCTGGGGACAAACCTTGGTGAGTAAATGATGCTGAGCAATAGCAAAAACTCCTCTAAAGCTACTTTACAGGAAGAGTTTGACATTTTACTAAATTTGTTTACTTGCCAAGAGCTTGATATTAACATAAACATCACGTTCATGTGTCCATTAAACTACAACAACTACTGACTCTGGATTTGTGGAGTCTTGTCGACCTTCTGCTAAGTTCAAGTAAACTTGCACATAAAGAAGAGTTGACAATAACAAACCTCCCAAATAGCTCATTTGTCAGATTTGTTATCTGGGACGACCAGTCAGGCAGCAGGCAAACAAAGATTAATCAGTGATTTAAAAAAAAAAAAAAAAAAAAAAAAAAGATGAGCCACACTGCTGCTCTGTCTTTCCCATTTCAGTGAACTGTGTCAGTTTACATGTTTACACCGTCGGCATGCAGCTAAAACAACATTTCAGCGCTTTCTTGTTTGGAAATAGCGTTGAACACCTTTAAAATTTGACGTGAGCAACACTTTTAACCTGCAGATTAATATGTTGACATATATCACATGATTCATTTATATTTTTTCCTGTATATCATTGCTTTTATTGTTGCATATTGATGGTCTTTAATTTAAATTCATGCTTTAGTTTATCATGCTACAACAAGCTCATTTCCACATGGAGATCAATAAGGATTCATCACCATCTTATCTTAGAAGACAGTGGAACTGATCAATACATGATCAAAGTGATGTTGCCAGAGGCTTTAAAGGAAGAAGAGAAAAGTTTTAGCTCATACTGCATCAACAACTCCTACTGTAGAGTTCTGAGCACATCCATTCCTCCTGCCGTCGCTTTGACTGTTTGGGTTGTTTTTGTTCGGGGGGTTGCTGTTGCTAGGTCTGCTGGACAAAACACAGTCCCAGAGCAGAAAATGAGAGAAAAATGAGCATCAATTGTCTGAAGAGAAAGAGAGCAGAACAGCAGCCACCATGGAGACCCAGAGAGGAGCCAAAGCTCCCCTCGTCTCCTCTCCGAGCCAAGCCTGCGCTTACTCTCCTCCACTTCGAATCTCCCGTGCTGCTTCCCACGGTGTTGGATGGGCACACGTTGATCACCTTGGCTCTCCAAATGACACACACACACACACACACACACACACACACACACACGAATAGAAGAGCAGCTTAGAAAAGCCTGCTTTCTCTCCTTGTCTCTCAGCGCATCACTTTGGCCCCTTGTCTCCTCAAATCCCGAGTCGCCCATCCCTCAGCAGCTTAACTCAGTTCTCCTTTTCATTTTCAGGATGCCCATTATTCCCTCCATCATGACCTCACCACCTCTCAGACATCCAGTCTCTCTGTCTGGCTGACTATCTGTGTGGAAAAGTGAGAGTGCTCTTTGTCAAAGGTTATTCACTTGAGGAGCAGATAATCAATGGCATCCTCATGTAAATGTCATTATGAAAGTATATTAGATTGTGGCATTTACTCTTTTTTTGTTATTAAATTATCCATTTAAACTGACCTGTGTGCTTCTTTGGTCAAGATGATCATCTGTGATTTTAGCACTCGTATGAAAAAGGTCCTGTGTGACTCTGTACATTACTCCTGGGTCCTCTACATGTTACATAATTCAAATGTTACCAGTTCATAACAAATGCAATGTGAGTTGTTGAATAAATGGAAAAAAAAACACTTATATCAGCAGTGTGGGCTATACAAGACATGCTCTTACAGGAGTTAACAACAGGTCTCCCAGCAATCCTAACTCTCAAATATAATCATAAAAGACATCAAACCTGTAACATGGAAACACAGTGGACGCAAATATGTCCAAAAAAAGGGTGTATTCTACAACTGAGCAATTAATCCAAATATTATCAGAATCGCAATGCAGCCAAGATAATATCCAAATCACAGGAACTGCAATTCTTTTGACAAAGGTAAAATGTTAAATTAAACGATAAATTAATTATTGTGGTGCTACAGAGATGTCCCAGCCTCATCATCACTTTTACATTTTTTCGCAATCGCAGTATCTGCCAAAGTCATCACAATCTAATTTTTTTTTTTTTTTTTGCATATCTTTCAGCCCTAGTTCATTCTCTTTTAAAATATAGAGAAATGAGCAGAAAAGAAAGTGACTTAAAGCAGAAACACCAACCTTCTGTTTTTTCAGCCTGACTCTCTGTCTGACAGAACAATATGAACACATCACCTTTTTCAGCCTTTTTGTTAGTGAGGTTTGTAATTTTCTCTAATAATACTGATTAATGGCATTTATTTCCAACTCAATCCAGTGGAGACCACAAACCTGAACTTCCAGAGGAGGAAAAACAAACGGTCTGGATGATAATGAACAGCATGTGTTTGTTTTCTGCTCTGGTCTCTCTGTTTTTTCTGTTAACTTTTAATTCTCTCTCCTTCAGTGACATTCACCCATTAACATCTAATGGCAGCCGGCAGATTGGCTTTCAGTTTGTTCGCTCAATAGCTGTGACAATGTATCAAAGAGTGGAGCATGAAGTGAACAGGAAATTACCTTCACTAATTACGTGCATGTACATAAGACAGTGGTTTGTTTTGTTCGGGTCAGCAGGTCAGACCTGTGAGCGCTAATACAGCTCTATTGAAGAGAGAGAGAGAGAGAGAGAGGTGCTCAGACAGCTGAATCAATTGTTTCAATTCAGGTCACAGGCCAACAGACGAGCACATGATCACAGACACACAGAGTCCCATGCTACTGCACACACACATTCACTAATTGACCTTGAAGCCGGGGTAAATTGATATGTTGGAGCCATTGGCTACGAGCTGATAGAGGTAAATGGGCCGATTGCTGCTGCAGCCAAACACAGAACAGCTTTTCTTAAAGGAGCAACGTATAAAACATTACATAACATACATAACATACCAAATGGTGGTTATGTATTAATTCCAATGTATATCTAGAGCAAAAAATTACATGAAGGAAACCTTATCTGTACTTCTATGTAATCTTATTTAGCCAAGGTTTATACTCTTATCAGCAGCTCAGTCCCTTCATCTCCTACTTTTGGCCACAGAGGAGCAGCCGGGGGTTTAGTGGCTTGCTCAAGGATTGATTCAATCATGTTTACTTCACTTATATGCATACATTTTTGCCCAAAACAAACAGAAATGTAATAAATACATGATGTGGCCAAAATGATGTGGACAGCCAAGCATTATACCTGCACGTGGCTGAAGAACATCTCATTTTAAAACCGTGGGTGTTAATCTGCTGCTCTAACGGCCTCCACTCTCCTGGAAATGATCTCCACGTTATTTTGGAACCTGGCTGCAGGGATTTGCTCCCATTCAGCTACGACAGCATTAGTGCACTCAACCCCCTCATGTTCTGTGATACCTCCTGCACACAGTCCATGTTCCAGGTCATCCAAAAAGGTGCTGGATGCTGGACGGGGTGGAGGTCGATCAAGTTCTTTCACACCAAACTGGGAAAACCTTTTCTTTATGCTCCCGGCATATTTATGTTATATGTTGAAAGAGTAAGGAAAAAATGCTTCTCTGCTATCTGTGAGTCACACTGATCCCATGGATGTTGCGCATTAAATGGGTCACATGATCCTTCATTTTCCACTTTCTCCGTGTCTACAACCAAACTGATAACAGCTGATGGTTCTGAGAGGAAAATATTATCCTGCTTCATAAAAACATTATTAGAACAGTTACTTCATTATTGCGGGAGCTGTTGAAGGGACATCACTAACAGCTGCCGTTATGAACTCCAATATGCACATTTAATGAGAGGATTACCATGTTGGTGGTTGATTATGCAGATCAATTAAATATGTATGAATGAAATGTGAATTGGATGTCCAGACTCAAACGCTAAATGGCCACTGAACATCTCCTCCTCGTGGGTTCAGCGTCTGACTGTGTCAGGGCTCAGAGCCGACACAGATGAAGTGATGTGGAGTGAATGATTATGAGCCGTTAACGCGGCTGGCACCAAATTATATTGGTTACTGTATTCTCTAAGCAGTAATCAAACAGAAAAACACACATGTAGAAATGAGTCAATGTCCGGATTAAACATGCAGATTAAGACTCAAATGTTATGTTTTAAAATCAATAAATTTTCTTTTTGAAATTATTTTTTTACTGCATAATAGTGCTCATAATTGTAATTTTAATATATAATAATAATAATAATAATAATAATAATAATAATAATAATCTGTATTATTAATACTTGTGATTATTAGTGAAGACATTTGACTAAATGTTTTTTTTTTTAATTATCACCAAATAAATATTTTCTATACAACTCACTTTTACTAAACAGATCTACACCTGCACTGCAACACTCAGGTAGCTGTTTTTCTATTGTTACAGATTTATCAGATACTGTCCTACAGCCATTTGTTCAGTGGACCTCCATCGTGGCAGCCGGCGCCTGTTGCTAGGAGATCTGTGACACAACTGCAGACAATCTACTCCACATAAACACACTTCACATAGATATTGTGCGTACCAGCAGGAGAGGAACGTTCCCATAGCTAAACGCGTTTTTGCCGTTTATTTTCTGACACGCTCAGCTCTTCCTCTGCCTGTGGATCTATTGACAAACATCCCTGATTATGTAACTGTGCGCTGTGGAATGCTCGGCGCACACACACACACACACACACACAGACATACATTGCGAACCACCGCCTCTGACAGCACCAGTCTGGATGCACGTTTGGACGCATTTAGATCACTTCTATTCAAAATCACAGAGACAGTGTCAATTTTGCACCACGCACGACATGTTTTAGGAAATTAAAAACAAAAAAAAACTGGTACATCTACCCGCTCTACTCCACACATCCAACCTGAGAAATGTGAATGGAGTTTGGGCAGAGCGTTTGTCTATAAATAGGGTGTTGTGAAGGGCTGTTTGGACTCGTGGGAACAGACAGGGCATTGTGCTGCTTGGCCTATCTGTACCTGGCCTCCATCCATGAGGCAAAGGACTGAGCAGTCCCCCCAAAAACACACACACACACACACACACTGGCCTAGATGCCATCATATGAAGACTTTTGTAGTCTCATCCACCTACACAACCTAAAATCCATACACACTGACCCAGATGCTGAGGCTCATCCACCTACACAAGATAAAAAAAAGAAAAGAAAAAAAATCCATATTCTTACACAAACCTAGACTAATATGCACTAGACGCAACCAGTGGACCAGACTCTGCTGATAACAATTCAGATGAGAAACACACAAAAATGTTGCTCACATGGTCAGAATTTGTTCAGACGAGACTGATCTCAAACACCTACGCGGTGAGCGTTGTTCCACAGTCTCAGTCAGCAGCTAATGTGCTCTTCTTCACTGTACAGACAGTAAAAATACATCTGAGCTCATGTAACAAAAACCCATACTAGTGTACTCTACTGCCAAACAGAAATACTGGGAGCCATATCAAAATAACTGACCTATCTTCAGTTACAAAAGTTTGAACACACAAGTAATTTTATATCCCCGTAAGTGGCTAATTTCTAGGGATCGATCTGATCTAGAGAAGTGATTTAAGAGTATTTTCACCAGTTTCTGGGCTGTAACAAAAACAAACACAGCCAAAGATGCACGTCTGAGTGTGTGTGTGTGTGTGTGTGGGGGGGGGGGGGGGGGGGGGGGCATTTCAGCTGCGTTAGCTGGGCTTTGGTTCCCATCCAAAACAATTCATTTTTAGTGGCCTGTGAGCACAAATCCCAGTGTTTGTTTTGCATTTTCAGTGCTCTTCCGTGTCATGTTGGCCACGTTTTAACACACTGAGCTGAATCTACTGTCAACAGAGAGGAATCAATGTGTCTGTTGGTGCTAGCAGGCAGAAGTTAGACATTAGACAACGTTAGTTACAGTAGCTGCACTCAGATGGGCCGTACAGGATACAACTGGAGCAAGGAAATAGAGGACTGGGGGGATTTTTCATCACAGATACAACTCATCAAACCATTTTAATAATAAATCTAGATTGGGCTTTTTATCACAAACTACTATTTGTTATGAAAGTAAGCCTCTAGTCACAATTATTTACTCCAAATGATCTCCTCTAGACATCTTTTTGTCTATAAAATGTCAGAATAAAGTGGAAAATGGCAATCAGAGAGTTTGATGACGTCCCAATCTCAAAGATATTCAGTTTACTATCATATATTACAAAAAGCATCAAATCCAAGGGAATATTTCTTTTCCAAGTGTTGCTGCTGTAGTAGTTAACATTCACAAATTTTTTTGGCAGCAAACAAGCTGTAAACACAACATCTGACACACTGTTAGTGAATGTGTCAGCAAACACTTGACTGTTTACCCATACTGCGAACATTTATCAACATTAGCATTCATATAGAGTGTTTGAGTCCACCTGATAAACCCAAGTCCAACATTCACTCTGCTTTTAGCTCTGTTTTTGGTCTCCACCATCCCCTAAAGAAAATATCTGCCTCTTTAGCAGGTAAATGCTCCAATTTGTTCACAAAATGTGTCTTTTACTGCTACAAATTAGGTTAATGAGAGTGGAGTAGCAGGTCGTAAAACCAAAACAATGAGCTAAGAGACACTAAACCGCGCTGTAGAACTGAAGAGAACTGCAGAGTGGGTTTTTAACTGTGAGCAATACTCTCCCCATTACATGTAGCAATTTAATCATAAAAATAATGGTTAGTGCAGCTTTAATGCTCCTCCCTCTGTCTCATCTGGCCATCAGTCCATCCAACACTTTTGATTGCCTCTGCTATAAATGAACAGTGATTCTCAAACTGAGCAGTAAACAAACTCCAGCTGTAAAGAGGCAATTACAGCCACAGACATGAACATCAGCTCCATAGCGCAATCAGCCCCGAAGCACAATCAAACACGAACACAATCCACTTACTACAACAATACTTCACATTTAATCAGTGGCTTGACATCGCAGCTAGACTATGATGCAGTACTTGTAATGGTACACTGACAGGGCTAGATACACCCAGCAGCTGGCGTGTCATCAACACCTCAGCATAAGGACTAAGACTGTTTCCGAGCAGTGGAGATGACAGCAGCATTTACTTCCCTGATATTCTGGGACCTGGATCCACCTCTGAAGCCAATTATAGCTGTTTACTGGCCTAGTTTGCTGCCTATCCACAAATTCATTTACCTTTCAACATTGTTACCAGTATCTTCTATTTCATAGCAGCTATAAACCCTTTGTGCCACGCAATCTCAGGTGATACAACATGTAGAATATTTGGTCAGTTTATCATTGTGGCTCATTTGAAGTCTGGAAACGAACTCCATCATTTAATATTTTCAAATGATAAACTCTTTTTGTCAAAGTCAGTCACACGCTGTGGTTTTATATCAGGAATCATTTAGGGAAGAGGTGTCAGCTTTGGAATGAAACATCCAGATGTCAGGATTCCAAGGTCAGAAATAAACTATAGTTTGAACGGCAGTGCCTCACCATTGTACAACCATGAGCACTTTAACAGGTCAAGCAAATCGCCTTTCCACTGCAGGCAACACTGATGGATTAGCAAACACCGCGGGAGTAAATGTTAATATTGGTAGAGTCAACAGGCAAGGTGACTGTCTGAATATGCTCAGGGTTTCCCTCTAATACCAACAGCCAAGCTAGTCTATTTGGGCCCGCAGCTGCAATATTTAATATATTACAGCCCTTCTGCTATAACTTCTACTATTTTAAATCACCTACAGTTGTCATTTTTTTTACACTGTGTACTTTCTTGTCACTGTTACACTTTGTATGTTTTGGAGATCTCTTGCCAATGTTCAGTACCTTTTACTCCTGTGATAAAACAACTGAAATAATTGTGATAATAATAAACCTTCATATATGAAATACAAACCAAAGTGTCTCACAAAACCCGACAATAATACTTATCTAAAGTTTGCTAACATTAGCTTGCTTTACCCACTGTAAGCTAATGGTCATACCAGATCATGTAAGGGTGTAGTAGCTTTAAAATTATCTTTTCAGCAGGAGCGTTTATAAATTTTTGTGAACGACATCAAAAAAAAAATGTTGGAAATCGTGTCTTGTGTCGGGAACCCTGTGGACTTTTGAGTTGGCTGGAGTGCAGAAGGTCAAACCGTCACTGACAATCCGAATGAACACTGGACACAGCCAGTGACGGGACGACTAGTCTGTAATGAGGTCAGGTTGGTCAATAGCCACCATAGCAACAAGTTCAGTGGTGCAGAGACAATGAAACATGGCTGCTTGGTTTGACAAACATGCTCACCATTTACTGTTTTTACAGCAAAAGCTTCCATTTGTCAAAGGAACAGGAATGCAGAATATAAATACAATACTTAAGCTTTTAAGTCCTCATTAATGGGAGTTTCCGTTTTGTCAGAGGGTCCAGAGGTATCTGCGAACACCATCAGAGAGGACTGAACCAAAGTGCTCCCATCCGCCATGGTTTAATGATGTCAACAAGTTTGATCTCTCTGCATTATTAGTCTGGCCACGACACAAACAATCGGGGATGCAGCATCAGACCAAAAGGCGACTGTTTCAGTAGATGAGTTTATTTTTGGCCCTGACAGATGCGTATGACACGACTCCAGATAAACTCCACAAATCAACACTGTGACACGTCAACAGCACGGCTCATTCAACATAACCCTGGTTTCACTACAACCTGGGTCAGCTGGGAGGTACGCAGCATTAGCAACCTCGGTTCAGAAATTAACGCCAGTTACTTGTCTTGTGCTGAGCCTTCAAATGTTATTTTCTTGAGTTGATAAAAAGAAATCTGGTGGTGCAGGGAAGTAATTTTGATTTTTCAGTGAAATTTCACATCCAGATGTGAAAAGTACCTCACCCCTATAACATTTTACTGCATTTAAAATGTATTTATTTTGGTTTTATTATTGACTAATCTTGTGAATATTTGTGTTAAGTGTTAATTTCATCAATAAGTCCATCAAATGTCAATGAAATGTCATGAAATTTGATCAGCCTATTAAATTAATTGAATAATGGTTTAATGGTTTAAATGTTTTATGGACTGACTAATTTATTCTTTTACGAGTTTCTGTAGACAGCATCACTAAATCAATATGAAGAATGGGCTTCAGTGGCGAGTCAGTCTTACACAAGATTGGCTCTGCAGCTCAACATCTGTGTAGCCTAATCAAATTGAAAAGCACAGCAGAGCAGTTTGTTCTTGTGACCACTATAAATACCCCATAATTTATCACATCTGATGGCGGAACAGATTAGAGGGACAGAGAGCCTTTCAAGTCCACAAACATATCTCTAATTCACACTATGCTACGCTAGCTACGTTTGGCTAGTTTAAGAGATGTTCCTAAGGCTTAACCAGTTGGGGATGGAACATCTTAAGGAGGCTTGTGCTATGATACCTTATCATCTCAGAGCTGTGTTTCCCAAATCTCTACAACTGAGGCAGCAACTGCACATTCAACATCACTTGTGGGCCGAATGGCGACAATTATGAAAACACCTGAATTTTGGCTTCAGTAGGAGCCTTAAGTTAAGGTTGAAGAGTTCACCCAAATGACTGCAGTCATGCAGATTGTTGGGGCTTTATCTGCTGAGGTTTTGAGATATCAGTCTCTTTCTCCATTCCAGTACAATGGAGGTGACTGAAATTGTGTCTGTGCTGCTCGAAGCACTAAAAAAATGACATTGTGAGACTAGAGAATACTTCTCCCGTGACATAGTCCCACAGGAAACTGTCCACAGTGAGTAAACGTGTCAGTTTCTGGAAAGAAAGTGACACGTTTCAAATATCACTTTTCATTGCTTTGAGCAGCACCTACACTGTACTGGGGTGAAGGCATAAATCTCAGAGGCGGCTATCGCAAAAAAACCTCAGCAGATAAAACCACAACTGTGTGCACAGGAGACATCTGGGGCGAACTGAAACAAATACTTCATATCAGACATTCAAGTTATCCTTTGTGTTCTGGTATAACGCGGAAAAATTCATTTGAAATAAACAGCCACAAAAATAGGGGCACAGGGCCGCTGGTAACACCGCCCCCACCCACGGTTCCAACCAAGAAAGACAAGCAACACACTGTGTGTGTGTGTGTGTGTGTGTGTGTGTGTGTGTGTGTGTGTGTGTGTGTGTGGCAACGTGTCTACATTTCCACACAGTCTATAATTTCTGACATTGTGCCGCAGTGCCGCCGTTTTAACCGAGCCCGCTCAGGGCCAGTGAACGCACACACACAGGGACACACCTCCATTTGACATTGACAGCCAAAATAACCCCCACCCCCCACCCCCCCAACAACAACAACAACAACCCCAATCTAACAAACCTCTTCTTCTCAGAGACAAACACACAAAAAAAAAAAAAAAATAGCTTCCTGTCACGAAAATAACAAAGATTAAACTGTGTAGATGCCGCCGCTGCAGCTGTGTGAGGAGGACAGCTCCGAGCAGCACAAAGGAGGAGCGGAGATGCGCCTCGCGCCGGCGGACAGCGCACGGACGGGGCTCGGGGAGGAGCGGGTCAGGTTCATGCAGCGAGGGGCCGTCGATGCTGGCCTACATTCTGCCGGCGGGGGATCTGAGCTGTGCCATTGAGCTGTCATGCCTGGGTCGCAGGGAGGTGGTGGAGGGGGGGTTGGGAGGGGGGGGGGGGGGGACAAAGACCCGCTGGCGATGCCACATGTGCGCGTCAATAACACGCACTCCCTCAATCACACACCCTCTCTCTGAACAGACTCACCTGCACGCAAGGGAAGAAGAAGTTACAGGAACAGCATGTTTCCCTCCCTCTCTTTGTGCTTCCGTGCAGACATTTAAATATCAATGCAATGAGCTGGATTGTCTGTTTTCGTTTTTTTTTTTTTTTTTTTAAATTTATTTTCGAGACGGGCGAACAGAGCGGCGTGTTTCGGGATTCAATCAAAGGGGGGGGGGGGGGGGGGGGGGGGGGGGGGGGGGGGGGGGTACTGGGGTCACTGATTACTTTGACATGGGTTTGCGTTGTGCATTGTTAAACAGGAGGGTCCACCTTGCATCCCTGCACGTACAGAACTCCATCGAGAAAAACACCCCCCCCCCCCCCCCCCTCACGACTGTTGAATGAACAATGACAAATCTATATAGGCTACTTCCGACTTTTTTTTCCCCAGACATAAAGAGCTAAGGCACTTTAAAATATATATATATATTAAATGACTGATCAGTACTGCATTTATAATAACAACAGGATAAACTCACCTTTAAGTCTGAAGGTTGGAATCAAAAAAAAATCTTCACACAAAAGCAAGAACCTCTGAAAAATATATGGCAAGTCTGGTTCTCCACTTGCGCAGTGTCTCCTCAGCTCTCTTCCCAGCCTGTCCCTCCAGTCTTCCCGCTAATCTCCTGTTATTTCACTTTTTCCTCCACCGCCTTGATTTTCCGCTGTGCCTTCTTCCCTTCTTTTTCCCCCAGTGTTGTTTTTTTTCTCCTTTCTCCAGCAGGAGGAAAATTCAGCACACTGAAAAGAATATGGAGCGGTCAATCAAAAGCCAAGATGGAGCGATGGAGTTTTTAGGGGTAATAAAAAAAAAAGTTATTGGCCAATAAACCATTAGTAAATAGCAAAACTGCTTTATTTTAATCCAAATACGTGACGGGTAGTATTTAACTCACCCTGTCACGGCCCCTGTTTGAACCTGACTAAACGCTGACGCGAAATCTGAAGCAAATACCGTGTTTATCTTTCTCGTCCCCCCCCTGTCTCCCCCCCTCCCAGATTTCTCGTTGGTACAGTCCACCCTTGTTGAGCTTGTGAAGCTGAGCCGAACACGCCAGCTTTCCCGCCTGGGCCGGAGCCGGCAGGTAAATAAACGCACCTGCAGGAAGAGGAAGAGGAAGAGGAAGAGGAAGAGGAAGAGGAAGAGGGAGGTGGGGGTGGGGGGTGGGGGTGGGGCGTTTCGACTTCAAGGAGTTCAACGCCGACACCTCCCTCCTGCAGAGGTCTGGTGGTCCGAAGCCCCCCCTTGTCCCCCTGGAGGAATCCGAGTCTCACCTCACCTCCACAAACTTTACCATCTCAAAATGCCTGTGAAAAGGCTCCTGCTGTCAGGACTGTGTGGGCCCATGTGGGGAATGCAGGTGGAAAACTAAGTAAGACAATAATATGGAATAAAAATCGAGCCTGTATCATTAGAAAAGAAACTATTAATAAAAATAATAAAATTAATAAAAATACAATGTCCATTTTTTTTTAACATAGACCAGATGTTGAGTAGCTGTAGTGTGTAAAAGGATAAATTAGCTAATTCATGCTGTTTGCCTGGGCTGTATTGACCTGTTGGGCAGGTTAATACAGGTTAAAAGCCCCTTAAACTCCCACTGTCACTGTGCAACAGGAACGCACTCTGTGGCCTATAAATTCCCATTAAGTTCAGTGCAAACAGACTGTGCTCACTGCTAATTTGATGAAACAACTTTATTCAGGAATATCAGGCTGAAATACAGATCGACTGAGAATGAAATAGGTTTGAAGTGACAATTTTCCTTGAATATATGGCATGTAACTGTATGGTAAGAAGCAGAGTTGCTGTTCCTGACCTGCATATTGTGATCAGTTTTTAGATGAAACTGAATATTAGCCTATGGTTTAATAAAATTAGGCATCTGTGTAGTTACAAGTTACTGAATGTTTTTTCTTCTATGGGTTCTACTGTGATTTATTGTTAACAGTAAATATGTAATGACATTTTTATATGTTTAATACTCATAAATAACTATTCAGTAAACTCTATTTGAGTTTGTTAATAAGTTTTCCATCCAACTTGCTCCTGCACTTTGGCAAAAGTTGAAAGGAACTTGAGCTTGATTTAGACTTTACTTGGTACTTACAGCCTTAATGCTTACTTAAACGTGGATTAACACGTGGAAGTGGAAGAAGGTTAACAGTAAATTTAAGGTAACTTCTTACTGTATTATGAGACATACATGTAAAAGCTTAAGTATCCATAAACATTTAATTCTCTCCTGTATTTCCAGCCCTCTGAGGCTTTGATGATACCACTTCTTCCAACTTGTATATTTCTGTTTTCTGTGCCAGGATACATAATGAGCTCTTTCATACGGGAGCAGAGGGAAAAATAAACATGACACATGTAATCCCAGCTGAAACTGTACTGTAGTGTCCACCAAACGCACAGCAGAGCTGCTGAGAACCAGAACATCACTCACCAGCTCCGGTTATGTAAGTCAGGTCATAGTTTCCCCAAGTGACACGCATGGACTCACATCTGTATTGCAAATTGGATGACCATGCGGTTTCCTGTGTGTGCTGCATTTAGACAGGGAAAAGAGAACAATATGACTGAAATATTCCTTTAGGGATTTATTACAGTAGCCTTATTTTTAGACTGCAAACGTTTTTTTAAATTAAATTTCTTACAGATTTTGTGGCTGCATTCATTTTTTTTTATCCTACCAGAAAAATATTATGCTGTTACCACATTTGCAGTACGAGGATTTTCTCAACAAGTTGTCCAAATGCTACAAATCATGATGGCTTTCCAAATTTTCTAGCCAGCAAACCATTTCCTCTGGAAAAGGCTCCAATTTTTTTTTTTTTTTTTTTTTTTGCAGTGGCTGGATTTGGAATAAAACGAACTCAATATGTTATCTGCATCATAGCTGGCGGTTTAAAATCTCTCTGCGGCTCTAAATTAACCACCTTACATAATGATCCTCCAGACTGTGCTCCCGTCACGCTGTGGTGAGCCAGATATCTCCTCCACCACTGACGCACATTTAAACAAGTCACTGTGTCACTGTGAATTCAGTCTCAATGAACACAAACACTACGGATGCCGTCGCACTTCACTGGATTAAAAACAGACTCTAACATATGCCGAAACTCCATCTCGGAAAGGTCTGTGGTTGTTTAACTGCCTCCAGTTGAAGGGATTTTTTTATATTATTTGCACCATTAAAAGGAGAAAGGGTATGTGCGGTGCAGAATTGCAGACATGCTCTGTGGCAACTGCTACAGCAGTTACAGTTATATATCAGTGGTCACTGCTTATCTTGGCCCACCAGCTGTGCAGCCTGGCTGGATTAAAGGGCTTTCAGGTGACGTAACACACCCTCCGGCGGCCATGCTGGATCATCAGATTGCTGTTGTGGACAACACGTGATTCAGCAGCCTCAGCTGGCATGGATGATTTTGTTGACAATTTTGACTTGAAACCAATCACTTCCCCACGCCGAGGTATTCAATCACTTTGCATTTCTATCTATGGAAACTGGCTGAGACCGGTGATTTATAATGACTCTGGTTCTAAGCGTTGATGCGTCCTTGCTTAGCCTTGTCTGTTGCATATGTGCATATTCACCTCCATCAACAGTTGGTGTAAGCCACATTTCTCAAAACCACAAAGGGCCCTGCTATCATCACCAGACAGCTGAAATTCATTCGACAGGATACAGTATGGGAGAGTTTACCCCCCCCCCCCCATCCGTCCTGACCTCTGTGTGATCTTTGGCTAAGGACTTTAAATACGTCCTAGGCCAAGGCTACTGTGGGAGCAATCACCCTGACACAGCAGGAGGCAGAGGTGGAGCATTAGTAGTCTACCAAACAATATGTCAGTGAGGTCATGGCAGGTTCAATGCCTGATGAAAACTTCTCTCCTTCTCCACATCTATTACATCTACAAGTCCTGAATATAAAAACTGTGTGTGTGTGTGTGTGTGGTCTGTGGGGGATTTATGGCGCTCTTCAAGTCCGTCAACACTGGAGCAAACAGACAAATAACTTCAAGTGTAAACATGTCAGTTAGTGGAGCACAGGACTTTGTGTTGTTCCGCTGCCAGTAAAAAGGTTAGCGAGAGGAAGAAATTATGGCCATCGACTAATACCGTAGAAAAACAGAATGTTTGACACACAGTTAATCACGTGACACGCAGAGAACAATCAGCCTGGAAATGCTTTGGTTTGTTTTCTGATAAAATGCTGGCTGAGGAGCTGCAAAGACAAGCCAACAGCTACACGTCGCGCAGGATGTGACTTAACAAGGCGTTTCATTCACCATTACATTTGAACTCACAGAGGATCCAGTAGTTCCTGAGGAATTTGTATTTTGCATTTTGAAAAATTGTTTCCTTTTCATTCGGACTGTTGTTTGCGCAGGGTGCTGCTTTCACTCACTCTTCCATTATAATCAACTTCACCCACTCTGTCAATCAAATGCCTGCCTGTATGGTGTAATTCACTATAGTGCTGTTAAGATGATGAAATTTGAGCTTAATCATAATTGAATGCTGGGGACAGAGCCATGGGAGGTTCAGGTATCCGGTCATGTAATCAACCACAGGGCAGGAAAAAGTATCTGTCACATGTTTAACTTCAGCACAAAATCCAGCAGCAGGTTTGTGCTGAACGAGTTCCAGGTTCAGTCTCATCAGGTCCCCTTTGCTCTCAGCCTAGGATTTTAGAAATACCCAGGTTCAGAGCAATCCATCCACCAAAGACACTTTTGACTAGATATCAAAAGGAAAACTTAAAGTTTAATATTTTTTTTTTTACAGTACATGTATTAATACAACTGTTTAAGCCTGCAAAAACCAATTTTGGCCACTTGGAGGCAGCAGTGAACACAACACAGACATATTGTTGCATTTGCAGTTGGTGAATTTACACATTTACATTTACACATTTACACATTAGCATTCACGTGGAGTCATGTTTCTGGCCACCTGATGAATGCAAGTTCAATATTTTCTCATCTTTTAGCTCAGTTTTTGGTCTCTACCAACTCCTGAGGGAACTATCTGGCTCTTCGGTGCTACATGCTCCACTGTGATCATGCTAACTTTGTCTGAAGGCCATTTGGCAATGAACTGGTAATGTACAATGGGCTTTTTTTCCCCTAAAAACAGCTGTGTTCAAAAATACAGCACTGATGAGATCAATGAAAATGAATCAAAACATAAAGCTGGAGGCCAGAGAATGAAAACAATTAGCTGAAAGATGCTACAAACGTCCTCAGAGCAACTGCTGAGTCAGGTGATAATTCTCTATAGGTTTATCATTATGAGTGACTCCTCCCACATTTACATATAGCTATTGGACCCATGGTTACTATTAAAACACAAAAAGTAAGTTCTCTTAAAAAAACAAAAAAACAAAAAAACAAAAAACTGAATCAACCCAAAAAAATGTTGTGCAGTTGTAGAATGTAATGTCCCACTCATGTAGTTAACACACCCCAGAAACATTCCTGAGGATATGACCTCTCCATAGAAATGACCATGTATCCTTTACGTCTGTCTTTATTTAAAGGCAGCTGTTGCAAAGATGTTTCTTCCTTCGTGCTAAGACAGATGGATGACCGTGAATCCTGCATGTGCTCCCAGGCTTTCATCCAGTGGGAATTTATCCAAAGAACCGAAGCAGGCAGCCTCCAAACGCAAACACACAAGAATCCGCTCGGTTAAAGTGTTTTCTGCTGCTTAAACTTCGTGCTACATTCATGTCAGGGGATATATGATAATCCCGTCAGTCCTCTTCACATGATCACAGCTAGCTCAAAATCTGTGAACTCGTTGTTCCGGTTCCACACCACAATCAGCAGCACCCTCGGCCTCAGGGTGACGATCACCTTCATCATGATCATCATCAACAACAACAACTGATCGTCTTGTGCGGTGTTGCAGATGCCCTGTGCTCTTTACAGGTTAACTGTTACAGGCTCAGACATGAAAGACTTCACACTGGTGCCATTACTTTTATATTTCTTTCGGACACGGAGGTCTCTGATCCTCTGGATTTTCAGATTTTAACGGTCCAATCAAACGTCCGTATCATCAGGTCACAAAATTTAGCTCGTTGTGAGCTTGTGTCTCCTCCATCCTGGCTGTTGTGGGGATGTTGAACCAGACCAATAGAGCCTGGAGTTTTAAACTTCCATGTTCTCCACCTTCATCTCCTCCATTTTAGCTCCTCTTCAACACTCCTGCTCCTTTTGTCCTCTATCCGCCTTTGTTTTATAAAAAGCTCTTTGTGAATAGTTGCTTTGATCCGCCCGTCGAGTTCAAAACTGACTGGATAATGGTGCTGCAGCTCCAGTTTGTCACTAGTGGCCCTCATCGGCTAAACCAGTCTCCTTTTAATCACTGTAGTTGACCTCATGACCCCATCTGCCCTGTATATGCACACGTTCAATCACACACCCGGGTCCTCCTCCCCTCTTTTTCCCACCACAGCCGACCTCCTGTTGGCAGCAGTCCACCAGGGTTAATGCTGATGGCTGGAAGAAAAAAAATTAATTACAAGTGGAAGAAAACCTCAACACTAATGTTCCAGCCTGGATTTCTTTTTGTTTTCCAATGCATGATTTAACTCTCACTAAATGCATATAAGAGCTTACACACGGCCAGGCCATTATAGGCTACACAGAAAGGACTGAAGTAGCTCTGAGGAGAAATCAAGTCTTTCTCTAAAACTTTTCTTTAAGCACACTGTTGCTTTTTTTTTTTTATCTCATATCCGTCTTAAAATACCCTCATTTTCATCATCACTGACACCCTCTAATAGAGACTTCACTACACAATAACATTTGCTTTTCAGGCGCTGAGCTGACACACTTATCCACAGTGATTAACAGTGTCCACATTTACAGACCCACATTTAGGCGAGCGCGCACCCGTACTCACACCACCCTCTGATTATGTTGGTGAGATTATGCTCTCAGCCAGAGTGAGTGTAATTGCAGTAACATATTGTGGCTATCAAGCGTAAACCTTGTAGGCCTGGTTTTGTTGATTTGCACGTTTCAGCTCAAACAGAAGGATTCCATTTTCATTTTGGTGCATGACAACTGCTCAAAACTCAATAGAGAAAACAAATAAATAAAAACAATTGGGGGGAAAAAAAGGTAGAACCACAAGTTTTTAACATCTAAAATGTATCATTAGGAAGCGTATCACTTTAAAGATTCAAGTTAAGCTTACAGTTAGCTCCTTTTCCATTGCATGGAACTGGCTCAGTGTGACTCGAAACTACTACGTAAGTACCTGGTAGAGTTGAGTAGAAGGTGTGTTTCCATTGACCTTCTTAATGCAAAATTTGAAATTGCAAAATTTAAAAAAAAAAAATTGTGATGGAAACAAGTGAATTAAAAAAAAAATGTATCCGTTTGCATGAAGTGGTTTTTGCAGAAAATTCAACAAAATTTTGCAAAATTGAAATGTAAACCCTTTCAGTTCGTAGTGCCTGCTGCATCAGGCCCCAGGGAGCAAGTTCCAGCCCAGAGGCAGACTGCTGGAAATCTGTCGTCACGTTTAATTGGAATAACATTGCGAGAGAAAAAAAACAAAAAACTTTTTTTTTCACATAATATTACTCAGTGGAAACACAGACCACTTGCATTTGTGTTTTGTTGACTTTTCTGGAAAAAAAAGCTTTGCAAAACTGCAAAGGAAACCCAGCTAGAGTCGAGTCGGGTCGAGTCGGGTCATTACCTTGCAGTGGAAAAACCCCATAAATCACAGTCAGGATGTTTTACCACATTTACACATGAACATTTGTACTTTTAGTGAAGTAGGCTTTTGAATGCAGGACTCTCACTTGTAATGGAGTATTTTTATATTGCGGTAATGGTACTTTCAGATAAGTAGAGGACCTGTATAGCTCTTCCACCACTGTCATGCACTTGCTTTATAAGTGAACTAGAAATAGACACAGAAGCAGCCACTGAGATGGGAGATAATCGCTGTGTTGCTCAAGGACACTTTGACTTGGCACGTACTCCCCTGATGGACACCCTGTTCTGCTCTCTGATTGATCGTGTGACCTGATATTGAGACAGGGGAACTCTGAGCGCACCAACAACACTGACAGAGGCTGCAGACCTCTCTCACTGGATTATTACCCCAGAATGTTAAAACACACCATCTGGTCTCTATTTATGCTTAAAATCTGATGGAAGCCTTTCCTCTCAACTTTACCTGACACAAAAGAAAGGAAACAATCCAAGAGGAACCAGTAAAGATAAAAGTCTAAAGATAAATAGAGTCGTAAGTATCATGAAAAACGAGTGAATTCTTGGTGTTGAAGTGAAATGCAATAAATAACAGGAAACGCCACAAATACTTTAACTGCATTCTTATGTAACAGGGAGGATTTGCAGTGAATTACTCATGTGACCTTAACATTATGAGCTGTGCTTTTCTGTGTTTGTGGTTTACACACCTTGTTTTCACTTGCAAAAATCTGCACATGCACACACATGTCCACACATTTTATACAGCACACTGTGTGTATTATGTAATAATGGGATGTGTTTTATTTCACATCTTGTAGAATAAATAATCCCTTACAGGTGCCTCGTATAATTCGATTATCATGACTGTAAATTATAAAATAACTTTTTCCTCTGTCTCCGTTGAGTTACATAAGTGATCCTTTTACAACTTGCTGTAAAAAGCATTTGATAATCTGCATCTGGTCTTCATCTGCTCTTTTCAGCTTTCTGGACTTGTCAGCGTTACCGGAAACCAGAACAGTACCTCTCCGCTCTCCTCCGTGTGGGCCATAGTTTATGTCACTTTTTTGGAAAACTGAATAAGTTCAAGCTTTACGAGTCACTTTGCCAAGTAAAATATTCTAGAACAAGAGTGAAGTACATGTTGTTTGAGACAGGAAAATGTGGTTTTCATTTTTTAATCAGCCTACTTCAATAAACACTGTCTCATTTATTTACAGTTCTTATTCCGAGGCGGTGCAATTACGCTCTGATTACCGCACCTTTATGTGCAGCACGTTTGTTCATTATTCAGATTAATTTGAAGTTTGAGAAACATGAAGATGCTTATTTTTTATTTGTTTACCATGAGCACAGATCAACCCCGCTGTGCATTTGGAGCAATAATTAAGTTCATGGTTAATGTCACTGTCTCGTTATTTCTTCTCTGAGAGTACTGACGCCAGTGTTCTTGCTAATTTGACCTCCACTGATGGAACTAACTGGCCCCTGGACTGTGTTGTTACTTTTTATGTTTTACTTTGGCGTCATAAAGTTATTGTCACATAAAGCATCTACACTGACAAGTTTTCTCTCCAGCTTCCACATTATTCTCATGTTGCAACCCCCTCGCCTCAGCCTCTGGGTCTGTATAAATATGCCTACCACTGGCTGACACACGCACACACACACAAAGACACAATCTTATACACAAACCCAGACTTCAATGCATCGCTATGAAGTCCTGATGAAGGACCAGTGGATTTGTTTGATGCTGAAAAATCAAAAGAACATCAAAAATAGCTGCACAGACGTTCCTCTTCAGTGCCGTCTGAGCGAGTAAAGAGGCTTTGGTGAGAGTTGATGTTTGTGGAAGGAAGCAGTGGAGGGTGAGGGAAGAGGAGAAGAGGATGAAGAGGAGAAAGGGAAACCAGTAAAAGTTACTGCATCACCCCTGGGATTACAGTAGTCCACTGTTACTGTCAATTTCACTGATTATAGCAGCAGGAATGTGCGCGTGTGTTCAGGACGGGGTGTGTGTGGGGGATTTGAGACAGCTGCAGAGAGGAGGGGGGGGCGGTAACAGAGGAGGGGGTGCAATTTATTTTCCTGTGGCAGTGGAAAAAAGGGGGTGTGTCCCTGCATGCGATTGGCTTGGTGGGCCTATTCCAGTGTAAGTGACATCACAACTTCGTGCCTGACCTACTTAAAGTGGCCATGACGTCACAGCTGTCTCTTCGGCTCTGTCTCTCTTTTCTCTGCCCCCTCTTATACAACTCCTTTCTCCCTGTCTCTTTCCATCTTGGTCCTTTCTCTCCCTTCCTTCTAATCCCCATTTTTCTTCTCTTTTTAAAAAAAAAAAACATTTTTCATCTCCTTTCCCCCCCTCCTTATACAGAGCCAAACTCACAGGAATAGAGTCAAATAGGCTCGTGAGAATGAGAGAGAGCAAAGCGGCAGAATCTTCTACCAATGCCAATAACCCAATTTTTAGAGATTAAAGCTATATTGATGAATATTAATGGGTTGGAAAGCAGCTCTGGCCCTGATGACATGACAAAACGAGACGGCAGGCTTCCACCATATGGACAGAGAAGCTCTGTGGGACCAGAGAACTGAGAGATTTAGTGCTGATCTTGGTGTAATTATTGTTACTGTTGCTATTATTTTAGCACATATAATATTTGTAAATGTACAGTGATGATTTTACACAAGATAGATATATATTGTGAGTAGATGACTGTACATTTAAGTTATAATCAAGCACAAGTAGTATATTCTAGTACAGTGACTGATTGTAATCCATTAAAGTTAGTTGGTGACAAAACTAAATGACTAAATTTAGGTGACTAAATTTATAATATGAAATAATTTCCTTTCATGGTTGTTTTGACACATTTCATTATTCCAAAGATACACCCGAATTGCAACATGTATGAGCGTGAAAGATCTCTGTGGGACTCCCAAGTCGATCAGCAAAAATCTACATGTAAGTGGAGCAGATTGCTTCTGTGAAACAAGCTCTATTGGCCTTTTAAAAACGGTTATATTTAGTAACTATATTTAATCAGGCAGTCGTCAGGTAATCAAGGTGTCTTTCTCTCAACAAACACTCAAGCAAATAGAACTAATTAAAACAATTAAAGTCATAATGACACTTTAACATCCGTACGGTGAATGAAAGATAATTACAGTGTCTTCCATTTAAAAGGTGTAGGACCTGAATCCAGTCCTTCTGTGTGTTAAATTTCTGAGCTCTAAAAAACTTTAAGTTTTCCAATCAAATGTAGCCTAGTTTTAACCCAGAGGGCCAGATATCTATTGACCCGCAAATCACCACTTAACATTTAAAGGCAGCTTACATGTTAAAGCATCGGTACCTCCGATCCTGTTATATAATGTATACATGATCTGGAAGCAAACACTGACATAACATCAGCCTCAGCAAGAATAAAGGTATTTCCCAAAATACGCTTACTCACTTCTAAGATTTTGAATGCAGGATTATATTTTTGTCGGCATTTGTATTTGTGTGTGTGCTCTCAGGCAGCAGCAGTGAGGTGCACATGTATAAACGTATTACAGTGAAAAACAGATACATGGGCAGATTTCCATGATGCTGAACACAAGCAGATTATCTGTGAGAAACAGCGACGCTGAGGACCGATTACCGCAGGGTCGCTTCATATCTGAGGCTACAGTCACATCAGACAACAATCGCTCCGCAGTGAGAGGGATGGAAGGAGGGATGGAGGGAAAAGGGATGGAAAGAGATGTGATAAAAGCAATGAAGTGTGGGGAAAATGGAACGATGGTGGGACACAGAGAGGAAGGGTAACAATGATGGAGGGATAAGAGAGCATAAAAATGGAGGGACACGAGTAAATAGAGAGGAGATGTTCAAAAGTTGCACAGATTTAAAAAAGGAGAACAGAAAAAGGGGTGTAGTGAAAGAGAGAAGAGAGAGAGGGATATAATCCAACTTTTACTCCCATTGCTGAACATGGCCAAAGGGAGAAAAACATGCAGGAGGCAAAACAGCCTCAAGCAACAATTCCTCCTCTCGTCCTCCTCCTCTTCTTCTTCTTCTTCTTCTTCTCTTCCCCCTTTGTGTGTGGTGGAAAACCCTCTTTCTCTCTCATTTATATTCACACCAGCTATGGGGCTAGTCACAGGGCAACCACTGCACAATACTGTTCAAAACACACACACACACACACACACACCTCCCCGCAAACACACACTGGTACAGTCGGGCTCTTCTTTGTGAGGCTAAATTAAGTGCAGCCAAGTGCAGCCACGACAGGCTGAACCCAGAAAAGAAGGACTTTCTATTGTCTCACTCAGGTCTGCGTGAAGTTGTGGCAGTGGGGGGAGGGGGGGGGGGGGGGGGGGGCACTGGCAACACTGCTCCTCAAATCTGGGGATTGTTTGTTTTTCAAATTAAAAATCTTTTGTTTTGGACACTGTGTGATTTTTATTGACTAAATTAAACTAAAAATTAATGAAACTAGAATTACTGCCTCATGGTTGTTAGCCTCCGCCACTCAAGGCTAGTTTCAGGTTACATCCCTGTTTATCCAGAATCATAAAAAATACCAACATTTTGTGTGAAATTTTTTGATGTGAAATTTTGTGTTATAATTTCTGTGTGAAGTCTTGAGCTATGGCCAAAAAGTGTTTTGTGTGGTCACACTGAGCTTGACCTTTGACCTTTGACCATCCAAATGAAATCAAATGAATGCTTGTGCCAAATTCAAAGAAATTCCTCAAGGGGAGATACTGAGATATTGCACTGACTAGGCCAAAATCGTGTTTTGTGAGGTTACCCAGATCTTGACCTTTGACCTCCAAAGTTTTAACCTGATTCCAAATGAATGTTTGTGCTAAATTTGAAGCAGTTCCCTTAAGGCGTTACTGAGATACCGCATTCATGAGAATGGCACGTTCGGATGGACAACCTGAAAACATAAGGTAGTGCCACCGCCACGAAGACTGACTTCACCACAACTGACCACAATCAGGTGAATTTCTGCCACTGTCCCAAAGCTACTGTAACTCAAGTGCATCTCACTGGTGCTGAATTTTCAAGTTTGCTTCACCAAAACAAAGCTGAATCCAGCAGCACTGACCAGAGCTGGCACACATTTGATCTTGAACACAGCCGACTGTGCCAGCACTTGGCCGCAATCAACCCAACCCGGCCGACAGCCCAGGCTGTGATGAAGTCATTATTAAGTGTTGTTTAATTTATTATTCAAGTAACTTTAAATCTGTTCTTTAAATTTACAATGTACTCTGATTTTACTGTGATTATAAGTCACATCAGATGTCAACAGTTATTAGATTTTATTATGCGAAAAGAGAATTGTATTTCATAAATTGATAACCGCCTATTGATTGTTAACATGGCAGACTATTGATTGGGGAAATTGTTCAGAATTTGCATTTCTAGTAACAATATTGATTTTCAACTTGGCAGAGAGAGAAAAGACACAGATGCAGGTCACTATAATGTGTGGGTGTATTTTTCTTTGTCTAAAACACCATGAATACAATCACCTCAAAACTAAAACAAGTTTGTTACCAGGACCTTTCATGACACGGTGTCAACAGACAGTGCATCAGTAATTATCACAGTTAACAAACAAGGAAGTAAGTGTAAATGGACATTAAAACAGGTGCAAATGTCATTCTTGCTATTGTTGCTTGTTTAACACACACGCAGGTATCCACACACACACTCGTACAGTTGTGTGAACCAAACTAATATGCATCTGCAGGCAGCCAACTTTTCCCTTCCTATGTTTAACTCGTGTTTCACTCTGTGTTTACTCAACTTCCTCTCCCTCTCTCTGTTACACATGCACACACACACTCATGTGAACCCTCTCAGATTCTTCTGAGACTCACAGAGGCTCAGCTACTTTTATAGGTCTCTTTCATTGTGTCTTTGTTTCATGCTCTGCCTCTCTCACAGACACACACATTCACACAATGAGCTCCCAGTGGCCCTGATCACCCCGGAGGCTTACAGCTCCAGCCCTCTATCTCTCCTCGTCACCTCTCCCCTCCTTCCTCTCCCCGCTTCTTGACCTCTTTGCAGCCCTGCAGTACTCCTTTGCTTTCATCTCCCTCATCCCCTCTCTCTCTTTCACACCCTTCTCATCCCTCGCTCTACTCTTCCTCTTTCTCCATCTCAGGCCGCGACCTCTCCTTGGCTCAGATTATTGCGTCGTTTTTATTTTCCCTCCCTCCTTCATCTCAGTCTTCACCCACCTGCGAGGCTGCATCGTTTATGTTCACTTCTGTTCATCAATTTTATTTTTTACATCTGGCGTTTGGACTGTTGCAGACACCAAAAATCTGCATCCACCTCTTTATGTTAAGCAGATTTATAGTACAGAACTATCACTACAGTATAGGGCTACTTGAACATTCACAGAGGTTAGGACCCGTTTCATGTTTAAACATCATTTTTCACATAGCTGTGACCCTGTTTCCAGTATCTGCGCTAAGCTATGCTACCAGGCTGCAGGCTGTTGACTGCAGCTCCATATTTACAGCACAGACACGACTCATGGCAAGTTAAAAAACTACATTTTAGACAGGAGGTTAGAATACAAAATCTCAGCAGTGCTACCTCTTCAGGGCAGACTGAACTTTACACTTACTTGATATCGGAAAGTGACGAGACAATCCAATCGGGCCGAGGCTAGCTGGTGAGCGTGCTAACTCCAGACAGCTGTTGGTGAGTAAAAGAGTGAAATTTGACGCTGAACTTAGAACGCTTCTTCTAGGCTGGTAAGGAAAGGGCTATAATGCTAAAGCTGGCTTTGTAGCATTAGCAAAACTGACAAATAGCTCCTTTAAGGTTAGAGCAAGCCTGTGGTGAGGGCTAATTTGGGCTCTGGTGGGGTTAAATTTCGGTTCTGAAACCAAGATGTTGGAGCTACCAGAACCGCACAACATGTTTATTTCTTGTCCTTTATGACCCTTCTATGTAAAGACTGCTCATGCACAAAGTATTTACTGTATATGATATCATGCAATTTCAGGGTAGAAAAAGTGACGCTAAAGTGATGAAAAGTATTTGTTGTTTTTTATAATATCGCTCACACATTCATAAAAGAGAAAATACGTTGTGAGGTGCAACAATTATTCTCACAATTACAAACAGCTCTCACATTTAAAGAGCAGGAAAAACCATATAACACGACCATTGGTGATGTTATTAGCCACACAGGTGTAACTAATAACATTATTAATGGCTTGGCCACATTTAGCTGTGCCAGCTGAGCCCACTGTGTGCCCGCTGGCTCAGCTGGCACACTTAAATGGAATGCAGCCATTGTTAATGTTATTAAAGCTTTTCCTGTTTTGACAAGACAAAATGACCAACCGGAGAGAGGACTATTTCACGTTAGCACCTGTGGGAGAGAGAAAGAAAAAGTGCCGAGCCACTGATTTCAATGGACTGGGCAGGATAACGGTCACACATTATCCTCCCACATAAAGTTTTCACTTTTATTTCATTAACGTTCATTTAGACACAGTCAGATGTTGGCACCAGTGCTTCACAGATTTGGTTAGCCTTTAGACTCAATTTGTTTTTGGTCTTTCTTCACTGCTTCATCTGAGCAGTTAGAAGTTAAGTGGTTTCTCCCATATAGATTTGCTAAAACAAGAGCATGTCAGTCATTTTGATGGTTCAATTCTGCGACCTTTCGATTACAGGCCTAGCGCAACATGCAGTTATGTGGGTTCACGCTTTGTCTTCAAAGCTTTTAATTGATTTGAAGACTGGATATGTCTGTGCATATACAGTAATGCATTGCGCAACTATGTGAGCGGAGAGTTTGCATTCAAAAGCACTTCTATGATCGATGTTAGACATAAAAAGCGACTCATTGTCCCGACTGCCGCAGGGAGTTTCATGGCTTCCTTAAAAATGCTGTCATTCGTTGCAGAGAATAAGAGCGGCAGTGTCTCAGGCCTGTTGTGGAATGTGGCTCAATGATATAATCTGTTCATTTGATAGAAAGTAAGAATCGAGAAGAATTATTCCACGTCTTTTTGAAGATTAAAAAAGATCAAAATGGAAACAGCTCTGATAAGCACAAAATGCAAATTTCCAGTGTTTTCTAAGAAGAAAATAAAACATGCTCTTCCAGTGAAGCGTTGCGTAAGAACCACCAGTGCTCAGACAATGTTTTAACTGAAGGTAGTGTGCTGCAATCACTCACTTTAAACTACTACACATTCCTCATCCCCTCCAGTGCACACCACAAAATCTTTTCCGCTCTTCCTGTCATCTCTCCATCTGTCAGCTTCTCTTCCATCTGTCTCCAGTCCTCAGTGGCCTGTTCACCCATCCATCCGTACTCTCATTATCATCCACGCCCCTCTGCCTGTCTGTTGTCCCCTCATTAATCACAGTTCACCATGAAGACTGCTGCTTATTGATTAGTTATCCCTCTTTCCTCTTTGCATTCCTCTTTATTCCTGCCAGCGCTCTGTACTTGTATTCAATACCGAGCTCCAAGGCCTCAGCAGACTTCTAGCAGGGTAATGTATATTAATAAGGAAGCTGTGTTTTGATGCAGTTTGGTCACTGGTAATGAAATTGTGGACTAATGAGTTTGTTTGCCCCAAGTAGATTTATTTTCATTCTTCCTTTCCATGTCTAGCTTGTAGACTGAGTCACTCACTCTTCACAATTTTTTTGTGGTTGGGTTTAAATAAACTCACTTAGCTCAAGTGATATTTAGCAATTCTAGTTTTGGTCTTTGTCTGTGTTTTTAGCCAAAGAATTACAAACTGTGAGGAGGATTGATGGGGTGGGTTGCATGGAGGGAAAGATGAGCAACAAACTATGCTCCTCGAGCATGGTTGCTGCAATGTGTGTTAAATTCCATACTCTTTACACGAGTGATAACTCAGTCAAAACTAAAAACACACACATCATACAACAATTTTTAGATTCAGTGTGACTTACCCTTTCAAAAGATCATAAAATCCAATGTCCATTGTGAATAAACGCCCATAAATCTGCTTAGAGTTTCCTTCAGTGTTAAAATAATCCAGTAAAAGTTGTCTGTAAGTCCAATGGTACACTGCAAACAGGAACTACTAAAAGGTATTTCTGCATTATTTTTATGGTGCCATTCTTACCAAATGTAAACAAATATAGACTAAAATATAAGGGGTTCAACCTCTAGCCCACACTGAATCAATGGCAACATTATATTTCCTGTTTTGATTTCCCAAAGCATTATGGGAAGTTTAGTTCCAACATTTAGAAAATGGTTGTTTCCAAAATCGAAGTGAGTGAAACAATGATATGAATGAGAAAATCCATTCATATAAAAGTTTTCAATGTTGCAATTTTTACATTAGATGGGGAAAACTATTTATTTTTAAAAGAATATTAGAGACAAATAAAAACCTGGGTGAATAACTAAGCCTTGGATGGATCTAAACACAGGGAGAAATCAATCCAGCAAGAGTTTTTGACAAAGCAATAGCAATACTTTACGTCCAATCCAACCTCAAACTTAAAAGCTACACAGACTCAACATACAGCCTTTGTCAATCACATGTGATTTCTCAGTTTAACTACTTTTTATAAAGCTCCGCCTTCATGCCACACAGGCCTGCACCTGAACACAACCATGAAGATGGTACCAAAATCTCATACAAGATCCAACTTGGAAAATATGTTTATTCACTTTCACCAGTGCAGTTCAATGACAAACAAAACACCAACAGAAACAGACAAACATGGAGTAGCACTGCATTACACAAGTCAAGGTCGATTAAGGTCATAACAGCTCTGCAACAAATAAAACTATTTTCAGAGTAAAATGAGGGTTTACTGTCTGAGCGTTTGTGCGGTCCGATGTGAAATTTTGAACATGCTGATGTTATCTGACAGGCAGAAGGTGAAGATTTTCTGCGGACGACAGAAATAAATTGTTATAATCTTATGTGTAGCCAGTTGTTATGGCACACTGCCATCTGCTGGCTAAGAGGCAGCTGTACAGCAGCTGGATGAGGAATATATTTTACATTTTTTTCACGACTGGGTTTTGATCAAACCGTTGCACCTGAGCATTTTTTTTTCTTCCAGTTTTGTTGAAATGTCAGCCACTGCAAACTGGCAGTTTGTTCAATTTTTGGCAACAATATAACACATTCATCTAAAATCAATAAGTGATATGGGCAAGGATTTTATTCTTTCATTTTTTTTTTTATACAGCAGAAGCTCATAGCCCTGAGCCTCAAACATAAAATATGTTAAGTGAACTTACATTTTGTCTAAATGTAACACATCAGAATTTGCATTTATCCAGTGTCAGAAAATGTCTGTTAAAATTCAAATAATAATAATAATAGAAATAATAATAATGAAAAAACAGAAGAAAAAAGTAAAGAAAGTCAAATGACCAAATCCAGAAACAAATACCTGACATATTTATGAATTTGTGTATCTATGTGACAGAGAGAAATGTCAATAAATGTCAGTTCAGCAGATGTGAGCACATGACAAATGTGTACAAGTCTGATGTGGAAACACAACCATACACCATAGTTTTGTGCATGTGTGTTTGTCTGCCTGTATAGTGTTTAGGATTCATCTCCATTGGCGCTGTCACCGTCGTCCTCTCCTTCCTCCTGCTCGCCTTCCTCCTCATCATCCTCCTCTCTCCCTCTGCCTTTCATCTGCACAGAAGGAAAAGTGGACAAACATCACTTTATTCATCACATATGAGTAAAGTCGCAGACTTCTTCACTCTTGCTCTGGTCCCCCCCCCCCCCCCCCACTTTCTCTCCTCATCCTCACTCCTCACCTCATCTTCATCCTCCAGCAGATCCCCCTCCTCCTCGGAGTCGTTCAGCTCCTGGCTTTCTCTGTCCCGTATCAGGCTGTCCTCCTTCTTGCTGGAGGTAGATGAGTGGAGGGGGGACACTTCACCAGGCTCTGGTTTGGAGCTCTTCATCTCTGAATAGACGGTGGGGAATAATGGGATGCAAAGAGGAAGACAGGTGAATGAGTTCAAAAAGCAGATGGAATCAAGGACCACAAAAAACAAGGTGATGGTAGCAGTTGTGGATCATCTGTCTTCTAAATCCCCCCGACTTACATGGGAGGAAGAAAACAGGAAGTGTTTGATTGACACCAAAATACAAAAATCTGACCCTATCCCAACTGCTCCCACTTGGAGGTCTATCTAAAATGAATGACTGTGGTGTGTTTTATTTGATTTAATTCCTATATTTGAAATTTGCATATGCCCCTTCATGACTCATCCTTGTGCAGTATGAGTCACAGAGAAGATCTTGTGACTTGTGAAAAGGGTGAGAAAAATAACCAAAAATACAGCCTCTCTTTATACATTTGGCATTTGTTGTGATGGATTTTGTTTCCCTTGTTATGAAGCAAAGAAAGTTAGTTTTTTTCTGATGAATCTTATTTCTGAACAAAATCTTAGTTTCTATATCATTTGCTGTCTGGTATAAACTTTGCATCAACTATCATCTCAGGCTCACCGGACTTCTTGCTGTGGTCCTTCTCCATGCGCTCTAAGCTCTCCAGCAGGTAGTCCACCTTGTGTTTGATCTGTGTGAGCTCTCTCTTGATGGTCTGCAGATCGTCCACCTTCACTGTGGAAACAGGAAGAGAAGAAAAGTCATAGATGTGCTGAAAGAGAACTCAGTATGGGTGATTGGGGGGACATATTTGTACGGGACTTACTGGTACGTGAGGTCCTCTGGCTGCTTTTGGAGGAGGAGGAGAAGCTGGTTTTGGTTCGTCGACTCCCTCCTCCGCTCAGACTGACCCTGGGACGCTTTGAGGGGATGACAGCACGGGACAGGGGCGGAGGGGGAGGAGGCACTCGGGACTGGTAGGAGTACATCCTGAGGTACAGCCACAAGGTGATAAATGTGCCACGACACACTTAATGATTTCCCTTCACTTTTAGAAGAATATCCCTTCATTATGAACAACTTTGTTTCAGCAACATTGTTTCCCCTTTTTGGATTTATTGACAACACATGCTGATTTCAACCTGAAGTCCTCAAATAAATATTAACCTATTTATCTCTTTTTTAATATCATATTGATTCATTCAACTTTAATTTAAATGTTGCATTTGTGAGAACCAATCTGTCATTTCCCAGTGTAAAAACACTTTTTACATGTAAACCATAAAACCTGTCCTGAAGTCTGAACTATAAACTTTGATACAACAGGCTGGTGGTGACAGATACACTGCTTAGAATATAAGCGATTATTCTCAAGACACCTTACCTATCATAGTAATCTCTTTGAAAGTCGTAGTCCAAATCAAAAGACGAACTGTGGAAAGAGCAGAAAGATTAGCCACAGCAAAATGCACTTCATTTTGACACAACGTCTGACTTGTGTAGCGCAGGGTATACACACCTGTACATATCTCCCGCCGAACGCTTCACGGTCTTCGATCTGTGAGGCTTCGGCTCGCCTGCCAGGTTGATGTCTGTGAGAGGAACAACACTGAGTCAAAGGAAGAGTCAGAGCTGTTGGGAGTGGGAGAGAGAGCCTGAAACATGTTATGGATAGAAAGTGTGAAATTTCAATTAACACATTTTATCACTCCTTCCCCTCCTCCACCTGGTATCTTATTTGGGAAGACTAACGCAGGCATTGCAAATAATTGCTCATGTTTATTTTTAACCTGTTTGGAGCATCAAACAGATTTAGAACATTTTGATCAGAATCAGCTGTTTTTCTCGGAGACATTCGTACTTTTAAGTTTCACCTGTTCAAAATAATCGTTTAAAACACTCCAATCAATGCTGTTGTTAAGTCCCTGTTTTTAGCACCGGGGGGCAGCACATGGCTCAACAACCTGAAGGTGAACTGAAGACAGTAAACTGTGACAGGTGTGAGTCACTGGGGTGATAGTGAATATATATTTTTCTATTTATGTCTTAGCCCTGCAAAAGATTCATGCCCCGTTCATTATATTTCCCTGTCTTTAGCCCAGTGCATGCTGGGATAGGCTCTAACACTGCTCTGACCTTGAAAAGAAACAAGCAAGTAAAGGAAATGGCTTATCTTGCCATTAAATTAATGTGATTATTTACCGCTGTAATTTTTTGTTCACAAGAGAGACACAAGACTGCTGTCGATGTATCGATCTAAGTCTTGGCTAGAAAGAAATAAGCATTGGAAATATTTATTTATAAGTTTAGGCAAGTAGAGAAAGACTGTGGTGATGGCAAGCACCTCTAATGATCACTAATTAACATGTTGTATTTTTTACTTTAATGTGTACAAATACGCAACATGTAAAAATGACCTTTGGTTTTATACAGTGTTCGGCACAGGACAATTTCTTGCTACTTCCACATCTGGACCAATTCTGGCACACAGACAATACAGGAGGATAATAGCCAGATGTGGAAGTGCTGTATATGGACCAGACTGGGGCCGAGGACCCAGGCATATGTTGGGCCAGAAGTTTCATTTTGGATCAGTTATCATTTTAGAGTGATTCAAGTTAAACAAGTAAAATAGTTATTTTCAGTTGTTTTCAGAAAGTGAGTTCAGTTTTGATTTTGGGACTCAGTGCTGAACTCTCTGACTTTACAGCTCCATCACTGCAGTTCTACATTACGCATCACCCCCTCCACCTCACCTAGGACCTGTCCCACGATCATGCGGCCGTCCTCCCCGGCCACGGCGGCCCGGGCGTTCCTCTCATTGGAGTACTGGACAAAGGCGTAGCCCTTGTGGACGGAGCAGCCGACGATCTTGCCGTACTTGGAGAAGATGGCCTCCACGTCAGCCTTGGTGACCAGCAGGGTGTTGAGGTTGCCGATGAAGACGCGGGAATTGAGGGAGCGGGGGTCGGTCTTGTTGGTCACGTTGCTGCTGGCCATCAGGCTGGAGGAGGAGGACGACGACCAACTGGGCAGGAGGGAGAGGAGGCAGACGTAGAGAGGTGGGCGTGCAGGATGGGCAAGGGAAGGGAGAAGAAAGGGGGAGAAAACAGATATGAGATTGGGCACAATGGGTGGAGGAGACTGATGCTTAGGGAGCTAAGTGACAGAAGAAAAGTTGATAAGCGCACAGTGATATCTATATTCTTGTCTCTTGCACTGGATGTAAGGGCTTGTTGTGTGCTTTCTAATTTATGGATTACCTCTGCATCAAGATAAATACATCCTTTTTCTCACTAAATACTGTGACTGTGAGTGTTTACATGGTGTAATAGCTTAGATTTTAATGCCTAAGCTTTAAAAACACATCTCCCAGAGAAGAAGTGGGCTTAAAGTGGTGCAAGATTTGCCATTTTTACTTACTTAATTAATTAATTAATTAATCAATGGATCTGTGCCCCTTGCACTCATCCCTTTATTAACTAAATGCTGTTGATGTGCACAGATGTACAGTAGCTCGTACTGAGTTCCACAGTGCAGGTGGATTCAGTCAACAGGGGCGCGCACATTAAATGTGTGTTTGCACTTTCTAAAGGGAGACAGGAGCCTCTATAGTAGATATGAGACAGCAGAATAGACAGTGTGATCGGGTCATGAAGCTGCCAGCACTCACTCCATTGTGTCTGTGCTCGGGTCGGTGGAGGTCTGCCTGCCTGTCTGACTCTGTTGCAGAGAAGAGGGTCGTCGAAGAACTATGAGAGATGGAGTCAGTGACTGTGGGGAGACGTCTACTACACCTCCAAAAGTTTGTTTTTTTTTTCCCTCAGGTTTCTGAGGAACCCAAGAGGTGCTTAAAAGTTGGGGGGAGTGGCTGGTTCAGGAGGTGGTGGATAAAATGTTTAAAAAATTGGAGGTGACCATAAAAAAACCTGTAGGATAAATGATGGATTGTTATGACAAAAACAAATAGTGCATTTAGACTTGTTTACTATTCTATCATTCCCTCATGAGCATGTGTAAATGTAATAACTAAGAAAATAAACAGGGTCCTTGCATTAACACTACTTGGATGAAGCTTATAACATTCAGGTTTTTTTATTTTTGTAAATATTAAATATAGATTTACTTTGTCAACAGTCATCAATCAAAAGCGTATCATTGCACATCTGAGGTTTGTCTTAATATTCTCCAATGGTTCCTGAGCCTTTTGGAACGATTACACACTTTTTATGTGGCTCTCCTTGAGTTTCTTTCAGTCAGTGCTGATGAGAGTCCGCTGATTAGAAAAAATATGTTGATCCTGGAATCTCCTTCCTAGATCTGCTTTAGGATCTTGTTCCTCTTGGGTCAGTGCAGTTTTGTGTTTGTCAAATGACCATTGTGATGTCTGAGACCTCTCTTCCTTGCTGCTCTTCATCACTCAGTTGCGAGTGATGCAGCAGCAAATCAGGCAGAGTTTGCTGTAAATCACAATTACAGAAGCAGCGACAGGAGCGAGTCGTGTTAATGTGGCGTCCGATTGGCAGCGTAAAGTGTGTCAGCTCTTAAGACGAGCACATAGAGGCCAGACTGTCGCTGAATTGCTGCTGCTGTTAAGTGTCAACACTGCAAAGTTATGTAACATTGCAGTCTCGCAAGATAATCACAGCATGTGCCAAACACAGGGACGCTTTGCTTGGGTCTCGACCAGCACTTACTGGAGGACACTTAAATAAAGCCAATGACGATGAGATTGAAAAGAAATGACCATCAATTTAAAACTACAATTAGGACAGTTTGCATCAGGGTTAGGTGTTTCTGCTGTTGTGTCCGCTCTGCCTGCAGTTTTTTTTTTCGCTAACTTTGTAGAAGTGTAAAGAAACAAAAACCCTTCCTAGGTAAACACTGGCCTTTCTCATTGACATTTTCTGTGTTGTTGCTAATTCCCGCTCAGCCATTATGAAGCCACGTCTCAGCTGCCCAAAAACACAACATGAATTGTAACCCGGCAGCAGCCTGTCTCTCTCTGGCCAGTAGCGGCTAGCAGGGGATTACATGGTCTGCAGCAGAATGCCTGGCCAAAAGCTTAATACTCTGCTCTCCCCTACATGATTTGGCTGTTTCTGTTGCTTGGCGAGCTGACAGGGTGTCTACAACACAGAGTGTGTCCAAGAGGCGGAGGGTATGTGTGTATGTGTGTGTGTGTGTGTGTGTGTGTGTGTGTGTGTGTGTGTGGTGGTGGCGGGAGGGGGGGAATCATGGGCTGCTGTGCAAATGTTTCTAATTCTTTGTGACATGTTTGGATTCAAGTGGGGGGGGACATCCATTCACTGCATTTGATATGTTGATATGTTTTTTTTTTTTAGAGTCTGGTATTAGAGAGTATTTACACACAGGATGGAGAAAATAACAGTAACATCTGACATACAACATCCCTGTGGCTAAAAGATTATGAAGCTCATAATGTTTGGATTTTGTTTAGAGGTGTTAAATGTGGTCATTTCTGAGGCTCTAGTTCGTAGTGTTGTTCAGTTAATACCTTGCAGCCTGTGATTATCATCATTTTGTGAACACTAATCCCCGTTTAGATGATGTCATTTTGGGCACATGCCGTCCACTTTTTGGGACTTTTAGTAAGAGTTTGGCATTCATCAATGTGGATTATGGAGTTTTTTGGCAACTTCCTGGAATAATAATAACCTCAACAAATTGAACAATATAAGCTTCACAGAGGTGGTGTTTGCTGCAGGGCTATTATTTTGAATATAATTATATATAATAATAATAATAATAGTAATACGTAAAGTCTGTCTGCTACTGTGATTACAAATTCAACATCTTCACATCTATTATTGTCTTAGGGGTTAAATCGTTGCTGTGACCCCTCATATTAAAAGGTATACATTTGCTGTAGTGTGAAATTGAATATGTCATGATATTTACATAGAGCAACAGCAGTAACTTTTCCTATCCTCTGCCTCATCTGGGCCACAGTGAGATGGATATAATGATGCTTTATGGAAATCTAGTTTTATTTTGCCAGTGGGTTCATAATCACAGATCAGTAATGTGAGTGGATGTCTGTGCTTAAACTGTGAAAGACACTGCAACTGCAGCTTCATGCTTGAAGACAGAAAAAAAATCAAATGACTGGCAGAGCAGCTTTGCAGTGGGAACAGAGGCCACATGTGTGCAGCTGTGTGCAGATTGCCTGTGTGCTTTTTTAATGTAGATTTCAAATGTGAAAATGAAGAGAAAGATGCAAATACTAATATGATCTTAACCTTAGAGGTCTGATGATGGTTCATAAAAATGCTGTGTAACTAAAGATGGATGTGAAAAAGCAAAAGAAAAAAACTACTGACATATAAAACTATTGATATTTGCATTTGATAAAAGGGTACAAAAGTCATTGTTCTAAATCAAATAAATGTCATATTAGTGATTACTGAATAAGTTAGTAATGAATGGTATTCAAGAGGCATGCTGATTTAACAGGCACAAACTTACTATAGGTTGTAATAAAAGTGACATTACTGTTATAATTGAGAGGAATGCCTCTTAAAGAGCAGGTAGCTGTGTTTTTATGTGAGTAAAGGATCAGATCTGACTCCATCAAATGACATGCACACTCACAAAAAGAAATAAATGACATTGCAAAGCAAAGGCAGAAAGAAAAAAAATCCAAGGACTGTGTGTGGGAGAGCGCTGGGGGAGTGTTATTCAGCAATTAGCTACACATCAGGCCTCTCATAATCAATACTTCATGTTATGCTTTTAATAATCATAAACTAGGAATAAGTCCCAAGAGGCCACTAGCGCCAAACAGTTTGGAAAGGAAGCAGTTGATTTTCTAGTTTCACAGCACAATAAATAAATAAATGAATGAAAAAAAAAAAGAACATAAAGATAATAATAAAAATAAATAAATAAATGAAGAAAAACCCCACTACATGCTACTTGCTCTATGAAATCCAAAGGGGGAGAAATGGGCTAAATCACAAAGGGGTGAAAACAGAAAGTGGACTATAAAAAAAAAAAAAAAAAAAAAAAAGAAAAGAAAAAAAATGATGCAAAAGTTGAGATGAAAAATAAACCAAAAAAAAGGTTGAGACCAACTTACGATTTGCCGCTGTTCAAAAAAGTGGCTTCAAAAACTAAACAGGGGGAAACAAAAAGGTCATATTAGAAAAGAAACCCTTCTAAAATGACTGGGAGGGCAAAGTATGAAAATGACTACAAGAAACTTAATATTTTCTCAGTTATAATGCCCTTAGCACACGCCCACTTGCTCTCTAAGAAATATCTACGTCAGATCTTGTTCTGGAGGGGTCTACTTCCTCTTTCACTAAAGCCCTCCTTCAGTTTGGAACACATTGGAAAATATTTCAAAATGGACTTAAACAGATGAACTAAAGTGAAATAGTTTTTCATTTGGCCCAACTCATTCAAACAGGACAAAAAAAAGTAAATAAATGCCAATCGCATTGTATCATAGGCCTACTATTCTGGTACTGGTTTGTTTTACCTCTAATGCTCCAACTGAGCCAGATATCAATAAGTAATTATTTAGTTTTTAATATTTAAACTACATATTTGATTTTACTTTTGACAATGAAACCACTAATGGTCAGTACTTCGCCAGCTCAACTGATATCATATAACACTGCTGGGGAATTATATCCCAATTCAAATAGTTAAGCAAAAAGAACAAATAGAATGGATTTAAGTATTGGTGTTTTCTTCAGAAACGACTAAATTGCTGTAAAACTCAACCTGCATCTGTCTCTGACCTCTACACATACGCAAAATGACATTAAGCATAATGAGCAGGAGAATATCGGACACTGGTGTCAGCTTCAGTTCACAGCAGAGCATCACCAGTCTGGGGTGGCTCCCCCACTCTTTCCTCCTGCCTGCCCTCCTTGTGACGGCCAGAGTTAGGGGTCGGCTGCAGGCTGCAGCGCCCCTGGAGCCCGGAGGGACACCTGCTCAAGGACACTTCCACACTTCCAGAGGACGGTGTAGGGTTTACCACACCAAGGGGGGGGAGGCGACGTACAGCAGGGGGTAAAACACAGAACTTAACAGTTTGGGGGACCTTCATCAACTGGAGGTCTACCCCACCTTCCCACTGAAAACCTTTGTTGCAAATTAGATTAGAAGTTTTTTTTTTTTTTTTTACATTTCTACGTGTATTAGATCAGTCATAAAGCTCTAAAATTCAATAAGGTATCAGAGCAATTTAAGAGTTGGCCTGACTGCAGCTCACTGCAGGCCCCTCTGCAGGCCCTCCTCCTGGGTCTAACCTGCTCCACAGCCCAGAATAAACTGCTACTGAATGAATGGGTTCCTCAATATGCAAATAAACTTTAATGGTTATACCAGAATTACCAAAGGCACAAATTATGTCGCACCAAATGCTACAGAAATCCCAGGTACATGACTGCACAATACATCAAAACACTGTTGTGTTCATGTTCCGTAAAAAAAAAAAACGCACCCACTTCTCCTTGGGGAAAAACATCTTGCCTGAAAAATTACATCATTCCTCAGAGATTTGCTGCAGAAAATAGACTGTCTCAGCACTGCCAAAATCACAAAGAAAACAGGAAAAACACGTCTTAAGAGTCAATGTCAACGACTGCAAATCAAGTTACAGGTGGGGGCAAAACACGGGAAGGGTATAAAAAACCTCTTAAAAACATATTTCCAGAAAAAGGGCGACCCGTTTCGAACACTGTCCAGGAAAGACCGGAACAGTCTTCCATATTTCTTTCCGCGAAAATACGACCACAATTAGATAAACAACAAGGTAACACAGCAGCCCTGAAAAATGGAGGTTTTGAAATGTCTTATTCGAAAAACAAAAGCAAAAATCTTGCTGTGGAAGCTACTTAAAACTAGTTTCTGCGCAGCTCACACTGCCATCACAAAATGTACGCCACTAAAACCAACACAGTCTCAGGAATATCAGCCAGGGAAAAATGCATTAAAAATGAAAACAAAAAGTCCCAAAGACGGTTGAAAGTCTGGAAAAAAAAATGAAAAAAAAAAATAAGAAAAAAAAATCTCTCGGTTAAAAATACTCACCAGGAGCTTAATACTAAAAATGAGTAAAAGTCAACGCTGTTTTTACTTGAGAGGGTAACGATCCGCTTACGGCTCTGCAGGCTGATTGTATCACCTTGAAACCAGTGGACATGAAATGGCGTCGACCCCACACACACACACACACACACACACACACACACACACACACACACACACACACACACACACGCAACAGAGTGGCCACGCCCACTGCCGCATCCCAGTTTCTGATTGGACATTGAAACCAACCCCCTGTGGAGGTGCACTTCACTGATTGGCAGACGCGCTTGCCAGTCCGGCTCGTGAATGACGACGGTTGTATAACGTAGGCTACGCAACTGATTTCAGTAACAGTGAATCTATCAGACGTTGCCAACGCAACAGCTGCCGGGGAACGGAGCCGTAGTGAGTGATGTCACAGACTGCCGCTCTCTGCTACACTGGTGCGCGTTCTAGAACGCAGTGTAAAGCTGTGGTGGAATGAACGGAATGTGAAGTGATACAAAGTAACAGCAACAATGCAGAATACAATTGAACTTAATGTAAATGTAGAATTCTGAAGGATCAGCATCAGCATCACAATTCATCATATTTTGAGGCTTAAATTCGAAAAAGTGCTTATGATAATACCCTTAGGATTTTCTTCTTTTTTTTTTTTTTTTTTTGGTGGCATATTTTTTATTTATTTTTGTTTTTTTAACACATTTTAATTTACATTTTGCTGTCTTTCTTTAAAGCAAACACACACACAAATGTTTGTAGGAGTTTGATATATTCAAAGCATATTTTAAAGCATCTTCACAAAAGCATAATGAAAAATGAATATGATATGTTAGCCGCCTGTCCATTTCCATATTGCTCAACAACGCTGCGAAACAGTTACTGTGACAACAATGTCACCGTTTCGTTCCGCCGCGCCAGTGACTCAGTGATGGAATGGCTTTTCAAAGTATACCCGCAGGGTCACCACTTCAAGTTCCGGGAGACTGCACCTGAGAAGTAAACAAATATGGTTCAGTGTAAAAGGAGGAGGGAACATAGATCAAGACAAGCAGTTTGTGATTTCGCTCAAGAACGTGTTGATCACATCAAGCACCTTGGATGTCAGCTGTTCTCCTGCGGTTTCGAGGCAGAGTGGCATCCAGCCTCAAGCTGGACTCAGGTGTTTTCAGCACCTCCTCCAGTTTACACTGCTCCTCACTTCTCTCGCTCTCCTGGTGAATCAGCAGGTACTCAGTTAAAATCTGAGCGATGATATAATACATAATTCTTTCCCTTAATTTTGTGTGGAATCATCGTAAAAAGCATTTTTAAATGAAAACCTGTGCGGGAGTTTGCTGACGTTTCCTCCTGCCTATGGGAGTGTTGGGGCCCGGGCTTTCTGCTCCGCTTTTCTGTCGTTCCCGCTCTCTCTGCAGCAGGATGCCCTGCCGTGTGGTCCTGTACTCCAGAGAAAAGTTACTGATGGTTTTACAGAAGTCCTCTGCTCTGGTGTCTCTCACCATAGCTCGGGAGTAGCCTAGAAATAAGAGGAAAGAGTGGAACCTGGAGAAACAAAAATTAAGAGGAAAAAGGAAAGTTTTACAAATGCATTAATGTTGGCTACACTAACAGTTGGCTTTGTGACACTTTTACAATTTGGGAAGTCATTTTGATTCTATTTCATTGTATTAATTGTATTAAATAACCTGTTTATAACACGACGGTGTACAGCTCTGAGGACCTTCAGCCTCTCCTCAAACTCTTTCAAAATCTTCGGCAGCCGGTGACGGAGCGAACCTTCCGGGGCCAGGGACTCATCTCCTGCCCCTCCCCTCCTCTTCTCCCCTTTTCCTCCTTTCCTCTTTTCCTCAGCCTTGTCCAGTGCCTTCAGCTGCTCCCATGACGCTTTGCACAGGGCCTCTAGCTGAGAAAGGTTAGACTGGACTTGGGAGTAATCGCACTGAAAAGATGAGAAAAAGACGTTTGTGCATTTTGAAGCGGCTTCACGGTGGATTATTGCTTAATTTTGAGTTGATTAACATGAATGGAAATGGAACAATTGTAGTTTTAGTTCCAGTTTTGACAAGGTATGGACTCTCATGGTTTTTGTCTCATCCAAATAATCCAGACTCAAATGAAAGCATGACATAGACACTCAGCACTCAACAACACACCTTGCCAGCTTTAGTAACAGCACTGATGTCGGAGTAGAGATCAGAGGATTGTGGGTAGAGCTGCAGCAGTAGCACACAGACGTGGTGCAGCAGGGGCTGGCGGGAGTGTGTATCCCTCACCTGGGACAGCTTGCCCAGGTAACTCAGCTCAAAACCACGAGCCTTGGCATTTTAAAATGTGAAAGGGAAAAGATAAAGACCCAGTAACACTGAAAACTGCATTAGGGATGGATATGATAAGAGTTTGGGATTACACTGCACCTGCACCCACCTTACATCCATTTAGGAAGTTACCGATGGCTAACACGGTTGCTAGGATACATCTAAAGGTCTGGCTGGCTGCTAGCTGTTCCATGGCCAGCTTCAGATGAAAGAGAGGCTCAGCAATTTCCTGTCAGGAGGAGGGACACATTTAGAGGACAACATAGCTACTGACTAGATGAGCCATCAAATCTATGTTTTATTTTGAGTTTGGCGACATCTTTAGTAATAGGAAGTCATTATGGTGGTGTTTTTCTACCCCCCTCATATGGGATTAGTCTACTTGTCAATCAAACAATATTGTGATGGTAGATTTTTTTAATGAGCTTTTTTGGGTGGCACCATGGCGGTCAAGAAAATTTCGAACTACCTAGATTTATTTTATTTCCAAAAGTAAATTTCACAGTCATCGATCTTTCCGTACTCTCTTTTAAAATACATTTGATACAGTGCAAAAAAACATTTGTCAATCCAATGCCACTTTCCACGTTCACTTACCCTCTCTAAGGAGTCATAATCCAGAGCGAAGGCCCACAGCTGAAGCCTGGAGCTCAGGTGAGAGATTTCCCCTAAAGTGAGGAGGCAGAGCTCGGCCTGGGCCAGTTGAGAGTGGGGGTTCTGGGCCTTGGCATCCTTGATCAGACCAAGCTCCTCTTCTGTTGGGATTAATTCTTGAAGCCGCTGTTTCAGAAGGAAAGTGAAAAGAGATTAACTCGAACGGGACTCTCTACTCTATCACTGCCTATAGTCAACAAAAGAAAACTTTAGAGGTTAATCAAATGCTGACACTCAAATTCTAGAGAACATGACCTCTACTGTACCTGAACGTCCTCTCTGTCCAGCACGCTGCTGTCCATGCTGTAGATAGCAGGCGGGAGGAGGCGAGGAGGGGGCAGGCTGCTCAGTGCAATGGTTATGATGTTACTTCGCTTCATCCCCAACACTGAGACTGTTGGCTGCTTCTGTGTTCAGATACAGAGAGGGATATGAGACAGTTTCATCAAGACAGTCTATCTGAGGAAGAGTTTGAAAAAAAGATTTGTCAAATTTTCTGCAGCTGTACTCATGTTTTCGAGTCCTTTATTGCACTAGAAGTCAATAAAGATTAATCTGTACCAAGATGCATCATTCAAGAGATTTCATATAGTTTAAAATATGGTTTGGACTCCTGCACTTCTGCATATTTTGTCATAATTTGACAAAATTGTACTTGACCGCAAACATTTTCTCACCATTTCTCCAAAGGTTTGCATGTCAAGAAAAAGTGGTGACAACGGATGTAGAACCAAACACATTGACCTAATGTGATAAAACTGTGGTTGCTTACCTGCCGCACAGAAGCTACGTTAAAGCAGGTGCTACTGCCCTTAGACTCAAACAGGTACTCCAGTCGGTTTGTATCCAAATGGACAGGCTCAAGGCCGGCCCAAATAGTCTGAGTCCCAAAGCGGGTCATCCGAGGAAGGGGAGCCAAACTCTGTAGTTCCCTCCAGTGGAGCTTCAAGGTGCGACATTTGATGTTTGTATCTTTGAGGGAGGCTGAGGGCAAAGCGGGGGCAAGAGGAGGAGGAGGAGGAGGGGGAAGAGGAGGGGGTGCTGGAGGAGCTCGGAGACACATTGATGATTCATTAATTAAATTGGTTCCCTCGTCCTCTGTACTGTCCTCCTCGTCCCAGAGGTCGGAGAAATCCAAGGTGTTGAGGCAAAGACGTGCAGCGGGTTTGAGGATTGAACCCCAGGCCTGGTCGAAGTCCCATGTCAGGGGGTTATCCTTGCTTTGATCTGACTCTTTCATTGGTCCTTCAGAGAGGTCTGTAGCTCAAAAAAAAGTTTTCCTGATGCTCAATAGCAAAACGGTGACAAACAAGGTTATCATTTCTTTTTTTGTGTGTGCACGCAATAAAAGGTGACTCCAAATAGTGCACTCCTGTTCCTAATTCCCTTTCAGATCTGACCAGATGAAACTCGAGTTGTTCCTTGTCTCCTCTTATCACTGAGTTGTCAGCCACCTCTGTATATCCCGCCGAGTGTCTGTGGATGCTCTGCCTCACTTGTCCACCACAGAAGCACATAACTCACACAACCAAATCACAATCTTTGAGCCACCTCTGGGTGTTCTCACTTCACTGCAACCTGCAATTGCCTTGGGTGCAGTGTTTTGTTGCGTTTGATCCAAAGGTCGACTTTCTTCTCCCGCTTGTGCGCCACAGACCCACGGCCTCAGTCAAAGAGAAGCATTTCTTATGCTTTTTGAAGGGTTGTGTTTAGTCCTGCATCCAATTCTGATGAAAAAAAAAATGCAAAGAACGCTCTTCTGCAGAGCTTCCAGAATATCCAAATGACGTGCCTCTGCAGCTATCCCCTGACTTTCATCTCCCTCTCTCTCTCTCTCTCTCTCTCTCTCTCTCTCTCTCTCTTTCTGTAAATGACAGTGAGTGAGAGTTTCAGAGAGCAAATGAGAGAGGGAGAGAGGTGCATTGGTCCGTTGGTCCATCAGTTTTGGTTTATTTGAGTTGCACCCTTTCCCTTAATTTCCTTATCAAGCCTTAATCTCCTGTTTGTATTGCTACTTGTGTATACACAAACCTCTCTATCTGCCTCTGAGGATCTGTTACTTCCCTCCTCTTCTGCCTCCCCTTCTCCCCTGTGAGTGCATAAAAGAGCACAATTGACCAAATTCTGTCCTGCATTATTATTATTATTTTTAATTACATGCGACACTATGGATAACACATCAACACATAGTAGCTGCTGTCACCAAAGCTACCTTGATGAGACATGTTGCATTCCAGTGTGCATGCTGATGTAGTTTCCTCGTGAATTTTATGGTTCTACAAGGCTGATTTCACAGCACAGAGAAAGACAGCAGCAGTGCAGAACAACATCTTAAAAAGGAAGAAGTATTCTCTAGTTAAACATTAGCGTGAGTACACACAAGTGCAAAAACATTGCGGCATAACTGAGTGAAACAAATTATAATCAAAAACATTGTGATAAAATATCTATCAGTCTTGAAGGGTCTACGCCGTTTATGCAGTGCCTGCTACATTACTCAGCATACCGTACATGTTCACAGGGGTCATTTGCATGGTCGACATGCAGCCATAATGAGGATCCCTCCCTCGGCCATTAGGCCTCCCCTAATTACGCTTTATCTCATTCAGTTGCCCTGCTGTTTAGAGGCTGGAGTGGGGCTCATGGGACATTTAGGCCAAAATGAGCTCTATTTGGAAAGCTTAGGCTCTTTTTAACAGTTATTTATCGACAGCATTTTTCAGCCTGCTATGAAAGAGGACTTAGATGCCTCTTTTTAATAGTTACAGTTTCTACTTTAACCTCTAAAAAAATCATACAATTGTTACAGCTGTACTATAGTAACAGGATTTTTAAAAAATCTCCTGACTAATAAAAATCAAATGCAAATGATGATTGCAATGGTTTTGATCCAAGATCCAATTACTGGTCATAATCTCAGCTGTAATGGCGGAACAATATTTTGGTGATGGTGTGGCGCGGAGCATGTGAAACAGACAGATTCCCCCATGGGAACAAACAATATCCGGGTGTTTTCCTTTGATGAAACTGCCTTGGAACTTCCAAGTTTCTGTGTGTGTGTGTGGTTTTATATACAAATGTGTGCATCTCCTTTCATCCGTTTCTCTGTGTCCCTGCATGACTACTGAATGTATCTCAACTCTCTCAGGGCCTTGACAGAGCAAGATTAAGATCAGGGAAAACATTAGGTGTAATCGCTCCCAGTTTGCTTGGAGAATATTAACAGTTTTAAGTTGTTAGGCTCAGGAACCAGAGGTTGAATTTTGTCATGTGAAGGTCATTTTGAGCTGTGACTTTCATACTTATAAATCCTATCAACAAAAGGGATTTTTGTAATGTCCACATGGGTTAGGACATTAGATTAATTTTTTTCTCATTTAATGATGCTTATATGAATGATGACTTATTGTGATGCTATAGTTGTACCTTTGGGCCAAGAAAGTCTTGAATGCATTGTAAAAGATGAGCTCAACTGTGCTTTGAGGAAAACTCTGAATTCAATTTAAACTGCTCAATTCACACCTTTGAATGTGCACAACTTTCCCCCAGCCAACTAAACATCTAATTTCCTGAAAGACAATTACATACTGGTACACCACACAGTCACTGCAACAATGGAGTGGCAGTCATGATTTGCAGTTGTCTGAGCGTGGGATACCTCCTTTGTATCTGATCATTGGTGGGTTCCCAAAACCACTTGCAGATCACATACCAGGGTGGGAATCCAGCTAGAGGTAGAATGATCTGAAGAATAAAGATGAAATAAGATAAACGAGAAGTCTTTTCTAAAAGGGTGTGAAGAACTCCAGGGTCCCTGAAAGTTTCAGGCCTGTTGCCTGTCAACATTTTTGAGCTATCTGAAAATTTGGACCCAAGTCCCAACCATCTCAACAGCCATGATAAAGACAACAGACAAGATTTTCCTCTTGTTTGAAGAGTTGAAGTCTGACTTATCACCCCTTTAACTGACAATTTATATGAAATGTAGCATGATAGTCATACACACTAACATATAATGAATGTATGGAGATCATAATAACTTACTCATAATGTGCTTTTATGAGCCTAATAGCATATTGAATAAAAACAGATGGATATGAAAATAAAGAAGACATTCTGGATTTATTTTTTGCATCTATTATTTTTTTAAATCAGAGACAGATGTAATACATGCATGTAGGCTATAAACCATGCTCAAATGATCATTTGGGCTTGATTCAGTTCAGCTCAGCTTTGATTTTATAGTTTTACAACTGCAGGCTGTATTCAGTAGGCCTGTGCAGTGGCCGGTGGGCGCTTCTCTTTGCGGCTTTTATTTAGAAGGTCTTGAAACGGAAGTCCCTCCCGCCGCTTTCCGCGCTCCCGCGGTGTTTTGGGAACACTCGGCTTCCCGGCGAGTGCGCGCTCCCCCGGACTGTAGCCGCCTGCCGTCGCCGGGGCTGACGTCACACAGAGGATTCGCCACAATGTCAAACACTCACCAGCAGCGCCACAATGAGAAGCCCCGCCGCGTCCCCCTGCTCATCCTCTAAACACCAAACCCCGTCCACCTTCCACGGGCTTTATTCCATGTTCCCGGACAGGATGCGTCTGAGGTAAGATGGGTCCACTCTGTTCTTTTATTATTATTATTATTATTATTATTATAATCATTATTATGATCATGGGTTAAATTAGTTCCATGAATGTTTGCGGGGGAACAATTGGATGCGTTTGAGCGACACAGTCTCGTAATGTTGACGGCGTCTTTTCCCGTCACATCTTTATGTGAAAAGTTGTCCGGCACTAACATTGACTGTCGTAGGCTATTACGTAATGGGAGTGCGGGCACTGCTGAGCAGATGTTACAGTGAGGTGCTGTAATGACAAATCTCTGATGGCACGACCCCCCCCCCCCCCCCCCTGCTTTATACAGCATCATGTGCACACTTTATTTTCCGTGTGAAAACTCTCATTTCTTCACTGATTCACTGGAAGGAAAAATACAAATATTGGCCCAGCACTGATTTTAATCCTCCACACGTCAGGAAAAAATGTATTACTATGGAAATTGTAGGAATATTAAGCCAATATGATCATTGAAACATAAAGCCTCTTGAAATAGGCTGTGGCTCAGTTACTTTAAACTACTGTGAATAACACTGGAATCCAAAAAGTCCTAGTTCAGTGATTTTTTTACTTGTATTTTATTCAGTAAGATCTATATTCAGCTTGTAAATCAGCTGTGGCTTTGACTGACTGTACTGTACTGTGCATAGCAACAAAACAGAGATGATGTTTTCATATGTAGCTACACTTACGAGTATGTACTTACAGTCCACGAAGCTTGGCCATGTGGTAAAAATCAATATCACAATATAATTAACACTATTTGCAACCACTTTTCAATAGGGCACCTTTTCTAAAGGGTTTATAAGTTGTAACAAATGGTTTTTTTGCTCTTAATGATGCCTAATAACTGAAGCCCTTTATTTATTAAGTGTGCTAATAAGAAAGTAGCATCACATATTTTTCTGATATCGACATATATATATATATATATATAAAGATATGGCAAATTTAGGCAAAATCACATTTAAAATAATCATATTTATGTTTAATAGAACAAAGTATTATGATTTACATCTGGCAAAACTCCAAAGTCCAAAATAAATATTTATTTTAGAGTTTGAAATTACAACTTGCTTCATGTAATTAATTTGGACAGAGGAATATTATCCAATCTCCATGACACAATACAAAGGAAAATCAATAAACTGCAATTTCAGAGAGCACCTCACTGGATGCTGCTGCAAATGTGATGTGACGTGCTGTGTATGTGTCCTAACAGGTCTATGTGAGACTGTGAGCCAGGTCAGAGGTCATGCTGCGGAGGGAATCTGACTCCCACGGCCTCTTTTCCTCCGGAGAGACGTCTGACAATGACTGTGAGGTGAAGCTGTTTATTTATACCTGTTTCCTGCATAGAGCTCACGAAAATGTGTGAGAATTAAAGTGCGCCTAGTATCACATTTTGTGGCCTGTAATCGACACAAGGTTGCATTGCTACAATAACAATAAATAGTGTATAGCAGTGATGAAACCATATATCCAACTGAATAATGGATAATGTGGTAATGTAACACTGTGAAATTCTGTAAATACAGCTCTGGTGTTATTTACTTCTTTGTCTGAATCACATGTATTCATCAGCACCCATAGCTCAAATGTCTGGCGCTGCCAGTCTGCCGTCCTCCACTTCTGTGCAGTTTAAAATGCGAGTAGGTGGAAAAGGTTCAAATCCAGAAATCTCATCACTGAGCCACTGACAGGGTTTCAGGATATTAAAACTTAAGCTGGTGATATTTAACACCTGTTCATCTTTAGCTTCAATCTACATGATAACTGTTACACATCGTATGGGTTCGCGTCCTTCAAAGCGTCACGACAAAAGCAACAAGATGCTTCAAACGCAGGAAGTCAGCTCACAGATCATCATGGTTGTTTATCCTGTCTCTCTTTGTCTCTCTGTCTCAGATGGGGGCGAGTTGTGTAGAGGTAGATGTAGTGTGTCTGTGCGAGGCCGGTCCCTGTACACTTTATTCAGAAGCACACACGCCTACGCCGGTGAGTGCTCAGTCTTCCCACTTAAGTGTCTGCGGCCATCGCTCAACCTGCTCAGATCACAAAGTGTTTCTTCATCTGTAATTGTGCTCCGAATACGTGGCTTTAACTTCCTCCTGACCCCCCGATCTCTGCTGCTGCTGTTTGTGTGTGTGTGTGTGTGTGTGTGTGTGTGTGTTTTTTTCTCTTACTGTATCTTTTAAAAGGGGCTGTTTTAAAGGTGCCAGTTCATATGCGCTGAAGTCAGTCAGAATCAGTCAGTCAGTCTCTGCTCTCTTCTCGCTCTCTCTTGTTCTCAGGACACGCTGCTGTGTGAACACTGTGGAAAAAACAGAGTAATGATAACCAGGTACTCTGAGGGATACGGCACCGAGGTAAAGTGTGAGTGTGAGCCCACGTGTGCACACAGTATACCTGCTTGAGACACTGAAGAGCCTCACCTGCGTGTGTCCGCAGATACAACACCGTGTACGACTAATACTTACACAGAAGATGTTTTTCCACTAACATAATTATACTTAATTATTCAAAATATCATATTTTAAGGAATATAAACATGTTTTTATTCCCTAAAACTACCAAGCCAAACTTCTCAAATGTAGACTAAACACAAGCAGTCATAGAAATTTAACTAAATAAAATAAAATAATGATGGATATCAGTATGACTAAAGCTACCTGGACAGTTTTATGTGGAGAATAGTGAATTAGTGATCAGCTTTGGAGCCAGGCTAAGTCCTGTGAGGCGCTGAGTAAAATCGGAACATAGGAAACAGCCAGATGAAAAACCTCTGAGCTCATTAGTCATGTGTAGATGTGTTAGCTGATTCATGCATGATAATAATAATGGTGGTAATATAAAGTGACGCACGAGAACAGTCCCACAGACAAATGCCATCGTCAAGTGTTGTTTTTGGTTTACAAATAGTGGCGGTCGCTGATGATTCACTGGGGCTGCTTGGTGTTTCATCCAACAACTGCAAAATAAAAGTCCCTTCTAGAGTGGATGCGGAGGCTGTGTTGCAAAAGGGCTTTCAATTTTTTTTCCCAAAAGGAAAATATTTGTCTTAACGTAACAGCTTCTAGCATATTATCGGTATATTTGTCTTTTTTCTTTAGGGTCTTTTTTGTTTTTAATTAATTACACATTGTGTATTTTATGCTTCTTTCCTCTGCAGGAGGAGTGTGTATTATCTGACCCTCAGGGGGAGAGCGATGCAGATGCTGACATCGAGGATACAGATTGCAGGTTTGACGTGCACAGACAGACACTACCTTTGCTTGTAGCTCTTCCCTTTTTCATTGTCTTACCTTGCGCCTTTCACCTGATTGGTTCAGACTCCAGGAGCCGGGTTCTCTCCAGCGAATCAGCTCGCGGAGGCGCAAGCGTCCACGGGTAGCGCGGCAAGACACCACAGAGAGTGAAGACGACGGTGGGAGGAGTCACAGATCCCATCGCTGGAACCTCAGGCTCAGTCCTGATAGAGCACACAGCAGAACCATACTGGAGGTAAAAAAAAAAAAAAAAAACAACCAAAAAATAAAAATACACACAGTAATGTAAAGTCTGACTTTGTTGTACTTTACCTCCATTTCAACAAAAACACAGAGTCTTGAGAAGAAACTCAGTCTTTCTAGTTTAAATCCACAGAGTTCCCTGTTTGCTTAATTGAAATTCTCGTGTTGATACGGGTGTAAGAGCGAGAGTGAGATCTGTCTTAGCACTGCAATTAACAAGTGCTTCAGTGCTTCCAGAGAAAAGCATGAAGTAGGGAGAAATGGTTGGGTATTATTCGTTTAAATGAAGTGTAAAATAAACATACGTTTATTGGCATATTTGCATCAGAATCAGACAGGTGGGATCATTAAAAGTACCCTGTGAGTTTTTTTTTTTTTTTTTTACCGCTAGAATTGCTGTAGAGCAGTGTTTTTATGAGTGGGTCCCCTTTTTATTTTTATCCTGTGTGAGCATGTCAGTGATGCAATGCACAGTCCTGCTGCGTTTTCACTCAGATCAACACTGGATGGCAGTAATGTGCCAAGGCATGCAGCAGTGCGCCCACAAATGCAAAGGGAAATTCATGAAACATGTTTGTCACAGCACCTTAAAGGGCTTAGTTTATTGATTGAAATATTAAGTGATGGACCTAAGTGGACCAAATACAACAGTATACATAAGTCAGAGGATTTTTTAAAAATTATTTTCATAAAAGAAAATAAACAATATGTGTATTCAGCCTACATTTAATCAAGTCTTCTCCGTCCTTCCTGTCTTTCAGGAGAGCATATCACAGGTCAGGCCACTGATCATCTGCCGGCCAAACATGGAGAGACAGAAGAGTCCGGTCGAACTGCCCCGAGGCTCCAAGCTGATGTCTCTGTGGCCGTCATCCCTCTCTCTTCCTCTTATCCTCCTCCTCTCGCTGCCCCTCTCCCTCTCCCTCGTCATTGTTATCGTGTCTTTCCTCCTGCCGTGGGCCAGCGCTTGACCCAACATTTCTGTATTTGAATAGCTGAATTCAAAAAATCTTGACATGTAGTGGATAGCACAAAGATGTATTGGATCTTTTAGAAAACTAAAAGATCTAACAGACGCAGCCCTGCATATTTTAGAAATATTCAATTCTGATGTTTTTATTCCCTCCAGAAAATATTAAATTACATTTTGGAAGGAGTTTAAACATCCTGTTTTTTTTTTTTTTCTTCGGGGAGGCAGTGTTGGCCATTGGGCTCCACTAAAACCAAAAAGACACAGGTTCAAATATTTAAGTTGTTCATGCTGCACCTGTTAAAACCACTCTCGGTGCGTTTACATCCAGATTCTGCTCACGATGGAAACAACAGAGACTCACTGCTTGCTTCTGCCTCATACAATCTCACCTTCCGTCTCACTTCCTCACCCCCTCGTTTGTAAAAATAGACCTCTCATCTTGCTCCTTATTCTAACGAACCACAGGAGCGATATGTGAGTGCGAGGGGGGGGGTGGGGGGGTGGGTGGTTTCAGGGCTGCGCAGGTACATTCAAAAAGGAAAATAACAGTCTCAGTAGGAAAACATGTAAAAGGCGATGCTGCTGAACTATGCAATACCCCTGCTCCTACCTACTGCAGCATCTCAACTGCTGTAAAAGAACGTCTACTATGTCCTTGGCACTGTCGTCACCTTCTTGGCCCCTTTTCTCTCTGATGAATTTACTTTATGAATGCAGGGAGTTATGGTTCTAAAATAGAGCGTGACCCAATTTAAGAAGCAATAGCAGGAGAGATCTGATATAGCTCCCGTCATGTATGATCTACAGTACATCTGTTATTTTAATGAAGGGATTACATGTATTATTTTACCTGTTGCAGACCGATTTAAAAACAGGTGGATCCTACTTCTTCTTCTTCTTCTTCTTCTTCTTCTTCTTCTTCTTCTTCTTCTTCTCCTCCTGACTACACTTGTATATTTTTAGTAAAATAAGCTGACCTCAAAATAAAACAAGCTTTAGTGGAACTTAATTATGTTAAAGCAATTTAAACACTTAAAACTATTTCTCAGTCTTACAGTTCAAACATTACTATCATGTTAAATAATATCTATGTTACGTCTAAGTTTATGGATTATTATTTGAGAAGAAAAGTGAGCTTGACAATCAGTCATGCTGCTTATTTCAAGCTGAAATAACTGGAAAAAGCCATTTTGCCGTGGCTTCTTTGTACTGTATGTTTAATGTTATGTTGTTTTTGAATGTCTTTGAAGCCATGATTATTATTTTTTTTCACACCACATGGAAGTTGCTTGCATCCCTGTAGAGAAATGTTTGTTTCTAAAGTAACATCAGGTTGTACTGTGTGAGCTAATTTGATTAATGTTTAAGACCTTTTTCTCTCCCGGCTAGTTGTATTGCCTGTCTTACATGTTAAATTATATTTCCATGTGTATGTTCACCTCTATTTCATTGAGCCATAGAAGTTCAATAAAACTAGATTGTATTTTGACAAAAAAAAGCTTCTTGTTTTGTATACCAGCAGAGTAAAAACAACAAGTTGTGTTTTTTTTAGGGGTTGTAACAACATAATCACGGACAAAACCAAAAATAAGGGTTAAGAAAACAAGAGATATGTTAATTAGCCAGCTTGTGCTTTCCAAAAATGTTGAACTATTCCTTTAAGTCTTTCATTTTAAGATTTGAAGTCTTCATACAGTTTTACAGAAAAGGAGTGGATGCTTTAACATTGGAGACAATACCTGTTCTTGCAATTCCACTGCTTCTACTGATGTTAAGAAGAAGGATTTAAGCCTCATGTCCCAGCAGTGTCTGCTGCACTTGAGGAAAGAGCCTGAGGGGGAGGGTCCCATAACGAGGTTAGCGCTCTTCACTGCTCCTCTCACTGTGTGCGTCGTCATGGTAACAATCAGGACTGCGGAGGAAACAGACTTTTCATAAGTAGACTGTGAGCTGCTGCCCAGCGCCAAACACTCGCTGTAGGTGAAGATAGAGCCACATCTGCACATCTGCTGTGTTATATGATGCTTAACTTGGTAATGGAAATCTGGTCTCAGCATTTACAGAAAAGTTCTTTGCAAGATAGAATATAATTCATTTTATTTTTGAAATGTGTACCGGTTAATGCTCGAAAAGAGCTTTTTCAGCCTGTCCCTAAAAAAGGGCATACGTGCTCTAAGACAGCCTTCTGTGGGTAAATGTATTAGCTGAAAGCAGCTTATACACATTTCAATGCCTACACACAACACATGCATTCAATCTGGAGAGAACTGCTTTACCTCATGTTTCAAAATGTAAAATATTTAGCTGAAGTTTTGAGTTTATTTGAATGCATTCAACTTCTCTTATTGCGTAGGTTTGAATAAGAGCCTGACTCACTTGTCTGCTTGTTTAATCCTCCCTGTGTGTATGTAGGCTACATTAGGTATGTGTGTGTTTGTGCATGTGAGTATGTGTGTGTGATCCCTTACACGTGAGTGGCTGTGAAAGACCAGAGTTATTGTGTCCTCAGGTGGGAGTGTGTTTTAAAGCGAGATGTTGCCCACCAGTTTCATTTCCAGCACACCCACTCAGAGTGTTTGAACTTCAAAGCATTTCAGTAGATAGAATTTCAATAGGAATTCAGTCTGCGTGGTGTTCCGCCAGTGATCTTAGCAGATTTGTGAGGCAAGATTGCCCTGACGTTGAGGAGAAAAGACCTTTAATCGGGGTTGAAAGTGACAGCCCTGCTCAAGTGTCTCTGAACTGCAGCTCATATCCAGATGAAGAATGGGGACATAATTTTCTTATGCAGCTAGTTAGATAATTAGCTAGTGACAGAAAAATGGTGAGAGAGAAATGGATGAGATAGACATAGCTGTAAAAGTTGGTGTAAGTCATCTTACAGAAATGACATAAAAAAAAAAAAAAAAATGAATCAACATATTTTTCCAGTCAATATTAGAAATATTAACTGCTCCTAGCCACCTCTATCAGCTACCATGAACAGTGTCAGAGTGAATGAACAAAGTCATTTCAGTATAATTGAAAGGCTGGCTGAGTGCAAGCTGGTTCAGGAGCTTGACCTCTGAGATTTACACATCACTAACTAGATTTTCCGTAGAGATTAGTCGTTATTAAAATGTTAACACCGAGAAACTGCTTGGTGTAGCTGTTGTGTGGCTCATTCACAAAACATTAGCTAAACTTGGAAGAATTTAAATTTTGCTTCACAAAGATAGCACAATATACATCATATCACAAAATGGACTAAATGATTAAAGCGTCAGTTGGATTAGCATATTTTGAACTGCATGAATACAATATTTTATCACAATGCTAAAGGCCTAACTTTAATTTTTGGCACTTATGTTCAGTTTGAGATGCTACAGTGACTTCCTATTGTGATCAGACAAATGTTTCCTAGTTAGAACTTTGGAAGGACTTTAAACAAACTTAGTATTGAATTTATGAATAGCAAAAGCATCCCAAAACAGTTGTCATTTCTAACAATATGGTAATACAAGGAGAGGGCATATTTGTGAGGTTCTATTGTCAGCTGCCTGCTTGTGACCCATGAAGCTATTTTTCAAGTCAAGGTTACAGTGTGACCCAGCTGTTTGCGTTCTGTGTCCGCACAAAAGCCGACAAGTATAAATTATGTTTTGTTGGCCCTTCTGCCTCCTATTTACTCTCATGCCTCTCGATACTTGACCCAGATACCACTGTGTTTGGCTGTGGAGGAGCAATGTGATCCCACTGATGACCCTCTAGGCATTTAATACTGATCCTCGAGTCATATGGTCCTGAATAAAGATGCCTGCCAAGGCCCCCAAGATGTCTTGGTACAAATATTCATGTGGGCAGAGAATCAGCTGCCTCCAGGTCTAGATTATTCTCTTATTTATTTCTTGCTTGGGCCAAATATTTACAGTATAAATTTAAGAACTGTAAACCATGATCACTACAGCATTAGAGTGCAATGCTAAATCATTAAAAACATAAAAATAATAACAAACAACATAACAACAAAAAAGGTAATAATAACAAATTGATGAAACAAATGAAAAGTAACAAAACAACCTAACAATATTGTAGTGATATAGTACAAATATATCCAAAACTTAGTGCATAAATCCCTAATAACCCTTTGTTAGGCCTCAGGCTGACACCCCAAACAGTGTAGAATTTCAGTTACCTCGTGATATATTACACTGTATAGCAGCATGTTTGGTTATATCAGGAATCGTGGGCACTTGTGCCACTGTCAAACGTTCATATACAGGAGAGAGAGAGAGAGAGAGGCAGGAGAGCAACAAACAGACAACACAGCTGGTGTCTGCAGACAGGATAAGAGGTAGAGCTGCTTGCAACAATAACAGCAACATCCATACAGTGGACTACCATTGGACATACATGATTTTCTCTGTGCAGTCTTGCTCATAAGAGTAAGTGACCAACAATATTTTGGCATTCAAGAGGTGTTAATGTGTTGAGTGTTTAGGAAAGGAGGGATTGTAAGGATTAGTAGAGATTAAAGTTATAGTGGACAGTATGGCAGTAGCTAATCCATGCCATCAGAAGGAGTGGGATGAATGGAAGAAAGAGATGGAGGAGAAAAGGAGGAGAAAATTGAGGGAGAGGGTGAGTCGTTGGGCAAAAGTGGAGGTGAATGAGGAGGATGAAGAAGAGGAGGATGATGAGCCAGAAAAGGAGGATGTGGACAGTGAGGAAGAGGATGTGAGCGAAGAGGAAGGAAGGGAGGAAAATGAAGCAGGTTGGAAGGGAGAAGAAGAGGAAGAGATAGAGGAAGAGAGTGAACAAGAGGAGGAAAGAGAGGGGGATAAGGTAAAGAGGAAAGCAAACGGGGATGAGGAGGAAAAGGACAAGGCGAAGGACGTGCACAAAACAGAGGAAGAGAAGGAAGAAGGAGAAAATCAGAGAGAGAATAATGTTAAGGAACACAAGGAGGTAGATTCAGAGAAGAAGAGAGAGGTGACAGAAGCAGAAGTCATGGTGGAAAGAAATGAAGAGAAGGAAGTGGAGAAGAAGAAGGTAAAGAGGGAGGACGTGGAGGAGAAGGAGGTAAAGGAAGCAGAGGAACTGGAGGAAGGAGGGGAAATGAAAGAAAAGGAGGTAGAGAGGGAGGTTAAAATGAACGAGAAGGTAAAGGAGGAGGATGAGAGGGAAGTGAAGGAAGTAGAGGAACAAGAGGAGGGGAAGAAAATGGTAGAAAATGAGTTTGATAGTGAGGTGAAGGAGAATGAGGAAGTGGAAAATGAGGAGGGGAAGGAGGTGGCACAAGGAGAAATTGTTGGGATTGGGGTTAGGGGGGAGGTTAGTGAGAATGAGGTGATGGTTGAGACAGAGAGAGGGGTGACGGAATCAGAGCAATGGGAGGAAGAGGGAGAATGGAAGGAAGAGATAGAGATTAAGATGAATGAGGAGGTGTATGAAGAGGAAGTGAGGGAAGTGTTGGAAGAAGAGCAGGTAGAGGAGGAAGATGATGGGAAAGATGAACAACCAGACCAGGAGCAAGTTGGGCATTATGACCTTAGAGTGCAGTTTAGAGAACACATGAGCGAAAGACGAAATGAGAATGAGCATTCTTATCAAAACCAAGAGAGTGCAGCACAAGAAGATATAACAACAAAAGAGGAAGACAATGTTTCAGATTCAGGCAAATCCAAAAGTGAGGATTCTGACTGGATAGAATCTGAGGACGAAAGCTTCAAGTCTGAGAAAATAAAGAATGAAGAAAACATCCTGGGAGCTTGGAATTCTGAGGAAAGACATGAAGAGGAAGATGAGAGTGAGAAGCCTACAGAGGAGGAAGAAACAGTTGCAGACTCTTGCACAACTCATGACGATAAGTTTCAAGGGGAAGAGCAAGACTCTACAGATGACGAGGACACTGAATATTCAATCTATGAAGATGTGGATTGTAATGAAGATGTGGTAAAGATTTACTGTAAAGATGGTTATCCCACGGATATTTTCCGCACTTTGAAAGAGTTTAGGGAGTCTTCCATTCTCACTGACCTAAATTTGAGCACAGAAGATGGGAAGAGTGTCCATGTACACTCCCCTGTCCTGGCTGCTGTTAGCTCCCTTATCTGGGAAAGTCTGAGTAGAGGCAATATAGAAAATGATAGAGTTGATGGAAGAAAAGATGATGGTACATGTGTTGGAATCAACATGTGGTCAGTGTCTCTGGGTTCAGAGGTGGATCATGTTGGATTAGAGGCAGTTGTGGAGTTTGCCTACTCTGGACTTGTATCTTGTCTGAACAAGGACACCATGGAACAGGTAAAGTCTGCAGCTAAAACACTTGGCGCCCCAAGGGTGCTGGATCTCTGCACAGAGGAAGAGTCCACAAAAACTGGGGGGCAGAAGAAAGAAGAAAGGATCTCTGCTGAAGAACAAATGATGATCAGTCTTCAGTCCATCAAACAGCTGTGGATGGACAGGGTAGGCTGTGATGTGATTTTGGAAGCCATTGGAGAGTTGCTTCATGGTGAGTAGACCACCAATCAATTAATTTATATAGTGTTTCATATATGTCTTGTCATATTTCTTTGCCTTCCAGAAGGTACTACATGAAACTTCAAACAGAATCACAATCCATCTCTTTCATCATAATGAGTAAGCTCTGTCTAGAGATAGCTGGACTTACCAACAACATTAGATCATCACTCTTTTATAGCTTCTCTATCGAAGATCACATTACAGGATTATTTGCAAGTCAAGAGTTTAAAAGAGCTTGAATTAAATTTGGTGGAACATTAGATCATTGGCCAAGGAAGACCTGATAAGATTTTAGTGTGGATAATGCCATTATGAGCAATTATGAAGCACTTAGTTTTTCCCTGAAACCGTGAGGAGGAATCATCATTAATGACTTACATAGACCAAAGAATATGTAAAGTGAGACTATATGTATATATATGTTGAACACTGGATGTTAGTTGGGCTGACAGAGGCTGTTTACTCATCACCATTCTCTGTCTAGTCCACAGAGTCATCCTAGCTGCAAGTAGTGACTATTTCCGTGGTATGTTCACCCTGGGCATGAGGGAGTCCCATCAGACTTGTGTGACTCTCCCCTTCCACTTGGCATCAGAGCTGGAGGTTCTGATCAGCTGTTCCTACAGCGGGGCTCTGCCCCTCAGCTGGAGGTCTGTCTTTGAGCTCACCAGCACTGCTCTACAACTCCAGTACCAACCTGCCCTCTCCATGTGCCTTAACTTCCTGCAACAAGAAATTAATCCCCACTCCTGCCTGGATGTTGCATCTTTTGCTGAGGCTTATGAGATGGCAAAGCTTCTTGAAGTTGCGGACGATTTCGTCTTGCGACAATTCCAAAAGGTAGCATGCACTTTAAAATTCAAGGACCTGCCAGCCAAACATCTCCTTAAGTACCTGAACAGTCACTCACTCTGTGTTTCATCTGAGCTTGTCGTATTCAAAGCAGTGGTGGCATGGATTCTAGCTAAGCCCAAGATAAGGCTTAAACTTGCTAAAGAATTGATGAAAACTATCCACTTTCCCCTGATGACGTTTAAGGAATTCAAAGAGGTCCAGTCTCTGAATATGTGGTCAGATCACAGCCTGGTTGAGCTCTATGAAGCAGTTTTTGAGGACTTCTGCTCCAATGAGACTGCACCCCAGAGTCAGTGCCGCATCTATCTGCCAAAAGAAAGTCTGGTCCTGATTGGAGGTGACCAGATTTCTGAAGATCTGAGTAACCGCGGCATCAGCAAAGAACTCTGGTTTGGGAATTCCTTGAGGAACCATACAGGTATAAAAAAGGCCATGGAGTGGAGAAAGTTAGGAGAAATGCCAGAGCCAGCAAGGTTCAGTCATGAGGTGGCGGTGCTCAATGGCCAACTGTATGTGTTTGGGGGCAAGAAATATTATGGAATTGGTGACACCCTGAATTCTGTTTACAGGTGAGACAGGGAAATCTTGGGTCATTCAAGACAATTCATGAACATTTTTATACATATGTATCAGTGTTTCACATATTTGTCACCACATCTGTAGGTATGACCCCCATCAAAACAGCTGGGAGATCCTGGCTGAAATGCAGGAGAAGAGATGCTCTTTCTCTGTGGTTGTGCTGGATGGAAAGATATATGCCATCGGTGGACACTGTGACCCTGAGTATATTGATAGTGTGGAACGATACTGCCCCACTGCAAACTCTTGGAGGTATGTGGGAAAGGATAGTCATTTTGCTTGAGACTAACCTAGATAGTGTAGCCAATTACAATCAGCTGAGTGGGTATGTAAGCAGCAAAATCCAATGCAAGAAATTGCTGAGGAATAGTCATATGATGCAGAGGTTCCAGTGATGACTGAAAAACCTTAGTTGACAAAACAGATTTGACCAGTTCAATACTCAGTATTTTTCTCCAAAATAGATTTTGAAAATGTTAAGCTTTATGGAACATAGTGTTAGTTCAGGCAGAACTTGCATTAGCTGATTGACATCAGCTGTTTTATTCATGCTTCTCAGATACTGGCTCATTCACCAGATTTTTGGCTACTGGCTACATAATAACATTGAATTATGCAGGTTTATATTACAAATAACACTTCTCAGTTGCTATACAGTGTATGGTCTTGTTTGACAAACTGTCTCAGAATAAACAATGTATAGGTTTATGTTAAGATATATTAAAATCTTCTCTTTCAGCTTCACCTGGCCCATGGATCTGCCTATAAGTGGGCATGTGGCAAAAGTTTTACAAGGACAGATCTTCATCTCAGGAGGGCTGAACAGCGACTACCGATGTCTTGCATCCATGTTTCTTTACCATCCAGAGACAGGGAGCATCTATCTGTCAAACATGACTGCACCTCGGGCTCATCACTGCATGGAGACCCTGGGTGACTGTCTTTATGTAGCAGGTGGAATCACCACAGATAGAAACAACACCATTGTTGACCAGCTAGCCTGCGAGGTGTACAATCCAGCAGCTGATTGCTGGACTGCCTTCACATATCTAAAAGTGCCACATGTTGGAGCAGGAAGTGTAGTTATGGAGGGGAAGTTTTATATTCTGGGTGGATACAGCCAGGAGGACTACAGTGATACTAAAATGGTCCATCGTTATGATCCCACCACACAGAGATGGGAGAACATGGGCAAGATGCCTGGGCCAAACAATGACATACGAGCATCTCTGCTGTGTTTGCCACTGCATTTCCGTTTGTAAGACATGGTGTGACACAATAAGTCACAAATTGTTTTTTAAGGTTTGACAATGCTGAATTTGAGGTTGCATGTTAATAACAATGGTATTTTTGTAATTTTGCAAACAGTCTTCCATTGTAGACAAGGGAAGGATACGTATGTACAATATCATGTCTTGCAATTTGTTTAAGATAAATGTATCTTACATTGTATATGAACTGAACTTTTAGGCATGCCAAATGTAGGGTATGAATTTTTAGTGTATCTATTGGTGCAATAAATTCAACTGAACTGTGATGTATTCAAAATGTGCTATAATGAAATTGTTTAAGTTTTAGTTAGGGGTGGAGTGATAATTAACTCCTTAACAAAACAGAATAAAAACTGCTTTACACTCATGACTGTAATAACCAACTATGAACACAGGAGGGAACTGCCCCACTTGTGTTCATAGTTGCCATACTTTTGGTGGGAGGACACACTTGTCATTGCAGAAGGTGCAGACAAAGTCATGAGGGAAAGGAAAATAGACAGGAGGGAGGAGTTTATTGTTTGTATTAATTATTTTGATGGTTTACACATACATACTTTCGATAAAATTTACCAAAGAATTAAAAAATGTATTGAATATTTTTAACCATTGAAGTTTTAGTGTAGAACCACAATGCAAATATATTGTGTCTGATCATCTACACTGGGAAGAGGAGAAAACCACTGAAGGTTGTGTGTCCATTCAGATTATCGTACACTCTGCCGTTATCCCACAGTTCCATGTACACCTCATCGTCAGCAGCCAGCTGCAGAACAACAGCGTTACTGCTGCTGTCTGTGCCGTCAACTGAAGGGAAATCATAGGTTGAAATTTGACGGACAGTATTCTTCATTAACACGGCCCCCATTATGTGAGTGTTGTAGCCATAGGTACTGAAGCTAAAGTAGTAGAGTCCATTCACTGGTGCGGTGAAGATTCCTGCAACAGAACAAAGACAACCAGATGCAAGATGAATCACTGAAATCACAAGCAGATCTGAGGTTTATTTCTCTAATTCTTCTGAGAGAGAAGTTACTTTGGGGGCAAACAATTATGGCTTTTCAGAATTAGCTAACAGGAAACACAAAAGTTTATTAATTAATTGGCTGTAAAGTGGCTATAAGTTATTTGAACTGGGATGCGTACAATGATAGGTTTTTTGACTATAAATCCAGTGTTACAAAAATAATGATTGGCTGGCCTTAACAATTTAAGTGAGACTCAACCAGTGACACTATATCAATTTCTACTTGAAGCATCATTAATTAAGTCTAATACATTTTGGTTTTTACTAACTCTAGGGAAATATCTGGCCCTTGAGTTGTTAAATGCTCCTCTTTGTTCACCAGTTCAGCAGAGTTGTGAGTTGGAAAACCAAAACAATGATCTAAAATGACACAATGCTCCGTAAAACTGTAGTGAACATCAGGGTCAGGTGATAATTGTCTGCTTTTGTCACCCAATTTACACTACAATAAAACATTTTATCATTTGTGAATGTAGAAATATTGATTAGTGCAGCTTTAATTTCCTGTTAGCGCTACAATCAGTACAAGGAAACACTAGAGACCCAAGTCATGTGCTATCAGTAAATTCTTTTACCTTGTTTGATCTTGTTTGAAATACCAGAAGCACATGCTTGAGTTTTATAGCCATTAGGTGTCAAAAAGTAGGCTTTCAGCCAAAGAAGAACAGTACTTCATTTAAAGAAAAATCTGCTTAAAAGTAGTTCTACATGTACAATGTTCTGTGACTTATAAATTGAAAAAATAATTAATTAAATAAATGATAATAATAATAAAAAGAATAATATTCTAAGCATCCTGAAGACAGTGTAAGACCGAACATTACCTGTATTTTGATCGTAAGCATTGCCGGTGTTCGAGAAGATCCTTTTAAAAACTAAGGTCTTGTCAGTGCAGGGTCCTCTGTAAATCTCACCAAAGTTTGCCAAAGAGGCCGAGAATGCAATCTGAGGAGCAGCTGTGGGCAGACAGTCGTGAAGAAAAATGTAAATGTTAACGTGAAAGATGTAAGTCAATGACAGAGTAATGAATGATAACCACCATCACTGAACCCTTGATTAGCATCAAAAAGCTCTTTAAATTTAGAAATGAACACTCACAGACAGTGGATTTTATGATTCTTCACGGCTTTATCTTGATAGATACTTCAATAACACATCTTTTCTGTTTTAGGGATCCCTCCCACTTTTATAGAAATTAGGCTTATATCAGTATGATCACATAATATAAAATTTCCTGGTGTAAAATATTGATCTCTGGTCATACACAAACTTTAACACAGAGAAAGTGTGAGTAAACACGGTTTGTCTTACCTTTACCCCTACTCTCTTTGAGCTTATCAATCTCCCCCTCTGAGGCGTTCAGTCTCATTTGCAGGTCTGTACAAGTTTAGAAAAAAATGATTATTAATGATTATAACATTTTGGATGGCAATATACGTGGTAATAATTCAGATATAATCTTGTACCTTCATTCTCTTTCTTCAGTGTTTTCAGTTCATCTTTCTGTCTCGTCAGCTCGTCCACAGTCTCATTGAGCCTGGCCTCCAGAGCGTCAACATCATTCTGCTGTCTTTCTATATCTTTCAGTTTGTCCTGCAAATTCTTTATCAACTTATTATTAGCCTCACTAATGTCCATGTCACCTCTCTGTCCAAACCCTGGCTCCACAAACAAGAATCCAGGGAGGATCAGCAGAAGCAAAGCCCTGAACTCCATTGCCTCACTTGCAAATTTGTGATCTCCTGGATGTTTTCTTCGCAGTCTGTCGGGAGTGGTTTTTCCTCAGTGGCTTATATACGCCTGCTCTTTTCACTGAGAAGGGTTCTCAGATGTCCGTGAGTAAGCAGTGTTCAGGCCCTCAGGGACCCCAATTCTAGCCGTGTCCCAACAGGCCTACTGGTAGGATTTTGTGAGCATGTTTGCCAGTAAAATATCAATAGGGAATGTGACATAATTAGGCACATTACTGTACAATTCGTACAGTTAAACATGGGTATTTACTACCCGTGATATTAAATGTTCCATTATACATTATGCTGTGATGTTACAGGTTATGTACTGTCACGTACTGCTTAAAAATATGAACAATAGAGTATAAATCCTGCATTGAAATGTAAATGACAGCATAACTTTTCCTTATCGTAGAGTGTGATTCCTATTGTTTAGTGCCTTTAGACTGCAATACAATAATAATTCTGTTTATTATTTCCTCATCTTCTATATGGATAATAAGCTGGTGAGGATGCTAACTTTTGCCCTGGGATATGCATCTGCATCATGTAGCCACCAGGTGCTACATATTTATTACTTTTTTTGTGTTCTTGTTTTTGAAGTGATACAGCTACACAGCCAACCACAGACAGGTTTCCAACCAATTTGTGGCGCTTCTAACATTAGCTTAATTAGCTTGTTAACTTCAGCTGATAAAATCTGCCAGTGACAATTCTGCTGATAATTGCCAGCTGGAAATGAGGCCTGTTTATTGTCTGCCCCTGTCTGAAACAAGTACAAAGCTTGAAGTCCAAAGGACTTTTTTCAGTAGACCCTGTTTCAGATATTATGTAATGCCCCATGACTCAAAAATGACACTACAAGTTTACCTACAGGCATGCATACAAATGTCAGAGTCACTAGTCATGATGAGGGTCCTGAGTGTACATGATCCATCATAATTAAACCATTTACGAAGTCATCTTTAAAGACTGATGATGCACAGTGGTGACCTTTCAGAGCTTTACAGTTTGACTTTTTTATTTTTATATAGATCAGTTTCCTTATAAAAAAAATATATCCTGTACCAGAAATGGCTACGATTGAGATGATTTTCAAACTTGGTTTTCTTTCTCTGTTTCTTGGTTATTTCAAGTCTCTTATCAATATTACAGAAGTTTCTTGGGCCTTAATGAATTCTCTCTGAATTCATTAATTCACACACACACACATTTGGCTTCTGCAATGTTTGAGGTTAATCCACTGGGTCCATGTAAAGCTCATGATGGGAACATTTTTTAAAGATAAAGATTCCCCAATAGATAATTAGCATCCCTATTGCAGAAATGGCTTTGAGGGAGAGTCCTTATCAATGGTAGTGTTCTCAAGTGATCAGTCAGTATTTCTTCACTTTGATGGAATTTGACTGAGTAAATACACATACATTACTTGCACTAGAGCCTGTGGGCCTATGTAAAGCTAATTTTTCTTAGGTGGAGGTGCCAGTGATTTACAGTTCTTTATGCATTATTTTATTCCAACAAATGCAGTGAAAAAGAGACAGGAAATTCAAGGAGAAAGAGGGGATATCATGCAGCAAGGGCCACAGGTTAGACTTGAACCCAGACCACAGTGGTTAGGACTTAGACTTTATGGTATGCACTTTACCAGGTGAGCAGTGATTTACAGTTTGACACAATACAGAAATAAACATAAGCAATCAGAAACTGTGAATTATAGGCACTAAATTGGCAGCATATGAAACAATAAAATCAGACATCACTACATAATATCTACAAGATGCACATGATGCAAACAGTAAACACGTCATAGTTCATATTTCCCATCAGAAGTCTAAAGAATGAGGAAAATGAGATGAGAAAGATTGATGTTATGTTTCATGTTGAAGGATGTAGTCTAGAAAAATTGTCATCAAACTGATGAGTTGAGACCACATCAACCAAGTAATGCATTGTATGAAAACAAACCTGTTTGTTTGCTTGATGAAAGTTGAGCTCTGGTGGTACAGTGTCCCGTGAATCAGGAAGACAACAGTCTAAAAAAAGAAACCCAACAAGGTTGTAATATTTGCATGGGAGGGTTATTTTATTTTCATTAGTAGTTTATGCTTAGAAATTTAATGCAATTTAAACACTGAAGACAATAAATCAAGGCAGAAATTTTGGTGCCGTCATGGATTCAGAGCTAAATTTGAACTTTTAAGACAGTTCCAACATCAGCTTACCATCACCTTAAGAAAATCAAAAATGAAAGGACCTCTGTCTCACAAGGATTTGGAAAAACCGATCCACATGTTTATCCTCAATCAGGATAAACATGTGGAACATGTAAACATGTACACTACGGAACACTACCATGGTGAAACATGAAGGTGCTGAGATTTCCTGGGTTTGTGTCCGGGTTTAGAGTGATGGGGACTCTCCCTCATAGCCATATCTGTTGCAGGAATGATAACTATCTTGGCAGCCATTTACAGAAAAAATCTTTATCATTAAACTAGAAATACTGCCTCTCGGTTGTTTGCCTCTGCCACTCACTAGCTTCAGGTTACATCCCTGCACATTAGCTTCAGGTTACATCCCTGTTTATGCAGAATTATATAGAATACTACCCATTTGTTTGAAATGTTGTCAATATTGCTCTGTTAATTCTTGAGTTATGGCTTAAAACATGTTCTGTGCAGTCACACTTACCTTTGACAACCAAAATTGAATTAGTTCATGCTTGAGTCCAAGTGAATGTTTGTGCCAAATTTGAAGAAATTCCCTCAAGGCGTTATGGAGATATTACATTCAGGAGAATGGGTCGAATGGATTGACAGACAACTCAAAACGTAATCCCTCTAGCACAGGCTGTCGCCAGCACAGAGGCATAAAAATGTTTTCCCTCTTGTGTTAGTTAGGGTTGCATTCCCATTCTGAGTTTTACATGGACCCAGTGGATCAAACAGAAACAGTGAAGAAGCCAAACGTGTAAATATCAAACTCCTCAACATCATTCGTGGAGAATTCAAGACTCAAGAAACTTCTGAAACATTGGAAAGAGGCTTGACTTAACCAAGAAAGAGTAGTGGTAGTTTGAAAATCTGGAGATTGAAGCTGAAGCAGCGTTCAATGACACATAAACACCTAATCTTAATCTGTTCAAATTCCTGGCTGTTGTTTCCTGGTTTCTTTGGAAATCCCTGAATGACGTTTATAAAAGAATGCTCTTGCTGCACCTTATTTGCCATGAATGGGCTGTCCTCCGTCAAAGATAAAAAGAGTTGCTTTATGAGAGTCACCGCCTCATTGAGAGTTCTTGCACAGGAACCTTAAGCGTGCAGATAGCTGTTAAGTAAAGAACCTATCTCTGAAAATGGTAACCAAGGTGTTTTTCTTTCTTGCTTTATTTGGAGTTGCATTTTCCATGCTCCCTCAAAAACGGAAGTGTGACCCAGAGCAGAAACAATCGAGACCAACTCGTTGTTCAAATTATAGAAACATTGAATACCTTTATAAGGAGAAGGTAACACTCGAAAACAACCAAAAGATGCTGCGAGAAAGGATTTCTGTCCTGGAGAGTAAGACCAGCGGCATTGATGAGCTCAGAAGGTTAGTGACAGATCTTTCAAACAAAACAACAGACCTTGAGAAGATGAAGTCACACACTAAGAAAGAATTAAACAAGATGAAGACAGAGCTGGAAAAACACCAAGAAGACATTGCTAGTCTGAAGAGAGATGTTCGAGAATTGGTCAAACACAGGGAAAGAGTAGGAGGAAACTTCAGTCAGATTGAGCAGAGGCTCGACACAACTGAGAGGCAGCTGAGGCAAAAGAAAGCCAAGCTTGAAAATCTGGAGACAGAAACTGAGACTGCCCTCAATGACACACAGAGGCTCCTGAGTCTGTATAAGAATGAACTTTCCCACCTTAACACGACAGCCTCAGAGCTTGAAGACAAAGTTGAAGCCCAGTTTACTGCCACGAAGACGGAACTTGAGGCTAGACTGAAGAAAATACAAAAAACCAGTGAAAGTAATTATAAAACCAATACTTTTAAAATATTGAATATTCACATTAACTTCTGCCAACCGACATTTACACTTAAATTTATTTTCATGGAGGGCCTGAATAAAAGATGACTTTCTTTTTTTACAGCTCTCAGCACAAAACTGAATGAGCAGAAAGCTGAAGTTGATGAATTCAAGGGAAAGGCTGACGGCAAATTCAGGAATGTTGATGAGCGGCTAAATGCTACGCTGAAGCAGCAGAAGTCTGACACCAACACTCTGAAGAGTGACATTGCAGGTAGGTATAAAGATTATTAAATACCCCTTAAGCATTTTTTCATCATCAGTGTTCCTGGTGGAGTTAAATCCCTCAATAAATGGTCTAAAACTGGCTCACTAAAAGCATTAGCTTCTGTGTTGCTGCTTTTATTTATTTTAATGTCTGTGGAATAATTTGGAAAATGTAAAATTACCTTTTTAAAAATGATGGCCCATTTCTGTTTGTAGGAATAGCGCACAGGCTGAAATCAGCTGAGGAAAAAGTTGCTGTACAACAGGCACTCAAACCAGAGGTGGACAGACTTAGAGCTGAAGGTAAGGGCAGAAACAAAATATCCAGACTCTGCTTGGTGATGAATGTAATTAAAAGGTGAAATCCATACAGTGACGGCCAGAGTTTTTTAATGTGTGTTAATGTGTGTTTTACTTTCAGTCAATGCCAAGGTGGCATTTTCTGCAAGTATAATCGAATCTAAGGGTGTGTTCACTGGACCCAAAACTGCCGGCACTAGCAATATTCTGATCTTCAACAGAGTCTTCACAAATGTTGGCAACGCTTACAACAGTAAAACAGGTATAAAGTGACTATTTAACCTAGACCGAGCAATCGGCGACGGATTGAAAAACTTTGTGCTTTGAATACACTCTATATAATACGGGGTTTCATATCTTATAAGGTAACAAATTGTAACCCACACAACATAATGGTTTTAGAAAAGTGGTCATAATAACAATACTGTATGAGCTGATGAGATGTACATTTTACATGGCACATGCTTGTTACAGACTTTTTAAAATAATGTCAGTAAATGGTTCATGTCTTGATATTTTCAACTACTCCTTCCATTAAGGAATTTCACATTTGGGAATTATTTCTTTCAGAGTGTATGACACATATAAAGCTACAGCCAGTAGCTGATTAACTTAGCTTACCATAAACATTGGGAATGGGGAAACAGCTGGCTTAGGTATCAAGATCTGTCAACTACCACTTTTCTCTCTCTCAGCAAGAGAGTAAAAAAGCATATTTCAAACAATTCCTTAAATGATGGAATTTGTTGTTTTTGGTAATGGTATGTTGTGTTTCTGCTAGGTAATAAAATATATTAAAAAATCCTCTCAAGCAAGGTTGGAAATGCGTGTTTCTAACCTAAAAAGCATATGGATACAATAATGTGAAATCAATGCATTTTCCTCTTTTACAGGTGTCTTCACTGCTCCACTGAAAGGAGTTTACCAGTTTTCTTTCATGACTTTTGGCTACAACAGCCACACTTCAGGAGCCCTCTTGGTGAAGAATGGGCATTATCAAGTGTTCACATGGGAATTCAAAGGACCAGATGCCAGCGACACCACCAGCAACACAGTTATTCTTAAATTAAATGTCGGAGACTGCATCAACATCATCCTGTGGGAAGGTGGAAAAATACATGCAAGTGTCTTCAGTGGCTTCCTAGTCTTCCCAACATCATAGATTTTTTAGGTTAGGCATGTGAGCAAGGTGCTCTTTAAAAAAAAAAAAAAAGAAAGAAGGTACATCTTCTCCTTTTCTTGTGTTGCTGGGAATGGCTTTTAAAATGTAAAACTATTTAGCATTTAATCCCAGGCTATAGAATCCATACTTCTAGCCATAGAAACATATAGGTTTAATGGTCTCTGGAGATGAAAGGCTGCGTTTGTTACATGATTTAGGTGAAATTAAAGTTCATTTTCATGCCTTATTGCTCATTATATGATGATCTATTTGTTGCAGATTTTATCTGTAGAGCTTGAATGAGAATACAAAGTAAACTGTTTGCAATATCATGTTATATGCGGGAAGTTATGTTCTTTTTAAACAAATGTTTAATCACTACAATAGTATTTTGGGGGGCTTGGGACTTGTATGTACATGAGAAAAATAAACAACTGCAGCTCTGTTTTAAAAACAGAAACAGTGAATATATGAATATTTACTTTCAGTCATCAAAAAATCAGAACAAAAGCAACAATATCTTTAGTGTATGGTGAGTCTATTTAAGATGGTTTGTTAAATGTAGCATCATTATATCCTTTGTGATCAATTCTGTGTTTACAAATAGAAAATTATCCCTCTGGATCTTTAATAAAACATCACACAAAGTTAAAGTGATGGATTTTGTGAGATCACCATTGTGTGTGTTTCCACTTCATCAAAAAGAATCCAACTTTTTTTTAAAAACAATTGTAATTTAGTCTTGAGTAGTATTTTTTTTTCTAACTTGCAAACAAGTAACTAGTAGTAAGTAACTAGTGCTTGAGATTGTACAGTATATCCTTGTGGTGATGGGTCTACTTTAATTTTAATCTGAGGAGACAGAGAGACAAAAATTATCTGGCATTTACCAAACAGCAAACAATAATTCTAGACTTATATTCTTTAACATAAACTATATCTTTGATAGCACAAAGAGTAATGGTAGACTTATACTTAGTTCACATTTGCTAATAATCCAGTGTTTGCTGGTAGATTACACAAAAATTGTCACTGTATTCTAACATTTGCTATTATTTTTATATTTTGCCACATTTTTATATTTAACCTTTCAGCTGGTAGCTTCAAACATATTGACCACAAAGTTACTGTCTAAAGTGTTGAGGTAATCGGAGCAAACATGCTCGAATGTCAGTAACAGCCCCAGGCAGTCTGCCCATGTTCTCCCATCGCTGTGTGCTGAGATCAAACCGGTGGACCAGTCCAGACTCACTGTAGTCGTCCTGGCAGTATCCACCCAGGATATAGATCTTTTCTTCCAGGACGGCTGAGGCGGCACCGACATGGGGCACAGGCAGTGATGCAAAAGCAGTCCAGGAATCGGTAACAGGGTTATACACCTCACAGGCTTGTTGATCAGTGTAAAATTTCCTCAGGTTACACACACCACCGCTGACGTAAAGATGGCCTCGCAGGGCCTCCATGCAATGCTGGGCCCGGTCATTGGCCATGTCTGCCAGGTAGGTGGTTCCTCTCTCTGGGTGGTACAGGAGCATGGAAACCAGACACACATACTTACAGTTGAAACCTCCAGAAATGAAGATTCCTCCATCTACAGCACTGACAGCGTAGCCACTCAGAGCCTGGTCCAGGGGATGGACGAAGCTGGGAAAAACCAAACAAGGGGTATTAGACAGGTATGTAATGGAGGACTAAAACAATACATTTAGCACACTACATCCCAGAGTTTTCAGTCCAAACTAGACAGGATGGAAACAAAGGTTTAGGAGAAAATTCAGACATAACAGCAGGACTCTACAACCCCACATAAACATGCAGCTGTTAAAGACATGAAATTTATCATCTCATATATTGCCAACTTACATTTTGACACTCCTGTATTGTTGATTTACCATTCAATTTACCAGTGTAGATATTTTGTTACACTACTGTTACTGTGGCGGATACCTAAATGGCAACAAACAGTCCAAAAAGACAGCAAATATTTTGGCCTTTACATAACAAAATCGTACATGAGATAGATTAATTCTTGTCTGTCGTGATGGACAATACTGCAGCTCTTGAGTTTTCTTTCTCTCTTGATTTGGGTTTGTAACAACTGCTTCCCTGTCATTCAAACAAACCCACTACCGCACAGGTTTATTATACTGCATAATTGTGAAAGCCACTACCATGTCACTGCCCTCTATTGGCTTGGAATGCAAATGAAAATGAGAAAAAACACACAAATCAAACAAACAAACAAAAAAAACCCTGAAAATCAGAAATTAGACATATCTGGTATGACAATGTAGTGCCAACATTCTGCCCTTCCTGGAATTTTCCATTTTGTCTAGTGATGGGGTACACAAAGCTTTTCAAAGCAATTAACTATTCTGTCAAATTATTTGATGCAGTCAAAATGGTGACATCTGCTGGCCAACCTTTGGTATTGCATTTGCATGGAAGGATTTAGGGTAAAACAAGTGAACTCTGCTTTCATCATTGATATATATTTGTATTTTATAGGTATTGATTACTTCCAATAATCTTAGTCTTAGTCTTAGTCTGACAAACATGTCTTTTATTCAAAACCAGCATGACACATCCCTAATATGTTTGATTTTGGTCATGCTAAAACCAGACCTTGATACATCTTCCCCTTATACATTGAAAGGATGATACTGTGTTGAATAGTCTGCTTTAAGTTTAACATCATTAATCTTACCTCCAGGAGTCAGTGTCTGGGTTATACATCTCAACGCTGTCTACATTGGTGTTGATCTCCTTATCTCCACCAATGGCATAAAGGTGTTTCTCATGTTCCACCACTGAGAAGTTACTTCTAAACTCCTGCATATCAGCCAGCCTCTTCCAGCTGTCTTGCACAGGATCATAACTAGCATACATGTGGTGAGGGGGGAAGTAAAGATGGAAAAAGTTAGACCACAGATGTGCATCTGTGAGGCAATCCTGGTTACTGAAAGTGAGAACAGGATATTTGTGCATTGACTGACTCTGTTTACCTGTAGACAGATTTCATTATGTTATCCTTAGCGTAGAAATAGCATCCTCCAAATACATACAGCCTCCCCTCCATTGCTGCTACTCCATGCCTGAACTTAGGCTTGTCTGGTATCTCACCCAACTTTCTCCACTCTATCTCCTTCACCAAACCTGTGCCACTGCGCAGGGAGTTTGCAAACCACAGTTCCCTGCTTGCTACGCGCTGACCCATATCGGGGTTCAGATGGTCTCCCCCAACCAGAACCAGGGAATCTTTGGGTCGCCTGACCCGACACTGATCTTGGGTCTCTGGAAGGCTGAAACCAAACTCCTTGAGTGCTGAACCATACAGTTCAACTTCCTTCTTTCCAGAGCACTCCATGCGCAGGTTAATGGCCCTGACCTCCCTGAACTCTCGAAAGGTCATTAGGGGGAAGCGGACTGTGGCCATCAGTAAGTGAGCTTGGCCCAATCTCTCCTCAGGATCAGCCTCAATCCATGAGATTACAGCTCGAAATACAGCCAACTCTGAGGGCACGCATAGACCATCACATTGGAGGAAGTCTAGAAGCTTCTCTGCAGGGAGGTCCTGGAATTTTGCTGTGGATGACACCTCCCAGAAATTCCTCAGTACAAAGTCATTGGCTTCCTCAAGGAGCTCTGACATTCCATATGCCTCAGCAAAAGATGCAATGTCCAGACAAGAGCTTGCCCCTATTTCCTGTCGCAGGAATTCAAGGCAGAGTAAGAGGGCAGGCTGGAACTGAAGCTGCAGGGCTGTGCAGGTGATCTCGAAGACGCAGTCCCAGCTGAATGAAAGGGTCCCACTGTAGGAGTAGCCAATAAGAGCCTCTAACTCTGATGCTAACAGGAAGGGAAGGGCAATACAGGTCTGATGGGATTCCCTCATCCCGCAGGTGAACATGCCCCGGAAGTAGTCACTGCTTGCTGCCAGGATAACTCTGTGAACTGGAGACAGACAAAAGATGTGTTCAGACTTGGACTACTATCAAAAACTCATCAAGATACCTAAATATTGGATTCATAAGAATGACATATCTACTAACCATGGAATAAAGCCCCATCCACATCCAAAATCACATCACACCCTATTCTGTCTGTCCACAGATTTTCAATGGACTGAAGAGTAATCTTCATCTGTTCTAGAGGAGAAATCTTTTGCTGTTCCTTCTTGGTACTTCCATCCTTTTTCATCATTTCCTCTTTGTTGCAGAGATCCAGCACTCTAGAGACCCCCAGCAGCTGAGCTGCAGCCTTGATCTGTGCCATGGTGTCTTTGTTTAAAGAAAATACAATCCCAGTATAGGCAAACTCCACAACTGCCTGAACCCCAACATGATCAACCTCAGTACTCAGAGACACTGACCACCTGTGGAATCCTACATCATTATAACAATCTGCCTGTTCTCCACTCTTTTCCCTCAGCCTCTCGAGGATGAGGGAGCTGACAGCAGCCAGGACGGTGGAGTGCACATGGAAGCTGCCTCCATTCTCAGTGGTCAGAGTCAGATCTGTGAGAAGAGATGAATCCCTGAGTTCCTTCAGGGCCCTGAATATCTCATTAGGAGAGGTTTCTCTCCGTTTTGTGTGTACGTCATCCATTAATCCTTCATCCCCAAATGCCTCATCGCTCACATGTTCCTCAATTCCATGCTGACTAGTGCTACTCATTCTGACCTCTGACCCTTCTTTCTTACGCAACCTCCTCGATATGCCCATCCTGGAGTCATTGTAAGCCACAATCCTTCTCAGCTCACGGTTGTCCTGTTCTATCCCTTCTCCGCCTTCTTCAATCACTCTTTTCCTCCTCTCCTTCTCTCTCCTCCATCGCTCTTCCCATTCCATTGGCAGGTAACGCCTGGTAAACTCCATGTCAGTGACTAGACTTTTTTTTCAACTACTACCTACAGAGGCATTTACAATTGCTGATGCCATCCAGCAAAAACGAACACTCTTGCCTTGAATTTGCTGCTGTTTCTCATATTTACTTTTTCTGCCTTCCCAAATCTTTCTCTCACCCTCAAATCCTCTCTCTCTCTCTCTCTCTCTCTCTCTCAGACTTAACTTTCCTCACTGCATAAACAAGCAGCTATTCATAGCTACTGGGTCACAGAGATTAAGTTTCAACTGAATCTTGGCGTGCCCTTCATTGTAATGTTCATCAAGGAAAGAAATGGAGATGAACTTCAGTCTTTCAGTCAGTCTGATAAGAAAAGCTATACCTTTATTCATGATTTGACCTAGACTTTATTGGAAGGTAAATGAATGAGCAGGGTATTATTAAACTAGGCCTCTATGGACCTAGTTTAACGATGACCTTGACTTGAGTGGTTGAAACAACTTTTAAGGAGCCACTACTATTATGCACAATAATATAATGCTTCTATGTGCACAATTCTGAACAATCAATTAAACTATTAACTAACTTTGTGCTGATCCTATCTAGTATACTGTATTTTTAAAAGTAAGAAAAAGTAAGACACTGATAATTATGATGTTTTTTTTTCTATTCCTTGTTATTCCTCTCCACTACCCTTTCTTCACACCCCTCTCCTTCTCTTTCTAAGGCTGAATTTTGTCTTTGTATTTCCACCATCAATGTTGTTTCAATGGAGTTACAATTACTAATGACATTCAACAAAACCTAACTCTTTTGAGCATGATAAATGTGCCATTTCCTTCTCCACAAACATGCACTTAATTGTATTTCTCTTGCAGAAGAAAGTGAGACTTCAACTACAACTCCAGGCCATCTCGCCTTCCAATTACTAATTCAGGTAAAAAATTCTAAGCAAACAACTATCAGGAAGTGTAAGGACACATAATGAAGTTTATGAGATTGTCTTATCTGTGCAGTACAATCCATAATTAACTGGACTTTCTTATAAACAGATTTCTTTCACTGTCAGTTAACAGTCATCTTCAAGCTGAAAAATGGGGAGATTAGCAGTAATGGTGCTTGTGTGTTTGCTTGCTGGTCTGTGTAAAGGCCAGGCTGAAGGTGAGGGCAATGAGATCCAGATCACTGGGACACATGAAGACCTGGAGGACACTGAGGTGGAGAATAATGGCATTTTGATGACAAACACTGACGACACTCACCAAAGCTGTCAACCACCCATCTACTCAGTGCTGAAGGAGCTGGGGGCACTGCAAGAAAAGCTTGCTGCTACTGTGAAGGCACTGGAGGAAACAAACAAAAAGCTGGAGGCCAGTGAGAAGAGGCTGTCTGCACTTAACAGCACGGTGACTGAACTAAGTCAAGTGGATCAAGGTACTAAAACATACTAAACCATGGTTATGCAGAGTTAGATTAGGTTTATTTAACAACCACTACAAAATGTGACATTCTTTTAGTGAGGTTTAACACTGTCAGACCATTTTTCAGGAGAGGAAGTATTCATAATAATTTTCTTGCACTTAGTTTGCATCAGAGCAGCTCAGGCTTAAATAATGTTGGTAAATACTGTATGTTGGGAGGTGTAATTTTGAAGCTCTCACATATTCAGATTTATATCTTTCAGGACTGCCTGCGGTAGCATTTTCTGCTGCATTACCAATAGATGGCACAATTGGTCCTGTAAACGTTCTTTACCCTCTGGTGTACAGACATGTTCTGACCAACTTTGGAGGACATTACAGCCGAGACACAGGTCAGTGTTCAGTGTTCCCTCATCGCTCCATGTAGTAATCTTTTTTTAACTTGCTTTGACCCCCTAAATGCCATGTGGTAGGTTCAATGTACCAGAAATAACTGTCAGTATTAATAAAATGTTTTCTTTCCCCTTACTCAGTTCTTCAAACCATAATTACTTTTGAATTAGTCTCTTCCATAAAGTCTCTTCTGTAAACCCTGGCTTTTTACAACTAACTCATTTTTTTTATAGTTTTGCTTGTATTTAATTGTTTTTCTCTCTCTGTAGGTTATTTTACAGCACCAGTGCAAGGAGTCTATTATTTCTCCTTCTCTTCCTTCTGCAAGTGTGGAATGTGGTGGCAGTCTGTACCACAATGAAAACAGAGTAGTGTCATGGTTTGGTCATTCTCCAAACCACCCAATCTTGGGATCTAACAGTGCTATCTTGCAGCTACAAGTTGGTGACACTATTAATATTCGTCTATGGCCTAATAGGAGGATCATGGATAATGTTAATAAGTACTCAACTTTCAGTGGGTTTTTGCTTTTCCCTATTTGAAGTATATGGAGATGCTCACTGCTTTCAAATACATCAATCTTGTAGTAGTGGTCAGAAAATTACACAATGTGATGTTACTTTATGTGCTAATAACATCTCCAATGAGTCCCTAACCTAAATGACCATATAAGCTGTTTGTCTCAACAAGTGTACTGGACCGTCATTGTCAGTGTAGTTGTAGAACACGGATGTTGACAATTGGTAAAGTCATGTGTTTTGATAAACCCTCCTTCCCATCGGAGACTGTTGCTTTATATACTATGACATATGATTTCCTCTTTTGATCACATCATTATTACTACTGTTGTTAGAGGTCGCCTAACAGGAAAAAGGAACTATGAATTGTAATAACATGGTTGCACAGACGGCTCATAGGGTCATTTTTTCAACACACTTGAAAATTTGTATACGTCATTGATTTAAGTGTTTCCTTTTAGAGAGCTATACCTATAAATGCTTTTCCATATTAAAACTAGTGTAAATCTTATGTACTCCTTAATGGTATGTTTTGCTTTTACTTTGTTTTAATCTTCTAACTAATCATTTTGTTTATCAAAATTAAAAATGCTTTTATCATGTATGTTTTGAACATTCCCTGATACCCCAAAATGAAAATAATAACCCAGAAATCAAAATTTCACTTACACATAATTTTATTATCTTATTGTTAAGAGGGTACTCTTAAAATTGTCAATAAAGCTTTGTAAGTTACTTTGACTTGTGTGTGATCGCATTTTTTCACTGGTCATATACAAATATTATGTTAATGTAAAAAACATAGACACTTGTTGTAATGATTACATATCCTCCTGCACCATTCAAAGAGAAATCCTCTCTACATTTATAATGTCCGAAATAACTTGGATTCTTCTGTCACAAAATCTTCATTGTAATGTCAAATAAATTTGTTACTTTCTACTTGAACTAATTCTTTTTGGCAATATCTTCACTTAAGAATTTAAGCATCAGAAATATACTTTCCAGCTAAAGTATGATTACTTTCATAAATCTATAACCATGTCCAGGCTGGTTTCAGAATTAAGGCTTGCTCTACACACTCTTAAAATTTGTGTTAGCTTTATACATAATACATCATCTGTAAAAAAGTACATTAATTGGATTGGTAATGCGAAAAAACTAGACATTTCTTAAAATAAACTTATAACTGTTATCATGGCTTATTAGCACCATCTTTTAGTGACATACAATAAATGATAATCCTGTAAATCTTAAATTGCACTCTTTGCCAAAGTTACTGCACACATATTATATCACAAGAATTTGAAAAGTTTAGAAAGAAAAGTGTAATTTCAAGGAGTGCTTCTGTGGTACAGCATTGTCCATCAGGATGGTCAATACAGATGGTGATTGCTATAAATCACTACATGCTTTGTCCAAAGTCTGTGGCACATCTGGTTGTTGTTCTTATACCATAAAGTGATTCTATGTTGCTGAAAAAAAACACAGCTCAAAACTAGATCAGGAAAAAATAAATAAAAGCAGCAATTTAAGGCAAATTCTAAAGTAATCACTATTTTTATATTTAACAAGGATGACTCTACCACTCGAACCATGATTTTTCTCATTTTTCCGTTTTACTTTTCAGTTAAATGTGATGAGGTATTCGGGGTAGGCCTGGTCGTCGTGGAAGATCACAAACATGGTTGGCTGCTGCGGGTTGTCCACCAAACTATCAAAACAGTCAGTGGGGTCTGTGCCACGAGGAGGGGGCGATTTCATGGTAGCATTACCGACTGTGTATCGGCCAGTCAGGACACGAGCAACATACATCCGCTTCAGGCCTGACGCGTCTGGTTTGGAATATCCACCAGCTGAATAGTTTGCATTGACGGCAAAGTAAACTCCCTTTCCATACACAGCAGCTGTGATAGAAAAGACACATATCAACTTTTGACCAATAATTCAAAATTATTATTATGTGGAATTTGCTTATTTGCTTTCTTGCCAAGAGGCTGACAAGAAGATTGATTAGCTGGGTTTTCAATTATGTAGTCTTTTTTATTATGTTGATGGAACCATACTAGCAACATGAGACAAAACTCCTTACCATGTGTTCCTGCAAAGTTCCTGTCAAATCTGTCCCTTTCAATGCAGTTGCACGACTCTACTGATGTGCCATGGTAGAGAAACTTCTCACCGAGTTCAGCTTGCCCATTCTTGACAAGTATACGTTGCCTGCACACAGTATAGGCATGCCACAGGTAGAGGTTTTGCACACGCTCAATCTGAAATCAGAAGACAATTAATCAGTTACTTATTCTGTACTGCAAGTTTTTAATGCTTAAAAACCTGTGGGAAACTTTTTTGTGTTAGCATACTCACCTTTTGAATGTTGTATTTAGCTGTTTTGAGGAAACCCTGGGCTACGTCCTGATACTCTTGTGAGTTAGGTTGTAGCACAACCTTTTTAAAGACTTCTTCGTGCATAGGTTCCCATTGTGCCGGCAACTCTAAGGCTAGAGTAGAAATCAGAGAAGTCGTTATGGCTTTAGCATGACACTTGATGGAAAACAAATTCAAGTTTAAGTCAAGTTTAACATGAGTTCTGTAAAAACTGGAAACCAAAAGTAGTGACATACTTGCTGCGGTCTCGCTCCTTTTCACTTTGTATGTGATCCCTGTGTGCCAGTTTGTTGCTTCTCGTGACCTCATGTTTACCTTCACCATCATTCTGTCTGGTGCTGTCACATCTACAGACACTTGGCTACTCAGGTGAGCCTCCTCCAGCATGTAGTTGTCACGAAGGCTCAGCTCCTGCCAGGCTCCATCTATGTCCTGAATCGACCACTGGACATTAAGAGCCAACATTGCTTCGTTTCTGTCTTGGAGGTCTTCACGAAGTGCTTCATGGACTGCTGCGTTGACAAGTTCAGTGATGCTCAAAACATCTTCTTTTAGGCCTCTCAGCACATAGATCTCTTCTCCTGACCCTGAGCGACCTCTAGCTTCAGCTCTAGCTGTGTTTCCCGCTCTGTTGCCATTCGCACTTTCAGAACTTTGACGTCTCCTTTGTTCCAGACTTATTCCCAAGACTCTCACTTTTGCTAGCACTGCCTCCAGCTCCATGGCATCTAGCATGGAAAAATCATGCACATTCACCACTCTTTCAAGCAGCTGCTTCTGCAGGACCTCCTCCAAATCTCTCTTGATGGTCTTGATGATGTCTGGACCACAACAAATCACGCTTAATACAGCTGGCTGGGGCTTTGAGGAGATGATGGTTTTTTCTTGTGATGGCGAAGATACTTGGGTTCTTGAATACTTCTCTTGCCACTCCTTGAGCTTATGTTTAGCTTTTTCTATAAAAAGGAAAAAGAGACAACAAGATTGTCAATCCTGGAAGAGTGTTTGTGCGATGTCCACAATATCTATTATCCACTTTGTGAAGAATATGGTTAATCTGACCCTTCAAACGTCCATACTTTCATACATGTGATCTTATAATTTTGATTCATCAATAAAGCAAATACAGCTGCAAAGTGCTGATCTGACACAGTTAAAAAGATCTTTCACATTATTTCCAAACAATGCATTTCATAATAAGGTTTTATACACTCTTTATATCAGGTAATAGAAACAACGTATCTGTTTCCACACTGAATAATTTTAATTAATCAGGAAGATCAACAATGGACAATAGTGCTGTGTGAGATCCTCTGTAGTTAACCTGTCTGTTTGTTCTGGTTCTTTGGCTGAGTGTCATTATCATAAGTAATGCTTTGGCTTCATCTTGTGGTACAAAGGTGAACTGCATGGCTGAATAATTATTTACATTATTTCACAGAAAACATGTACATGACACAGATAAAAAAGTACAATTATTTTGTCACATTTTTTTTTGTTGCCATGCTACCAATGCGGCTCTAGGGATGAGAATGTAAGTCATTCCACCTATTTGGGTCCAGACTGAAATAGCAAATGTAAAATGGGTTGCAACATTCACGGTTCCTCGAGGATAAAGCCTATTGACTTTGGACTCAAGTGATCCCCTGGTTTTTGTGTTGTGTTAGCATGTAGTTGAGATTTGTGGTTCAGTGAGTGAATTGGATGAATGGATGCTATGAAAGTTGCTACAGATGTTGCAGTTCCCTAAAAGATAAATTCTAATATGCTTGATGATCTCTGCCTTTTCATCTACTGAAGAATTTCTTCCAATTATTTTATTACTTGGACAAAACTAACAACATTCCCACAGGTCTTTATGTTTAGTGCTAATTAACAAATGTTAGAAAATCTGTAGAGTTTAGTGCCTTTGATTATAATCCATGGGCCAGAGCTTATTTTCTCTATCCCCAATCAGTTTCTGCACTGAAAAGAAAATTAAACTAATGTTCAAGGGGCACAGAGTTCACAATTTTCAAGCCTTGTACATGAAAACAAACCTCTCAGGCTGAGGCGGAGAGAGGCAGTTTGTCCAAAACGATTCTCTAGCTCTGACCTGCAAAAACATAGCAGAGGACAGGTCATTTAAATCAAGCAAATCTAACTGGGCAAAGTGTGCATTCCATGCTAAAACTGTAACTTTCCGTTATATTGATTGTTGTTGTTTGGACAAGATTTATTTCTGACCTGAAAGCCTGGAAGACCGGTTGTTGCAGGATGATGATGCGGATGAGTGAGAGGGATTTTGGTTTCAAGTCCGTAATAGCTGACGCCAAGCCGTCCAGTATGGCTTTACATGCTTTATCAGAGTCCATACCCGCCACACCTGATGGGATATAAAGACAATAGTTGTGAATCCACCAATGATGCTACTTACAGTGGTTTAGTGACAGGTTGTAACCTTTATTTTGGTCTTTCAAGCACCTTCAAGTGCCACCTTGCCTAATTGGTCAGTTTTGTATTGTTGTATTTTCTAATTTATCATTTTAGAAAATTTCTGACCCACTACTAAAAGCAAACGTTCAACTATCAATTTATTGATCTATTATCATAACATGCTGTTTAATCTTTACTTGTTATGTGTTATTATATTTACACAGGTTTACAAGGTATTTCATTATACTAAATGAAAACCTTTTTTTTTTTTTAATTAGAACACAAACAAATTAGGTATGGACAGAATGCAGAAGTACACACAACCGCTCATAAATACACACAGCAACACCCACCAGTGTTGATGGCGGGGAGGGCTACTGAGTGGTAGCCTTTGCTCTCACACTGCTTCAGTATCTTTTTAAAGTTCTTCCGAAACAACTGAGCATCACACTTGAAACTAGCATGGACGATTTCTCTACAGCCAAGTGATCCAGGTCCTGTGGTGCACATGTAGTCTGTTGGTATGCCCACTGACAAAAAAAGAAAAACATCATGTAAAGATGGTTCGTGGTGAAGTTGCATAGTAGACCGTGACTTAAGTCAGCGATTTTTTAAACAAATTTTTAAATGCACAAATTAAAGAAGCATATAAAACAGGAGGTTGGAATTGCATTTTGAGTCATTCAAGGTTTACCTGCTGCAGCACCTGTGGTATTTTTAATCATATAGCAAAGACAGTATTATGCACATCCCAAAAACCTCTTAAAAGTGTGCTAACAATATTGTTTAGTCTGTTCCTATAAGGCTCACCTTGTGCTAACTCTGCTTGAACAGTAGGCCCTGCTGCAGTCAGAATAGCTTTGGAGACACCTGTGGAGTTAATGAATACACAGTTAGGATTAAATTGATGTAACATACTGTATATAGGTGTACAGAAGTGCTGTGGTGCCGCACATGTATATTTAAGGTCAATCAAAACATTTAATTCATACCAGACTGGTTGTCGGAGAAGTCAGTTGTGTTTACAATGATATCAGTGCTCTCATTTACAATGTCACCATTGACCATCTGAAGTTTGACTCCACCCAGCATGGCTGTGACCTCATCAGTAGTTACTGAGACATGGCGGTAAAAGGAAGCTAAAGTCATGGCAACAAAAGAAAAAAATATATGATTAAAGTTTAATAGTTTCAATTAAATTTGCAGTAATATCTTTTGGAAATTAACATTGAATCGAGTGGCTCTAAAGTTAAGGTTTGCTGATAGCAACACAATTTAAGAAAATGAACAAAAATTAAACTGACAGAAAACTCTAAGTGACAAAATCTCATAATTCATATCAACCCAATTTCCAGCAGGATTTTATAAAATTAACAAAATCTTGATGAATCTGCAAATAAAAAGAAAAAATTCAGGCTAACCTTGATCTGGGTTAGCGTCATTTGTGAATCCTCTGAGATGCAAGGTTTTCTGAGCAGACTGGAAGGCCTGTAGAGACAAAGTGAAGGGTTTCCTTCCAGTTTCATGAGCACATGCTATACAATAAACAAAATGTAATCTGGTAGTTGTTTTGTGAGGTTTACTTTTTTGCTGGCAATCTTTTTGTGGAGTAAAATTCTGGAAATCTTAGTGCATATAAAGACACAATATGCAACAATAGTTCTTTGCAGTTACATCATTAGCATTTCTATAATAGATAACAAAGAGTATGATCCTGGGCTCATTCTATATGTTTCTCTTCTACATTACAAGGAATGGCAATATCCTTCCTTTACCTTGCTAGATTCTTTGTCCTTGGGGTGAATGACGACACGGACTCGGAAAGATGATGTACTGATTCGGTTCTGTTCATAGACGTGAATCTCCTCCAGAAGTACCCTGGATGCCACGCTGTGAGGAAAACGCAAAATAGAACCAGTCCCAAGCACAGGGAAAGCAACTGAACTGAAGCCTCTGATCCCACAGGAAGCCAGAATTTTTCTTATTCCATGTCTCAGAACCTGGAAGATTCAAGGATTATCGAGATTACTACAACCTTTGTTTTTAAGTAGAATTTTAAGAGTAGAAAAAAATAAAACAAAGAAAAGAAGAACCTGGTTGCAGAAAAATCTATGAAAATACACTGATTCACCTGGACTGCAGTTCCATTTTGGTCATTATCCCAGGAGAGAAGATTGAGGAAGATCACTGCCTTCGATTGAAGTGCAGACAAGCCCTCGACATGGACTATGTCACCAGGCAGTGTTGCTCCTCCTGCATCTTTATAAAACTTTGTAGTCAGCCCAGGTCCTAACACACTGTACAAAGCATTTCCAACACGGGTAGAGAGGGGATCATGGCTGGCCATAGGAGATACCAGGGCATCCACCTACAAAAGAAAAAAAATAATCTAATTTCATTCAAATTTACATTTAAATGATCCTAACCACTGTGTGTAACCCAAAGCCCAGGTTCTGTAGAATCTGCTCTGTGTGCAAACAGACACCGGTACCCAGCAGCTATGGAGGATTAGTATCAGTTAGTATCATTGCACTTGCAGAATCAGCATCTTAGTAAAGTCTCTTACCTGCTGGGTCTCAATGGTTCCCTGAACAACCTCAACATAGACACCGTCTCCAGGATATCCGGCTGTGGCTCCTCCTGTTGTGTCTTGAGCAGCAGCGCCCATCAGGGAGTCCAAATCACTTGGTATAGTGTTTCCAGTATTTGTCCTTTCGAGAAGCCTGTCACATGCTTGCTGCATGGCCCTCACCACCTCTCCTCTGTTATCAATCAGGATGATTCTGCTCAGACTTCTCCCTCCCTGGCTACCAAACTTTTTTAAAACTGTCACAATTGCCTCAGAGCACACAGTGACAGGAACACCAAACACACCTGAGCTGATACAGGGCATGGCTATAGACTTGAACTCCATCATTTCTGCAATATTCAGAGTGCTCTGCACAGTTTTTTCCAGTAAGAACCTTTCTCTGCCACCTGCTCTTCCAGCTGCAGGTCCAACAGCATGCAGCAGTTTCTTGCAGTGTAACTTTCCCCCTGTGGTCACTACCACATCACCTGTAGTAATTTTCCCAATCTGCTTTACTAAGGCATTGCTCTCCCTCTGTACTTCAGGACCGCCTGCTTTACTCAGTGCAGCAGCAACACCTCCACAATGATCTAAATCTTCATTGGCAGCATTAACCAGGGCATCAGCATCCTGTTTGGTGATGTCACCCTGACACACCTGCACCTGGAGCCCATCACAAAGGCTGTAGATGGCAACTAATGTCCCTTCATTATTCAGTCTTGTACCAGATGCCAAATTCTGTCTGGCAGTATAAGGTTGTTCTTGAAGCTGTATGAGACACTTCTGAGAATGAGCAACACGTAAAATATTCTCTCTTCCAGAGGGGCTCTCAAAATACCTAAGTGCCGCTGGCAGGTTGATGGTGACTGTGCCCTGAACAAGCGAGTCTAGAAATGGACCCAGCCTATTCCTGACCTCAGTCACCTTGCTGGATGGACCCTCCAGCACCACCTGGGGCACAGAGGAAGAGGTTAACGGATGGAAGGTAACCCCGGAATAGTCAAACTTATGCAGCTGCAGCAGTTCTGGTAAGAACTGTACTAACTCTGGGAAACGGAGAATGACTTTGCCTTCTACGCATGCATGGTCTAAAATAAACTGTGTGACAACTTCATTCAGCTCTTCAGCCTCTTTAGCGTGGCCCAGTAAGCACACTGTGCTGTCTGAACCAAACAGGACCTGAGCCCTAGATTGCACTCGGTTCAACTCCTTCGTCTTGGAATTAAGCTTTTCACGAAGCTCAGATGGCACAGCAGAGAAGGTAGGCAGAACAATCTTTACTTCCTTGAACTCACTCTGCAGTGCTTTTTCTGCATCATCCAGTTTATCAGCAGAGAGAGAGAAGAGACGTAGCTCTGCATCTCGTAATTCTATTTCCACCATGTCACCAACCCCTAAAAAGTCACCAAGCACCCTTGGACCTCCATAAGACTTCCTCAGGAAGGCCAGAAGATGTGGGCTCATGTTATACAGTGTCCTTTCTGACACCAGTTTTTCCTTATCAGAAACCCAATCTCCAGCCTCAAGAATATCCTCCACAGAACCTTCCAAAACTACCTGACCTGCATCTCCCTGTGTGACCTTAACTCCTGGAAACTTCTGTCCCAAACCATGCTGAATCTCTTCCCAGAGGAGGCGGTGTTTGGCCTCACCCAGTCGAAGAATCCTAGTTTGCCTCTCAATTAAACGTGACCTTCGATGTTTAACAGTCGAGTCTTCTAGATTCATCAACATGGCATTAATCAGTGAATGTTTCCCAACCACAACAGCCAGCCCACCCTCACTGTACACCTTCACCTCATCTGTGATCTGACGAGAGCTGCAGGACTGAAGCAAAGCTTTGACTTTGTGAGGGTTCACCTCATAGTGACACAGGTAGGCATCAAAGAGTTTGTCTACCTCAGCTCTCCAGTTTCTTCCTTCATCTACAGCACCAGGTTGAGCTAAACGCTTGACTAAAACCCTCTGCTCCTCTGAGTAAAGCTGAGCAGAGCAGGCCAGAGAAGCAAGCTCTTTCTGTAGTTCTTGCCAAGCCTCCGGACATTCCTTTAGGTAACAAAGGAGGTAAATATCAGGTTGTAGTTCATATTCTTCACCACTTGGTTGCAGGCTTGAAGCAAGAATGGACTGCTGTTTCTGCTGACAGACAGATACAGTGTACACTCAGTTGCCAGTTTATTAGGAATACCTAGCTTAAACAAATGCAGTCTAATACAATAGTCCTGCAATAAATCCTACCTTTGTGAATAATAAAATGTTCAGGTTTTGTGGACTCTGCAATTTGTGGTACTGGTGAATTGTATTGTGTTATGTTGATAGGTGTTTCTAATATTTTGTCCATCCCATACAAATTAGTGAAGGAAAGCTAAGTAATGGAAACACCTTTGTATTCTACATTCATTTTTTTCTATCTACATCTAGATAGTGCAGTATGTACTGACTTATAAAGCATTATTTTGGAAGGTTTTCCACACTAACCTCTGACATGGTTAAATCCAGTTTTGCACTAACTGACTGGCCTGGAGTCGACACGGTGGTGGAGGAGGAGCTGCAAGGTCCTGGATTTCCTCGCACAGTCAGCACCAGAGGCCCACCTGCGAACTCCAGCACATGTTCACAATTCTGCAGGACTCTTTGCTGAGCTGAGAAAGAAAGAGTGGACATTGCTTATTAGGAACTTTGTCTTTTGCACCATTTTTCAATTTTGTTGCCCCTCCATCCACTACCATCTCCCTTTTTGTCTCAGCCTTTTTTGTTTTTTTTTTAAACAAAATGAAATGTGTAAAATCTTGAAACAAAAATTCTTCATTGACTCTGTGCATTAAGAGGGGTGTAAATGTGCTTGTGCTGAAAAATGAGTCATCAGTGGCCATACTGTACTTTACTGGTTCTTCCAATGAATGGAATGAATGGATGACTAACCTAATGATCCTACCGGGCACAGGCCAAGGGACTCAAGGGGTCAGGGTGCCCCTGGGGGAACATATTCTGTAGGCTATAGAGTGCTGTGGTATTTAGAATAATATCTGTGCAGAGGAGCGCTGGTGTGGATCTAAAGTAGTAAAAAGCTTTGGAGAGGAGTCTCACAGTCTCTCTTCTTCTCTAGTGTGAATTGAATACTGAAATCCAATGTAAAATGACAAAGAAGAGACACAAAGCAACAACAACGAAATGTAAAAAAAAAATTGAGATGCAAAATAACCTCAGAGTTGCAAAACAAACACAACGACAAGCAAAATGACTACAAACAGACACAAAATGGCCATAAAATGATGAAAAACTACAAAGGCAAAAGCAATGCAAAAGAACTGTACTAACTAAGAGACACTAAATGACCACAGGAAGAGGCAAATTATTACAAATAGATGTAAAATGATCTCAAACATGCAAAATGACAACAAAACGACCACAAACAATGTGTTTGTCTTTATCTTAAGTCATTTTGTGTTTCTTCTAGTCAGAATCTCTTGCTTCAGAGAACATGTCTGTGCCCAGGAGCTCCTTGTGCCATAATCCACACACCCTCTCCTGGCTGTTATGTGACTTGTGACTGTGAAAGGCATTTTCTATAAGATCAAGAGAATGGAATGTACATATAGAATTCATTATAATCTAATAAAATTTGCAAACCTATATGAGAGACTGTATGACACAAATATCAAATGCTGTATCAATGAGATATTTAATAAGATTCATTTTGTCCTATTTAAAAAGAAATCTGAACACAATGTGAAAGTGAAACTAGAATATGTTTCTTTGCCGCTTGTTACACAAGACTCAGAGTGAAAAAAATAACATCGACACGTCTGGATCTGGGTCTGAAAACAGTAAAGAATATTTCTTTCATGTAAAAAAAAAAAAAGATTAAAACAATCGAGTGAAATCAACATGTTCCAAGAGCAGGCACAGTCTACTTTCACTTTCTCCAGCACAATACGGCCTAATCTAAGAAGCCGACCAGATTCAGCGGATAGGTCACTGGAAATCATCCATCTCACCCTCTCGTTCTTTAAAGGCAATGCTGTAAACTTTATCGTCAGTTTTTGTCACTGAGCCGCACTCTCCTCCTCCTGATTTGCGGCGAATGTGGAAATAGTTTTCGATCTTCTTCCGTTGCTCTCCGTCCAGACTGGGGCACTCGAAGTAAACGGGATACTGGTAAGGAGCCTCCATGGTGTGAGCGGCTGGACAGATTCAATCATCAAACATATGCCCGGTCAGGCGCTGGGTGCACCGGGCTCCGCGTCTCCCGCCGGCTGCCGCCTCAGGTGCGCCCCCGGGTGCTCATCATCAGGCAGGACGACACCAAACGACGACAGCACCCGTGACTTCCGGTAAACTCAGAGCTTGCCACTTCCTGGCGGTTCGGACGGGCTGGGAAGTGGGTTAAACAGAGCGGTTTCTCAAGCGCTGCTCTTAAGTAGGCTGCAGTTTTAAGATTTGGATTTGGAGGGAGGCCAGTCGAGCCTGTGGCTGGGAGCCATTTGACACTAATACTCTAGTGAAATAATCAGGAGAAGACTTTTTTCTCCACTAAATCGAGGATCTGAGTAATTTTTCCAGCACTGTTCTTCACTGACTTGCATTTAATATTATAATTTTTTTTTTTTTTTTAAAGTAATGTATTTAAAGTAAGCAGCATTTTTACTGAAATGCATTTCAGAACATATCCATAATCATTATGTTTTTTTATTATCATTATTATTATTGTGATGTGATGTATGTGTACTGGTATTTGTTAAGCTGCATGTTGATGGACACCTTTCATACATAATGGGAGTCTGCATTTTCACTCAGGCATCATTTATATAAATGTTGAACAATGTTGTTGAGAAGCAAAACACAACATCAAGAGATGCATAAAGAGCCCACACTTTTAAAGACATCTATAACAGTAGCAAGGCGTGGTTTGGTGTTATCTTTCATCGGGACGCTTTTTGGCAGTCGGCCAAAATAATATGTTTACTTATTCTCTCTGTCTTTCCGCATTCACAAGCACACGTGCATGAACACACACACACACACACACACTGAGGGAGTTAAAATGAGAAGCTTGTCTGAGATAGATAAAATATTGGTTGGGACAATTTAGCAACACCTTAACATTGAAAGACATATGTCCCTACTGTCCACACATAAATGTATGACCCCCGTCAACATGTCAGTGTTCCAACCCAGGACACGAGTACATCTTAACTACACACCTGTAAAGTTTTGTGATTGTATCTTGCACAGTTGTGGCGCTATCACGCTGACAGACAACACACACAGACAGACAAACAGACACAAGTCCAATCACACTAATCACTGCTTGTTGTTGACAGATAACTTATCTGTCATCACATATGATTCAGATGTTCCTGAACCAGGACACGGAAAGATATTTTCAGGGTTACTTCAGATTAGATTAGGCGGCAACTGAAATGTAAACATCCTCAGTAACCATGCAGTATGTTATAACTGACTTTATGGTGTAGCCACTTTCTCTCTCTAAATCTCATCTGAAAGTTTTTTTTCCTCCTCTTATGGGTGATAGGGTGGCTTTATCTCAGCTCTTTATCTCTCCTATAAAGTGGTAGACAGAGAGTTGACATGTGAGGAAGGGACACTGAAGATAAAACAAAATCCTTAGTAACCAGGTCACACCTACTACTAACACCATCCTCCTAATTTAAACTGGGACTCTGTGTTTGTTACTTTGTTATTTTCTTATGAACCCCAATTAATCTGATGTGATTTGTAGCCATGCACATACAAAAAACAAAACACCTACAACTACTACCAGTACTTAGCAGATGGCCAGTCAGAGCGCCATGATAAAATGAATGAACGCCATTTCGAATTGGAAGCTTTAAATGTTAAAGCAGGAGATAAAGTAAATGACTTGTGAGATGGAATATGACAGATAAATGGAATAACAAAGTTAAATCTGAAACCATTTTGCAGTTCCACAATTGCATTACATTAAATTAATATTTAAAGATAAAATAAGAAAATATGGTTATTTGATTGGCAAATTCAATCAGATTTTTTAAAAATTATTTTAATTACTTTTTGTCATTTAAATATTCATTTAAATAGAACTCTGACTTCCTCCCACAGTCCAAAGACATGCGCATTAGGTCAACTGGCGATTCTTCATTGCCCATAGGTGTGAATGGTTGGCCTCTATATGTCAGCCCTCTTATAGCTATTGGTTGGATGGATGGAATTCAAATCAGCCCTCAGCTCTAACCTTAACCCATAGACACAGCGTCCTTGTTTTTTTGTTGTTGAGTCAACATGCAATCCTGGACATCACATAATAAAACACTGATGTCAGCTTTTGAATATTAAAACTCTGAGGTTTCAGATCTTTATCATGGCCGGGAAAGGGTCCATTGTTGACAAAAATAACTGCTTGTCCCGGAGTGGAGACATATTTTAATATTATGGAAAACAAAGATGTCACAATACATAACATGAAAAAAAACAAAAACTGTTTAAATGGATCCTTATCTTATTTATTATGTACTTATGTTAAAACAAACAGTCAACTGATATATAGCATATAGCATACAGCATCATAATCATATTTATGAAACTCTTAAATATTGATTTTGGGAATGGCATCTAAAATACAGATCAAACCATAGCAAAAATATGATTTTTTTCCCCCCACAATTTAACAAATGAACATAATGAATGGGTTTAATTGGGGGTTTTTTTCAAGGAAATATTTTCTCTATGATAAGTATCAAATTAGAGAGTAGGAAGATTTATAGAACATAACAAGTAATAATTTGGATAATAACTAAAATCAGGCATTACTCTCACAGGCTCATCATACCTGTTTCCAGTATCAGCAGGAAGCCATTTATCTTACTTGGTTTTTAACTTCCATTAAAATATCCAGATATTTTCCTATGAAGAGTCCCTTCACACATTATGGTGTGTGTGGTATGTTTTAACTCTCAAACAAAGCACCAAGCTGTGATCAAGCCAGGGAAATAGAGGATCATGGTTTAACTATTTATTCACCTAAAACTCCAAAAATGTGAACATACAGAATTATGACTTCACGTATCATAACCATCACCAGATGTTTACCAAAAAATAGATATTTTTTGAGTGTAAGAAGCAAAACAGTACAGAGGTTTATTCTGAAGTAGATAACCAGAGAGTTAGTAATTTAGTTTCCCTCCACATAGGTTGCTGATTTCTACATTTGTCATATTGCAGTTCAGTGAGGCCAGAAATCAGTTTTTACACAGTTTACGCTTGTTGCAGTCAACATAAATACACCAGAAATATTAAATCTGTCACAAGCATTTTCTAGCACAAATAAATTCAAACACGTCATTATCAGCCTTTTTGAACCACTTGTATTTTCCTTTTGGCTCCATGGCAGCCGCATGGTAACACCTGTCAGTCTCTTGCTTTGGGGCCCAGTTGTCATAGCAGACTAGCACATCGCTGACCCAGAACCACAAACCCAGAGTGCAGGTGTAGCGCAGTCCCAGCCAGACGAAAAGAGATGAGGCCTTCTTGGCTCTCTGTTGGACCCATCTCTGCTGGTGAAGGTTAGTGATGGAGACCAGGTCATGGTGGTTCTCTCTGCAGTAATCCAGGGCATTGTCCCAGGTCTTCTTTTGTTTGATCAGGATCACTTTATCTGTCATGAACAAACGGGACGTTCAGGTAAAATCTGGGAGCAACAGGCTACGGTAACGACATCGAATCCAAGTAGCTGCTGATGTCAAAATTTGAAGGAGAAGTGCAAGAACAGTTTGTGTGACAGGCAACTTGAAACATAAAGCCTCATCAATGGTTCAGATTATTCTAACAAGGAAAAACAACTTAGAAAACTCACCTTCATAGCAGAAGAAGGGTTTTGTATTAGTACATTTATCAGAGTCCCATTTTCCAGATTTTTTTAAAAAAGCACATTCTCCGTCCTTGTGTCCCACTTTAAACAAGTCCTGATCCCAGTGTCTGAAAGAGAAATCACTCCCATCTGACCACCTCCAGGTGTCTCTGAACAGGCCGATCCACAATTTATTTTTAGACTTTATCTCTTCCTTGAGTTTTATATCGTCTAACTGATCTCCACTGACCAGGTCTGTGTGATGTTCTCTGCAGTAGCGCTGAGCCTGTGGCCAAGTTTTTTTTCTGTCACTAATCCAATAGAATATTTTACTGGAGTTTTCTGTGGAGGAAACAAACAAACACGTCTAAAAAGACACGCACTTTAAAAGTTATCTAGTCTTACAAAACTAAATTTTTCTTACAGGTGAAACAATAATGCAAAAATCTAAGGCTTTGAATCAACAGTCGACTTGTGACTATTAGTTCATTTTTTTTTTACTTAATTCCATAGAAATAAATGAGGTATATGTCCACATGGAGAACAATTATTAGACAGGTTGACATGCTGAGCACATGTAACAGATTACATGTACCAGGAAGAGTATTAGCAACATATTCTCACCATTGAAGCAGACAAATTCAAGTTCTCTAGTACAACACTCAGTGTCTAATTTGTGGGAAGATGACTTCAACATAACACAATATTTATGATTGTTGTCATGTGGCTTTCCCTGTTTCCATTTTAACTCCAACCCAGGAAGAGACCAGTGCCACTTCCTTTCTTTCTCTCCTGTTATGCTGTACAACCCAATCCAGGCTTCAGGTGGAGTCTCTCCAGGGTCATTGAGTCTCTTCATGTCTGTCATGTCATACACTGTGGCCAGATCTGTATATTTCTCTCTACAGTATGACCGAGCTTCATCCCAGGTCTTCTTCTCTTCAATAAAGTGGTACTCATAGAGGTGACATGTGAAGAAGGAACAATGACCTACACACAGAGAAAAAATATTATTCAGTATTGATGTTGATCAAAATCACTTCTCACACCGTGCCACTTCATTTTTACAGGACTCTGAGTGTGAGTCTGAGTGTGTGTCTAACTGTCAGTGTGAACCCAGATTAATCTGTACAGTGATCTTTAGCTGGCACTCAGGTGTAGAGCTTGTACGAGGATTCACTTACCCATCAGAATGAGCAGAATCAGACTCCGCTGCATCTTCGCTCTGTCAGATGACAGGTGATATACGTAAGAGGAACGCCTTACAACATGCTGTCTGTCCTGAGTGAGTCATCTCAAATGCCTCTGACACAGTCTCGCCAATCACTCAACATTGTACAGTCAGCTTAGTCATCGCTTAGCTTAGGCATTGTCTGGTGGTTCTATTAGTGTAGAAAATAAGTAGATAACATAGTAAAATGCAAAAGTTGCACAAAATTATTAAACAAAATCTTGAAACAGCCATATTCACCATATCGGTTTGATCCTATATGCAAAATGTTCAATTCAACTACTGAAAGACAAATAGCTTTCCCTGCAGGAAATCCTCCCTCCCGACGGTCACAGAGTTCAGTTTGTATTCCAGTTGTTTTAGAGAGGTGCTCATCCAGCTGTCTGATCATTTTAGCAGCTGCAGTTTTTTTGCTGCTGTTGAACTGTATTGCATTAAACAGAGAGATGTTTCTAATAGATTAGCCTACACCTCACTGATGTAAACGGGCTGGACAAAATAATGAAAACACCTGTCCGTATGACAGAACACAGTTCACCCACCTGAGAATGTACATTTACAGTATATGTGTAAATATGTCACCTCAAATGATATAGCAGTGATTTAACTGAACTTACATGTGGCGATTTCTTCTGTCTGCGCTTCACTCTGATGTCTCTCTCTCTCTCTCTCTGTCTCTCTCTCTCTCTCTCTCTTTCTCTGATGCGCTGATGAAAGCTGCTCCCAATAAAATATCACAAGTTCTATGCGCACACTGCCCTCTTGTAGTCACCTTAATGTTGGATTTGAATATTAAAATGCACAGGTTTCAGCTCTCTCTCACCACCGCTGATGAAGAGAGGAAGTCCATGTTGTTTCTAACAGAGGTGATTTACATAATACAGTGGAAAACAAACAAGGGAAACATTGACTTGATGGGCGGGCGGGGGGGGGGGGGGGGGGGGGGGGGTCATTTTTGTTTACTACTCAATATGTGAGTTGCACTATGAAGACACAGAACTTTACATTCTGAAAAGTCATAATCTTTACTGTCATTTTAATGATGATTTCCTCCCATCTATTCTTGATGGGAGGAATTATTGATTGTTTATTTTTAACCCCAACGTTGGACAAAGCTGACAAAGCCTACTTTTCTTTAATGGTGAATTCAATCAAAGAAAACACTACTTTTATTGCTGATTTTTATGTTAATATGTCCTTTGGTTTTAATTCAAACGTAACCTTAGTTAATTTACAAATTTGACCATATTGATCTATGTTTTTATTAAGTGGTGTAATATTATTTGAGTTTATTATGTAATTAATTGATATTGCTTCATTGGGTATATTATATAATTTTATTATCAGTTACTGCACTTTACTATTTTATATATAATACATGTTTTGTAGGTGTAACATTTAAGTTGCTTATTTATAACCCCCCCTTTAGGTGGAGCACTTTTGGGTGCCACCTGCTATTGTTTACAGGGGGACAGGTGTGAATGGGACAGTCATTAGAGATGCACGAGTATTGTTGAGAGAGCAAAATAAAGTTGAGGTAACTGTCGTGCTGCGTTGGTGGTGATTATGGCAGACAGATAAAAGAAAGTGTAGCCCACTTGTTGCCCTCAGTCCAGAGAGACAGGAGAACATTACTGACCAAGGAATCAGGGTTACAGACAGAAAAGAAGAGATGATGGACGTTCAACCAATGAGCTTTCAGCTAATTAATTCCAGTGAACTTGCAGCACAGATTCTTAAAGCTGGTGCACAATATGTCATCTGAACATGCAAATGTATGAGAGCTAGATGGAGGTGTTCGGCTGATGAGGACACAGTTTGCCCACTGGAGAGCAAAGTTAATTTTTTTAACTGTAAAATGTTCTTCTCAGTTGAAACTGTTTTTAAAAACTGACCTTCCAGAGGTTGTATTCATGTTTTTTTTGCAAAGAAAATACCAATATCAGCTGATATATCATGATCACATTTATTGAACTGTTACATATCAATACATTCAGCCGAAAGAATTCATTTTTGTGCAGTATATGACATATGACAGTAATGTTTCCAAGTGAAGTGAAAAAAAAAACTCCAAAAGATGAATAAAATATAAGAACAGTAAAAAACAACCAAAAATGATTACTGACCAGACATAATAAAGAAAGTCTGATGTTCCTGTATCAGGACAAGGAGGCAGAAAACTGTATTAGTTAGTGTAGCCACTTTCTCTCAAGGTCTGAACTGCACCTAACCAGTCTGTTGGTGACTTCTGCATTTGTCGTAATGAAACCAGAAATCAGTTTAAACACATAGAATTATGACTTCACATATCATAACCATCACCAGATGTTTACCAAAAAATAGATATTTTTTGAGTGTAAGAAGCAAAACAGTATAGAGGTTTATTCTGAAGTAGATAACCAGAGAGTTAGTAATTTTGTTTCCCTCCCCATCAGTTGGTTATTTCAACATTTGTCATATTGCAGTTGAGTGAAGCCAGAAATCAGTTTTTACATAGTTTACACGTGTTGCAGTCAAGAAAATTACACCAGAAATATAAAATCTGTCACAACCCTCTAGCACAAATAAAATCAAACACGTCATTATCAGCCTTTTTGAACCACTTGTATTTTCCTTTTGCCTCCATGGAAGCCGCATGGTAACACCTGTCAGTCTCTTGCTTTGGGGCCCAGTTGTCATAGCAGACTAGCACATCGCTGACCCAGAACCACAAACCCAGAGTGCAGGTGTAGCGCAGTCCCAGCCAGACGAAAAGAGATGAGGCCTTCTTGGCTCTCTGTTGGACCCATCTCTGCTGGTGAAGGTTAGTGATGGAGACCAGGTCATGGTGGTTCTCTCTGCAGTAATCCAGGGCGTCGTCCCAGGTCTTGTTTTGTTTGATCAGGATCACTTTATCTGTCATGAACAAACAGGACATTCAGGTAAAATCTGGGAGCAACAGGCTACGGTAACGACATCGAATCCAAGTAGCTGCTGATGTCAAAATTTGAAGGAGATGTGCAAGAACAGTTTGTGTGACAGGCAACTTGAAACATAAAGCCTCATCAATGGTTCAGATTATTCTAACAAGGAAAACCAACTTAGAAAACTCACCTTCATAGCAGAAGAAGGGTTTTGTATTAGTACATTTATCAGAGTCCCATTTTCCTGATCTTTTTAAAAAAGCACATTCTCCGTCCTTGTGTCCCACGTTAAACAAGTCCTGATCCCAGTGTCTGAAAGAGAAATCACTCCCATCTGACCACCTCCAGGTGTCTCTGAACAGGCCGATCCACAATTTATTTTTAGACTTTATCTCTTCCTTGAGTTTTATATCGTCTAACTGATCTCCACTGACCAGGTCTGTGTGATGTTCTCTGCAGTAGCTCTGAGCCTGTGGCCAAGTTTTTTTTCTGTCACTAATCCAATAGAATATTTTACTGGAGTTTTCTGTGGAGGAAACAAACAAACACGTCTAAAAAGACATGCACTTTAAAAGTTATCTAGTCTTACAAAACTACATTTTTCTTACAGGTGAAACAATAATGCAAAAATCTAAGGCTTTGAATCAACAGTCGACTTGTGACTATTAGTTCATTTTTTTTTTACTTAATTCCATAGAAATAAATGAGGTATATGTCCACATGGAGAACAATTATTAGACAGGCTGACATGCTGAGCACATGTAACAGATTACATGTACCAGGAAGAGTATTCGCAACATATTCTCACCATTGAAGCAGACAAATTCAAGTTCTCTAGTACAACACTCAGTGTCTAATTCGTGGGAAGATGACTTCAACATAACACAATATTTATGATTGTTGTCATCTGGCTTTCCCTGTTTCCATTTTATCTTGTTTATATTGAAATCCACCCCAGGAAGAGACCGGTGCCACTTCCTTTCTTCCTTTCCTGTTTCGCTGTACAACCCAATCCAGGCTTCAGTTGGAGTCTCTCCAGGGTCATTGAGTCTCTTCATGTCTGTCATGTCATACACTGTGGCCAGGTCTGTATATTTCTCTCTACAGTATGACCGAGCTTCATCCCAGGTCTTCTTCTCTTCAATAAAGTGGTACTCATAGAGGTGACATGTAAAGAAAGAATAATGACCTACACACAGAGAAAAAATATTATTCAGTATTGATGTTGATGAAATTTTCAAGGTCACTCCTGGAGCACTACTTATTATACCATGACACTTAATTGATGTTGGACTCAGCCTGAGCAGTCTAACTGTTGTAGAGCTGGTAAGATGATTCACTTACCCATCAGAATGAGCAGAAACAGACTCCACTGCATCTTCACTCTGTCAGATGAAACTGATATTTTCAGCGTGCTGTGAACCAAACACAATGATTTCAACATCTTGTCTGTTTGAGGGAACTGATATAAACAAACAAGGCAGAAAAAAGCGGGCTCATATTCTAATAAGAAAGAGGAAATACTCCAAAAATAAACCCAAACTAAGAGTGCACATTAAGAAATGCTTTTTCAGGCCCATGAAAGATGAGCAGTACAACAGCCTACAACAAATTCTTCCATGTAGGAGACTGTAATGTTGTAGTTTTGCTGCTACCATCGCAGTTACTGCCATCACAGGGTGAGACGCACAATAGGAGGACGATCATATAACCTGCGGTCTGACTCAGTGTTATCAAGACCTCAACTCTGTTCAGTCAGCTCAACAAACGCTGTAATTATTACAGGCGTATTTTAATTGTTTTCATTATATTTGTCAGGCCTTTCTGTTATTGTGTCGACCATTTGTAAAAACTCAATAACATAAATTATTATTATCATTTTATTTAAGGTAACATGAGAAAATGTAAAGTTGCAATATTTTCTAAATTATAAAATCAAGTCTGGTAAATGAAAAAGCTAAATTCACCACATTAATTTAATTCTGCAGGAAAAACAGCTTATGTATATAAATACATATATAAGCAGAGACTCAACTTACATCTGGTGGTTCCTTCTGTCTGAGCTTCACTCTGATGTCTGCCTCTCTCATGTGCTGATGAAAACTGCTCTCAGTAAATTATCACAGGCTCTATACATATATAAACTTATCAGTTACCACACACATAATTTACATAATACAAGTGGAAAAACAAACAGAAGAGAACACGGACTTTTGACTCTCCACCAAGGAACAATAAAAAAGTTTTATTTCATGCTACGACGACTTGTGGGGGAAATACATTTAATTCATGAATTTATTCATTCTTTAGTACAAGCCACATCCTTTAATACATAAGGACACATAAGATCTACAGCGTCATCATCAACATCTAGCTCACTGAACTCCACCATGGGTAGAGAACATTGTCACTTCCTGTTTCCTCTTCCTAGGTTGCAGTAGGCCTACAAGTTTCCTCTTGATTCTCTGCAGTGTCTTCATGTCTGTCATGTCATACACTGTGGCCAGGTCTGCATAAATCTCTCTGCAGTCCAACCAGGATCCAACCCAGGTCTTATTCTCCTCAATGAAGTACTTACAGAGATGATGTGTAGAAAGAACAATAACCTATTCACAGGGGAAAAAAAGAAAAAAGGTCACACCACCTATTTACACCATCCTCTTTATGTAAATGGGGCTTTGACTGCAGTCACTTGGTTATTTTAAGCTTTCCTTGACAAGAGTGAGCTGTACAACCTGATTAAGCTGTAGTAATCTGCAGTGTGCAGCAGCAGTGATGCTATTGCTAGTGATTCTTTGAAAACCTTTTTTTTGTTCGAACACCACATAAAACTGACAGTTTTCATCGATGGTGGACATTATTATCATGATTTTGTCCAGTTTCATTGCTTACTGATTTATTTGGATTCAAATGTCACAGCTGTCACCTCTCCTCGCTACCATAAAAGGTGATGTAGTGTGCTGCATGATTTTACAGTGAAATCAACATGCAAAGTTAGGTCATCCATGCGGGCCATACAGGTTTTAATGGATTTTAATGGCATAATGTTACATTGCATTAACTGTCATGTAGAACACGTAATATTAAAAACTTTACCTATTAAAGGATTGTAATATAAAATAAGCAAGGAATAATACTAATACAAATATTAAATATTGAATATATATACTTATGTAAATATGAGCATATTTTGATATTCTCCAAGTGTAAATGTAAATGTATAAAATGTATAAATGTAAAATGTATGTTTGATCAGAGCTGTGGAAAAAGACAGGACCACTCTGTTGTTTAACAGTTTATTCAACATCAGAGAGTTCAGATATCCATTTAAACAAAACGCCCAAAACTGTAATTACAACATGAATATGATTTCACATGATACAACTGGGCCTTAGCCGCAACATCAGAACACAAAACATGGCTATAGACTGGTGTATCATAATTGTTTTCTATCGTAAGCAGATTACCTGCTGGAGAACATCAGGCCTCTGTAAATAATCGATTTATAACTGCTCTCTCTGAAAAGGGCCCAGAGATAACTTCAGTGCTACATAAAACAATGAAAAAAATTGACATGGGAAAAAAGTGAAACCTGAAGTTGAAAAAAAAACACTTAACACTTAAACAAATAAGTAATATATACAAATGGTCACTGTAATTTGACCAACTATGACAAAGACACTGAAAAATATGTTTACATGATGATTTCAGATGGAATTATCCAGTTCAGTTGTAAACCTCCTTAGTCATCAGGTGTGGTCACTTTTCTTCTGTGTGCAATCTGCAGTTACTAAGTCAGTTAGTACATTTGTGACTGTCCTCATCAGACTGCAATTCCTACAGTTCCCAGAAAGCCATTTAATAAACCCAGAGATCCCATGAAATAAAGCTTATTCAAAACTAATACACCAACAAGAACAAAGAGAGAAAATGATTATTAAATCTTAGCGAGTGCAGTGAGTTTCAAAACTTAGAACAGATGAAATTGAACTTGTCATTGTCATTTTTTTTGAACCACTTATATTGTCCTCCTCTCTGAATGGCTCCAGACATGTCACAGTTGTCCGTCTCTTCATCTGAGTCCCAGTTCCTGTAGTCGCCTTTCTCGTCACTCACCCAGAACCAGAAACCCAGAGTGCAGGTGTAGCGCATTCCCAGCCAGACATAAGGAGATGAGGCCTTCTTGGCTCTCTGTTGGACCCATCTCTGCTGGTGAAGGTTAGTGATGGAGACCAGGTCATGGTGGTTCTTTCTGCAGAAATATAAGGCCTCCACCCAGGTCTTGTTTTGTTTGATCAGGATCAAGTGATCTGTCATGAACAAAAAGTAGAATGAAATAACAATATTGATACAAGGGCAGCTGTTGAGTCAGTCTGCGCTGGCACCTAAACTAATGGTATTGGTAGAGGAGCAGTTCCTCCAGACAGGTCACCATCATCAACTGTGAACATTTTTCAGCAGTGAAGAATCAACACAAACTATGATTAAAGACAGAATTCATTATTTTGTTCAACTCATAAAATAAATAAATAAAAATACAATAAATATCTTCACCACTAAAAGAAATTAAACATGAATACATGGAGAAATAACTGTAAACTCAGCCGGGCCTTTCATCTGTTTCCATTGCTGATCTAAAAAGGTCAAAACAGGTCTTTGCAAAACTCACCTTCATAGCAGAGGAAGGGTTTTTTATTAGTACAATTAACAGAGTCCCATTTTCCTGATGTTTTTAAAAAAGCACATTCTTTGTCCTCGTGTCCCACTTTAAACAAGTCCTGATCCCAGTGTCTGAAAGAGGAATTGCTCCCATCTGACCACCTCCAGGTGTCTCTGAACAAGCCGATCCACCAGTTAGTCACAGGATTGTTTTTGATTCTTTCATCTTCTAACTGATCTCCACTGACCAGGTCTGTGTGATGTTCTCTGCAGTAGCTCTGAGCCTGTGGCCAAGTTTTTTTGACGTTACTAATCCAGTGGAATTTATCACTGGAGCTTTCTGTAGAGGAAACAAACAAACAAGCATCATAATACTCACAGTTCACTTGTGACTATTAGTTGATTTGTTATTTTTTTGAATCTGTCAAGTTTTTACTTAATTCCACAGAAATAAATGAGGTATATGTCCACATGGAGAACAAACAGTAGACAGGCTGACATGCTGAGCACATGTAACAGAATACACATAATAGTAAGAATATTAGCCACATTTCTCACCGTTGTAGCAGATAAATTCCTGTTCATCTGAACACTCATGATCCTGCCATTTCTGATTGCCCATCACCTGCACACAGTTCTCAAGAGCTCCATTCTGTCCTGCATCATTCGGCTCATCATTTGCCCAATTTGTCTTGTTTATACTGAAATCCACCCCAGGAAGAGACCAGCGCCACTTCCTTTTTTCCTCTCCTGTTTCGTTGTACAACCCAATCCAGGCTTCAGGTGGAGTCTTTACAGAGTCATTGAGTCTCTTCATGTCTGTCATGTCATACACTGTGGCCAGGTCTGTATATTTCTCTCTACAGTACAACTGAGCTTCATGCCAGGTCTTATTCTCTCCAATAAAGTGGTATTCGTAGAGGTGACATGTGAAGAAGGAATAATGACCTACACACAGAGAAAAAAATATTATTCAGTATTGATGTTGATGAAATTTTCAAGGTCACTCCTGGAGTACAACTTATTATACCATGACACTTAATTGATGTTGGACTCAGCCTGAGTAGTCTAACTGTTGTAGAGCTGGTAAGATGATCCACTTACCCATCAGAATGAGCGGAAACAGACTCCACTGCATCTTCGCTCTGTCAGATGAAACTGATATTTTCAGCGTGCTGTGAACCAAACACAATGATTTCAACATCTTGTCTGTTTGAGGGAACTGATATAAACAAACAAGGCAGAAAAAAGCAGGCTCATATTCTAATAAGAAAGAGGAAATACTCCAAAAATAAACCCAAACTAAGAGTGCACATTAAGAAATGTTTTTTCAGGCCCATGAAAGATGAGTAGTACAACAGCCTACAACAAATTCTTCCATGTAGGAGACTGTAATGTTGTAGTTTTGCTGCTACCATCGCAGTTACTGCCATCACAGGGTGAGATGCACAATAGGAGGACGATCATATAACCTGTGGTCTGACTCAGTGTTATCAAGACCTCAACGCTGTACAGTCAGCTCAACAAACGCTGTAATTATTACAGGCGTATTTTAATAATTGTCATTATATTTGTCAGGACTTTCCGTTATTGTGTCGACCATTTGTAAAAACTCAATAACATAAATTATTATTATCATTTTATTTAAGGTAACATGAGAAAATGTTAAGTTGCAATATTTTCTAAATTATAAAATCAAGTCTGGTAAATGAAAAAGCTAAATTCACCACATTAATTGAATTCTGCAGGAACAATAGCTTATGTATATAAATACATATATAAGCAGAGACTCAACTTACATCTGGTGGTTCCTTCTGTCTGAGCTTCACTCTGATGTCTGCCTCTCTCATGTGCTGATGAAAACTGCTCTCAGTAAATTATCACAGGCTCTATACATATATAAACTTATCAGTCATGAGACACATGATTTTCATAATAGAGTGGGGGGAAAAAAACAGAAGTAAAACTGACACTTTTCATTGACTTGACAATATAATCATGAGTTTGATCAGTTTCAATATTTGGATTCAAATGTCACAGCTGTCACCTCTCCTCGCTACCAGTACAGGCGATGTAGTGTGCTGCGTGATTTTACAGGGAAATCAACATGCAAAGTTAGGTCATCCATGCGGGCCATACAGTTTCCTTGAACAAGATTAATCCACAGTTCTCAGTTGTTTACACTATTGCTTCACCTAGTTCCATTCATGATGAGGTCTGACGTCTAGAGCCATGCTAGTAGATCTGTGAGGCTGCACAAAGGCAAGGCACAGCATCGAGCTAAATGCTAATGTCAGCATGCTAACATGCTCACGGTGGCAATGGGAACATGCTGAATTTAGGAGGTTTAGGAGTTTACCATGTCCACCATTGTGGTTTACTGTGTTGACATGCTAGCATTTGCTATTTAGCACTAATCACAACCAACAGCTGAGGCTAACTGAGAGGTCGTCAGCTTTGTTTGGGCAAATTAAAAATCTGACCAGATGATGTCACAAGAGGAAAAGTTCAGTGATCACCAAGGTGATTAGATCTAATTAGTCCCAAGGCATTTCACGCAAAACCAGATTTTAATGGCATAATGTTATATTGTAGCAACTGTAATGTAAAACACATAATATGAAAAAAAGAACCTATTAAAGGATTGTAACATAAATATATATATATATATATATATATATATATATATATATATATACACTTGTGTAAATATGAGCATATTTTGATATTCTCCAATGTAAATGTAAATATATAAAATGTATAAATGTAAAATGTATGTTTGATCAGAGCTGTGGAAAAAGACAGGACCACTCTGTTGTTTAACAGTTTATTCAACATCAGAGAGTTCAGATATCCATTTAAACAAAACGCCCAAAACTGTAATTACAACATGAATATGATTTCACATGATACAACTGGGCCTTAGCCGCAACATCAGAACACAAAACATGGCTATAGACTGGTGTATCATAATTGTTTTCTATCGTCAGCAGATTACCTGCTGGAGAACATCAGGCCTCTGTAAATAATCGATTTATAACTGCTCTCTCTGAAAAGGGCCCAGAGATAACTTCAGTGCTACATAAAACAATGAAAAAAAAATTGGCATGGGAAAAAAGTGAAACCTGAAGTTGAAAAAAAGAAAAGAACACTTAAACAAATAAGTAATATATGCAAATGGTCACTGTAATTTGACCAACTATGACAAAGACACTGAAAAATATGTTTACATGATGATTTCAGATGGAATTATCCAGATCAGTTGTAAACCTCCTTAGTCATCAGGTGTGGTCACTTTTCCTGTGTGTGCAATCTGCAGTTACTAAGTCAGTTAGTACATTTGTGACTGTCCTCATCAGACTGCAATTCCTACAGTTCCCAGAAAGCCATTTAATAAACCCAGAGATCCCATGAAATAAAGCTTCTTCAAAACTAATACACCAACAAGAACAAAGAGAGAAAATGATTATTAAATCTTAGCGAGTGCAGTGAGTTTCAAAACTTAGAACAGATGAAATTGAACTTGTCATTGTCATTTTTTTTGAACCACTTATATTGTCCTCCTCTCTGAATGGCTCCAGACATGTCACAGTTGTCCGTCTCTTCATCTGAGTCCCAGTTCCTGTAGTCGCCTTTCTCGTCACTCACCCAGAACCAGAAACCCAGAGTGCAGGTGTAGCGCATTCCCAGCCAGACGTAAGGAGATGAGGCCTTCTTGGCTCTCTGTTGGACCCATCTCTGCTGGTGAAGGTTAGTGATGGAGACCAGGTCATGGTGGTTCTTTCTGCAGAAATATAAGGCCTCCACCCAGGTCTTGTTTTGTTGGATCAGAATCAAATGATCTGTCATGAACAAAAAGTAGCATGAAATAAAAGTATGTCAGGTCTGAACAATGGCTCGGACTCAGATGCAGACAGACACAGTTTGCAAGTTCTCAATATGTCCTTTAATAAGGCAAAGTCGGTACACGGGTGATCAGTCAACAAAGCAAAGGTATCCAAATCGGCAGGCAAAGGCAGGGTCAAAAACCAAAAACAAGACAAGGAACTAATAAGGCTCACGGGGAATAAACGCTGGAACGTAGTCACAATGAACAAGACGAACTGGCACAGGAGGAAGGGAACACTGAGACTAAATACTCTGGGAGAGGGAAGACAATGAGACACAGGTGCAACACAGTAGGGCAGGGCATGTAATCACACAAGGGGAAGACACATGAGGGCAGGAAGTGAAGAACCTGAAACGAGATAAGAGGTGAGTATCAGAATAAAACAGGAAGTACAAGACAAAGAACACTGGGGGAAACAAAAAAGAACTCAGCTATCCAGCTGAGGCATGACACAATATTGATACAAGGGCAGCTGTTGAGTCAGTCTGCGCTGGCACCTAAACTAATGGTATTGTTAGAGGAGCAGTTCCTCCAGACAGGTCACCATCATCAACTGTGAACATTTTTCAGCAGTGAAGAATCAACACAAACTATGATTAAAGACAGAATTCATGATTTTGTTCAACTCATGAAATAAATAAATAAAAATACAATAAATATCTTCAACACTAAAAGAAATTAAACATGAATACATGGAGAAATAACTGTAAACTCAGCCGGGCCTTTCATCTGTTTCCATTGCTGATCTAAAAAGGTCAAAACAGGTCTTTGCAAAACTCACCTTCATAGCAGAGGAAGGGTTTTTTATTAGTACAATTAACAGAGTCCCATTTTCCTGATGTTTTTAAAAAAGCACATTCTTTGTCCTCGTGTCCCACTTTAAACAAGTCCTGATCCCAGTGTCTGAAAGAGGACTTGCTCCCATCTGACCACCTCCAGGTGTCTCTGAACAGGCCGATCCACCAGTTAGTCACAGGATTGTTTTTGATTCTTTCATCTTCTAACTGATCTCCACTGACCAGGTCTGTGTGATGTTCTCTGCAGTAGCTCTGAGCCTGTGGCCAAGTTTTTGTGACGTTACTAATCCAATGGAATTTATCACTGGAGCTTTCTGTAGAGGAAACAAACAATCAAGCATCATAATACTCACAGTTGACTTGTGACTATTAGTTGATTTATTTATTTTTTTAATCTGTCAAGTTTTTACTTAATTCCACAGAAATAAATGAGGTATATGTCCACATGGAGAACAAACAGTAGACAGGCTGACATGCTGAGCACAGAATACACATAATAGTAAGAATATTAGTCACATTTCTCACCGTTGTAGCAGATAAATTCCTGTTTATCTGAACACTCTTGATCCTCCCATTTCTGATCCTTTATCACCTGCACACAGTTCTCAAGAGCTTCATCCTTTCCTTTATCATTCGGCTCATCACTTGCCCATTTTGTCTTGTTTTCATTGAACTCCACCCCAGGAAGAGACCAGTGCCACTTCCTTTCTTCCTTTCCTGGTTCGCTGTACAACCCAATCCAGGCTTCAGTTGGAGTCTCTCCAGGGTCATTGAGTCTCTTCATGTCTGTCATGTCATACACTGTGGCCAGGTCTGTATATTTCTCTCTACAGTACAACTGAGCTTCATCCCAGGTCTTATTCTCTCCAATAAAGTGGTACTCGTAGAGGTGACATGTGAAGAAGGAATAATGACCTACACACAGAGAAAAAATATTATTCAGTATTGATGTTGATGAAATTTTCAAGGTCACTCCTGGAGCACTACTTATTATACCGTGACACTTAATTGATGTTGGACTCAGCCTGAGCAGTCTAACTGTTGTAGAGCGGGTAAGATGATTCACTTACCCATCAGAATGAGCAGAAACAGACTCCACTGCATCTTCGCTCTGTCACATGAAACTGATATTTTCAGCGTGCTGTGAACCAAACACAATGATTTCAACATCTTGTCTGTTTGAGGGAACTGATATAAACAAACAAGGCAGAAAAAAGCAGGCTCATATTCTAATAAGAAAGAGGAAATACTCCAAAAATAAACCCAAACTAAGAGTGCACATTAAGAAATGCTTTTTCAGGCCCATGAAAGATGAGCAGTACAACAGCCTACAACAAATTCTTCCATGTAGGAGACTGTAATGTTGTAGTTTTGCTGCTACCATCGCAGTTACTGCCATCACAGGGTGAGACGCACAATAGGAGGACGATCATATAACCTGCGGTCTGACTCAGTCTTATCAAGACCTCAACTCTGTGCAGTCAGCTCAACAAACGCTGTAATTATGACAGGCGTATTTGAATTATTGTCATTATATTTGTCAGGCCTTTCCGTTATTGTGTCGACCATTTGTAAAAACTCAATAACATAAATTATATCATTTTATTTAAGGTAACATGAGAAAATGTAAAGTTGCAATATTTTCTAAATTATAAAATCAAGTCTGGTAAATGAAAAAGCTAAATTCACCACATTAATTTAATTCTGCAGGAAAAACAGCTTATGTATATAAATACATATATAAGCAGAGACTCAACTTACATCTGGTGGTTCCTTCTGTCTGAGCTTCACTCTGATGTCTGCCTCTCTCATGTGCTGATGAAAACTGCTCTCAGTAAATTATCACAGGCTCTATACATATATAAACTTATCAGTTACCACACACATAATTTACATAATACAAGTGGAAAAACAAACAGAAGAGAACACAGACTTTTGACTCTCCACCAAGGAACAATAAAAAAAGTTTTATTTCATGCTACGACGACTTGTGGGGGAAATACATTTAATTCATGAATTTATTCATTCTTTAGTACAAGCCACATCCTTTAATACATAAGGACACATAAGATCTACAGCGTCATCATCAACATCTAGCTGACTGAACTCCACCATGGGTAGAGAACATTGTCACTTCCTGTTTCCTCTTCCTAGGTTGCAGTAGGCCTACAAGTTTCCTCTTGATTCTCTGCAGTGTCTTCATGTCTGTCATGTCATACACTGTGGCCAGGTCTGCATAAATCTCTCTGCAGTCCAACCAGGATCCAACCCAGGTCTTATTCTCCTCAATGAAGTACTTACAGAGATGATGTGTAGAAAGAACACTAACCTATTCACAGGGGAAAAAAAGAAAAAAGGTCACACCACCTATTTACACCATCCTCTTTATGTAAATGGGGCTTTGACTGCAGTCACTTGGTTATTTTAAGCTTTCCTTGACAAGAGTGAGCTGTCCAACTGCCCGCCTCCACCCCTGATTAAGCTGTAGTAATCTGCAGTGTGCAGCAGCAGTGATGCTATTGCTAGTGATTCTTTGAAAACCTTTTTTTTGTTCGAACACCACATAAAACTGACAGTTTTCATCGATGGTGGACATTATTATCATGATTTTGTCCAGTTTCATTGCTTACTGATTTATTTGGATTCAAATGTCACAGCTGTCACCTCTCCTCGCTACCATAAAAGGTGATGTAGTGTGCTGCATGATTTTACAGTGAAATCAACATGCAAAGTTAGGTCATCCATGCGGGCCATACAGGTTTTAATGGATTTTAATGGCATAATGTTACATTGCATTAACTGTAATGTAGAACACGTAATATTAAAAACTTTACCTATTAAAGGATTGTAATATAAAATAAGCAAGGAATAATACAAATACAAATATTAAATATTGAATATATATACTTATGTAAATATGAGCATATTTTGATATTCTCCAAGTGTAAATGTAAATGTATAAAATGTATAAATGTAAAATGTATGTTTGATCAGAGCTGTGGAAAAAGACAGGACCACTCTGTTGTTTAACAGTTTATTCAACATCAGAGAGTTCAGATATCCATTTAAACAAAACGCCCAAAACTGTAATTACAACATGAATATGATTTCACATGATACAACTGGGCCTTAGCCGCAACATCAGAACACAAAACATGGCTATAGACTGGTGTATCATAATTGTTTTCTATCGTAAGCAGATTACCTGCTGGAGAACATCAGGCCTCTGTAAATAATCGATTTATAACTGCTCTCTCTGAAAAGGGCCCAGAGATAACTTCAGTGCTACATAAAACAATGAAAAAAATTGACATGGGAAAAAAGTGAAACCTGAAGTTGAAAAAAAAACACTTAACACTTAAACAAATAAGTAATATATACAAATGGTCACTGTAATTTGACCAACTATGACAAAGACACTGAAAAATATGTTTACATGATGATTTCAGATGGAATTATCCAGTTCAGTTGTAAACCTCCTTAGTCATCAGGTGTGGTCACTTTTCTTCTGTGTGCAATCTGCAGTTACTAAGTCAGTTAGTACATTTGTGACTGTCCTCATCAGACTGCAATTCCTACAGTTCCCAGAAAGCCATTTAATAAACCCAGAGATCCCATGAAATAAAGCTTATTCAAAACTAATACACCAACAAGAACAAAGAGAGAAAATGATTATTAAATCTTAGCGAGTGCAGTGAGTTTCAAAACTTAGAACAGATGAAATTGAACTTGTCATTGTCATTTTTTTTGAACCACTTATATTGTCCTCCTCTCTGAATGGCTCCAGACATGTCACAGTCGTCCGTCTCTTCATCTGAGTCCCAGTTCCTGTAGTCGGCTTTCTCGTCACTCACCCAGAACCAGAAACCCAGAGTGCAGGTGTAGCGCATTCCCAGCCAGACGTAAGGAGATGAGGCCTTCTTGGCTCTCTGTTGGACCCATCTCTGCTGGTGAAGGTTAGTGATGGAGACCAGGTCATGGTGGTTCTTTCTGCAGAAATATAAGGCCTCCACCCAGGTCTTGTTTTGTTGGATCAGGATCAAATGATCTGTCATGAACAAAAAGTAGCATGAAATAAAAGTATGTCAGGTCTGAACAATGGCTCGGACTCAGATGCAGACAGACACAGTTTGCAAGTTCTCAATATGTCCTTTAATAAGGCAAAGTCGGTACACGGGTGATCAGTCAACAAAGCAAAGGTATCCAAATCGGCAGGCAAAGGCAGGGTCAAAAACCAAAAACAAGACAAGGAACTAATAAGGCTCACGGGGAATAAACGCTGGAACGTAGTCACAATGAACAAGACGAACTGGCACAGGAGGAAGGGAACACTGAGACTAAATACTCTGGGAGAGGGAAGACAATGAGACACAGGTGCAACACAGTAGGGCAGGGCATGTAATCACACAAGGGGAAGACACATGAGGGCAGGAAGTGAAGAACCTGAAACGAGATAAGAGGTGAGTATCAGAATAAAACAGGAAGTACAAGACAAAGAACACTGGGGGAAACAAAAAAGAACTCAGCTATCCAGCTGAGGCATGACACAATATTGATACAAGGGCAGCTGTTGAGTCAGTCTGCGCTGGCACCTAAACTAATGGTATTGTTAGAGGAGCAGTTCCTCCAGACAGGTCACCATCATCAACTGTGAACATTTTTCAGCAGTGAAGAATCAACACAAACTATGATTAAAGACAGAATTCATGATTTTGTTCAACTCATGAAATAAATAAATAAAAATACAATAAATATCTTCACCACTAAAAGAAATTTAACATGAATACATGGAGAAATAACTGTAAACTCAGCCGGGCCTTTCATCTGTTTCCATTGCTGATCTAAAAAGGTCAAAACAGGTCTTTGCAAAACTCACCTTCATAGCAGAGGAAGGGTTTTTTATTAGTACAATGAACAGAGTCCCATTTTCCTGATGTTTTTAAAAAATCACATTCTTTGTCCTTGTGTCCCACTTTAAACAAGTCCTGATCCCAGTGTCTGAAAGAGGAATTGCTCCCATCTGACCACCTCCAGGTGTCTCTGAACAGGCCGATCCACCAGTTAGTCACAGGATTGTTTTTGATTCTTTCATCTTCTAACTGATCTCCACTGACCAGGTCTGTGTGATGTTCTCTGCAGTAGCTCTGAGCCTGTGGCCAAGTTTTTTTGACGTTACTAATCCAATGGAATTTATCACTGGAGCTTTCTGTAGAGGAAACAAACAATCAAGCATCATAATACTCACAGTTCACTTGTGACTATTAGTTGATTTATTTATTTTTTTAATCTGTCAAGTTTTTACTTAATTCCACAGAAATAAATGAGGTATTTGTCCACATGGAGAACAAACAGTAGACAGGCTGACATGCTGAGCACATGTAACAGAAAACGCATAATAGTAAGAATATTAGCCACATTTCTCACCGTTGTAGCAGATAAATTCCTGTTTATCTGAACACTTTTGATCCACCCATTTCTGATCCTTTATCATCTGCACACAGTTCTCAAGAGCTGTAATCAGTCCTGCATCATTCGGCTCACCACTTCCCCATTTTGTCTTGTTTTCATTGAACTCCACCCCAGGAAGAGACCAGTGCCACTTCCTTTCTTTCTTTCCTGTTTCGCTGTACAACCCAATCCAGGCTTCAGTTGGAGTCTCTCCAGGGTCATTGAGTCTCCTCATGTCTGTCATGTCATACACTGTGGCCAGGTCTTTATAATTCTTTCTGCAGTACGACTGGGCTTCATGCCAGGTCTTCTTCTCTTTAATAAAGTGATACTCATAGAGTCGACATGTGAAGAAGGAACAATGACCTGCACCCAGAGAGAAAGCACCGTAGTGTTAGAGCTGATAGCATGACACGCATCTACTTTTGCATAAAAATTATGAGCACCACACCATGTTTGCCACTTCATTTAAATGTGGCTCTGTCCCCACTCTAATTACTTGATTTATTTTATGAATCCAGCATAAGCTACAGTGATCTTCAACACAACAACCTTACAAAAAGGGATTCATTAAACTTTTTGACTCAAACTTTTGCTTGAATTATGATAAATGACAAAGATTCATCAAACTGTATTTTCTGCTTTTTTAATGGCAGCAGTGATCCTGCTGGTGATCTGGACGACGATTCACTTACCCAGCAGAATGAGCAGAAACAGACTCCACATCTTTGCTCTGTTAAGAGAAACTCATATTTTAGTGTGCAGTAAGCTGGACACAATCATTCTAATAGATTGTGCCAGTTTAAAGAAAACACTGCATGCAGTTAAGTGACACAAGTGAACTGTACTGCAGGAAGCAAAGTAATGTTTAGTGGCAAACGTGTAGTATGATCAAACCAGCACTAACCATACTGTGAAATGTCTTTTTTTGTAGCCCACAAACAAATCTTAATCAAGTAAAATGTAACCGTTGGAATCCATACAGTGGGGGTAATAACAAACACACCTGTACAGTGTAGTGTTTCTAAAGAGTTCAAATATTTTGTTTTTTGCTTGTACTGCTATTATTTTTGTTGTTTTCCAGTTATTGCTACTGTCAATACACAAGTAAAAAAAAAAAAAAGGTATATAAATGTTAATGGTGCCTTTCATGAGCCTAACTATTATTATTAGTTATTAGTTCCTGTATTATGAGTGCACTAACTGATCACTTATATATTTAGTAACTTAGTAATTTGAGATTACGATCTATCTACACCACAAAAACCACAAATAATAAACTACATGACCTCTGTGACCCTAATTTTAATTAATGTTCAATTCTTGCATCTCTTTCTATTGTAATTGTAATAACAAACAGTCACCAATAAAACAATATACAGATTTTACATTTATGTTTTTTAAAGCATGCAAAAGAATGCAATTGTTTTGTTTTGCTTTTTTTTCAGAAGCTGAGAGGTCAGAAAATACCAACCACACCCTCACTGCCGTCCACCAAGCTTTAAGCCAACAATAAAGTGTTGTATTCGTATTTTCAAATCAGGTGTTCCTGCCGTTGTGCCCACAGAAATACTGAACATTGCATGATAAAATTGAGATTTTAAAGTCGTGGTGTCAGATCGTGTTGGCTGATTGATACAGCCAAATTACCTATATGATTTGATTTTAGATTATGTAAAATGACTGAAGGAAATCAAAAACACTGTGCTATCCACTACTGCACACACAGTAAATGATTTGATGATATTAAAGTTACAAAACAGAATCGTAACTTACATGGTCTGATTCCTTCTCTCAGCAGCTTCAGTCTGATGTCTGTCCTTGATGAGGTGATGGTGTCTCCTCAAATATTGAACAGATAGGTAGTCACCTTACCATCAGCATTTGAATATTCAAATCCAGACTAAGATGCTTATCACAGAAAGAACCCACTGATGACAGGAATATAGTTCACATAATGCATAACAAGAATAATAATGGGACACACCCCCTTGTTCACTGCCCAAGAAGCAGAAACAAAAGATGCTATTCCACAATATCCACTAATAAGGAAAATATATTAAATCAATTTTTACAACTTATAAATTATTTTAGCATTTTGCAAAGTTCAATTTGTAAAATTCAAACATAACATTTCATCCCTGAGTTGGGATTAATGTTATCGTTGACACTAATAACTCATTGTCCTTTTGGAGAATCACAATTTAATTTAATGTTATAGAAAACAAACACATCACAGTATTAAGCAGATAAAATCTACATTACACACAATCTGAAAGATAGCACACCATAATAAAGTTTGAAAGCCACAAAATCTAGCCACTTAAGGGGAGAAAATATAGAATTTAGTGTACATAATACGCAATATTTGAGCCTTGTTATTTTTGCTATTTCATTTTATTTTTATTCAGACACAGCTAACATATCTTGTGACAACTATAGGCAATGTGAACAATCATATATTTTTACAGTGAAATAAAACTGAGTTTAAAATCTAGTTTAAGTCTATTTATTTGACAAACAATTTGAAAACAGTGGATGAAATCATTGGTTATAGAGTACAAGTTTAATCCAAAAGACCTTTCTTTTTAATGAAGTACATTTCCTCAGATGAGTGAGTGTCAATAGCACTAATCTTACAAGAAACTATCTTCTCAAGCTTGTTTCTCAAAACAAAGGGGACCTACACTTATCTTAAAACCACTTGATTAGGAACTGCTGGAAACTCTTGCTTGAGTTCTTTCAAAGACATAGTACAAAACAATTTAACGGACTGTACATTTAATCCTAACAAGGACTAATAATAAATTACATATTTGTTGAATATAGTAAATAGAGTTATTTCTGACATAACCTAACCTGTGTGAGTGTGTTCATTCCATATGCTCAAGTTTGTTTCAACAATTTTAGATTTTTATCATTTCATTTTCTTACATCCTCATTCCACATCACTTTTCAATTTTCTTGAACAGCATGCTGTAATATATATATATATATATATAGTTATACAAATTTCCCCACTGCAGGGCCCATTAAGGACTATCTTATTTTATGTACAGTATTTATACAAGTGGTTAATTTAAAAAAAAAAAAATGAGTGGAGCAAAATAAATACATTTTCATTAGGTTAACAAGCTTCTATAAGGGTGTACAAAATGACACAACTAAGCTAAGGCTTACAGGCTAGGTTATAGCTTGTTGTATTTTGTATATTCTATATATTGTTCTATTTGTTTTCTTTTAGTTTTATGCTTTTATAACTCATGTTTCTTTATCGATAACCGGTATTCAGAGGAGACAGCAAAGGAAGAATTATACTGTACAGGGAAGCTTGTTTTAAACTGTAGATACGAAAATAAACACTTTGACTTTGAGTTTAGGGCCTTAACAGTCACCAGCTCTCAACCCAAATGAAGAGCAATAGGAAATTTCAGAGCAACTTGTTGGACAGCGATCTCCATCATCATCAACATCATCAAAATATCAAATAAGACCATATCTTTTGGAGGAATGGTTTTCAGTCCTTTAGTAGAACAACCCACGACATCACAGTGTCATTCCAAGTTATGACTCTAGGCAAGATCGGCATCTGGGGGATCCTCATCTCTTCTCTTCTCTTTGCTTGCACCGTCATCTGTTGCCACTGGCAACCAACTAAGATGATGCATCCATATCATCCTGAAGATGATCTTGAAGACAGTGATGCAAGTAACTGCATTGGTGTTATTTTCCATCAATGCCCAGGAAGGTCAACTGCATATTTCATTCCATTTCATGTTCAAATTGTGATGTTAATCCATCCTTGGCATCAATTGCACATCTTGCACACCCATTTTTGTATCACTTATTAGGTTTATGTGGGTTGTTGTTCCCAGGCCATTGTTTTAATTAAATGTCTCAAAATATCCATCCCTCTAATGCAGTATTTACTGGCAGTAGAAAGTGAGGACGTTCTGCTGGTTTCCTCGTATCAGCACTGCTGGGCAGTGGAGGCCGCAGGTCAGAGTGTCCAGCCAGGCCATGTACAGAGCTCTGGGGCAGTCACCCTGTGGTACAGGAAGGCTCCTGGAAAAACCATCACATTTACATGAACATTACAAAACAGCACAACAAGAACAAATGCTGCCTGTACTTGACCCACAAAAACACTGCAAAAGTCAAATTAGTGCATGCTGTGGTTTGCAGCAAAAACAAAGGGACTAATCTATTCCATCTCTTTCTTTTGTCTGAATCAGACTACTAGGGAAATAGCAATGGACCGAGGCTCTTCGTGCATAACTTTGCATCCTTGTAAACATGGACAGGCATGGACATAAACATGATGGACAGGCCTGTATACATGTTTCACCTATATCATATCTATAATGCAAAGCATATAGAGAACACACTCACAACTTAAGAGTGTACCTGCGTTATCCTTGGACACTTAAAAAAAAAAAAAAAAAAAAAGGAGCCACACCGCAGACACACTACACTACATTGCAGAAATTAATACTTTTCTCTTTCTCGTGATTTTAAATCTGTTAATAATTTAAATCATCATTAGTTGCAAAGAAGAGAAATCTGAATGCTTCAGCACACAATGATATTTTTGATAATAGTGTGTTTCTAACTATGTGACAACAGTTTGTGGAAGTCCTTTTCTGTTTTACCATAACAACTACTGTCCATGTGGAGGAATTACACTGCCAAATACATTTTGCCATATAGAATAAGTTCGCTGTTGAAGTAGGTGGCTCTAAGAAAAAAAAAAAAATAAATTATCAAAACTACTCCAGTTTGATTAATTAACAATGGTTTTTACCTCATGATATGTTAACTCCCACATTAAGCCTTTTTTTAAAGTTATTTTTTGGGCATTTTTTATTTTTTGGGCATTTTTTACTTTTAGTTTGACACACGGTTAGAGAGAGACATGGAAGTCAGGCAGAGAGTAGGGGTGACATGCAGCAAAGGGTCACAGGTTGGATTCGAACCAGGGCCACTTTGCCAGATGAGCCACCAGGGCACCCCAGGAGTTATAGTTGTTGGCAAATACATTGATAAACACTTATATCGGCTTACAGCCAGAATAAGAATATAAGGATGGAGGTGGGAGCAGGGGAAGCCATGCAGTTGCTGCTTTTTAAATCCCACCATCTCCATCTAGATCAGAGGTGGCAGACCTCAAGGAAAGCTGAAATATGCCATGAGCTTTGAATATGCTGTATTTGCAGTAAATCAAATGTGACTTTATGTAATATTTTCATGAAGCTGTCATATGCACAACTGGACTGATGATGTGAACTGTACTCACACAAGCACGAGAGCAGCATGTTGCGAATTCCTGCGGATGATTTCATTCAGCCTCACTTTTCTCTCAGACTGTGAGAGGAGGGAATAAAAGTAAGACACAGACTCAAAGGAACAGTGTGTTCTTGCAAATGAAGGATGTGATGAATTCTGTATGCAACACACACACACGCACACATACCTTAAGTTTGAAGGCCTCAAACTCTTTGTCAGATATTTTCCATGGGGCGCTTTGTCTCAAGTCCTCAACCGAGACGCCATCCTGTTGTTCATCATGTAGCCTGAAGGGGGCGACACTGTCCACAAACCTACTCAGGCTGAGAAGCAACAAGAACAACAGGACAGAATTCAGTTTGCTGTTGAGGGCAGAGATGAAATGTACTGAAGTTAATAAATGCAGCAGAAATCTAGTTTCAGTCAGTCCATTAGGGTGTGAGCTTTGGAAGTGCCACTGGGGTGAGTCAGATTCAAAAATCTTCAAATTCTGCAATGAGGTGACTGCCTCCCCAGCAGCCTCCGAGATAGCAAAATAAATCCGACCCATACTTGGGCCATGATTGTTTTCTTCTGACCCAGTTCCACAACCAGAATCCAGCCCATACAGACTGAGATGACAATACTGGAGAATAACAGCCAGACTTTGCCCACATGTGGAAGTATATGGGCCAGACTTGGGCTGCAGACCTAGGCATATATTGGGCCAGAAGTTTCATTTTGCTATCTGGGCAGCAACTGTTCAGTTTTCTGTTTTGTGGACGTACTTCTTGGCGTGTGGACGCTTCTCGCTGTCTGTCATGACGATAACGTCATTAAAATCCAGACGGAACCTCTTCAGCAGAGCAATCATCCTAAAACAAAGTTTCAGTGCATGAGTTTCCACAGAAAAGAAAACAACAAAAATATCTGTTTAAAAAGAAAAAAAAGATGTAGAAATGCAGATCAATACAAGACCAAATAATGTCATTATCAGGTAATGTATTCAGAAATTTCAACATGCTGGTTATACAATCTTGGATGTTTCATGGGGAAAATATTTTTTCATTATTAGTTGCAACTTAACATTTTTCCTTTTTTTTCTCTCAAAATAATGGGTGAATTGTGAATTGATTTTGTTGCTCAAGAAGAAGAAAAGGCAAAGGGACGTGACCAAAAGCGTTTTCTTTATAAGTGTTAGGTGTGCACCACAACTCTTGTACCGGTGGTAAAACAAGGGGAAACCTACTCGTTGCGGCCTTCTTCCATGTTCTGTTCATCTCCCACAATGAAGACCCTGACCTTACTGCTGTGCCAGCGTTTTCTTCTGGTGAGCAGGTAAGGCACCAGCAGTGTCAGACCTTAAAGGAGACGAAGAGGAGAAAGACAGCAGGTGAGGAAGGGGAGCCAACTCAAAGGGAATGGATGAAGACACTGCTGAAGGTAGGAGGTGATACGCCTAATGTTTATTTGTGAGGTTTATATTAATTCTCGAGTTTTTTTATGTGATTTTGATGTTGTACACATATTAAGTTATTAAGTCAACATGCAAGTGGTGTATTGTCCTTGTTTTGTCAGATGACACCTCTCTTTGGGCTCACCTCCATCATCAGCTATCCAGTAGACGTCAATGGTCTTCTTCCCCTGGTCATTCTGAAACACTGTCTTGATCTGATCACTGTCGCTTTTATCAGAGATGTTATCAACTGTAACAGCAAGAGGAGGATGAGTGAGCTGTGGGGGCAAATATTATATTTACCCTAGGTAATATCAGGAAGTATAATAAAACAATGGCCAAGTCGGCAAACTGCACATGAAAGCCTTGTCATGTCCACACACTTTGGAGTGTATTACTGCTCATTACATTAATTCTTGCTAAAGGAAAACAGAAGCAGCTGTGTTTACAGTTACTCTTTTGATAAATGTTTGCATTCAGGTCATCCTAAAGTTAAAGTTTGAATTTTCATCCTTTTTATTTTTAAATTACCATGAGTACCTTTAAAGTTGGAAAGAAGAATAATTTTGCCCCACATTGCCCAAAGAATCACATACTGTTCAGTATATTCTGTATCAGCTGCTTCCACCACTTCATTGAAGTTATGGTGTTAACACAAAGTATTGAAACATCAGGCTAGTGCTGAATGACAAATGAATGAACTACTTCTTTTTTTGCAGGTATCTTTTGCATGTTTGAGATGAATCTGGTTTGCATTGCCTCCAGGAAACAGCCTTGTGCCCACACTCTCCCAAGCTAACACGAACACTGTGTGCTCATGGCTGGCAGCTTTCAGCACTACAAACCCATACAAACTCACAACGATACAGATACCACAGCAAGTTTGGTAAAAACACTTCTTGATTTCATTTCATTGTTACAGCACGATAATGAAGCATTTTGTTTTATGTCCACTAAGCACTTGGGATATCATGTTCATCATCTATGCCCTGCACTCTTGTGGCCTGAGTCAAACACGGCACCACCCTAGACTCCGTGTGGAGTTATTTTTATGGCTGCATCATTCCATCAAACGGAAACATTGTATGTAACTTACCCGTGCACTTGATGTAGATTTTGTCAGAGATATCTGGAATCTTGCTTTCAGTGGCTACACTATTGGCCAGGATTTTTTTTTTTTTGCTATATCCCACAGTGCAGAAACAGCCAGTATCTCATTTTAACATGTGTGTTCATGCAGTATAACCGTAGCCTACATCTCAAAAATATGCTCAGAGATAAAAAGGGGATGCCTTTTTTTATGGCTTTATTATATCAGGTATGTGTGAATGACTGAGGTAGTGTGTTTATCAGAGTGCAGAATTAGGGCGCTTCATTAGTGTTGCATAACTGTTGCGGTAATGCAGGGCAATGACTTTCAAACACTGAACTTTGTGTGAAAACTCAAAAACACGTGTCTCTGCATTTTAACAAACACAGCCAACAATAAAATAAAAATGAAAATCAATTTCAATAAGTTTTCCCAGCAATATTTAATATATTTTAATGTATATTGAAAGCTCATCCACACAGGAACAGGTTTGTTGTAAGTGCGCTTTCCTTAAACTCAAGCTAAAAATGTTCAAGGTCCTACATCAGTTACAGTTAGACTTGGATCATTCCTGATTTGGGGGTTTTTTGTGATCCCCCAGGTATTGTGAGTCAATACAATACTGTAATCCAGTGTGTATGTGTGCAAAGTACTCACCAGATACCCTCTCAGGAGACTGCTGGTCATCATTATCAACAACTTTGTCAGGCTCAAAGCTGTGGTTCACTGGAGGAAAGATATTACATCATCATTGATCTATTTTTTTTTAATTGTACAGATATGTCATATTGTATGAAAGCACACAAAATAAAATCAAATAAATGAATAGATTTTTTTTTTACCTTCGCCATCAAACTGGTCAAAGATATCTAACCCATCCATCATCCTCAGGATACACAAACAGAAGTTGGAGTCAAAGGTATCACTAGAAAGAAGAAGAGCAAGAGTACAGAGAAGGCTCTGCATTATAAAAAATACAAGGACTTTGGTCTTAGCCTTTATATTACTGTAGCTGTAACTATAAAGACAGGGTTCCAGATAAGTTTAATGTATCACACTGAGACAGCTCTTACTCTCATTTGAATTTTGACTAACAGATACAGGCTCACACTTTTAGTCTCTGCATTTTTAAGTTCGCAGGTAATGGTAAAAAAAAGAGAAGACTTTACTGCTTCATGGCACAATTAATAAGGACCAACGTACTATATGGTGTTGATGTAATCTTCAATGCTTTCAGGAGAACTGTCCCTCCAGTTTGTCTTGAAGCCCAGGACCAGAGTGTTGGGCTTTAGCTTGCCGAGACCAGAAGCCTTGCAAAGGTTTTAAAATAAAATAATAAAAATCAGAACATTTACTATATGAGCAATCCAAGGACCTACAGTGAAAGCTATACTATGATTAAAAACTCTGCTGACAGGACCCAATAGATGATATGGTGAGAAGAATGAAGATGAGACATAAAATAAAGAATATATAATTTATTTCAGGTATGTAGAACCAGTTGTTGAGGCAAACTGTTCTTAAAATGTAGCCAGATACTTTCTCCAGTAATTGTTTTTTGTACAATTAAAGCTATAATCACAGATAATGAAAGTTGTACCTGCAGCAAGTGACGAGCTCCACCTCTGAGGCTGTGTGCAGTGAAAGGAGTATAGAACGAGCGCACCTTCCTCTTGTTCATCCACTTTACCAACCAATCTGTGGCATCCAGCGCACGGGTCTGCCTATCTTGCTCCTAAAGGAGGCCGCGGATTCAACAATATCTTTAGATAACAGCGCAATGTAACCAAAGACATAAACTTCTGTAACAAAGATGTTGAGACTGAAGGACTGACCGTGATTATGTCGCCGCAGATCATGAGGCTTATATGCTTGGTGAAGGAGCCAACAAAGTCCACCAGCGCAGGTCGCTGGTTTGGGGGCCCAGTCAGGACGAGACACTGGGGTCTGAGAGAACACATCAGAGGCGACAAAGAGGGTCAACGGTCAGAGTTTAGATCATTACTTTCACCACCAATGATCACCTTTAAGAGACAGAAAGTAAGTACAGCACTGAACTACTAAATGATAAGTATGAAGAAATGGATTAATGGACAAATACTATTAGAGAGAATGCTTATACAGTGTATTGGTTTGGTGTATTACACTCATTGGTCCACAAAAACAATATGCTCTCATACAATAATCAGCTGACATGTGATTTGAGGATAACTGATGCATAATATACTTGATATTTGAGGTCACTCACCTAAAGTTCTTGACATGATCCTCCACACCAGACAGAGAGACAGAGTATGACAAAGCCATGTTGTATGTACCTGCCTGGACTGATGATCCCCAGTTTACCTCTGTGGATTGAAAAAAAAACACACACAAGTGATGGGAGTGTGAAAGAGCTGAGAGAACCTCATGCAATTTGCACTTTTTATCAGTCTTTGATTTACTATTAGTCTGATAAGTACAGAGCTGAATTTCAAGACACACTGTTTGCTTTTTGACTTACTGGGCTTGTTGTAGTTGACATATCCAAACAGGAAGAAGATGATACTGAAGGTGACAAGAGCAGCCCACCAGGTCAACAGGAACATCAGAACTACAGAGATCACTGCTCCAAACAAAGCCGTCCATTTACTGTAGTAGTGAAATGATGGTCTCCAACCTAAAGGGGGCAGCAGTGAGAAATAGAGGACTCTCAGTTGCCATAACACAGGCACTAATCTCACATACAATAAGTTCATGATGTCTTCAAATTAGAGTTTGAAACCTTTGGCTTTTCAGTAGGCTGGGGAATTGAAATCAGTGGGTAAGAGGTGAGGTGAGGTACAGCCTGGACAGGTTGTCTATTCAAGGGAATCTAAGCTGTTACTGAAGCATGATGATAGCTCATTGCATTTCTACTGCTCTTTTCTCTATCAATCTTTCACACCTTTGTGATAATGGTCCACAATGGCAGCCAATGGGGAAAAATAGATCTCTCTCCATATTGAATTAACGGGATCATCATCTAAAGGACCAGTAACAATGAAAGAAGGAACGCTTGTGTATAGTGTAGTGTGTGAGCACGTCACTGACCAGGGGAGTTGGTGATTGAAGCATGAAAGCAGCTGAAGTTGATGAGAGAGTAGGAACACAGGAAGAAGTTGGAGATCAAAGCTGCAATGATGTTCAGATTACCTATAATGACACAGGAGGGAGAAAAAAAAAAAAAAAACATGACAAATCCAGAGACAAAAATGTATATTTGGCACATAACGACAAATATGTGAATCAATAATTCCAGTAATAAAACAATAACAGAATTGGATCACACCAACCAATGAGAATGAAGGCCATAGCAATGATGTAGCAGAGGATATAGGCCCGGAGTGGCTCATCATTTTTCCCATAACCCTTTGCAAAGACTCCAATGTATGGGTATATTTTGTCTCTGCAGAGACACTGGAACATAAAGCAGAAAATATAAGCTTATAAGACAAAAATACTGGATGTCCAACAATGTCATAAATCCTTGAAAAGTCTAAATTTCGCAGGTCTATTGCTCAAAAATATTCAGTTCATCTTAATTTAGCTGGAAATGTTACATGGGTAATGCTGTAGATTTTTTAATACATCAAAATACAAACATGGAGAGAAACACATCTGTCCTTAGTGGTTTTCTATGTTGGACAGGTGAAACCCATTTTTTTTAAATAGGAGAGAATTCACAGTGTCTTTATACACTGAAAATGTGCAAGCTTTTTCATTGAAAGGTACTCTAAAATACAGAAGAGATTAAAGTGCAGTGTCCCCTTTATAAAAGTATTTTTTAAAATTACTATTCAATTTATTATTTTTGTTAATAAAAGTTGAATTTTCCTAGATGTATCACACATTTCCACACTGAGTTTTGCCTGTGATTTCTTACCTGAAAGACTTTAGGAGCCGAGACAAGGAAGCCAAGAGCAGATGACAAGCTGGCTGCAAACACACCAGCAGTGATGAGGTAGTAGAAACCTGAAACTTGGCCCAGAACCTGGTTGGAGAAGACATCATGAAGAATTCATGATTTAATATAATCTTTTTCTATAAAACAAATTCTGAACACTGATTAAAATCACCAACATTTAAGGAAAAGTGTCTCATTGCACTAACCCACTGAGATGTCATACATTCATTTCATTATAAATAGATGGCCTTTTGTAACTGAACTGAATGGTACCTTAGAATTGTTTGCCAGACCATATGTGCAAGACTGTGACTCGATGCACTCTGTGAAGTTCCAGCCCAGGTTACATCCCGTTCCCACACAGTCATCAGTGATGTTCCCAGTCAAAATGTCACTTATATTTCCAGAAGCGTCCCGTATAACACATGACCCTGAAGCAGAACGAAAATCCAAATATTATAGTAACAATGCAAAATGATATTGAGACCGCAGGCACAGCAAAGAAAAAATGTGTCTTAGAGGTTTTAAGAGGTCTCAAGGGTCTCAAGGGTCCCTGTCTCTGGTTCCAGGACCAAACCTGGGACCAGAGACAGGCTGGGTCCCAATTAAGTTCAGTCAGTTAATAAAAATTGCTGCTGCCAGCGATGTTCTTTCTCTCTTGTGTTTATTCAAGTTAACAACATTTTGGGTCTCCTTGGATTGGATGTGACTTACATGGCCTTTCATAATCCAGGCTCTCCTATTTTGAAAACTGGAATTAATTATTTTTTGGATGTATTAGCCCTGGCCAGAGATACTTTATATCATGGCCCTCATGATTTATGATAAAGGTTTGAAGTGAGCTGTGTGATGACAAATTTTGATGTCAAAGTCTGTGACATTTCTATTTCTTCTACTATTTTGAGCTACCATCCATCTTATGCTCATGCTGTACGCCGATGACACTACCCTTGATATGAGTGATAAATCCTCATTCCCCGTATGCCCTGTCTCTCCCCCCTTACCCATAATAACTCTCCCTGGTTCAGGTAATTGCCCAATCAAATCACAGACAAATCAATACAAAAATGTTAAACCAATAGCTTACCAACTGTCACAGAAATAGCTAAATAACTGAATGTAGTCCATAAAATGGCCATGAGGGTGCCTTTAGGGATAGCAGTAGCAGGGTCCTGCAAAAGGAAACAATAAACAGGTCAAGATTAATATAGTTCTTGTTGCCAGTTGTGGTTAAGTATAAATCTACTTCTCTTCTTTCCTGTCATACTTTGAGGTCTCCAGAGATGTTGGCTCCAGACAAGATGCCAATGGCAGAGGGGAAGAAAATGGCAAACATCTGGAAAAAGTCGTTTCCAAGTCCTCTCCAGTCAGGTTTCAGGTTTGCCATGAAGATTTCACCTGGTGATGGGCAACATAAAACAGTCTACTGTCCTCTCAAGTATAAATGATAGTGAAACTAATGATGTCATAACCTGAAGGGATTAGTTGAGATAATAAAAACTTTTCTTTTTTGACCTCGGATTTCAAAAACAGTTGTTGTAGATATTGAATCAGTTATTGCACTCTCAGGTCAAATACATAAAATCTAACTATTCATTTTCACGTTACAGGTATAATTACAGGTGCTTTGCCACTGGTAACCTGTTTCACATTGTTGCAGATACAGATTAATGTTCTCTTAACTGTGCTTCATCAGATGCAGTTTGTTTAATTTTGCTGTCCTTGAGAGGCACCTAATTCAGTGGAGGAAACTACACAGTGTTTAAGCTTAAAAGCGTATTCATTTTCCACAATCAGACGCTACACACATTTTGCAATAGTGATTTTTCTATGCAGATTTTTTTGATTTTAATGTTCTAAAACAATACTGATTAATTCACCAACACCAACTGATCATTTAGATAAGATAAAGGATTATCAAAATTTCTGGATGTAAATTTTCTGTATATACATTTTTCTGAGAAACATGAACTCACTGTTGTATCCAAAGACGCCCTGGGCCTGTTTCTCTACACTGGGAGGGATGAATGTGCCCACAAAGTAATTGGAAAAAGAGACCATGAGAACTGTGAAGAACAAAATCTGGGCCTGAGAGACAGAGACAAAAGAAAAGATGTGATAAAGAAGGAAATTAGTGAGACATGGGGAGATTTATGGGCCACTAAAAGCAAGCAAAAGCAAAATCACAGTGTCAGTATGTGCTCACCTTGGACTCCCATTCCATTCCAGCCAGTGAAATGAACAGAAGAACCGTCACTGTGATCACACCCACAATACGGACATCATTGACTGAATCGACCATGACGACACCAAACTCCTACGTACATCAACCAAATTATTCACACATGCATAAGAAACCAAACACTTGCTCAGTTGCCTAACATTCTGTTATGCAAGTTATTTTACAAGGCATCATGAGGCATCCTTTTAATTTAAAATTACTAAGGAAATATAAAAATACACAGTGAGCTTTGGGTAGCTAAAATAATTGAAAGCATGTAAACCAAATGTATTTATTCTTTTTTAAAATGCTGAAGCATTATAAGTACCTGCATTAGATCACGGACCACCTCTGCAAAGCCAACAGTGTTGAGTGCACAAGCCAGAGCATTGGCGAAGGAAAAGACCATCCCAATTGGTCCACCGATTTCAGGACCCAGAGAGCGGGAGATCATGAAATAGGCCCCGCCTGAAAATGCATTTTAGACCAAAGATGAGTCACACAGAAATTTGTTGATATGGGTATGTAAATATGAAATGAATCCTCTCCTGCCTACCTACTCACCTGTTCCCAAATCCCTAATCAAGTTTTAGTATTATTTGTTTTGACCTTTGACCTAGTCCACCTGAGCCATGACATGAAACTATGGAAAACCTTTTGACTTGTACACCTAAAACAATTGTTTTTGTTTTATATTTCTGTTTGTGAGTGGCATAGGAACATATACCTTACTACAAATAAAAATAAAAAAAAATACATTTTTATTTCTTTTGTCTTCAATCTGTTGGAATTTTATTCTTTAATTTCCATTTTTAAAGGATCAAATCAGTTATTTTTAACAGTATAAATGTAACACAACAGTACATCGCTGTTGCCGCACTTCTGTGGAGATTTTTTAACACTATACATTTATATACATGACTTTTACATCGATCTGGAGACACAGGAAGTGACTGACCTGAGATCACCCTCCCATTGGTGGCAATGGCAGAGATAGAGAGGGCAGTCACCGAGGTCACCGTCACAGACATCAGGATTATAAGGCAGGTCAACACTGAGACGAAAAGAAAAAAGGCATTAATCATTATTGAGAAACTATCGTAAGTACTTTTAATTTTCAGTTTTAAAACAGGGTCACTTGCATGTCTTAGCTAGATATTATGAATTTACTGTACATCTTCACATTACTTACATGCTCTCCTCTTGCTGCTGATGTTGAGAGGGACTTTAGTACTAAAGAGTTCTTATTTATTTTTACGCTTTTAGAGAGCTCTTCATTGTCCTTTATGGTGCCATTAAGGTTATTACTAGGAGTCAAATTTATGATTTTTATCAGTTTTCAACAAAGTATCCCAAGATCAAGATTTGATAGAGCTTTATCAAATGTTTTGTCAGGAAAAAAAAAAACATTGTACATGCAGGAGTTTGTGACTCACTTACAGTCATCACTTAATACATAGAAGGATAGTGGCATTATGCCACAGGTTTAAACTTTTTTTGTTTTATCAATTATTTTTGTTTAGTTTTTAATCAACCAAGTCTGATGGAAATACATATTACACTTCATGTCTTTACATAGTGTATTTTTTTTTTCTCTGTCCTCCCTAAATCGCCATTTCCTGGTAGATCAATAAAAGACATGAGCAAGAGTGGAGCTAGGGACTGCTACAGCAACAAAGAAGAGAATGAATGGGACTGACTGAATGGAAGAATGAATGAAGTGATAACTCACAGATGCCTGCCTGAGAAACGATCCACGACAGGCGGAGAAACAGGATGACTCCCCAGATATTCAGCATGCAACGCATCTGTGTGAAGTTCAACAAAAACAGCTCTGTGGGTGTTTTCTGTGTGATGTTTGTAAGACTGATTCATACATAAAAAAGGTGCATGTTCTGCACTCGAATACACACACACACACACACACACACACACAAACCCCCTTACTCACCATGACTCCAGTCACCCAGCCAAATCTAACAGGAGCTTTCTCCTGCGGACCTTGTGATTCTTCATGTCCACTATCAGTAACTAGGCTGCTGACTGAGTCAGTGGTGGTTTTTGTCACCTCCATCCCCGCCTCCGCCTCCTGAGAAAAATACAATTTAAAACAAAGAGGGAAACAAACATTATTGTGCTCTATGTTGCACTGTGCAATAACAGTGATAACTTTATATAAGCCAGTCAATACTTGCCAGTTATCAGCTCTATAGGGTACATGACTAATCATTGGAATTGCTAAATGCTGTAATCTTGTTAGCTGACTTCATTAAGCTTTACACTAAAGCCTATCTTCATTCTGACTATATTTGAATCACACATTTAAGTCTCAGTAATGAGAGTGGTGGTGAATAAAGTTTAGTCTCTAAACCAAATAAACCTCTAGACTTGTCTCATCGGTCTGACTAGCTAAAGAAACTGGTATCAACTAATTGTGAGGACACATATACTGAACAACTCCTTGCATCAAAACTAATGACCTTTGACCCTGAATATGTGCTATTTCTTCACACTTAGTCTGGATACTTTTAATTGAATGTTTTGCATTCAAAGTGCATTTTATAGTGATCTGTAGTAACTGAGTGCTTGCAAAGAACATGGTGCACACTTGTGAGAGATATGTATATGATATAGGCTTAAACATATTCTCAGTTCCATATGAAAGGGTCTGCCAAGTTACATAATGTATGTTGCTGTGAGATGTGGCTCCCAGAGGTTATAAACTCACATCAAATGCCTTGCGGAGAGCCTCCAGGGAAGGTCGGCCCCTCGGCTTCTGGTGTGGCAGCGTGCTGGCGTAGTTTTCCAGCTGCGGCACCAGGTCTAAGGTGCTGTAGAAGGAAGATCGTCGCAGGTCCATGCTTGAGCCCCGACTCTCTGATGCACTGTTAGAGAAGAGGTCCATGCAAAAGTGTTTTACAGTAAGTATGGCAGAAAATACTGAAATAAAATCATTGTTATGAGCTGCAGTTCTTTTAATGGCAGAGACTGTCTTGTATGTCTCCCGTGTATCTCATAATGCAGCCAAATACCAAAGCAACAATATCTAGTTGTGGTTTAACATTCTTTAGATTCTAGGGGTCCGTGAATAATAGATTGAAGTTAACAGCACAAACCTCGCATCCACATCCGACACAACAATGGTGGGAGGAATCTGGAGGTTACCATCTTGTTGTCGGCTGCTGGCATTGAAATGATGTGGAAAGTACCTGGAAGGTCCTTCTTCATTGGCTGAGAAACAAACCCGAGGGACCAGCCCGTCACGTTTGGATGTGAACTGCCCCATCAGCACGTTGTACTGATTCCTGTGTAAAAATGTTGGAAGGAAATGGCTGAGGAAATGAGATTCGGTGATGCTGCCTGGAACTGACTGTTACTAAGTAATCTTGGGTCTCACCTGGACAACATCTGGCATATTTTTATTTGTATAAAGTCATCATGACAGTCATGCAAACTTAACGCAGCACATCCGTCCTTGTCAAACCTGGCACCTACGTTATCAACAATGCAACTCACCCGCTGACAGCTCAGTCAGATTCAAGTGCATTATTCAATTCAATTTCAATTTTATTTGTATAGCGCCAAATCATAATATACATTATCTCAAGGCACTTCACAGGGCAAGGTCAAGACCTTACTCTGTTAAAGAGAAAAACCCAACAGTTCCCACAAAGAGCGGCAGTTGGCGACAGGGGGGAGGAAAAACTCCCTTTAACAGGAAGAAACCTCCAACAGAACCGGGCTCAGGGTGGGCGGCCGTCTGCCTCGACCGGTTATGCTAGTTGGAGTTAATGTAGCCTCGAGCTGCTACCTTCATTGACTTCTTTCAAACTCTACCTCCTGTTGATTTTTTTACATTTTCAAAACTTGTAGTTTTCACACCCAACCCACACTGACCCTGGTAAATGTTTCATTTTACTGATGAGGATTCATACTCTTAAAACTGACTAATTACTGATGCAATTCTGATTCAGTATAAGTCTTGTAAGATCAGTGTGTGGGAGGTTCCTTTTTTACAAGACTACCTCAGCTTTCATTTGATGCACCTGCATAAGAAAAAGTGAATGTGCAAGTCTTACAACTTGACAAAAGATAATAACATTTTTTGGTAGGGTTTAATGATGTGAGAATTTTCTTTCCTTTCTTTCCAGTGGGACCAGAAATGCATTAAAGATACAAACTGTTGAAAATGACCCTACATATTGGTCGTAGCAATGTAATAATCTACAAACTGATGGTTAAAGTCAGCATTTGGCATCAGTAAACTTGAATACATTTCTACTCATCCATTAATCAGAGAGTTTCAGTGATGAGATAGATGTGGCAAAAGGCAAAGGGAAAGTGATTAACAGCAGGAGAAAGAGATTAAAATGACAGCTGTTCATTTTAAAAGTGATAAAACACCATTAAAATTATATAGCTATAACCTAACATATATCTAAAAATTTTAAATGTGATTAAACCTTTTAATGTTTGAATGGAAACACTGAATTACTGTTATATTTAGCAGAAAAACAGTAGAAAAAAACAAGTGTTAAGTACTCACGCAAGTGTTTTCTGTTCCAGATGAATACGCCAGTGTCAGCAAATGAAATACTGTACGCTCCTTTTTTCATTTCACAGTGCGACTCCTTATATTTATATCATTGATGAGGTAGATGACACCCCCTCCCATCTCCCTCATCTTCTTCACTCCCTCCCTTCTCTCTCTCTCACTCACACACACACACACACACACACACACACACACACACACACACACACACACACACACACACACACACACACACACACACACACACACACACACACACCCCTATCATCTTTTCATCTACACTGAAAAAAATGGAAGCCAACTTCATAAGAGATAGTTTAGCTTCTCTTTGAAGCTGTTTTTTTTTTTTTTCCTGGAAATATTGTAATTCAAAATAAAGCAAATTACAATTACAATTTGTTTAGGGAGAAAAACACATTCACATAACAAATTCACAATCACACTATGTTGTAGTTGTGCGATACTATTTGTTCAAAACATAACTTTCACTCATTCTGGTGTTTTGGTCATTATTGTTCCCATGTTTCCCACGGTAAGAGTTTGTTAAATTTAAAAAGATCTTTTAAAATTGATATTCTCGCCTTTTTTTGACTGAGCAATTCTAAATAACTGTAGTTTCCAGATACTTCTGTTGGCTGACTCACGACGTTGACTGTTCGTGACATAGTAATGTTTACTAATGCACAGGAAGAGACTCCTCTGCTGTACAAAACATTTGACCCCCCCCCCCCCCCCCCCCCCCCCCCCCACACACACACACACACACACACACACACACACAAACACACACACAGGTTGCATAATACTACCTTGCTCAAGCTGTTCCCAGTGTTAATTACTTGACAGGCAGAAAAATTAAAGTAATTTGAAAAAACACAAATTAAGGATACAGAGACATTTACGCAGGTTCAGTAGGCGACTCTCAATAAAGACAAAGATGAGAGTGCTTACAAGCAGTTCCGGCTTACAAATCCATAGCGCTACGCTGGTAGATGTATAGTAAACAGGCAGAAGATCAAAACAAAGGTAGAGGCAACTTGAGTAGTTCACAGAACAGGATCAAGACCTGGAACAGAAACAAGAACAGGTTACAGGCACAGTAAAGCTAAGAAATAGAGGCAATCAAGCAGAAGACCTGTGGATAAGATGATAAGGAGTGACCCTGGGCAGTTATCCAGTTTCTGGTAATCCAGCCTCAGTCAGTAGCACACTAAAACCTTATTTTGTGGGCTTCCTGAAAATACAATATCTCGAAATCTAGCTAACCTGTCTTTTAATGACAAAACATATTCTGTTAATTTTTAACTGGAATTAAAACAGAAACCAGAGTCGCATTTTCTCTTTGTGTTGAGAAAAAGAACATTTGACAGGTGGTCTCTTTAGGGTGGAAACTTCTTGCAGTGTTTTCTCCATAGTGCCAGTACCCTGCTATAATTGAACCTGCTTTTACTGTACCCTACATGTTCACAATGCCATTGTGCCCTGGTTAAAGTCACTTGTTACGCCCACACCGGTAGAGGAATCACTAAGGTAGGTGTCTACACTCTGAGACTTGTTCCAAAATGCACTTCTGAAAAGGGAAGACTCCTCTTACAACAGTTTAACAATCTGAGTGGACGGTTTATTGGATGTCTCATGTCAAATTGTGAAAATTGGTGCTTTTCAAATATGCTTCTTAAAACCAGATATAACTTTTCATGCACCGACCCCTGTGGGGTATGAGGCGGTGCAGATATTTAGGATTTTGTGAATTGACACGTTCAGCTCTTTCAGCATCGCTAAAAAAGAGTGACTGACATGCGTGTAACCTCCTGTGAACTTGGGAGCAGTCAGTCATAGTCATGACATTGTTGACACTTTAATTCTAAGTGAGGCTATGCTTAGAAAACATATAACACACCTCAGAGGTCAAGAGGGTAATCAATACGTGTCTGATGTCAATGTAAATAAGTGCAGTGACTATGTATGAGACATTTCCAGGAACGCAGCACTCACCGTCCCTCCCTACTGCCCCTGCTCTTCCCTTCCCTTATCTTGTCTCTCCCTTTTTGTCCTTTCTTTGTTTACACATTGCACTCTGACAGGAAATGTCTCTGCTCTTGACGAGAAGGTGGGCCAGGTGACAGTGGATGCGGCAACAAATTATGGAGAGACGCAAAAAAAAGGAGGAAGGGGAATAACAGGAATAAGAAGATAAAGGAGTAGCGGTAGGAGAAGAAAGTAAGAGATAGAGAAAGTATGGATGATGTTTGGCATAAAGGAACCCCAAAAAGTCAACTCCAAAACCAAAAAAAGCATTTTCAAAGCCCTTTTTTTTTTTTTTTTTTTAGATATTAAATATTTGATGTTTATCTTCCTGTCCTGTTTGCTTGTGGATCCTGTGCAGAATACAAACAAAACAGAGACCCACTTGTGCTACCACTGGTCAAAAACTCCACAGGGTACCCTCAGTGTACAGGGTACCTTGCCACTCGGAGAAACAAGAATAGGGCCAAGTGGGGTATACTGAGTGTATACCGATTGAGTTACTGTTACTGAATTGTATTTTTAAAAAACGCAATTAGTGACTGTAGCTGTGAGTTTCCACTCAGAAAACAGGAACCCTCATGTGCATCAATATTGTCATAAAGTGCTTCACTTGACCTTTCACAATTGCAAGCTGGTGCCCTGTTTCACTCTTCGTGCAGCGACGCCCACTCCACCCCTCATGTACTTCCGCCTCTGTTACAGACGGAGGAGGAAGTAGCATCAGTCACAGCAACAAGAGAACTTTTTAAATCACAGTGAGTCACTCCTTTACACATACATCTGCAATGGGTGTTTTACATGATCTTACATTTAAAAGCCATTCTGTATGACGCATGATTACCCAACATGCTGTGCTGTTGTAAGCGCAAAAAAAAAAAAAAAAAAAGAATTATGAAACAGTATGGCATAATGAAAAGAAATGCATGAGATTCTGTGTGATGACACTGTTCAGTGGAAGATTACAGGAGGCCTGCAAGGCGCGACAGTCTGGGTCATCTGGCTTCATCTACATGTGTCAGCTCAGGCTGGGCTGGAGCCAGATTTGAGAGCTCACAGGTGTACTGCTTCAGTTCCAGCTGCAGGGGGCTCTCTCGCTGTCATTTGACTTCCTGCAGGACAGGATGGTCGCACACACCTGTCTTGCTGTGTGTGAGTCACGCAAGCCAACGCAAAGATGAAAGCCTCTCAATTGAGACAGATCTAGAACCAGGAAAAACCACTCAGTTTAGGAAATCTCATTATTATTCTGCTGAAGGTCAATTCAGCATTTCTGAACAGAAGAAAACCTCCTGCAAAACCAGAAACTACACAAAAATGATGTGTAGTGATACACAAATCTGATTAGTACACTGACAAAAACTTTATTTCAATTGTTAAATTTGCATAACACACCCTCTACCTCAATCTCAGAGTACTTTACAGGTATAAAAAAAATATTCAACCAATAAACAACATGAATTACAAATGAGACTCAACTTTGTTTTTTGGGTGTGAATGGTTACAGGTGAGTGGTTATATTTCTACAGATGAAAGGTCATACATACAGGTCAAATTCTATCATATTATCTTGAATAAAGCAGCAAACAATTCTACATCAATATGAGTACATCAATACGTTCTCACACATTATCATGTCTGAACAAACCAAGAAGATTAGATGTACTACTTTACAACAAACTACACATGACTTGAGGAAATATAATGAGATAAACTACTTACTCAACACACTCAGTAACAAAGGTGACAAATGATGGAGGGAAGCAGCTCAACTGAAGGTCAAACAGAGAACGTGATCAGGACACAGAACAAAAGGCACCTGTGCTCCCCAGTCATCACACCTGTGGTGGTGTTGCTCTTCACCCCAGCAGTCATGTGACCCCACTTCCCACTGTATATGTTATTTCAGTAAAAACTGAAAAGAAAAAGCTGTAATATTCAATTTTTACTTTCACGTGCTCTATTTTATGGCCATATTCAAATGAAAATTGAAAAGCTGTTGACAGTTTTCAAAGATTTAACCTGCTCTACAGTGGACAGTATTCAAATACAATAAGCAAACAACAACTCAATGGAAATTCCTTGAGGTACGATTTAAAGAATTTGAAATGTGTTATAATAAGTGAGAAGATGCTAAGAAACAGGAGTCTGGCAGTTATCCTGATCCCAGTTCCCAGCAGAGATGTAATCAGCTGTGGGTATCAACGGAGACCAGTGGGGGTCAGGACTGACAGGGCATAAATGACATTTTAATGTATGTGTAACTGTGGGAAACACCAGAGAAAATGTCTTGTTGCCTTGTTTTTAGCTTCCTGTTGCTCCTCTTCTGGGACAGGAAAATGAGAAAAGTTGAGAGACTTTTACAGTATGTATTGGCATTACACGTTTTATCAAACTTTGATAAGACATTTAGCTTAAATTGTATGAGATCTGATTAATACAAATTCTACAATAATTTATTGTATTTTTTTCAGTAACAACTTTGTCTTCATTATTGGCTCCAGTCTTGTCACATAATAGTTATAGTGCAATTAACAAAAATCTCTAATCTCTAATATGGCAACAGGTTTGGAATTGTAAATTTGAACTATGTATTTTATGTTGTTTAAACCTATTTATTTTCTTTTCACCAAACTTCTGTTCTATGCATCAAGTATAGAATTTCTTTGCTCAACAATATATGCCCTTTTAACAGTTACTATTTAATTTGTATTGACATAAACAAACAAATTTAGGTTTTAAGATGACAAAAAAGATTAACTTTACTGATACAATTCAACATTGTAGGGCCATTTGTTCTATCGGCTCCCATGAGTGTTTTGCATTAGTTGCTTATTACTTTACAAATTAAGGTCCTGCATAAATGTGACAAAAACGAAACCTTTGTAATCTTATTGTGATGTCATGAATTTGAGGCTTAAATTCAAATGGTTTGGACAGGGAGGCAGGGAGTGTGAGATGCAATTAGTTGCATGATGGGAAGTGTAGGAGTTTGACCCATACTAGGTTTAAAAGTCAGGATATTTCAGCATCTCCTGCTTCAATTTTGACCTTTATTTATTTTTTCGAATATGTGTCTTGAGTCCCCTTACTTTATCTAACTGCTGCACTAACCTAATAAAAAAAAGAGCTAGGCAGGGTTAAGGAATACTGAAAGCAGGATTTTTAAAAAAAGCAAGATTTAACGATGATTTCAACAGTATTCCAATGGCGAAAATGACCTTGTAGTGTTCAACATTGCAAGCTGTCTTGACATTGCCAACCTTTGAGGGGACAGAGAGTTGTGGAGGCCAAAATCAAGGAGGCTCTGTTGCACCATTCACTTTTAATTAACTTCATTTGTTGGAGCAAAAACTGTTCCACAACACACTAGTGTGCAGATAGGGAATCGACACTACAAATATATGAATAAACTGTATGAGCTTGTTGTTGAAGTAGCTAAGCCAACTGACCATTAATGTGAGCGCTACATCGCCTGCTACAGCAGTTCACAAACTGGCCTAGCCCCGCAAACACTTTGTGCTCAAAGCATCCGGCCTCACCTTTTTTGTGTAGGTAAGCGAATGTGGTTTGACCACTACTATAGGGTTTTTTTTGCTTGTGGGGGTTTGTGTTTGCAGTATGTGCTCGCATACTGTATACACCAAAGCAGCAACCAGGTTCACATATAATCAATTTGTCAATTTGACATTTGTATAGAAAATCAGGAAATTCCAAGTAAGTGAAATACTGTTTACCATTTGACTCTCCAGCACTTCAGTCAACCGCTTCTATCCAAAATGATGCTAAATGGGGTCACATAACCCACAACACTGAATCTCCTGCTTTGCACAACAGCTTTGTCCTACATATCAGTTATTAAACAGACCACATTCTCAAACAGCTTCCTGTCATTAGAACTGAGTGTGTGTGTGTGTGTGTGTGTGTGTGTGTGGCATAAAATGACCAATTGCAATTCTTTTATTTCATCAGTGAGTGAGATATGCTTCAGATCTGCGAATGTCAGTTGTCAGAGGGGGGTTTCTGACCTTTTTTATTCATCTTATGTGATTATGAGGTATTATGAACATTTGAACATAAACTGGGTGTTTGATCTTCAGAGTCACATATTCAGCAATGAAGGAGAGAGAAACAGAGGAAGATTAAACAGGGCAGGAAGGAAATAAGCAAACTGATACTGCCGTTCATGACGTGACTCTGAGATTACCAAAAATGACAACTCATCTAACTTTTGTATTAGAGATTTGAAAGATTATAGATGTCTCTATAGTGCCTATAGTGTCTGTGTGTGTGTGTGTGTGTGCGCGTGTGTGTGTGTGTGTGTGTGTGTGTGTGTGCGTGCGTGCGTTTTCAGTTTCCACCTCCATACACCAAGAAGATCAAAATCAGATCGAAACAACACCCACTTGGTTCTCTCAAAAAATCTATACATACAGACACTCAAGACAGGAAGGAGAAACTATATTTAAAAAAATCATCAGGCAACTCATGCATCCCAGAACAAAATCTGCCTGATATACGTGGATATGGATAATGTGTGGTGTAGAAAAGTTTGTAATATCGTTGATGAACCCATTATTGATGGCTCTTACAGCATCAGGCCTACTGGTTGTATAGTATAGGAAGTTTACAATATCAATAGCAATCAGTGATGAAATCTCAGTGCTGAGAATCAACTTCTCTGCACTACAGTTGTGTCTCCGCTCTGTGATATCATGCTAAGATCTTTAGATGTCCATTGACTGTCACTTAATTGCCACAAATCTGATATAAATCAGGAAATTTGAGGCCAGCTCTGACCCTGAGGGGAGACAGGGGAAGAGGTTGTAACTCGGTTCTTTAAGACGGATGTTATGAAAGAGTGAAAGGAAGGATATCATGGTGAAATGTTTCTTTTGCAATGTTCTATTCATTGTGCTGAACATTGCATAACTAACAGTTGGCCATACAGATACATCAGTGAAAAGGACAATAGCTTTTACAAGCCTGAACACTTATGACAAATACACAACAAAATATCAAGAATGCTTTGTTAATTTGACACATTTTATTATTTGTTTTTTGGCTACAAATGTCCATACACATTACTTTTACATTTTTTTTAAAAAAGTTCATGACCATAAGATTTTAAGACCAGCTACACAGAGATTACAAAATGATTTAAATAAAGCTAAGTTGAAACTGTAGCATAAAACTTAAAATAAAAAAAATAAAAAAATAAAAATAAATGTGATAAGTTACATTTAAAATTATCATGTACATGTACAAGTCACTGCTATACAAAGACGAACATTATTTTGGAGGCTGACAAAAAAAAAAAAAAAATGGCCATGACTGGAAGTTATATGAAATATACAAACAATTAATTCAGGAATTACTTCGCTACATATTAGCTTCAATTGTTAGCCAGTCCAGTGCTGTCCCCTCTCCTGCTGCTTCCTTGATGAACAACTTTTTTCAGTTGAATACTTAATGTAATAAAGCTTATAGACAGAAAAGTTCAAACATACAAAATCATGAGTCAACGCAGTTTGTATCTAATTAATTTATTCTCAAGGATAGTCCAAGGAAAATTGCTTAAGCACTACTCTAGCTGCTGGACACTGTTGAGAGTCTCTGCCTCTTTTCCCGCCATACTGTTGCTCCTCTCCTTGCTCTTGCTTTTGAAAGGCTTACTCAGTTTGACTGACAGCGTGTGCAGGGCGGAGCTCTCGTCCCGAGAGCTGCTGCGGCCGCTGCGAGTGAAGGTGGACGTGGTTCTGCTCTCGGAGTTGGTGGCCTCAAAGAGTTTGCCCATGAAGCTGAGGCCGGCCTGGCGGATGTGGGAGCTGCCGGCGAACACGTAGAGGATGGGGTTGACAGCGCTGCTGAAGTAGGCGAAGGCCGTGACGTTTGGGCGGGCTATACGAGCAGCGGCAAGCACTGCTTTGCTGTTTTGCAACATGCCGGCCACCTGTGGGAGAGAAGAGAAGGCAGGTGAGAGGAAAGAAGGAAACTGGTAAACACTCATTTTTCATTCTGTGTTGAAGCTACTTTGGATGGGATTTTGAGGGCAGAAATAATGCACACATCTGAACATTTGCAGATTTTGGGAATCAAATGTAATCAGTTACTTGCCCATGTGCAGTAGGGCCAATTTTTTTCTCAACGAAAAGTACAATCAAATCACCTGTATGATGTTGACGATGTGGTAGGGCAGCCAGAAGATTGCAAAGGCACAAATGATCATCAGGATCAGGCGGCTGCCTTTTCCTCTGCGGTGGAACATAGCGCTTTGCAGACGGCAGATGACGGAGGCGTAACAGGTGTTGATGAGGGAGAATGGCACCAGGCAGCCCATGATGGTCTCAAAAATGTACTGGAAGACTTCGTGACCCATGCTCTGCCAGTGGTACGGCACACAAAAGTTCAAAGTGATGTTGTTTGGTAGTGTCTTCTTCAGATTGCTGTTAGTAGAGCGGAGGAGAAAATACACAAACAGAAAGTGAATGTCAGGATAGATATATACCAAAGACTTTCTCTACAGTTATAGTTTGTATAATGGTGGTTCATGCTTAGTGCCTTAAATCTGACACCACCTGGATGCCCCAGTTTTGTTGTTGCTAAATTTCCATATTTATTGAACACTTGCTTTGTAGCAGCCGTTGAAAACGAAACTTTGAGGTACAAAGGTACAAAGACAATGTAAGTCTCACCTGCGGTAAAAAACCATCGGCACTGAAAAGATGAATGCTATCACCCAGACCCCCAGCAGGAGAAAAAACAGGGAGCGTTTGGTCCTCATTCTCTGGGACAGAAAAGGCCGCGAGACAGCCAACCAGCGGTCCATGCTCATCAGGCAGATGAGGTAGATGGAAACATACATGTTAACACTGGACAGGTAATGAACCAGCTTGCATGCTGCTGAGCCAAACTCCCAGCCCCGGCCTCCAGCCAGGTACCGCAGGAAAAAAGGGGCGCTGAGCAGCACGAAAGCATCCGCCAGAGCCAGGTTCAGCACCAACAAACAGGTCACTGAGCGCTTCTTCACCTGGCAGAACACCGACCAAACCACAAACAGGTTCCCTGGGAAGCCCAGCACAAACGCCAGGGCCAGGATACCTATGCCGACCTGGGCTGAGATACTGATGGGGTAGGAGGCAGAGGCAGAGGATGGCTGCAACGAGGTGGTGATATTGGACTCCATCAGGGACACCTCTGAAGACTCTGAGTTTGACTTCGACAACTGGGAAACTGAGTCAACCTTTCAAAGCACAAACACACAGGAAGGATATGTTGTATTCAGGTTTGTGACACGTAACTACAGGTCAATGCTGTGAAATATTGCACAATAGGCTACATTTTTTTCATCATCTGGAAGGCTGTATCTCTACACAACAAAAGTTCAAAAGTTATGAGCTGACTCTGTGGAAGATGCTAGGAATAGATACTGTATCACTTTATTAGTGTCTCACAATTTGACAGCATGTGCAAACGTTATTGCGCAAGACTGGTGCAGCAGGCAAATCTCATTTAGTTGTACTGAAATGCAGCAAGCATTGAAGCAACATCCAACAAACAATCTATACCTATTTTTGCATTGCCTCAATTTGTGTTTATTGGCTCTTTTCTCTCACATAAGAAGATAAATGCTTGAAATTTTAACTTGTAGTTGTCCAAATAAAGTCAAATGTAACGGTCATATGATAAATTCTAATAAGTGTAAAAAAAACCTAAAACCAAGAAACAGAAAAGACAAAGGATCACCATCAAGTTTTTGTTTTACTTTTTTACAAATTAAAACTTTTATTTTTTTAGTCTCTAAACACATCTTCTCACAAAAATTCTCATTAACAAAATTGTATAAAAAAAAGGAAAAAAAAAAGAAATCTAAATAACATTTGTCACACAACCAAAGTTTTGCTATTTGAATACTTATAATTATATAAAACTCACAAACTGACCTTCAACTGTAGATCTCTTTAAAATCCAACACAGTAAATCCACTCCGAAAGTTTACCAATTTCCATCTGTTTTACACGTATCTGATCTACTCCTGAGCTCCCCTCTTTACTTTGGAGACTGAGTGTGGACAGAAAAACATAAAATATATTGAGCAAGAAGGATCATGTGAGGGGAAATCCAGTGACCACAGGAAACCATCTTAAGCTCACTGGCGTCCTTCCTCCTTCACATTTCATTTGCAGTGTTGCATACAAAAAACTACGTGATACAGGTATACACGCCCCCTTTGTTGACATGGCATTTGCCGCTTTTTGTGGAGCACCATTCGCTCTGCAGTAACCCAGAAAAAAAGACATAATGAGTGTGAAACTGCAGCTACGGCTGTTTTACAATGTGAAATGCTGAAAGAAAGCAGAGATCATACATGTTGTTGAACTGATGGTATCATTTTGAAGGAAGAGCAGGAACAGACAGCACAAGACACAGTCATGAGGGTGAATAAGTGAGGGGGTGAATATTCCGGTAAAAAGACAGGATCTTGTTGATACATGACTTTTATTCATACCACTATCTTCTTTCTTGCATCACACTTTTTGGCAGATTTACACCATAATCCTCTTTCCACATGTCTCAAGTTGCTTAAAAGGTACAGGACGTATTTAGTTGCGAAACATAGCTGTGATGTTTTAATTCATTTTGTATATTTCCTGTATATTTTCATTAACATGCTCACGGTGAAATATGAAAACATTCCAGTTGAAGGGTAATCAATATTTTTATGTTAAAAATGGACCAAATGATTGCTTGTAATGTGAAAGGGATCCTTTAGAGAATAATTACCCAAGTCTGGAGTTTCCATCAGTGTGACTGAGCTTCCCAGCACACTGTACAGTTTGGTTCACTTTCACCTCTCTCAACAATGTTGTTTCCAGCCACACAAGAGAGCGGTTGGCACATGGCATGCTACCCGCTCGGGACCAAACAGCAGAAAGATAAAGTTAGCGGTCAGTGTTGTGTTTACTGCTTGTTCCACTGTGCCCATGCCCATGCAGCTTTAAAGACATTAAAAGGTAAGAAAAAACAGTGGGATCTTGCACCACACACTCATGAATTTGAATATTTTACATCACAGAGATATAACCGTATTCTCTGTTTCAGTTTGTTTCAACTTTTCCGTGCTTGTCAGGATTTTTTTTTCAAACAATCCATAAAAAAAAATTACAAATGGCGTCCTCTTGGCAGATAAATCTTGCAAAGCATTCTTAAAGTGTTTTAAAGTTTGCAGTGGTGAAATGTCTTTGGTTATTACTCCACAATACTCCTTTGTGAAACAGTTAAGAGCAGTGTGAGGCTCCTGTCTCATTATGTCGTGAGGTTTAAGCAACACCTCAAACACAACAATGTGACTTTAGGATGCCTCCGGCCACCAGGTCGTGCCAGAAGCAGTACGCCAAGTCACATCCCGGGCAGAGTTTGTAACAGTCTCGTCTGGAGGAAGGATTCACATTATGCAGCAGTTGAATCTTTTCTTGATTGTAAGGACCCAGCTGTGCATGGTGAACCCGCGAATCTTGGTAAAATTAAAAGTTGGTTGTGACTGGACGGAGGAGAGATTTAAAGGCTTGAGTGGTTTCATTTAGCGTCCCAGTGCAACAACATCAGCATCAAACCTGCTGCCTCTTGTTGTCCTCTACTTGCCATTCTTCACTGGTTTGACATTAGAGCTCGAATTGGTGACAGAGTCTGGCTCTTTGTCCTTTAGCATGACCGCATCTGCATCTTTGTCTTTGTCGCGGCTGTTCTGGCTGTTCTGTCGGCTCTTCCTGGTGGCAGAGTCCAGCCCCGTCCCCTCAAACAAGCGGGCCATGAACGCCAAACCTTCTCGTCGGATGTAAGACTTTCCTGCGAAGAAGTAGAGCACTGGGTTCACACAGCTGCTGATGAAGGCTATGGCGGAAGTGACAGCACGGCTGCTGTGCCAGATATTACCCAGCCTGAAGGATGGAAAGCATTTAATTAGAGAGATGAAGTTACAGCCAAATCTGAAACTTGTTTTACTTTTATCACATTGTACATGTAATGTGCACACTGTAATTTTAAATTAAATTTAAAGAAACAATTAAACATCATGGGAAATACAGTCATTCACTTTCTTTGTGGGAGTTAGGTGAAATATTGATATCAGTCTTGTGTCTGTAAATTTGAGCCAAGAGGCGCTAGCATAGCTTAGCATAAAGACTGGAAGACCATGCCCTGCTATCGCTTGCAAAGAGATAACTATAGCACGCAATTCCGAGTAAAGCTGCTTGTTTAATATCACTATTTGTGTACAATTTTAAAAAAAAAACGTGACATAGAGTGTGTTAATTAGTGAGGCGATGATAGCCGTATGTTTGGAGGTCAGGCTAGCAGTTTCCACCTGCTTCCAGGATGCTAAGCTAAGCTAATTGCCTCTGACTGTGTTTGACTTTTAATATTAGCAATGAACTTCAGATGCATTCAAATTGTTGTGTCATCACTTACATGTCTCTTATTGGCCCTTTTGGACACAAAGCCCATGAAACCTGAGGGAAATACAAATTAGCTTAGTTAGTAAACGTGAAAAATGTATGTTTCTCTTTACACTTTTATAAACAATATTAAACCTGCATGCAGTTAAAGACTCTATGTGCTTCATGTCCATGATGCTTGGGAAAAAGTGTTACTTGTAAAAACAGGACGTGTGACACACCTGCACTATATTGATGACGTGGTAGGGGAACCAAAAGAGACAGAAAGTCAACACGATGGCCAGGATAAGCTTCTCGCTGCGAATTCGACGGCGGAACCTGGTCTGTCGGATCCGGCGCAAGATGCAGATGTAGCTGACTATAATGACGCTATAGGGAATTAAAAATCCCAAGATGAGCTCTAGCATGTACTGGAAGACTGCCTGTGAAGAAGACATAAGATGAGGATAGAGGGATATAATATTAATATAATATTATATATAATAAAAATATATATATATTATATATATAATATATAATAGAGGGATATTTAATATTCTGACACTGTATTATGTGAAATCACATGCTCCAAAAAGGACAGTGAGAGATAAGTTTCTGAAACCCAGCAATGCCAATTAGATGGAAATCTTCTAGTGATCCTGAGTTTAAATCTCTGCTTTAAAAGACAATGTTTTTTAATCCTGATTTGGTCTAAGGAGTTTATTAAAAAGATTTAAAGAAAGAAACATGTAGCAAATCAATCTCTTTTCTGAATATTTTTCTCTGTTGGTAACTTAAGTAGAGTTGACAGTAAGTGATTCAATAAGTGAATCGAGTTTCATATGTTGCTGTCACGTTAAGTGGGTCCCTTTGATGGCTAGCTCGTCATGGTTACAGAAAGCCATGCTCTAACTAACTATACCATCATGACAAACAGCCATTACTTTACCATTTAAGCCAGCAATGTTACATATTCTATGTCTAAAAAGGACTTAGCTTAGATGAAGACTGGAATCAGTGTGGAAACAGTCATCTCTTGGCCCTTGCTTCATATTTAGCATACAGCCATGAGCATGACTATTGATCTTCTCCTGTCACTTCCCTAAATGTCGGGGACTCCCCGTCTGCTAGATCCTCAGTGTGCTTCAAACAAAGTGTTATCAGATTATCTAAAAGCGTCTGAAACCATCCTTTGCCTCTAGTCATGATCAGAAATTCATCTGATGCATCATCATTCCGTCTCCTCTTCCCCTTGTCCACACTCTTACAGCCCCAACACTTTTCCGTTGAAAAGTGAAGAATCTTTTCAAAGGAAACGGAAAACATGTTCAAGCAAACTAAGGCAAGTCCAGTTGCCTTTGACTCTGCAATTCTACCTGGGCTGGCCTGTTGTGCAAGTTACTCGATCAATTACTATCATCAATGTTCAATCACTGAAAAAGTAATTACATTGGTAATTATTCAGCACTAAAGGTAATACTTTATTTTACTCTTGAGAAAACAGAAAATGAGACATTAAGGCTCAAAAACCAAAAAGCCCTACAATTTAAAGGAAGTCATTGCCCATCCAGTAGCCTCCACGACTGACCTCAGCTGCACAGTTCATACACCCCCCACTCTAGACAAAACTAGGTGACTAGGCCCCTCCACCAAGCTATCCTATCACAGAGGAAGAGACTGACTGACATCATCCCACTACCTAACTCCCGATGAAATGCTGAACAGGCCGACAAAATGTCACAGTAACTAGGATTGATAACTTGAATATAATTACTGAATTTCACATTTTAATCCCTTACACTACTCATTATTTTAAAAGAAATCAGATTACTGTACTGCCCAACTCTGTACCCGAATAACTGATGCACCACCTGATTGCAGATTTTTGTAGATTGTTTTGCCATTGTTGGTTTCTAAATTCTTGTAAGCATTTTCTATTTTAGTAGACGTCTTGAACATTTTGAACAACCATATTTTGAGGATGACATACATATGAGTCCACAGAATGTAATATTACTTCATCTGTCATGGGAGCTACAGCTAAATGGTAAAGTGGTAATAGGTCTGACTCAGTTGAAATTTTGCTCAATTCATCCTTGTTCAAAGACTATTCCCAGATTTTCAACATCTACATGATTGTGTTTAACCACATACTGATGCAGAATGAAAACCTTCTATATATTACTTATATTACTCATATTCAAATAACAAATTTAGAGGATTGTGCAGCCTTGGTGAAGAGAACTTTCCAGTTATTGATCATATGAAGAGGTTCTAGTTCACTCACATGGTTGTCGTTATCATGGAATGATTCACACACTGTGGTATTTCCCCGAAACCTCACATCTCTGAAGATAATAGCAGGAACAGAGGCGATCATCACAAGCACCCACACCACCGCCAGCACCCACCGCACAGTCCTCCGGCTGGTGATAACACTGATGCGCTGCGGCCACAGGACTGCCACCAGCCTGTAGAGGCTCATCATCATGATGAGATGGATGGAGGCGTACATGTTGGCCAGACACAGGTAGAAGAGTAGCTTACACATCGCTGTCTTAAATACCCACTTTTTCATAACTAGGTAAATAATGAAGAACGGGGTGAGAGCCATCAGAGAGCCATCAGCAAAAGCTAGGTTGACGATGAGGAGAGTGGTGACGGACTGCTTTCGAGCACGCGCCAGGATGCTCCAGATGACAAAGAAATTTCCTGGGAAGCCCAAGAGAAAGACAAGGCACAGAATGAGGGCGCCTATAGTGGTGGCAGTTGTGTTGTGCACGACTGTGTCATCTGTAACTGGGGATGTAGTGTTGCTCAGGAAACTGCTGTGCTGAGCCATCTCTCTTACCTGCCAAAGGGAAAATATTGGTTAATGATTTTCTTCGAAGATTTGATTCATTTCTACTTTTCAAGGGACATAAATACAGAAAACATGACAATATTAGAGAACATATTGAAAAAGAAAATTTCCTGTTTTATCACTGTTAAAGGAGATATTTGCAAGTTTTGCAATTATTGCAGAGCCAACATTAGTATTAGCAGCTGTTTAATTACTTAGAGCTTCAGCCCATCATTGCGTTTGAAATACAAGAGGTCATAATACACCCTTGGAGCAGCGCTACTTCTTGAGGGCAGCCTGGATGGTACAGTGACTCAGTATCAGAAAATGACAAGATAGTCCAGCTGTACCAGTGCTAGGTAGTTCGCATGCTAACTTGAGTAGAAGAAAAGAAGCAAAAGAAATAGAGGCAAAACAAGAAGGATGCTTTCCACCTCTGGAGACAGCTCTTGGCGAGTAAAGGAATGAATTTTGATGCTGAACCTGCGACGAGTCCTCTTGACTGGTGACTGAACAGCTGTTAATGGCTATGTAGCAATGGCAAAACTTCAAAATAGCTCCTTTAATACATGATACAAATGCTAACAAAGAAAAACTCAAATTGAAATTCATTGTCAGTATAAGACAGTTTATTTGGCAGATTCCCTAAAAGTCAATATAATATCTCTCCTGAAACCAACCTACTGTATTACAAAGTGACTCAGATTTTCTCACTAATACAGCACATCAGCTATGAGGCCTACTCCATGTTTTATCTGGTACAAGCCTGTATTTGAAAATACATGTATTTCTTCAGGAAAGCGTGGGAGTGTGGTGCAAGTGTAACAGGTTTTAACGGGGATTCTTAATTCCTGAACAACGAGACCAGACATGAGTGGAGAGCAGGTAGAATAACATGTAGTTCATGTTATTGTACACGTACGAGTAAAATACAAATAGCCTACATAATAATAGACAAGAAACATACACTAGGCCCACTTCAGGGAATTAGCTGTAACTATGTATTTGTAACCCACTTCCTAAAGAAATACAGGAACAATTTGGCTTGGGTATGAGTTCAGTGGTCAGTTATTAAGTCAAATGTTGTTCATCTAACAGATAAAGTGTTTACCCTGTAGGCCTCTGAGAGGCAACGTTATGCATAACAGCTATTTCATGTTACTGGAACATGTTTCAAAAAGTGACATGTCATCACTTGTTCAACATATCTTGACTATTGGTATAACAGCACGCCCTGAAGACTGCCATGCAGTGTCAGTGCTCTTGTGCATATAATCTAATATTCACACCCACATCTGTTGACCCAACCTGTTTGATATCTGTTAGCAAGTTGTGCTATAATTATGGCTCATTACAGGATAAATCAGTGTGTAATTGGCTGTAGTGGGATTGGATGCAGCAAAAGCACATCAGGTGATAGTAGATAGGTACAAAAACAGCAGAGATAGTGATTGCACTTACATTTGTTGTGTTGTGAAGACATTTGATTTTAGCACTGCTGCTATAGCCTTGCATATAGAGAGAGTATGGTACAAGCTGTTGTGGCACATGCAAGGAAGCTCATTTCTTGTTCCTGTTTTTTTAAGTACTGAGTTAAGTTTATTAGCCAATTTTTATCCAGAATAACAGATTATAGTGGAGCCAAAATAATTCAATTTGTTTAAATGGGCACATTTTAATCTAAACATGTTGAGAGACATAGAAAGAGAAATAGAAATTTAAAAAAAATATATTTCAAATATAGAAAAGCTGTATAATCACAATAGTTGTGGAGACCATACATTATATCAAGTGTATTGTACACGCTCTCACTGTTTTCACATAAAATCTTATTGTAGAAAAAGTGTGTTTTCAGGGTTTCAGAAGAAGAAAGGTACAGAGACATGTAACCACATGGCCAATGTTTACAGAAAGCCAGTCAAACCACATTGACAGTGGCATCAAAGCAGCAGCAGCAGCCGGTTTAACTGTGTCATATTGTGCAACAACCCAACAGTGGGTCACTATAGGGACCAGCTACAACAAATAGCAAGTTGCCATTGTCATTTTGACTGTATTTTTGTTTCTGTTCCTCCTGTGGCTGGCAATGCTTTGTTTTTCTGGGTTTTTTTAAGAAAACATGTTTGTTCTCTTTCTTCCTATTTTCATGATCATCTGCACAAACGGAACCTGTAAAACAAGTGACCCCATCACGCACTATTAAACCTGACTCACTCAAAAGGTGTGTTTGTGTGTATTCTGTGACTCACACACATACCTACTAAAACACCCCTGTTCTGCCCATGCACACAGACATTTTACATCACAGAGAATAAGAGCAAAACTACACAGATTTAGCTCCACAAACTGACCTGTTGCTCATATTTGAATAAATCACAGCTGTCAAATGAAATTATATCTCAAAGCCCATGAAAACACTTTATATATTCTCTAAAATATCCAGCAGCAGATTGCAGAAAAAGAACTACTGAAAATCCTCAAAAAGAAAACAAGTTATTTTCTCCTATTTCCTCCTTCAACAGTAGCAGAATAGCTATGATTGACTGCAGTGATCTGTTGGAGTTGTACCCACAGTGTTGTTACTAACAGAGGGCAACACATGCTCATGAATGACAGACAGACTCACCAAAGACAGTGAATGTAAATCCCTTAGAAGAAAGAAGACAGCTGGAAGTCTGAGGATGTTGTAGTTATTGTATTTTCTTCCTCCTCTTTTTACTCTTTCCTCCCCCCACGTTTTCCACCCACACTCTCTCTCTCTCTCTCTCTCTCTCTCTGTACATTGATTTGTGATGCTTGCTGTAACATGTAGTGCAGTGAGAGGGGAAGGCGTGTCACCCTCTACCTGGCCTGGCCTGGCCTGCAGTCTGTCGACATGCTCACGGGCTGGGCGAAGAATTCCATCTGTGTAAAGTCAACTTTAAGGTTCACTTAGTTCAGCCAAAGTACAAGATGATTTTTCCATTTCATTTGAAGAAGAAAAAAACATGAGCATGAATCTGCAGCTGTAACATCCCCTCACTCTTCTGCAATGGCATTCCACAAGATTTTGTTACCTGGGGCCAGTGATTAGCCCCCGTTCAGCTACAAGAGCATTAGTGAGGTCGGTGGGCCTGGCTCTCAGTTGGTTCCACCTCCAGTTCATCTCAAAGGTGTTCGATGGAGTGGAGGTCAAGAATCTGTGCAATCCAATCAAATCCTGCCATACTAAATCATTTGTTGAAGAATTTTTCCTTCTAAATATTACTGTAGGCTACACCGTTAAGATTGGAGCCTGACCCAAACCACGAAAAGAAGCAAAGGTCACAGCCCAAACAATGAAAAATAGTCTTAGTCATAGTGCATCGTTATAAGTGGGGTAAGTAAATATTTATAGTTTAGAGATTTAGCTACAGAGTTTGTGTTTCGGGTGAACTATTCCTCTAATGGGAATAGTTAAGTTATTTTGCAGTGTAAACACTGCACCATCCCATCTTCAGCCACCGAGGTGCATCCCTTACTGTCCCTTACGTACCACTCAGCCCTGTCAATCACTGCTTGTAGGCAGCTCGAAATGATACAATAACTCGAGCCAACGGTATGTGATAAATCGTGCCGATGTTGCGCATGTCAGTTTCCAAGTAAAATTTCCACATATTCCAAAATCACTTTAGGGATTCAGCGCTTGCATTAACTTGCAAGTTGCTCTGTTCTTTCTTGCTGGGGATGAAAAACCCTCCGGATAAGCATTTTTACAAGTCACGCTCAACCACCGACAAAAGCAACCAGAAAGTATGGAATTGCAGGAATTTATTTCATTTAGGATGAGGCAGCCTTTATCACAGGTTTTACACTCAGTCACCTCCTTCATTACATCTGATCTGCATAAACAGACTGATAGTAAATTTTCTAATGCTAATATATCAGTATTACAAATCCCTGGGAGGGACATGAAGGGCATTATTATGGATGGGAGAGGAAGAAAAATCTATATCAACACAGACTCTTTTACTCCCACAACTTGACAAGCTGTGCAAAGACTCCAACATCATACCATTCATAGTTCAGCCCGAGCCCAGGGTAAAGAGGCTGGGTGAACGTGATCTGGACTCTGTGGAGCAGAACCATTGGATCAGAGACATGATAAAAACACAAAGTCCCTGCTTTATAATCCAAATACACTCCAATCTTATAGGAGGGAGGGCCTGACACTGCTGTTTCTACACTATTGTGCCGGAAGGAGTAACCATCAGCTTTGCACTCTAAACTCCACGACTTGTCATTGTTTCCAAACTGTGACTCATCTGATGTTCGGTTGATGTCTTTGTATGCCACTGCTGCAGACAGAGTGCGGGCGTACCACTCCACCTCCCAGTAACACCGCTCTGACAGACCTTCTCTGCACAGCACCTGCGCAAACTTAGTGAACCTGTCTGGCTGAGCGGAGTACGGGCTGGGCGAAGGCTTCATCCTGCGTTTGCTATCTATCAGGTGGAGATAGGGGTAGTTTGAGGTCACATCCAGTGTGAGGGGACAGCAACCTGCCAGGAAAACAAAGTCAGTATTAACAATCAACCCACTGCCAAATGATAATAATGATCATTGCACAGGTCTCTTACAGCTTAAAAACTCTTCTCTGGTGTTGGGTGCCGGTGGTAGTGAGAAGTCAACATAAGAGACTGTCGGAAAGAAACATCATCCATTTATCATCCATTCATTTCCATTTTATGACGTTAACCATGATTAAATTTTATCTTTTATATATGCATCTGTTACCTGTTGCAGATATCCTCGGCCATGTTTCCCCCAGGGCAATCTCTAGCTCATCTCTCAGCTCAGACACACAGTCCGTCACGTCACTAAAGGAACGCAGAGGACCAGTGGCAAGTGGAAGGACTGGAGGGTCACAGGAAGTGGTGAGAGACTGGAAACCCTGAGGAGAAACCAGACAGAGATTTGGATGTAGAGAGACATTATTGCCAGAGTAATTATCACTTGATATTCTTATGTTTGGCCTGAGAATTGGGAGGACATTTCATTGATTAATGTAGTTTTAAGATTCATTCAAATTTCATTTTAAACATGTATACTGGCACAGTAGGCCCTTTTCCACAGTGGCCATTAACTCAAATACAGGTGTTTTATTTATTTACCACATTTAAAAAAAAAAAAAATTGGCTGCAGGAAACCGTTTAGTCAAAGTTACAAATCAGACAACACTAAAAAGCATCTGGTACCTGTATAAGGTGGATGTGGTCATCAGCACGTGCCAGCTGCTCCAGTTCCCTGTCTCTCCTCTTCAGCTTGGTGATCTCCTTCTCCAGCATCAGCCGAATCGCCTCAGCCTGCACCGCCGCAGTTTTCTCCTGAGCTTCAATCAGCTGCTTCACCTCAGTGCGTCGTCGCTGCATGGAGGAGACCAGCGCGGCGAAGATCCTGTCGCAGTCCCTCAGCGCCGTCTGGGCACAGCTCTGTTGGCACATGCAGCTTTGCATTCACAAGTTGCTCATCATGATGCAGCTGGTGGTGACCTTTGACCTCGCAATAATTTTCCATCAAATGCCAATGTTTATTTACTAATTCACAAGCAGGACCTTTTGACAAAGGCTACAATTATAAAGAATAGTAAAGCTCTTCTTGTTTGGATTCATTCTCACCGTTTTAGAGTCATAATTTCCAGCAAAAAAGCCCTAGAAACTCACTATACACTACCAGCTCATCACAGAAGAACAGACAGACACAGTATCTTGCTGGTGAGCATAGTCTGTTTATTTATATTTTTAAACAACACATCTCATTTAACAGTGAGCCCCTCTAAAAGATACACAGTCATACACCAGTAAATACTGTTTTCCTCATACCTTCAGATTCTTCTCAGCTTGGATCACCTCCTTCAGCTCCTTCTCTCTCTGCTGGGACCTCTCTCTGACTTTCTTTTGACTCAAAATTAGAAGATTCTGCAAAGAGGAAAGCATGATTATTTCCAGTGAGACTGGAGGAGCTAATGCCAAATGAGAATTATTAAGACATTTTCCATTTGACGTGTGAGGACAAGCTCAACGGAGGAGTACAAATAATAAAAAGGCAAGCTCAGAGGTGTCTCTGGAACAACATGAACAGATACAGTAATTGATTCAAGTGAATTTGCTTTTTTAAACCTTCAGCAGAGTTTCAAAAAGCAAGCAGGCATTAGTCTGAGAGATTTTGTTTTTTACCTCTGTCTTAACCTTCTGTACCGAAAGCGAAACCACTTTGTGGTCCTGATGCTCCTCTATGGTGCACAGAGAGCAAACCAGCTGCTTGTCTGTCTGACAGTAGACCTCCATCAGCTTGTTGTGCTTGGTGCACATCTTTTCCTGCAGCGAGACTCTAGCCGTGACCAGCTGGTGCATCTTCAGCACAGCAACACTGTAGTGAGGCTTGAGGTGATCAGGGCAGTAAGACGCCAAGCATGTCAGGCAGGACATGGTGGCTTTCTTAGGTTTGGTCCCACAGCAGAAATCACAGGCAACATCTGCTGGGCCGGCACAGGCCAGAGCAGCAGAGGGAGACGCCTGCTGGGTGCCCGTCATCCTCAGCTTCTCCACAACCTGTGGGGGAAGTAGTGAGGAAGAAAAGTGTATACATCACTGCTTAATATACAGCTCTCTTAAAACAGCCTCCACCCATTATAAGACGACACATTCACTGGCTTCTTAATATTAATGTGCATATTTCAACTGTCCTCACTACCTACACTGCCAGCTTTTATGTTTAAGGCTCCCTTTGACAATAATAACTTGCCATTAAAACACAAGAACCATAACATCATTGCAGATGTTTAATTTAGTGTGTCCTCCTATTTATTTTATTCTGTTTCTGCATACAGTGTACAAAACACTGTAAATTCTATGTATGCACAATATATTAGTTTTGCTGGGCAGGCAGTTGTACAAGGCCTCTCTATGGCCATCTAGTGGTTGTGTTCACCGTTGTACTTATTTTTTTATGCATGTGTGTTAAATGTCTTAACTGTTGTATGTGTGTCCAATTGTTAATTGTTATTTTGTTTTGTTTTCATGTTTAAATTGTGTTGGCTGTTAGGACCCCCTCAAAAATGAGATGGTTCATCTCAAGGGGTTTATCCTAAAAATAAAAATTCCCACAGTAGATATCTGGCTTAAATAACACTATAAACATAATATTAATTAAATTTGTTTGACCTCTTAAAATTTGTTTTTTTTAAGACTTGTGTTTAAGACGCTGTTTCTAAATGACCTCACTTAAATCTGGTGTTTCTACACATTTAAGTTTAGTTGGTGAACAAATACACCAATATACTGTATGGGCAAAGGCTAATATCAGCCTAACATTGGTCCAGATGATTTATCACTCCTTAATCTGCGTCAAAATACAAACATTAAGTTTTTTTTTTTATTAATTTATGCCAAAAGAAGTGAAATCACCTACAGTGCATCGTTTTAAAAAACCTCACTTGATTGACACAAAAAATGTAACTGTTACCATTTCAAATGTCCTGCAAACTAGCAAACAAATCAAACAGTCCACTGCTTTTACAACCATGAGTATAAATAACATTTTGTATTTCAAGTCAACCAAGAAATTGATTGAATATGGGGGGACACATGTGGGGTAACAGAAAACCATAAAGTACCAGTAGAGTGGTTTAAGTATGTGTATGTTTGCATAAGAAATATGGATTTGTGTTAATGTAACAATCTAGCAGATATAAAGTACGTTAACTACATGTTACAGCTCTCCTGTCTGTACCATCGCCCCCCATCACCTCAGCCAGCATGTTGTTCCTCTTCAGAAGAGGCCTGGGAGCAAAGGCCACCCTGCACTGAGGGCAGCTGTACACTCCCTTCTTCTTCTCCCGGTCCCAGCAACTTTCAATACAGCCTCTGCAGTAACTGTGTCCACAGTTAATAGTCACCGGTTCCTTCAGCAGGTCCAGACACACCGAACAGGAGAACTCCTCTTGTTCTAACTCGACTCCATGCTGCCTTTGTTGTTGCTTGTCAGCCATTTTACTGGCGAGCAGCTCCACCGGGAAACAGGAGGATTCCTGAGTTTCTTTTTGTCTGAAATACTTGGAAAGGAAGGAATGACTTCCCAGAGTAGGTGTGGAGGTGTGGTTAAATAGAGCAGTGGGAGGTTCAGTGTCAAGTCACTTTGATTAACTTCACCTGCTCAGAGGAAATGAGTTTAAGGGTCAGACACAAGTTTTACACCTCAAAATCAGTTTATGAATCATCCCCAGTCAGAAAGGTTCTAACCAATTTGCATTATGGGAAATATTTGAATATATAACCCTCTGCTTTTTTGTGTTTATATTTCTAGCAACTTTGTCGTGAATGCAAAGGATCAGAAAGGTAAAATAAGGACTGTAGCTCCATGTTGTCTGGGTTTGAGGCTATAAAACAAAGGTCATACTGTAGTTTAGAAATTATGTATTGATGACTTCCTTGTTTTTTTCACACTTTATCATTATAACTGTACAATTCTATGACATTCAAACTGCTGCTGTTCTTCTTGCTGCTGTCAGTGATTATTACTTTATTTATCCGTACAAAAGCCTCAGCGCAGCTCCCAGGCTCACAAATACACACACCATAAATCTGAGAATACAGTTCATCACAAAATTAAAAGAGCTTATATGTTTAAAAATAAAATTAACTATGCACTTATATAATAACTAACCGTGGATAATGCTCTCAGGCATACAACACAGTGAACAAAGGTGTGTATTAAAAGAAAATAGAGGTCCATGAAGGAGTCCTGTCTATAGATGTCAACACTGTAGCTTGATCTCTGACCCCCCCTGTGGAATCAGAGAAGGTATTACATCACAAACTCACCCACAACTGCCTCCAATGTATGAGGTGTAAATAAATGTTAGCATTGCCCCAGCACTGCTTGCACCTCCTCTTTACAAGAAGTTTCAGTGGCATCAGATTAAACAGTGTTTTTCATGCCCCCTGGTAACCAGAGCTTGCAGGTGCAGTTTAAGAATATAAACCCTATTAAAGAGATAAACTAGCCACACATACAGACTTCAGTAAAACATGTTAGGAAAATAATCATTGCTTTTATTGTTGAAAATACGACTTATAACAAATAAATCATGGCTTAATATGGAGGAATAGCTCAGTGTTAAAAAGTCAACAATCCAACACCTTGAAGTTAGAGTAGCCTACATATTATATAACGATCACTGTCATATAATTCAACTTTTAACCACATTAAAATCATACATAAGGTCTTACACACAAAATATAGATAATTTTATACATTAATAATTTATAAAGATTACTAAGCTTAATTATAATAATTACAAAATGTATAAGTCATTTGCAAAAGAGTAATAACAGAGATTTGACTTGTAAGAGAGAACATGTCCCTCCACCATTTTCAGTTTTCATTCTGTTGTAGTTCGCAACCCCAAATATTTGTCCCTTTAGTTAAAGCTTCATCAACCATTTTTTATGACTAATAATGAATCAACGGTGTGTGTGCGATCTGAAACAAACCCACAAAACATTATCACCTGACCACCCAGTTCCCTTCAGCTCTCTGGAGCCTTTTGAGTCTCTTCCAGTTCATTGTTTAGGTGTTTTGGCTGTTAAGCTGTTTTCAGCATGAACCTCTGATAAACCTGGTCGAAGTTGCCAGCCAAGCACATGACAATGTCAGCGAGTACCTGGTGAACGTAGTGCAGTATTTAGCAGCTAAAGAGCAGAATATTTTCCTCTGTAGCCGCTGGAAACAAAAACAGAGCTAAAAGGAGCGTGAATGAACATCTTCCAGGTGGCCAGGAACAAAGCTCCAAATGAATGCTAATATTGCTCAGTGTCTTCTAGATGTGTAAATAGGTAAGTGTAGCATAACAACATAAGTTTACAAAGTAATATGTGAAACTAATGTATTCTTCCCTTGCTCAACTGGTTCCAAGTGGCTTTTGCTTTGTCCACAACATCATTAGCTGCCATCTCCGCTGCCTCCATTGGTGTTTTTGCTCTGTCAGCAGCATCAAATCCAATCCGACCACCCACTACTCCTCCTGCTGTAGCACAGGCTGCTCCTACTGCTAGTCCAGCTGCTAACACTACTTCTCCTCCTGTTGCTACTGCTGCTGTTGCGCCTGCCCTTGCTACTGGTGGAATGCCTTTCACAAGGTTCACAAGCTCTTTAGAGCTCTTCATAGCTGTGACAAATAACCCAACCAATGCTGCCACACCAAAGAAAGCTCCTAATAATGTTCCTGTTGCAGTTCCCGCCAATTTGATCAAAATCCTATTAGACACGTTAGTTTTAGCCAGCTGTCTGGCCTCTTCCTGTGACAGGTTTCCCTGTGACTGTTTTATTTTCTCCTCTTCTGTGTTTATTTCATCCTCCACTTCCTGCAGCATCTTGTTGGAGTAGTAGCCTCCATTGTTTTCCATCACCATCTTGTCTATTGTGTTCAAAAGATCTTCTACCTGGGACAGGTTGCTCCTGTAGTTATTCGGCTGTTTGTTCTTCCAGTATTTATTATCAAAGACGTGGCACCGTCCGCCGCACTTCTTCACCAGATCACTCAGATTCTTATTCTCACTGACAAACTCTTGAATTTTCTTCCCTTTAGGGAGCTGGTCACCATGAGTGAAGACAATCACGGCATACTTCAGAGCATCCTCAGAGAAATACTGAAGTATTTTGTTGATGACATCCTGCTCCTGCTCTGTGAATTTATCAACTTTGAGCACAATGAGAAAAGCATGAGGCCCAGGAGCGCACTCTGTGATGCAATTCATGATCTCGGGCTTAATGTCCTCCTCAGACCTGTTTGCATCAAAAAAACCGGGAGTGTCGATCAAAGTGATGCTTCTTCCGTTGACAGATCTGGTTTCTGCTTGGCATTTAACTGTTCCAGAGTTGGGAGAATCGTTAGTGGTGAAGGATTCCTCCTCTCCAATTATGGTGTTAGCTAGGTTGCTTTTTCCAGATCCGGTTTTTCCCAGCAGGACAATCCTCTTTGTAGTTGACGCTACAGGAGAATAATGATTCTATTGAGTACATTTGCCTCTTGCTTATTTGCGTTGTTTTTAAAAGTATTTTTTTTCTGTTCAGTATTAATGCTAAGCTTAGTAACCAAAAAAGAAAAACACAAACAATGAGTGCCACAGGACTGAAGTTGAAAATCAGTCATACCCACCTTGGTCTGGTTGTTGAATATCTTTTGTGAATTCTTTGAAGACCTGCAGAGACAAGGACCTCTAGTGTTTAATACCAATTCCAGTTTATGCTCATCTGATGCAGAAAAATATGTTAACTAATGTTTAGAGCTCTGGTTAATTTCTTTAAAAATAACCAGCTGAGAGATTTACATTTAAGCCTGGAATCAATCTGTATATTATTCTGTATATTATACAATATATGCAGATGCTGCTGTTTGCACTAACAATGTCTGAATCAGAAGACTAGACACTCATGGGTTTCAGTCAGTATTTATGATTTTAAAAAAACATTTCTATTACCTCGCTGGCCTCTGTGTCATTGGGGTGGATGGTGATTCGGACCAGGAAAGGCGTTCTACTGACTCGATTCTGCTTAAATGCATGAATCTCCTGCCGTAGAACACTGGCTACAATGCTGGTTGGAAAACGCAGGGCAATCCCAGCCCCGAGTACAGGGAAAGCAACTGACCCAAACCCTCTACTCTCACAGGAAGTGAGGATTGTGTTGATGCCCAGTCTCAGAACCTGTAAAAGGTCAGAATTCAAAAAGTCTAAATGTAGGGAATGCTGTTTTATGGTGTAGAAAACTGGGAAACAGCTGCTGGCAAAGTGTTCTCAGATAAAGAAAGAAGTTAAGACACAAATGAAAACATTCCTCCATTGTTTCACCTCGACTGCAGTTCCGTCTTGGTCATTGTCCCAGGGAGCGAGGTTGAGGAAGAACACTGCATTAGATGGAAGTCCAGGCAAGCCCTCAACTAGAACTGCATCACCAGGCAGCGTATCTTCTCCTGCTGCATTTCTAAATCTAGCAGTCAGCTGGGATCCAACCTTTTCGGACAAAGTGTTTCCAACACGGGTGGAGAAAAGATTATGGCCAACCATAGGAGATACCAGGACATCCACCTAGGACAAGAGCAGGAAATGTGCTGAGGCTTGTACAGTACAGTTTTTTTCCAATTCATGTAAATCAATTAAGTTTCTTATTCTTTCTAATTTATAGAAACACATCCAAAGGAAGTAACAAATATTTCCCCTTTTACAGACATCTCAAATCCGTGTCTCCCTAAATCAGACAGCCTTATTAACAGGAACATTTGGTCAGCCTGCTGCTGCTCTGCTGAGTTGTTGCTCACACTACGCCTTGGTTGTAGACGTGGTGTAAACTTTAACTCTAACAGTGGGTAACCATACTGGCCTACAGTATTATGGCCATGGTTAAGACAAAAAATGAGGTTGAAATGCCTCCTGTTAGGTAGACAAGGCATTCTGGTCTCTATCTTCAACAGGGCTTTGTTGTTCAATAAACATCGCTGTCTCTAGTCCAAATAGGTTGGACCAATTTTCATAAAATGTCAGAAAAGTTTCTCACCTCCTGGGTTTCAATGGTTCCCTGAACAACTTCAATATGGACGCTGTCTCCAGGAGCTCCAGCACTGGCTTTTTTTGCTGTGTTTTGGGCAGCAGCTTCCATCAGGAACCCCAAATCATCTTTTTGTGTAGTGTTTCCACTACTTATCCCTAGAAGAAGCCTGTCACATGCTTCCTGCATGGCCCTCACTACCTCTTCTCTGTTATCAATAAGGATGATTCTGCTAAGACTTCGCCCTCCCTGACTACCAAACTTTTTTACAGCAGTTACAATTGCCTCAGAGCACACAGTGACAGGAACACCAAACACACCTGAGCTGATACAGGGCATGGCTATAGACTTGAACTCCATGATTTCAGACAGATTTAGAGCAGACTGGACAGTTTTTTCCAGTAAGAACTTTTCTCTGCCACCTGCTCTTCCAGCTGCAGGTCCAACAGCATGCAGCAGTTTCTTGCAGTGTAACTTCCCCCCTGTGGTCACTACCACATCACCTGTAGGAATTTTCCCAATATACTGTACTAAGGTATCGCTCTCCCTCTGTACTTCAGGACCACCTGCTTTACTCAGTGCAGCAGCAACACCTCCACAGTGGTCCAGATCTTCATTGGCAGCATTAACCAGGGCATCAGCATCCTGTTTGGTGATGTCACCCTGACACACCAGCACCTGGAGCTCATCACAAAGGGTGTAGCTGGCAACTAATATGCTTCTCTCACTTAAACTCAAAGATGGCAAAAGGTCAGTGGTGATTCTATCCTTAAAATGGGAGTCTAGAAATGGATCCAGCCTGTTCCTGACCTCTGTCACCTTGCTGGACGGTCCTTCTAGCACCACCATGGGCCCGAGGGAAGTGGTTATAGGATGGAAGGTAACCCCTGAAAAGTCAAAACCATGCTGCTGCAGAAATTCTGGTAACTCTTGTGCTAACTCTGGGAAGGGGAGACGGACTGTGCTTTGAAAAATAAACTGTGTGACGGCTTCACTCAGCTCTTCAACCTCTTTGGTGTGGCCCTGTAAGCTCACTGTGCAGTCTGAACCAAACACAAATTGAGCCCTACATTTCCCTTTGTTCATCTTCTTTGTCTCGGACTTAAGCTTTTTCTGAAGCTCAGATGACAAAGCAGAGCAGTTAGGAACATCAATCTTTACTTCCTTGAACTCAAGCTGCAGTGCCTTTTCTGCATCATCCAGTTTATCAGCAGAGAGGGAGAAGAAACGTAGCTCTGTATCTTGCACCTCTAATAACACCTCATCACTAACACCTAAAAAGTCACCTAGCACCCCTGGACCTCCATAAGCCTTCCTTAGGAAGGCCAGAAGATGTGGGCTCATGTTAGAAAGTGTTCTTTCTAACACCAGATTCTCCTTATCAGAAACCCAATCTCCAGCCTCAAGAATATCCTCCACAGAACCTTCCAAAACTACCTGACCTGCATCTCCCTGTGTGACCTTAACTCCTGGAAACTTCTGTCTCAAACCATGCTGAATCTCTTCCCACAGGAGGCGGAGTTTGGCCTCACCCAGTCGACGAATGCTGGTTTTCATCTCACTTAAATAGGACCCTTGACATTTAAGAATCGAGGCTTCTATATCTATCAACCTAGCATTGACCTGAGAACGTTTCCCAACCACAACAGCCAGCCCACCCTCACTGTACACCTTCACATCATCTGTGGTCTGACGAGAGCTGCAGGACTGGAGCAAAGCTTTGACTTTGTGAGGGTTCACCTCATAGTGGCACAGGTAGGCATCAAAGAGTTTGTCTACCTCAGCTCTCCAGTTTCTACCTTTCTCTACAGCACCAGGTTGAGCTAAATTCTTGACTAAAACCCTCCTCTCCTCTGGGTAAAGCTGAGCAGAGCAGGCCAGAGAAGCAAGTTCTTTCTCTAGTTCCTCCCCAGCCTCGGGACATTCCTTCAGGTAACGAAGGAGGTAGACATCAGGTCGTAGTTCATATTCTTCACCACTAGATGGAGGCGTTGAGGCAGGAATAGACTGTGGGATAGATGTTAAAACAAAGATGAATTCAAATGAGAGCAAGGGTTTTTTTGGGTTTTTTTTTTTAATGTAAAGAACCTTTTGAAAAGACCACCTTGACTGACTGACAGAAACATTGTTGACTTACCTGCGCTGCAGCTGGGGTGTGAGGGTCCAAGGTGGCTCTGACAGTGAACGCCAGAGGACCACCTGCAAGCTCCACAACATGCTCACGTTTCTGCAGGACTTTTTGCTGATCTGTGAAGTAAAAGTGATACTGTAAGCTTTAAGCAGGAGAAATGTTCCTCTTTTGACAAACCACAGGCTTTTCATTTGATGACATCTATCCCTCTTTTTCAGACATTTATTTGTATATAACATGGTGGGGCAGTGGATAAAATCTAATGTAAAGGTATCCTCTTATTTTATTATTTCCCTCAAGTATTGGTTAAAATACAACAACCTCTTCACAGTGTTACACCACAGCACAATACTACAGTCACTTGTTGCTTCTCATACAATCACGGTTTATGGACTACAGCTGTCATTACTTCCTCAGGTGCTGTACCTTCAGTCAGCTGGTGCAGTGAATGAAAACTGGGGTTTCGCTTGTCTTTTACAGTGGATGGATTGTTTATTCTCATATTTATTATGATTAATATTGCGTTGCGCTTTGAGAGCCTCAACTCTGGGAGCGCTGTTTGGAAAGTTTGGCTTTCTTACGAAAACGAAACTTACAGATGTTTCCCATCCAGCCTCACTAAATTCCTGCTGAGTCAGGGCGTCTCTGAACATTTAACATAATAGGAGGTAATTACTTAAAATCAGTTCAAAATCTTTGTTCTTTAGCCCGTGTTTGTCCTAAATCTTCCATCGAAAGTCAAAATCCATGTACACAAACACAGGGCTGAACATTACAAGACAGCCCGCGATCGATTTAAGAGTTGATGACTGATTTACGGTGTAGATAACACGCACCTTTCTGGTATCTGAAGGCGATGCTGCACACTTGGTCCCTCACGCTCCTCAGTGGTCCGCAGTCTCCTCCGCCCGATCTGCGCCGTATCCTGAAGTACTTTTCTATCCCCTTCCTCTCCTCTGCGAGCAGGACGCGGCACTCAAAGAAAACGGGATAATGGCGAATATCATCCATCGCGATATCGCAGAGAGATGAAGGAAGACAAGCGTCTGTAGCGTCCAGTCCCGAGGAGCGCGGCCCGCTGCGGTGCGGGGTCGCTCGGCTGCGAGGGGGGCGGCGGGGCGACTGCTCTCTGTGGACCCGCAGGAGGAAGTGCGCCACATGCAGGCGGAAGATAACATCGAAATGTCTCTCTCGTTTGCATACTTACATAATCCATTTCATTAACCACAGCAGAGATGAGATGTCCTAATATTAATTCACAGTATGACCCCAAAAAAACCCCAGGAGCAAATAAATATTCGTTGTCTGTAATAAGAAGGTATTTAGAGACAAAGAACTTCACAATATCCTTCATGTTATTTGTGTTTGGGGTCAGTTAGACCATAAACCCCCTGTTGGAACTCTTGGAATAAACAGCTATACAAGTCCAATAAGAGAAATCCAGACATGACTGGTGCATATATTTATTGAAAATGTATTCAAAGTTGACCATGAAACTGTTAGAATATTTGTTAAAGGCTATCTCATGTTTCAGCTGTTTGAGCACTGAGCAGAATCAGCTGTTTTTTTTCCCCCACTGCTGACACAACAACACTAAAGAGCAGTCACATAATGATAATACAAAAGGTCAGTGAAGGCTATATCACCTGCACATTTGTCTCAACCATTTCTGTACCCAGTTTTTATCATATCTGACATATTCATGTAGAAAATAAGACAAAAACACACCCATTAGTGTGGACTGTCTGGAACCTGCTGGAAAGAAAAACTCTCATCACAATAGGAGAGATGTTAACTGTAAGTTCTAGTCTCTGTGATAAAGTTGAACTGAAACCTAAAAAGAGAGCTGTAGCTGCACATACGCTTATTACCAGCAGTCATGCTACGTGGCTGTGGCTTTCACAAACAAACTGAAGCAACTAGATTCAAAAAGACTTTCTCCATTAACTTACAGAGACCAGAGTGAATTGATGTAGGTCCAAAATTGTTAAGCAAAGTAGCGCCCATGATTTTGGGTGTGTGGAACTCTGTGAGAAAGCTTCCAAGAACCAAAACTGAATCTTTCTCTAAGTAGAACAGCTCTTCTCATCAGGCCCATGAGGCTTCAGTCTTATGAAAGCAGTTCCTTGCCTGATGGATACTGGATCACATTCAGAGATCAGCTCTGCCAAACCTGCTATAAAAAGCTCTGAGCTCATTGAAAAAGCATGGGATATTCATAACATGATATTCTTGCTGCTTAGCCTCTCTGGTAAGCTTTTCTATGGGTTATAGGTTGAATACTACGCTATGAGCCTAATACTACTGCTAATAATAATAACAAAGATACAGCTCTGCAGTAAATTAAACATTCTTTAACGTACATGACACAGAACATGGAGGACAATTTGGAGAATTGTTAAGAAGTATTATTAAATACTGCAGTTGAGCCTTTCCTTGTAAAAAACTGCACACCTAAACCTAAATGAAGAGGATTATTATTATCATTATCATAATTATGTATTTATTTACTTTTTTTTAGGAATAGTACAAGAAAACTGGGTCAAAAGATTTCAGTCCAGGTGATCTTTGTTTTGCAAATGTTGTACAGAAAGTTTCCCTGTGTGTCAGACAAATTCCACACAGCCAGAACCACACCTTACTGTTTCATGTGTGACTAATGCTATAGGTGTAACCTTGTACCTGTGCAGTGACTCATATCTCAGCTGTTTACCCAAACAATAAGCAGAGGCAGGGAGCAGGCAGAGCTTACACAGTGGGACAGAGCTGCCCTCCTGTGTTCAGACCGTGCACATTACTCACACACTTTTTAATCAACTTGGGAACCTGAAATCCTAAATTTTGGATGTTGTACAGTTGCAGAGTCAAATGTGAATTTGAATATGGCATATGTGTCATGTAAACAGACTCTTTCACGCTCCTTTAAACTGTGGATGACTCTAAAGGAGAAGCTAGGATCTGGGAAGTGTGGACAAGTGCTACTCTCAGTTATAATGATTTATCATATTTCTTCCTCCCCATTCATTATCAGTAAGGGCTAAGTAATATCACATAATACACTTCAACAGCACCACAAACTGCAGCATCCAGTCAGACCATACAGTTGAATCAACACCTCTCTATTTATACTGTGGTATTATATGGCATTTGTTTTAGCCAGGCGTGAACCGGTGGTAAGGAGAGTAATGAGACACTGTGCAGCTCCCTGCATAGAATTCCTTTGTCTAATTATTCAATTAATTCAGACACAGAAAGTAGCTCTTCACACCCAAACACTGTCACACTGCTTAAGACACTAAGCTGCCAAAGATATTGTACATATACATATTAAATTTGATATTCAAATAATACATTTCAGACTGTTCAGACTCAGCCTCTAAGCAAAGACAAATGAAATACAGAAAATCAAGGTCAGGAGTATGCATTTATTTATTCATTTCACTCTTTTAAAAAGTGTTTAAAGTTATCCAAAGCATTATCTTCTGCACACACATGCTCCCAGTGTGTTGAGCAACACATTTTATCCAAAACTGTGAGCATTTTAAAGCTGACAATCACAATAGAAGTAAAGACAGCAAACCATGTAATAAGGATGTCACATTAAGTCCAATAACTCAACCATAACCACTGAAGTCTCTAATATTCTGTAACACATTCAACAACAAAAAACTTTTAAATTCCTCAACAAACCCACAAAGACCCACATGTTAGCTAATGTGAAAAAAGCAATGAGTTGGTTTGAATTGGGAAAGAAAAAGTGAGAGGAAAAAAACTACAAACCAGTTAACAACTCGTGTTAACCAACACACACCTCACTACCCTTTTGCCTTGACTGTTTGAACTGTTCCAATGAGGAAACCTGTTTATTTGGACCTTTGGATGTTGCTACTCAAACTGCAACTTTCATCTAAATATTAGTGAGTATTTTTTGCATAATTTCTTGTTCATTCTGAAAGGCTACAGATGATTTTGGCACAAAAACTCTACAACAGAAGACAAACACTGAAAATATTTTAAGTGCATTAGCAGGAAATTAAAATTTAGGGTCAGCGTTCACTCGTGTAAAATCACATCCTCTCATCTATCACATGGTATCCAGTTATACAGAGGGCCTGATCAGTGGTGGCACACAAATCAACCACCTCAATATAAATCTGATCACCATAACTTCATCAGTTCTGCATAATGTCCACTGCTTGATTCAGCATTCTTCAGCCCAAGGCCAGGATAGAGAGGCTGAGTGAAGGTGTTGTAGACGGTGTGGAGCAGAGTCATTGTGTCAGAGATGCTGTAGAACGACAGAGTTCCTGCCTTGTAATCCAGGTACACTCCGATCCTGGAGGATTGAGGACCAGACACTGCCATGCTTTCTGTGTTGTGTCGAAATGTATAAGCATCTGGTGAGCACTCTAAACTCCACGAGCTGTTGTTCTTCCCAAACTCTGAGTCATTTGATGATGTTCTGTACGACACTGCCACCAACCAAGTACCTCCCGCCATACTGACCTCCCAGTAACACCGCTCTGACAGCCCTTCTCTGCACAACACCTGCATGATATTTTTAAAGTGAGCAGAATAACCATAACCATAATAACTGTATTTACTAGTCACCCGCCTGTATTCTTGTGACAGGGACAATTGTCCGTAGACTGAGTTTTGATCCAGTGTTAGAGGACGGCAATCTGATGGGAGAGTAAAGGTAATATTAACATTAACCTTGTCGTATCCAGTTCATTATTAATGAATTGGTGTGTTGTGGAATTTGAGGATTAAATCTTTTACTCACAGAGTAAAAGCTCATCTCTCGTCTTTGGCACAGGTGGCAGTACAACATTTGCAGTAGCCGCTGACAAAAAAAACAAAAAAATAAATAAAACAACAAAAAATCCTAAATACCACTGGAGCTGAATAAAAACACTGTATAACTCCTTTTATATTTCTGTCAGGTACCTGTGGCAGAGATCCTAGGCCATGTGTCCTTCAGGAGCTTCTCTATGTTATCTCTCAGCTCAGACACGCAGTCAGACACAGTTCTGGTCGAATGTTGAGGTCGATTAACAGCTCTGAGTGGCAAATCTGGAGATTCACAGGAGGCGGGGAGAGACTGGAAAGTCTGGGGAAGACAAGGGAAGACAAGATAAAAAAAAAACTACAAAAAAAAACTAGAAATACCACCTCACAGTTGTATGCCTCTGCCACTCTTGTTTCAGATTAGTCATATGAAATATTAACCATTTGCGCAACATTTTGTCATACTTGCTGTGTGAAGTCTTGCATAAAGGCTAAATGGATTTTGTGAGGTCACACTGACCTTGACCTTTGACCAACAAAATCTAATCAGTTCATCCTTGAGTCCAAGTGAACGTTTGTATCAAATTAGAAGAAAGTACCTCAAGGTGTTAAGGAGAGAGACATTCACAAGGCCAAAACCATGTTTTGTGAGGTCACCATGAATGCACCTTTGACCTTTGACCACCAAAGTCTAATCAGTTCATCCCTGAGTCCAAGTGGACATTTGTGCCAAGTTTGAAGAAGTTCCGTCATAACGTTACTGAGATATTGCATTCACATGGCCAAAAACACATTTTGTGAGGTCACAACGACCTTGACCTTTGACCTTTTCCCACCAACATCTGATCAGTTCATTCCTGAATCCAAGTGAACGTTTAAGAAAAATCAAAGTTCTGTCGGTGTGTGACTGAAATATCATGTCCATGAGAATGGGACAGACGGACAACCAAAAAACAATAACATAAAAATGAACAGAGCTGTGTTTTGCTTTGTTTCAAGCCTCTACAGCTACAGATGGTAAAAGCTTTGGCCGTACAGCACCAGTTATTCAGTCATGTCGAACTGACAAAACTACAAATTATACTGACAAAACGGAAAATTATAAGTAATAGATATACTAAAATAATGAAGTTGCTCTACAGCACAATGAAAGTGTCTGGCACCTGAATGAAATGGATGTGGTCATCTGTATGAGAGAGCTCTTCCAGGTCAGCGTCTCTCTTCTTCAGCTTGGTGAGCTCCTCCTCAAGCCGCAGCTGCAGCTCTTCAGCCTGACTCACTGCAGTTTTCTCCTGGGCTTTGATCAGCTGCTTCATTAAAGTGCGTTTTTTCTTTATGGAGGAGACCAATTCATCAAAGATCTTATCACAGGACTTCACTGTGGTCTGGGTACAACTCTGCTTATACAAAGAAAAACATCAAGATTTTTCTTTTAGAATACACTCTGGACCCTGCACATATGTCGTCTTTTTCTTTTTTAACTCATCCACTCTCATATCATACTGAATCAACAAGTTAATGTAAGCATCTATAGAGATGCTTGGGGAAATAACTTAAAATTACAGGCACAATCAATTTACCAGTATGTACAAATAAAGGCAACCCTGATATTAAAACTGAAAACAGGATTAGAGGCTGCTTTCACTTTCAAACTGATGGACTGGTGTTAATAGAGAGAGTAATGTTTTTAACCCTTGTGCATTATTACGGACATTTTATTTTTGATCACTTCGGCTGTGTTAATGCAAACAGCATGCATTTTGTGTATTTTTGAGGGAATTTGACAATTCAGCCTCAGCTCCGGTAATATGTCTCTAATGCACTGTGTACACAAAATAGATACACTCAGGACCCTATTACACACCTTTGATTTTTGGTTCCTCTGCCATTACAACATAAAAACACACATTCTATTTTATTAGGCTTCCATTCTTAAGTCCTGGCTCCAAAATTTTAGTTTTGACTATTTTCCAACAGATGACCATACTTGACCTATGAAGCAAATCCATACATTTCCCTGGCATCATAGCTGCTCCATTATTGGGCGCTGTAGGCCACTAGAGTACATGTATGCAACAAAAATGTTATGGGTGTGTGAATGTGTATATTGAGAAATTAGTGTGTGTGTGTGTGTGTGTGTGTACATGTACTTACTATATAGTAAGGACCAAAAAAAGTATTTTACTAACAGAGTGAGGACATTTTGGGAAAGTGAGGACATTTTGGCTGGTCCTCACTTTTTGAGACACCTTCAGATCACATTTTGAGGGTTAAGACTTGGTTTTAGAGTTGGAAGTACAAGTACGTCTGTGTGTGTGTGTCTGTGTGTGTGTGTGTTTATGTGGTGGGTGTGTGTACATCATTGTCATTGTAGAGTGTACTAGTGTGTCTGCATGCAAGTGTATGTGATTGCATGTCTATATGAGCCAAGAGTAAATGTGTGTGTGTGTGTGTGTGTGTGTGTATATATATATATTTATATATATGTGCAGTACCAGTCAAAAGTTTGGATTCACTTTCCCATCAAAGTGTATGAGAAAGTGTGTCCAAACCATTGACTGGTACTGTACATATATATGTGTGTGTATATGTGTATGAATATTGCTATTTTCTTGATGTAGACATTTTAATCCTTAAGATAAATTATTTTAAGATGAGGACAAAGGTTGACTAACAAATTAATTCAGTGAAAGTGGAAAATAATCGTAATATATAATTTTACTGTGGTTTTCGCTGCAGACATTTTGTCCTTTAAGGTCTAAGTGTAAGTTCTTTTAAATGATGCATACTTTTCTGATGCTGATGTTGACAAAAACCATTTCCACATATCAAAACCTAGACAAGACTTCCCCTATACTGTTGTGGTCAATACACACAGAGGATCATACACTGATTCCATACCTTGAAATCCTTCAGAGCTTGACTCAGCTCATTCAGCTCCTTTTCTCTCTCCTGGAATCTCTCCTGGACTCTCCTTTGACTCACAACCAGCTGTTCCTGAAAGAAGAAAGTACAGAGTACTACTGGTAATAAAAACTGGAAAGATGACAGGTCCATGTGTTTAACTGCAGGCCTCTTTTCAAAGTCTGTCTACAGTTTTCGTTTCTACCTGTTTCACAGCCCTCTCTGCTGTCACTGAGGTTATAGAGTGGCCCTTATGCTCATCTATGGTGCACAGATAGCAGATACACCTCTTGTCTCTCCGACAGTAGACCTCCATCAGCTTGTTGTGCTTGGTGCACATCTTTTCCTGCAGTGGGATTGTAGCTGAGACCAGCTGGTGTGTCTTCAGCACAGGAACAGTGTAGTGAGGCTTGAGGTGATCAGGGCAGTAAGACACCAAGCATGTCAGGCAGGACATGGTGGCTTTCTTAGGTTTGGTCCCACAGCAGAAATCACAGGCAACATCTGCTGGGCCGGCACAGTCCAGAGCAGCAGAGGGAGACGCCCGCTGAGTGCCCGTCATCTTCAGCTTCTCCACAACCTGGGGAGGATGGTGGTGAGAGATATTGTAGATTAAATGCAGGATAAAAGTAGAATGAGAACAGATTTCCCTCAGAGAAAGTGTACACCAAAGCTTTACAATATGTGTGCCCTAATCTTTCTTCTATACATTTCAGGTGTTACAAGCCAAAATATTGAGTTTTGCCACTCCAAAAATTATTAAATTAATAAGTAATAAGTAATAATAATAATAATAATAATAGCTGAAACCATGGGCTGTATCAATTTTTACACCAGTTGTTTCACCGCAATCAAGCAGTTAAACCAAGCGATTTGACATCATAATAATGTTAAATGTGTTTTTATTAAACTTGCTCTGGAGTTTTTTGTATCTTCTTCAGCCTTTAATAACTTTTACTGAATATCCACTACTTGGTTGATAGGAACCAAAGCAAAGATGCAAATGAATGGAATCTGCCTGTCACACAGCTTTTATTCTGCAGATAACAGAGAGTACAGGGCACAGATCAGACATGCAAAGACTCAGGATGCAGCACCTAATATCTCTTGGTACTGCATTTCTTGGTACTCCAATTCTAAGACATAGCTCAAATATTCTCTAATTATCAAAATATTTACTGTTCTCCCACAACTTCTAACACGTGCGCCATCACCTCTGCCAGCATATTATTCCTCCGCAGAACAGGCCGCGGACTGAAGGTCTCCCTGCACTGAGGGCAGCTGTACCTTCCCTTTAGCTCCTCCTGGTCCCAGCATCCCTCTATACAGCTTCTGCAGTAGCTGTGGCCACAGTGGATGGTGACGGGCTCTTTCAGCAGGTCCAGACACACTGAGCAGCAGAGCTGACCCTGGTCCAACTCAACGCCATGCTGCTGCTCCTGCTGCTGCTTGTTAGCCATTCTGGTAAGTTTCACATGTGAAGAGGAGGAGCGCTCTAAGTTTCATTTTCTCTGAAGTGACTGAGGGAAATTGAGGAAGTTACTGAGGCGGGGCTTTCAAGCAGTGCCGCCAAAACTGAACTGCCATGTCATGTGACACGGTCAGTGCACCTCTGACCAAAATGTCCAATAATTCCACAGGTGAGTCGAGAAAAGTAGGAAAAAGATCCACTGGAGTTGTTTCTCTGATGTTAATGAGCTCTTCTCTGGTGAAAGAGCTCCGGAAACCAAAGCAGAAAACTGGATTTACAAAGAAAATAAGGCAAAGAAAATGCGCACCAAAACACCGAGGCAGCCATCCGCGGCGCCATGGCAACAGGATAAACATCCCACCACAGGCCACAGCAGATACTGTGTGACAGTAATCATGACATTGGTGGAGGTGTTCAGGACTGCTTCCAACAGTCTGGATGAGCTCACAGAGGCTGGGACGTCATACATCAGCTTCTGTGAGGACTGCTGTATCCCATCATGCACCAGGGTGAGTTATAACAATGACAAACCCTGGTTCACAGCTACGCTCAGTCAGCTCAGGAGGCAAAAGGAGGAAGCTTTCAGGAGTGGGGACAGGGACAGGTTTAAAGAGTCCAAGTACAGGTTTAGCAAGGCGGTGAGAGAAGCTGAACGACTGTACTCTGAGAAACTTCAGCTCCAGTTCTCAGCCAATGACTCTGCTTCTGTCTGGAAAGGGCTCAGAAAGATCACTTTCACTTTCACTACAAACCTAAACCTCCCCACTCCATTAACGACTTCCGTCTGGCCAACGATCTGAATGAGTTCTACTGCCGCTTTGAAAGACAGTGGGACAAGCCTGACACTAACCTCCACATCAGAGCCACATCAGAACCCCCCTCCTCCTCCCCTACCAAAGGAACGTCTCTCTCTATCCTGGAGAGAGATGTCAACAGGCTTTTTAAGAAGCAGAACCCCTGCAAATGACTCTGTCTCTCCATCATCCCTGAAGCACTGTGCTGATCAGCTGTCTCCAGTGTTCACGGACATCTTCAACACCTCACTGGAGACCTGCCACGTGCCAGCCTGCTTCAAATCCTTCACCATCATCTGCTGCAGGACAAGCTCTCCCAGCTGAGCGTGCCTGACTCCACCTGCAGGTGGATCACCGACTTCCTGTCTGACAGGAGGCAGCACGTGAAGCTAGGAAAGCACGTGTCTGACTCCCAGACCATCAGCACTGGATCCCCGCAAGGCTGCGTTCTTTCTCCTCTGCTCTTCTCCCTGTACACCAACACCTGCACCTCCAGCCATCAGTCTGTCAAGCTCCTGAAGTTTGCAGACGACACCACCCTCACTGGACTCATCTCTGATGGCGATGGGTCTGCCTACAGGTGGGAGACTGACCGTCTGGTGACCTGGTGCAGGCAGAACAACCTAGAGCTAAACGCTCTGAAGACAGTGGAAATGATAGTGGACTTCAGGAAGAGCCCAGCTGTTCACATTCCAAAGTCCGGCAATGACTAAAACTACACCTTCGTTCATCTATTTGGCTTTTATGTGTTACCAACCTAACTCAGTTATATCAACGAAAGTATAGCTACATTAGTGTTACCAGCTCACTTAAGACTGTGATAAAGATTAGCTTTAGGCAGCGCAGGTGGTGATTGGCTGAATCATGTGAAAAACGACCTGTACGCTCAACTCAGACTACTGGATGCTGTATCATGCCCTCATACTACACTTCAGTACCTTCAGACGAACATATCGAAAAATGAAAGCCTTTTTCATTTGACATGATATTAAGGTCTTCCAGTGTAACATTTCATTTTCCATTTCATTCTTGCGCTCCAGTTTGCATTTCCCCTCTCTCATCGGTCTCCCTTTTTTTTTTTTTGGAACTGTCTCTCCTTCAAAATGTTGCTTGCTTAGTAGATTCCTATACCACTTTACTACTGTGAGCCTTGCAATACTTATAATAATAATATAGCCCAACAGAAAATTAAACATTCTTTAATCTGCATAACACAAAACAAGGTAAATGATATTGAAATGGTACTGATATACTCAGTACTGAAGTTGAGCCTTGCCTTGTAGAGGATTGTTATTTTTTTAATGTTAATTTTTTAAGGATTGTTATCTTTTAAATATTTTTAGACTAATAAGATTAATGCAATCTTTAATTCTAAGGATTGCATGAATTTTTAAGAGTAAGACACAGAAATTGGGTAAAAAAAATGTATTCCACATGAATGTTATTTTACACAATTTGTTTTTCAGAAAGTTTCCTTGTGCATCAGACAAATTCCACACAGCCAGAACCACACCTGGCTGTTTTATGTGTGACTAATGCTATAGGTATATCCTTGTATCTGTGTAGTGACTCATATCTCAGCTGTTTGCCCAAACAATAAGATCGATCGAACATCAAGGTCGAACAATGGCTCCGAGTGACAAATCTGGAGATTTATAAGAGGTGGAGAGAGACTGGAAAATCTGAAGGGAATTCAGACGACAGAGGAAAGGCAAAATAAAAACAAAATCAATCAAGATGTACCATCACCATGTATCGTAATGTCAAAATGTGGCCAGCAGGTGTCATTACTGGCCAATGTATTCAGCACATCCCTGAGAAAAATGACCTGAGCTATGTTTTGCTTTGTTTTAAACCTCTACAGTCACCAATGGTAAAAGTTTTGGCTGTACAGCACCGACTATTCAGTCATGTGGAACTGACATAACATAAAAATTACAATAAGTGATGTAAAACAGAAAAATGAAAGTGTCTGGTACCTAAATGAAATGGATGTGGTCATCTGTATGAGAGAGCTCTTCCAGGTCAGCGTCTCTCTTCTTCAGCTTGGTGAGCTCCTCCTCAAGCCGCAGCTGCAGTTATTCAGCCTGACTCATCTGAGTTTTCTCCTGGGCTTTGATCAGCTTCGTCAGAGTGCGTCTAAGCTTAATGGAGGACACCAGCTCATCAAAGATCTTATCACAGGACCTCACTGTAGTCTGGGCAAAAATCTGTTTATACAAAGGAAAACATCAAGATTTTTCATTTCAAAATATGCTCTGTATGGCAATGTCAACGTTTATTAGCATTCCCATTACCTAATACCATAATGTCAGCTGCTCTTCCTGGAGTTATTCATCTGTAATGATATTATGCGTCAACATTTGTTTATTTTATGGATCATCTGGATTCATATATCTCTGCTAGCCAATTGCCTCTCAGACAGAAAGTAACATCTTGCAGTGCAGCATCGAAGTACCAGTTCCACAACCCTCTCTGCTGTTACTGAGGTCATAGAGAGATACTTATGCTCATCTATAGTGCACAGATAACAGAGACACCACTTATCTGTCAGAGCAGCAGAGGGAGACGCCTGCTGGGTGCCCGTCATCTTCAGCTTCTCCACAACCTGGGGAGGATGGTGGTGAGAGATATTGTAGATTACATGACTTGCAGGGTAAAAAACAGTATCTTCACAACTGATGAGTTCCTGTTTTACAGAAACTACAAGAACTAAAGAATAGCATGTTTTCAGGATGTTCACTGGAATAGAGGGCATTTGAGGGGGGTATTATGTCTCTGTATGTACTGATATACATGTTGAAACATGTCCACACAGTGAAAGAATCAGTATACGTCCTTACATGTCATCAAGGAAACACCAAGTCCGTAACCAATTCAGTCATGTGCTTTCAGTTATATGTTTAAAATGATAATCGTTTTCATTACATGTTATTTCCAGTACATAATTTTCTACATTGGACGTCATTTTCAATAAAATAAATAATATATTATCTTTTTTAATTGTCTTATTTTTTTTAAATATGCAATATAAAATTTAACTGCTCCATTGAATATAGCATCTGTCAGAGTTAATGTGTTTTCCTTTAATGAGATCTTGATAGTAAAGAATATAGATTACATTAATGACATATAGTATTTCTTTATTCCAATCAACATTTCAGAGGCTGGGATGTACAAATGGAGATAAGGGACACTGCTTATTTATTGCAAATGTTTGCAAATGTACAGGTATTTAACAATACCTGTTATATATATATATATATATATATATATATATATATATATATATATATATATATATAGGTATATATATAGGTATATATAGGTATATGTGTATATGTATATATATATATATATATATATATATATATATATATATATATATATATATATATATATATATATATATATATATATAGGTATATAGGTATATATATATATATATATATATAGGTATATATGTATATATATATATATAGGTATTACATTATTTGTATGGTTATTTTTAGGCCATCAAGGACTTGGTCAGCCAGAAATATGAGGAGGAAAAAGGAGAAAACAAAAAAGGTCTTCCAGAGCGTCGTTGCTGTTAGTTTAACAGCTGATATGTGGACGTCCATTAATATGGAGGCATATCTTGCTGTTACTTGCCACTATGTGGACAAAGAAAACCATGAACTCCGTTCATCAGTCTTGGGAGTGCAGCATTTTCCTCAGAAACACACTGCAGAAAACATAGCCATGGTTAAAAGGAGCCTCATGGAGGAGTGGGGCAAGGTCAGGTGTCTTGTCACTGATGCAGCAGCAAACATGATTTCATGTGCTCGAATGCTGCAAATACGGCAAACCATTTGTATTGCCTATTCCATGAATTTAATTGTAAGAAAATGTGATCAAATCACAACACTAACAGAAATAGCAACAAAACACGGCAAATTGTGACATACTTTCGATCAAGCACCACGGCCAAAGAAAAGCTCACTCAAATGCAGCAACAGCTGGGAACACTATTCCATAAATTAATAAATGAGGTGCCGACACGATGGAACAGCACCTACCACATGCTGGAAAGAATGACTGAGCAGAATGAGGCAGTCTGGGTGTTACTGGCCTCATTAAAAACTGATATCACTCCACTGACTCCTGAAGAATTTGAAATCATTGAAGAGATGCTCAGGGTGCTCGCTCCTTTTTACCAAGCCACAAGAGAACTCTCTGAGGGGAAAAAAAGAGTCTTGGGGTCAAAGGTTATTCCATTGATGAGAATGATCCACATTGAGCTTAACATCAAGCCTCAACAGTGACAAAAACAGCTGCTCAACAGCTGGCTGAAAATCTGGGAAAGCGGCTAACTGAGTCTATCTGCAACATGGAATCGCTCAATGTGATGACACTGGCAACAGGTTTAAAACAGTTGGCTTTGTTAGTCCACTAAAAAGCAACTGAAGCTGTCAAGAGACTGAAGTCGGAGTGTGCTGCTGAAATGAGGAGCCATGAGCCTGACCCAGCAGAAGAAGAGCCTAGCTCTTCACATGGATCAGAACCCAGTTCAGGTATGAAAACACATTTCTTTGTGTTTATTTGTATATTTCTGTGGCAGTTTGTCATGTGATAGTAAACTAACAATTAACAAAGACTTATTTCTAAAATATTTGTTAGGGCACAATCTCTGGAAACCTCTTGATATGGAGGTTGAGGAGAACAAGATGACCTCTAATACTACAGCCGATTCCCGTTACAATATTGGAAAAATAACCAGAAAACATATCAACACCTTTATCAACTTGCACTTAAATTTTTATGCTCACCATCTTCATCTGTACCCTGTGAAAGAATTTTTTCTAAGGCAGGGGAACTGGTGTCTAAGAGGAGAAATTGCCTTGGAGCAAAGACGCTTCAAAAACTTTTGTTCCTCAATAAAAATGCAGAAATGAATCCATTTTTAGTCTTTTATTTTGTATGATTTAACACTTAAGTTAACAAAATTCCATACATAAGTTAAAAAATTTTAACTCTGAATTTTATTACAGACAAATTTGCTATATTTTACATACCAACTCATTTTAGCATTTACACAAACAAGGTTTTAAGCAAATTTTAAACTCTTCTCATGAACAGCTTAACTCAGCAAACAAATTGAGCAAATGAAATTGATGAGATCATATTTTAAGTAAAGGACTGGCGATTAAATATTTCACAGGCTGATGTTGGGTTTGCAGCATGTAAGCTTTTCCATCTTATTTTCATTTTGTTTACCTGCAATGATTTTATTACTCCTGCAGGGGTCACTATTGAGTGACCAACACAGTGTCAATACAGTGCCGACACAGTTTGTGTAGTGTGTGAATATACTCCTTGAGGTATCATCATCCCATCACTCGTGTTCGGACAACTAGTCTAGCTTTTGGAAATGTTAGAAATTCTAAGTTAAACTCACTTTGGCTTTTGGAATTTTTCAAATATGAATAGCAAGTTTGAGGTGTAGAATCTATTGTACCATAAACAAACACAGACTGGGAAACTATTTCATTGTTATGAATAAATTATGACACATGCAATAATTTATAATAAAATGATTTAAAAAAAAAAAAAAAAAAAACAGAACAGAATCTTTCCTCAGCTCAAAGTTGTGTACACTGTAAAATTAAAGAGTTAATTAAATCGTCAGATGTTTTAATCTTTCAAAAACACCATTACAATGTTATAAGAAACTTCATCTTTCCAAGATAGAATTGATTTTGATTGACTGATTACCCTATTTATTCATTAACATATGGAACTGCAGAAAAGTTAAGTCTTATCATTTCTGCACAGCAAAGACAAACTGAAAAAAAAAGACACAACATAGATGTTTACTTGTTCAATCACTCATAACAAAATAAAAAAACAACAAATGACATTATTCAACAACTTAGTTATGGTTATTATCATATACATATCTTATCCATCTTTAAAACAAGTACAGCATTGTTGGTCTCAACATGATTTAATTTAACATCAGCAGCAATGCTGCTCGACCTCCTGCACCTTTTCAATTGTTTATTCTATTTGTAGTATTGATTTGTTGCGGCTCCTGTTCCTGAACTTAATCTGACAGAGTTCCACATGGCCCCTGCTGTTCTCTTCACAGCTTCCATTGGAGTTTCTGCTCCTTCAGCTGCAACTAATCCTATACGACTGCCCCTTAGTCCCCCAGCCAATGCAGCTGTTGTTCTTCCTGTTGCTGCTAGTGCTGCTACACCTGAAAGCCCCTGCAAATCTCTAACTGTGACCGTCCCTGCAACACCAAGCAAAGCTCCTAATAATGCACCTGTTGCTGTACCTGCTAATTTGATCAATATGTTGTCAAATACACTGATTGTAGCTCTATTCCTAATATCTTCTTGTGACATGTTTCCTGATGACTGTCTAATGTGCTCTTCCTCTCTCTGTATTTCTCTTGTCACTGCTTGAAGCATCTCATTGGTGTAGCAGCTTCCTTTGTTTGCATCAATCATCTTGTCTATTGTGTTGAGTATCTGTGACACCTGGAACTGGTTACTTCTGTAATCGTCTGCTTCGTTGTCCTTCCAGTATTTATTATCAACAACATGGCAACGGCCTCCGCACTTCTTCACCAGATCATCCAGCCCCTCGTTCTCACTGACAAACTCCTCAATCTTCATTCCCTCCTGGAGCTGGTCACCATGAGTGAAGACAACTGCAGCATATTTCAGAGCTTCTTCAGAGAAATGTTGGCATATTTGTTTGATGACTTCCTTCTCCTGCAGTGTGAATGTCTCCACTTTAAGCACAATGAGAAACGCATGGGGCCCAGGGGCACACTCGGTGATACACCTCAGTATCTCAGCCTTGAGTGCTGTCTCAGACGCACATGTGTCAAAAAAACTGTGAGCATCAAACAAAGTGGTGCTTTTCCCGTTGATATCTTTGGTTTGTGATTGAGAAGGACTTAATTCTGTGGTCGGAGAATGGTTTATCTTGAACACATCCTCTCCCAATATGGTGTTAGCCAGGCTGCTTCTCCCGACTCCAGTTTTTCCCAGCAAGACAATCCTCCTTGTCGGTACTAGAAGAGAAAAATGATTCTGCATCAGTGAGGTACATTGCAAGTGACTATGTAGTGTCATTATGATTTGGTAGTAAAGTGGCCTTATAGCATGTTGTCAGCAAACCCAATAAAAATATCAAAACTGCCAGTGTTTCAGTCTCTCAGTCTGCTTCTTAAGGACATTGCTTTTAGCCTACTCTCTGATCTCTTCCTCTGGCGTGTCTTCTCATGGCTGCACTCTTCATTTTTCTGTATTTCACTCAATGTAATAAAAAATGTAATAAAAAATGATGAGTGTCTAATATGCCCCTCTTGTTGAATTTTCTCTTCACTGCTTGTAGTGTCTCATTTGTGCAGTAGCCTCCCTTTTTTTCTCAGTTAACTTGTCTATGGTGTTGAGCAGCTCTGTCACCTGGAACCGGTTGTTCCTGTATTCATCCTGCTGGTTGTTCTCTCAGCATTTATTGATTTTCAAAACAGCAGAGACAATTGCACGTAAGGCTGCTGTGACCCACCCACAAAATATCTAGCTATATCTAGCCAGCTCTCTGATCTCTTCCTGTTGTGTGACATTTGACTGTCTAATGTGTACTTCCTCTTTCTGTATTTCTTCCTCCACTGCTCTTTGCATTTCATTGATGTAGCAGCCCCCTTTGTTTTCCATCACTATCGCATCTATGGTGTTCAGCAGCTCTGCCACCTGGAACCGGTTGTTCTGTATTCTTCCTGCTGGTTGTTATTCCAGTATTTATTATCAAAGACATGACGTCAGTTCTCACATTTCTCCACCAAACCACTCAGATCTTGACTTTGACTGATAAATTCCTCAATCTTCATTTCTTCAAGGAGCTGGTCACCACGATTGAAGACAGTAACAGCAAATTTTAAAGCTTCCTCAGAGAAGTACTGGAGCAGTGTTTCGATAACATCCCTCTCCTGCTCTGTGAATTTCTCCACTTTAACCACAATGATAAAAGCATAAGGCCCAGGAGAGCACTCTGTGATACATATAATGAATTTTCCATCGACACATTTGATCTCTGCTTGACATTTACTTGTTCCAGATTCAGGTGTATAGTTTAGCTTGAATGCAGACCGTCCAAATATGGTGTTGGCAAGGCTGCTCTTTCCCACTCCAATTTTTCCCAGAACCACAATCCTTCTGATTAACTTAACTTCTGGTTAAGACAATTATAACATTGTGTCAGTGATATACAGTGTATCCCTTTGTTTTATCTCTGGTGTTACAAGAAAAATACAGTGAAAAGCTCAGGAGTAGTAATATATTGCTGTCAATATCAGTTTTCTAGCACAACTGATGCACTTCTTTGCTCAACTTTAAATGCAAGTGAAACTGGCTACTACTCAGAAGCCTGTCAATATTCAGATTAGGTTTACATCTACATCATTGTTTGTAATTATGCATGCACTTAATGTGTTGTTTTTTGCAGAGTAAACCTGATTTTTGTAAAACTACACTTAGTGACAGTATTATATTGTTTGCAGTGAATGACATATGTTTGGATTTGGGGGTAATAAAAGTGTAAAAATTGTAGGTGCTGTGCAACTTCACTCACTAGTCCCTCCTCTGACCTGGGCCTGCTGTTACTGTGTGTGTGTGTGTGTGTGTGTGTGTGTGTGCTCACTATGAGGTAACGAAAGCATAAATGACTTACCACTCATCATATGAGCTTCAGTTTGCCTCTCACTTTGTTCCTCCATCAGTTCGTCTTGTTTCTTGGTGAAAAGTGAGTGGGAAGAGAATATCAGTGTGCATTCCTGTTTTTATTTAAGTTTTATTCAATTATTATAATAAGTTCAAAGTAGTAGTTTTTCATTCTTTTAAATGTTTTGAAAAAAATCAGCATATCCTGATAAATTATTTAATATCTATAATGAGTACATTGAAGGTGCAACCACGTAGAAACATTTCAATTACAAACCTAATAGTTGTGAGGAATTAAATGATTTGTTATGCTCCATGGTTATCTACATTTTCGTCATTGACATAAACACCACAAAATTTCACTACCCCAAATAATCATATTGCAGTAGGTCTGATATCATTATGAAATGATGACAATAGCTCATATACCCTACAGAAAGTAGCTCATAGTACTTTGTCTGACTTATTTACACATAAGGCAACTTAGGGTTTCAGCCTTATAGTTGGTGTTAATGGAACTGGAAGCTTGACTGATGGATTTTTAAAAAATACTAACCTCTGTTGGAGCTATTAAACCCTGGCGCAGAGTGGATGTCATGATGGGAGAGGTCTTAGGGTCCAGACTGCCTCGGACAATGAACACCAGAGGGCCATCTGCAAGCTCCACAATATGCTCACATCTCTGTAGGACATTTTGCTGATCTAAGAGGGAAAGTGACATTATCATTGTGAGCTTTAAGTAAGAGAATTGTTTTTTTAGTATGATTCTCTTTTTGGCTAGATCGCAACTTACAGAACCAGCCCTGGCGAATATCATTGAGTGAGTGAGTGAGTGACTGACTGACTGATCATGTTTCCACCATTGGTCAGCCAAATGCCACACAACTGAGTTGGAGTTGCCCAATTGGCCAATGGTCTTTCAAAATGATACAGAGAAAATATTTGCTACCAGAGGGGTGTTAACAGCCTGTGTTGCAAACTTAGCACATTTGTCACTAGATTTGGAGACTTATTTTCAAGCAAGACTGGTTACAAACTTAGCATATGGCTGCTAACTGTGGGCTGAGGGCTACACCTCCTGTTACCCAGCTGAAAGCTGCTTGAAACCTGCAAGGCAGCAGAGTAGCACTTACAATTCACAAAGCCTCAACTCAATTACAGCAAATGAACTACTGTTATAACATGTATCATTATTGTTAACCCTCCTGTTATGTTCCGGGTCAAATTGACCCGGGAACACCATTGCTGTTCCTAACAAATGAACATAACAGGAGGGTTAAAGTCTTACATGCTAGAGTCGAAGGCAGAAATCCAGTTGCTTACTGAACATAATGCAGTAACTTCAAATGGGAGTGACTGAGAATGACTTTGTTTAACCAATTACACATATCAAACAGATGCAATTAGAAATAACATCCTGCCTCAAGTAAAAGTATGTTGCTTTCAGGACTTTAGGTAAATAAAGGCCTTGGTCACTTCTCAAGGAACTACAGTTGTTAAAAACTGTTGTGGATCTCAGATGGAGGTTATATGAGAGACAAAATAAGACGGATATTCTGTTACCTCTAACTTTCTATGAGTGGTCATTATAACTAAATATAGCTGGAAGGGGGAAATCGGAAGACACCAAGCAGAATGCAGATAGATCGAGGATAAAGGGCTACATTAAGTTTGTTTTATCCTTTGTATTTCCTTATCTCTCTTTTATGCCACCGGGAAAAATTAGCAAGATTGCTTTTTATACCCCTCTTTGTTTGCGGCAGTTTTACTTCCTCAGGAAAGTGACTTAAGGATTTTGCTGTTTAGGATCCAACCTCATAGCATTCCTGTTATATCAGTGGAAACATGGCTCATTGAACATTTAATATAGTAGGATACTTAGATAGTTCACAACCTTTTTTTCTTTGTTTTGTTCCCTAACTGTCCTTACAAAATTAGAACTAACTGAAATCAGAATTAGTAAGATTAAAGTACGTGTATTAGTTGATACAAACAGTGCTGAACATTGCAAGACAGTCCACAAAATAAAATAAAATTAAAACACGAGTTAACAATTAACATTCAGTAGCTTATGACCTACCTTTTTCATATTTGAAAGCGATACTGTAGACTTTATCATTCACACTCTTCAGTGGTCCACAATCACCTCCACCTGATTTGCGCTGAATATGGAAATATCTTTCTATTTTCTTCCTCTGCTCCTCGAGCGGGATGTGACACTCAAAGAAAACTGGAAACTGGTAATTATCATCCATCGTCCTGTTGCAAAAAGATGAATGAAGACAAATGTCTGTAAGTTTTAATCTGAAGATGTATGGTATACAGTATGTCTCATCAGATCAGGAATGACCTGTTTGACTACATTGTTAACCCGCAGGAGGAGCTACGCCACAGGGAGGTACCATCCACTGCCTTATGTCTTATTATTTTTAACCATAGAACAGAAGAGATATTATTAATTGCATTTTTCAAATAGTGGCAAACATTAAAACATACACACGTCCAATGAAAACAACACTGACAGTACCACTACTCAATGAAATAAAACACAATATACAACATGTAAGAAAATCTGATGTGGTGCTTACCAGACAATTCTGCAGGGTAACGGATAGATTTGGACTGGGATGTAATTTTACCCTGCACAGACAAATCAAGCATAAACATGATGACACTGCACTTCAAAACTTCCCTAATGTACATTTTACATGTAGTGAAAAGCACAGTTTCTTGTTGCATTAGGCTTCTTGATAAAGACGTCAAGAACGTCATCACTTCATTGTTGGTTTTGGTGGTTTCATGAGATTTATCTACTATAAGGAAATCTTCAGCCTCATCCTTCAACAGCACATGTGAATGGCTCTATGAAAAAAGAAACAATTGAATAGACATGTGACCAATCAGCTTGTTTCATTGTTGCATACTATATTTCGAACCAAGCGACAAATATGAACAACACATGGTAAAAAACTGTGTAAAATTGGTGGAGGAAAACACCGTAAAGTCATAGAGAGTCCATGAGATAACAACCACTTTCAGACTTCTGATTATTTACTGAGTGTGCCAGAAACACACATGTATTCCTATATATCATATTTTCATATTTTTACTATACTCAGTTTATTACAGTAATCACAGTTGGTAGCTTTTCATTTGACAGGAACAAGCACAAAAGCAAACTCACAGTCACAAGGAAATCAATAAAGTAAGAAGCCTAAGCAGAGAAACTGATTAAACTGATTGAATAACATCAAACTTTTAAATTTTACAGTGTATGTTTTCAAAAAAGATTACAGTAATTTTACACGAGCTGTAAAGCATTGCTACAATTAATGCCAATGTGAACCTTCTCTTTTACTTTGCCTCAATGCTTTTCATTCAAATAGGTTTCAAGGATCTGTTTGTCTGTTCTTTCAAAGAAAGCAGTAACTTTGTCCATGAAAGATTCAAATGGATTTTGTCGTGGGATTGGCTCTTCACCTCCTTCTATTACATCGGCTGGTGTTACCTTTGCAGATTTTGATTTTTTCAAAACAGCAGAGACAATTGCAAGTAAGGCTGCTGTGACGGCCCCACCCACATAATATGTAGCTATATCTAGCCAGCTCTCTGATCTTTTCCTGTTGTGTAACATTTGACTGTCTAATGTGCATTTCCTCTGTCACACCACGGTGAGGTCAAGTTGGGTTTTTGTCCTGTCTCCATGTCTTGTCTTGTCATTTCCTGTTTTATTTTGAAAAGTAACTCTCCTCTCGTTTCAGGTCACTTGCCCTCCCTCGTGTGGCTTGCTCTGATTGTCTGTTGAGTGTTTCCACCTGTCCCTTGTTACCATGTGCATAAGAGTCTGCGTCTCCCTTTGTCTTCTGCCAGTGTGTCGTCTTTGTCGATGTCTGCGTGCGTTCACCCTAGCCAACCACCGTTTCGTCTCAGGCCTGTACCCAGTACCATTTGGTTTATGTTCCGGTTCCTCCTAGATGAGGGATTTTCTGTTGTAAGTCTCATAGTGTAGTGCCTCCGGTTTTCAGGAGAGTTTTTGTTTGTTCGACTTCTTTTGTTATTTCTTTTGCCTCCGTAGCGGGAGTGATTTTCTGTTTATATTAACGTTTCATAGTCTTTTGTGTTTTCCTCCGTTAGTGGAGCGATTATTTTTGTACCTTTTTGTAGCCACGCTTCTCCCATAGGGAATTATAAGAGAGCTAAATTTCTTAGCCTGCTTCTGTTACTTGGTCTCGGAGGATTCAAATCTGTTTTTGCAATAAAGACTTTTATTGAAACAATCCTGCATCTGCGTCCTGAGTCCTAGCCTGGTTGTGACATCCTCTTTCTGTATTTCTTTCTCCACTGCTTGTAGCATTTTATTGGTGTAGTGGCCTCCTTTGTTTTTCATCACTATCTTGTCTATGGTGTTGAGCAGCTCTGCCACCTGGAACTGTGTTCTTCCTCTTGGTGGTTCTTCCAGTATTATCAACGACGTGGCACCGGTGGCCACACTTCTTCACCAGATCACTCAGACCCTCACTTTGACAAACTTCTCAATCTTCATTCCTTCGGGGAGCTGGTCACCATGAGTGACGATAAGTGCAGCATTTGTCTTCTCCTGCTCAGTAAATTTCTCCACTTTAAGCGCAATGAGAAAAGCATGAGGTCCAGAAGCACACTCTGTGACACACCTCAGTATGTCAGTCTTCATGTCCTCCTCAGATCTGCCTGGGTCAAAAAGACCAGGGCTGTCGATCAAAGTGATGCTTCTTCCATTGATAGATTTGGTTTTGGCTTGACATTGTGTTGTCTCAGAATTGAGACTATGGTTGATTAGGAACAGATCTTCAAAGATGGTGTTGGCCAGGCTGCTCTTCCCAGCTCCAGTTTGGTGCTGGAAGAGAATAATGACTTTCTATCAGCTGAGCACTACAACTCTCTCTTTCTTGATAAAACAGGAAAATAAAGAATTATTTGTAAAACTGAAGTTAAAGTATTTCAGAAAATTTAATACAAATTTGGGGTTGACATTTTAGTTTCACAGTGCTACTCTGTCTACTTCTGAAAAACAAACTAAATGTGACAATACTTTCCAAGACATGTTTTCCAAAAATTCTGGTTGTGTCTTTATATCAGGTTGAAAGTTATACATCTGTGTCATCATAGTGAAACAAAACTGAATAATACTATTATTCTACTATACTATTGCATTTTAAAAAAGAGCAGAAATAGGTAAGTGAAATATGTTTTAGTATCATTTGGAACTGTGAATTTTGACAAAGCCACAAAAGTACAGTAAATACCATCATTATTACTAACATCGGAAAATCAGATGAATTTAGATTCAATTATGTTACAACACAGCAGCTAGAAGACATGAGTGCAACTTACCAGCCACGCTGTCAAAAGTAGACACCTCAGTCTCAAATGACTCAGACCCACAAGACATCTCTGCTGCAAGTCTCTTGTTCTCTTGCTCTGCTCTCTTGCTCTTGCCTTTTGCTTTGTTTTTTTTTCTACCTGTCTGACTTGTTTTCTGGTTACAGGCTAATGGAGTCATCAACACACAATGTTCGAGTACATTAAACAAATGTCAATATACTGCAACCTAAGAACAAAACATAAAAAAAAACTTTGCCCTAGAAAATTGTTTTTGAATTAAATACATTTTCATTAATATTGTACATTTGATTTTACTGTTACAAAGTATGATGCAGAGTTAACAAGAGTTAACAGAGAAATATGAGAAATACCAGGATTTGAATCATGGTAACGGTCAGTTTCATTTGTTTGCCTGTCATTGACATCATATCCCCTATGCGCATACATTGGCATTGTGGTCACCTGCCAGAAGCTCAAAATGTACTTTATCCAGTTTTAAGCCACATTTTTAAGATACACATTTTACACCTTTGTCATTTTAAACTATATATTTTAACCAGAGAAGGGTTTTAGTCATCAGTTGTCTGGATCTTTAGTTATCAGAGAAAAATGCCAAGTAAACGTGCTCTGAGACACCCTGTGTCGACTGAAGAGCATCAGTCAATCACTGAAATTCAAAGTGAGAGACCCCTAGTAGTTGAAGTTACATACTGTTCTTTTAAATACGTAAGTACTTGGCAGTTGAAAAAGGGGATATATTTCACCTGTCTGAGGCCTACATGTAAAACAGGAAGCTGAAGGCAGCACGATTAGTGTATATTCAGTCAGCACTACCCCTATCCCTACTACCCCAGTTTAATTTTCTTAATGACTCTGTGCATCACTTGTTAAATCTTATATATCTGAAACCAGATTTGTTTCTGTTGTAGCTGAAACCAGAAATCAGACAGGGAATCTGTACAACCCCACCGTGTATGTGGCAAAATAGGGACAATAACAATAACAAAGTTATGTGATATTTTATTTTAAGACCAAATGAGGATTGAATCCAATTCATTCATTCAGTTTCTGCCACCTGTCTTGTTCGCAGTGGTACCAAATTTAGTAGATTCCTCCACCTCTTAAACATCAGTTGGACTCAACTATAAATAAAGTGAAATGTAAATGTAACTTTATTAACCTGGGCCATTCAGCAAATGGGATGAATGAATTTGGTTGAATAGATAAAATCAGTTAATTCATCCAGTTTCTGTTTCAGTTTCTATGCTGACTCAAAGTTTTGAAGAACCCAACTGATCAGGATGAGATAATATTATTCATTATTGTAACCTTTGGGAAATACTGAGGGATATTTTGAGTCACAAGGAATGTGTTTAGCATTCTCTGATCATCATGATACATCATGAAAAAAATGACCTCATCAGATACTGATGAGACCTTTGTTTTCTTTAGATATGAGAGAAAGAAATCAGATGAAACATATTTAAAAACTCTTGCTTTGATTAGGCCACCATACAGAGGTAAGATTATACATAAATAAAAGCAATCAAATACATGACTGTGTCATATGTGTGAAATGAATGGATAATAACACTATTACAATACAAAGTGTAGTTTTGTCAAGATTTGTGAACACAGAACAAGTGGATACTGATACAGATGTGTTGGAAATGCAAAATTCAGGTTTTAACTTTTATGTTATTATGTTGAATTTCTTAGTTTTTACACAAAAGTATGAAAGAAATAATTCAAATTCACCAATATAAATCAGTCAAAGACTAAAATATCTTTTATTTAAATGTTATTTTTTTCTTTCCTTTAATTGAAATTCTTTTAGTTGCTTAAATAAAAATACATGTCCATACCAAATACACCAAGAAACAATTTCAGTAAAACTATTAAATCTTTACATTCTTGCTTATCTGCACCCACCCTTAGTTGTTTAGAGAAACAAATTACAAAATTCATATTTCAGATTTATTATAAATTAAACAAATTACCAATTTTCCCCACTGTGGGACTAATAAAGGACTATCTCACCACATCTCACCTCATCTCACCTCATCTCATCTCATCTCATCAGCTAGGAGATGATAATGCATTTTAACCCCCGCCCTAAATCACTGCTTTATCCCACTCTTCTTTATTTGATAGCTCACTTTCTCCTCTATTGTAGAAACTACGTTCCTGGTTGTATCCCAGACATCCTGTAATGCCTTCCCTGCTGCCTCCTTTGGTGTGTTCGCCTTCTCAGCTGCTTGAAATCCCTTATATCCTCCAAATGCTCCTCCAATGGCAGCACTGGTTAATGCTGGTATGGCTAACCCCGATACAGTGAAAGACTTTGGAGAGATAAAACCTTCTTTTAAACATACAATAACTACTGCAACCATCCCTGCTATACCAAGAAGTGCTCCCAACAGAGTTCCTACTGCAGTGCCTGTCACCTTGATCAAAAGCTTATCAAAGACATTGCTTTTAGCCTTCTCTCTGATCTCTTCCCGTGACATGTTTACTGATGACTCTGTAATACACTCTTCCTCTGTTTGTATTGCACTCTCCACTGTGTCTAGCACCTCATTGGTATAGTAGCCTCCATTGTTTGCCTCAGTTAACTTGTCTATGGTGTTGAGCAGCTCTGCCACCTGGAACTGGTTGCTCCTGTATTCATCCTCTTGGTTGTTCCAGTATTTGTTATCAACGACGTGGCACCGGCCGCTGCATTTCTTCACCAGATCACTCAGGCCTTCATTTTGTTTGACATACTCTTTAATTGTCATTCCTTTGGGGAGCTGTTCACCCAAAGTGAAGACAATCACAGCATGTTTTAAAGCTTTTTCAGAGAAGTGTTCACACAGTTGTTTGATGACTTCCTTCTCATGCTTTGTGAATTTCTCCACTTTAAGCACAACGAGAAAAGCATGAGGCCCAGGAGCGCACTCTATGATACACCTCAGTATCTCTCGCCTCAGCTCGTCCTCAGGGCTGTCTGTGTCAAAGAAGCCAGGAGTGTCAGTCAAAGTGATGCTTCTTCCATTGACAGATTTAGTTTTTGTTTGACATGCTTTTGTTTCAGAGTTTGGCGAATGATCTGTGTTGAACTCATTCATCCCCAAAATGGTGTTAGCTAAGCTGCTTTTTCCAACTCCAGTTTTTCCTATCAGGATGACCCTCCTTGTACCAGATGCTGGAAGAGAATAATAGCGTTAAGTCAGTATATTTATTAGTACATTTGTCTGTTGTTTCCTCCCTCTCAGTGTCCCTTGGCTTTGGTAAGTGTTTTGCTCATTAATTTGTGTTGATTTTAAGTTATTTAAAAGCTAGAGCGGCCCGGTAGTCGAGTGGTTAGGCCGCGTACCATGTTGAGCGCAAGACGCTCTTAGTAGGCAGTCACTGGTTTGACTCCTGACCAGTCCGACTCTTTCCTGCATGTCATTCCCCTCTCTCTACCCCCTTTCCTGTCAGTCTCCACTTATCTATAATAAAGGCATAAAAAGCCCAAAAAATGTATTAAAAAAAAAAAAAAAAGTTATTTAAAAGCTCACTTATAAATAAATCAATTGACTGATTATCGGCCTGGCAAATTATTTGATTATCATTGGATGCAATTGTCAGCATTGTTGTGATAACAGATTCTTTTTTTTGTTTTGTTTTTTAACTGATTGTCATAATTTAAAAAAAAATCATTTAAAAATATGTTACTTTAGCTCTGACGTGAAATCTCTGGATTCACATTGTAGTTTCTGTATTTTCTCTCTATATATTGATATCTAATATATAATTGTGGTCAAAGCACAAAGTACTAGCTTTTGTTTTGACCAATAACAAACCTTTGAATGCATTTCATCCATTTTCATCTACTATGGTCCTGCCCCTATCACTCTGTCTTTGTCTCACTCTAATATTAACCGTCATTCTCTTAGATTGTGGATCACCAGAACATTATTAATGTTTTATTTTTTCCCTTTCTGATAGATTTGATGTTCCACTCTTGGTCAGGTTTAATGGGAAATTGAATTAATTGGATAAAAAAAAATTGAAGTGGGTAAATATAAAATTACCAAAAACAGTAAACTAAGAAAACAGTTCAGTAGAATTATGTTAAACAGCAATTTATTTTTCCTGAGTGACATTATAATTTACAGTGATTTAAAAAACTAAAATGACTATATACAGCTATAAAAAATGATTATATACAGATGCTTTATAATGTTATGACAACAAAACGTTGTATGTTTTTTTAGAAAACTAAACTAATTAACTAAGCTTTGATATAACTGAACAACTGATGGTGTCATATCAACTTGTCAAAAAAAGTAGAAAATATACCTTGCTCTGAATTGAACTCAGAGTGGAAGAGTTAATGGCATTAGACACTATAACGCAAGATACAAAATGGAATGAGAATATATATTTTTGTCTTCATCAGCTTCATGAAGTGTCTGCATTAAAGCCAGTAAAACCATAACTCAACCCTCCTCTGTGATTTGTAACATTGCCCATACAGTGACTGCATTCAGTGTAATTCAGTATAGTGTGTCCAAGTGTGTGTGTGTGTCCAAGTAAATAGATTTTTTGAAAGCACCCTGAAAATATTCCCCCACAAGTACACAGAATAACTGAAATAAATAACCTTGACTTACCTTCCATGATGTCAAAAAACGGACTGAAAATGAATCAGAACTGTGATCCTGTTCTTCTTTGAATGCAGTTGCTTTCTCTTGTTTCTTGGTTAAGGAAAGTACCTCCACACACAGCATAACTCTCTCTTAGTTTCGTTTATGGCAAGGGTGTGTGTGTGTGTGGGGGGGGGGAGGGTGACTCTTAGTGTTGGTATAATAACTATCACGTGATTTAAGATAAGTCAAACTTACTGCAACAGCTTTTCTAGTTTTCATTTACAGTAAACACACCTATCTTCACACTGGTCGCTTTTGTACTTTTGGTTTCGTTATCTGTGCAAGTTCAGAATAATACAGTGTTATTAGCACAAGTTGATGTGGTACGAGTTGATTCATAATACTGACAAGCTGAAAATCTTGTAACATTGGTCAGGAAAGTCAAAAATATTTCCTTATATTTCCTGTTCTTACTCCTACTTATACTGCATCTCATATGTGTGAAATAATATTTCTTTTACATTTTGCATGAAACCCTTTCTGTCTCAGTCAGAGATGAAAAATAGCAGCTTCATAGCATATTTTCACACTGATCATGTTTTCATCCTTTAGGTTTGCCTGTTAAATCTCACTGGCACAAAACACTATTATCCCATATAATTGTATTAAACTGCTCTCTAGTGGACAGGTGTTGGAATTACAGTGTTTACATTGCAAATACAGTTTTTTTCTGTTTTGCTTGTAACAGATCATATCTCCTACTGGGATACAGTCTTATAGTGGGTGTCTGTGTATGTATGTATGTATGTATGTAAGAAAAAAGCAGCCAGAAAAGAATTCAGGATCATGAATTAATTTATTGTTTGATAACATTTTTACATTTTATATAGCAACATTCAGATTACTGAAGACTAGGAGGGAGAAAGAGTCTGTTGGAAAGTCAACAACCACCAATATCAGATAATATCATTTCATTGAACAATTCACCACACACCAACAGCTTTGTTGTGTTTGTACTATTACTTTCTCCTCTTCATTGTTCTGTCTGTACTGTATAATGTACGTATTTGTAGAGTATACATCAATCGAATTTCCAGTCTAGAATAATAATAATAGCAATCAGGAGGGGAAAGAGTCGTACAATATTTTAGTTAAGTAAACATACTGTTATTTATATATTAAGGTAAAAGTTGAATTGCTTGGGTAAAAATGCAGTTAGATAAAAGGAAAAAGTAGGTCAGTAAAGATGAACAGGTTAAAGTCAAAGTAATCAGGTGATGTTATATCATGCAATCAACATTTTTTTTTCTTAAGAGATATCTGGAGGCCTAGGCCCCCGAGGCTGTCAGCGACATGCTCTTTTAAAGAGGAGTTAACAAGCAAAACATTACACACCTCAGTTTTGAATGGAATATGTCTGACAAATAAGAAACACAGAATCCACACTCAGTGCCCCTACAGCAGCCTACAGTACATAAAGCATTAAGCATTATGTATTCATTTTTGTTATGAATGTTGCCTGCAAGAAAACAAACAGATGTTATAGAAGTTTCTTCCTGTTATGACTTTCTCCTTGGTTCAGTCAAATTTTCTATTGTAAACTGAACCGATATTTAAACCAGCCATTGCAGTTTATCTCTAGTCAATGTAGACTCAAAAGTCTCCTCCTTCTTATTTGTTTCACCTTCATTTGGAAGTTTCTTGTTATAACAACAGATAAGTTATGACACAAAAAGTTTGTTTTAATATTGTTTTGTATTCTTCTGACATAATCAGATAGGAAGGAAGGTCCCTTGTAAATTTGGGAAAAAAAATAATATTAAACACAATAGGTTGGGACAAAGTAGGCTAATGGTGAGGAAAATGTGTCATAATAACATGAACAGGCTCTGGTTATAACAAGAAACTGAGAGATGTTGGGTGAAACTATAACAGCAAGAATAACACTGACAACAAAAACAGTAATAGAAGAAGCCATAGATAGCTCCCATATGAGAACAGCAGCAGTGAGAAAAAGACCACCACCAGCAGTATGGTTCCACTGTGTTCCTTGGCATTTTGGCAAAGATCTTTTAACTGATAATATTTTTTTCTTAACCAAACTATTGCTGCTGCTATTACTGCTCCAACTGCTGCTATCACAACTACCACTCCTGCTATTATTCCTCCCACTACTCCCATTACCGCTCCCACTAATGCACTCACTGCTGTACCCACTGCTGTACCCACTGCTAATGTGGCTGCTGTCACCACTGCTCCCAGTGCACCTAACCCTGCATTGATCACTGATGCCCCTATGCCAGCAAAAAATCCGATTACACTGCTCATAAAATTCCAAAAGCTGCTACTTTTTCCTGCTTCTTTTCCTTTAGGTGCTGTTTTCTGTGGTTCATTCTTTGTTTCTGTCCCCACTTTTTCTTTTTCATCTTGTTGTTGTTGTTGTTGTTGTTCATCTTCTACTTCTGGTGAATCTTCTTTCTCTTCATCTTCTGGTGGAAGTTCTCTTTCCTTATCCTCCTCTACTTTGTCTTCATCTTCTGCTTTTTTTGCTGCCTCTCTCTCATCTGCAGTTTCCTGCAAAACTACGACAGCAGGGCTGAAGAAAGCTTCTGCCACTGACTCTGCTGCAGGGCCTGTTAATTTGATCCACATATTCTTGGAGACACTGTTGTTTGGGGTAGAGCTGGTGTCTCCTTCTGGTGTGTTCCCTGCTGATTCTCTGTTGCCGTCTGTGTCTCTCTCCACTGCTTGCAGCATCTTATTGGTGTAGCAGCCTCCTTTGTTTTCCATCACCATCTTGTCAATTGTGTTAAGCAGCTCTGCTACCTGGGACTGGTTGCTGCTGTAGTCAGCCTGTTTGTTGTTCCAGTATTTACTAGTAACGACATGGCATCGGCCGCCGCACCTCTTCACCAGATCGCTGAGACATTCATTCTGATCCACAAACTCCTCAGTCTTCATTCCCTCGGGGAGCTGGTCACCATGAGTGAGGACAACTGCAGCATACTTGAAAGCTTCTTCAGAGAAAGACTGGCATATTTTCCTGATGACAGCCTTGTCCTGTTCTGTGAACTTCTCCACTTTAAGCACGATGAGAACAGCATGAGGCCCAGGAGTGCACTTGGTAATACACCTCAGTATCCCACGCTTTATCTCCTCCTCATTTCTTTCCGTGTCAAAAAAACCAGGAGTGTCGACCAGAGTGATTCTCCTTCCATGAACAGATTTGGACTCTGCCTGACTTTCACTTGCTCCACGCTTGGACGAATGATTTATCTTGAACACATCCTCTCCAAATATGGTGTTAGCCAGGCTGCTTTTCCCAGCTCCTGTTTTTCCAAGCAGGACGATCCTGTATTGTTTTAGCACTATTAGAAAAGAATGGCACAAAATGAATATGGTTTATTTGTGTTTGACAATTTGACACTTTTTCAGTTTTTCAGTTCAAAAATATGTCCAGATCTATCTAAACATTACAGGGAAGTGGGGCTCCGATTCTTGCCAGTAAAGGTTTAATGGCAATATATGAGCAATAAACAAAGCATTTAAAAAGAAATATTCACGTTTTTAAAAAATATCCGTTCTTGCTTTGCGTATTTCTCCCTTTTAAGCACAGCGAGAAGTCCCTGAAGCCCAGGAGAGCACTCTGTGGCTCACCTCAGTGTGTCAGGCTCTACCTTGCTTTTGTCAAAGAATCCTGGTATCAGTAAAAAGTGTACATTTCTTCCCTTGATCAGTTTGGACTGCGACTGGCAACAACTTGTTTGGAAGCGTTTGGATGATGATGTCTCTCCATATATGTTATTACCTTTAATGGTCTTCCCAGCTCCAGCTGTTCCTGCGATGACGATTCTGGCCGGTGGCTCTAGAGGAGTAAAACGATTAAGAGTATTTAATATCAAACAGCCAGTTTGCTTTGGCTTGTTATCTCACAATCAGTATAATGATGATAACACTGACTTACGAATATGACTGGATAATATACCAATGCAAAATATTACATTGAATATTAGCTTAGAGCTCTACTGTTGTGCGTTTTTTTCATTAATATCCCAAGCTTGGATCCAAAGTGATGCAGAGCAACACCATTCCTGGTTAATACAATGCTGAATAAATAACATTATCATCTTCTTGCCTTCGTTCTTCTAAATTACCTCAACTATCAGGCAAAATGACAAAAAAAATGTTGCCATTCTTATTTTTTTTCCAACACTGATCACTTTTTTACCTGACACTGGTTTGACTCTTGCTGTGGTTCCGTCTTCCTCGGTTCCTTGTGAACCTTCTCCTTCACCTCCTCGTCCTGGTGGTATTTGCGTCAAAGCTCCTCTGACAATTCTGTTCACAATGAGCTGTTTCTCTTTTTCTGCACAGTTCGCTGTGTCTTCTGCCTCTGCTGTTCCTTTTTCTGCTCCCCTCCCTGCTCCCATGATTTCCTGCAAAACTACAACAGCAGGCCCAAAGAAAGCTCCGCCCAGTGATTCTGCTGCGGGGCCTGTTAACTTGATGCACGTGCTCTTGAAGATACTGCTGTTGGCCCCTTTGCTGATCTCTTCCTGTGACATGTTTCCTGATGACTGGTTAATATGCACTTTATCTTTCTGCATTTCTCCCCCCGCTGCTAGTGTCATCTCTTTGTTAACCATCACTATCTTGTCAGTGTTGCTAAGCAGCTGTTACACCTTGAACTACTTGCTCCTGCAGTCACGCTGCTGGTTGTTCGTCCAGTATTTATGATCACTGATGTGGCGCCGGCCGCTGCACTTCTTCACCAGATCACTCAGACTCTGTCAACACCAGAAGAGACAAATGAATGTGTCATTAATGCTGTTTGTCTGCAGTGTTGCTAGGAATACATTTGGAGTAATTGATGGCAAGGAGTGAGTAAAACAACTCGGACATTCACTTAAGATCAAATTCACAATGTGTCTCTGTGTTATTATTAATCGATTAATTAATTTACTTATTTATTTTGTAGACTAACGTGGATTACAACCACTTAAGCAGTTTAAGAGCATGGTAGTCTTATACTGCTTGTAATATTTGCTTGACTGAAAGCTCCGGGATCAAAACAGGACTTGATCACATTTATGTGGAATTATTTCTACAAGCATCAGTGATCATTAAAATCTTCCAGCCACAAATGCAACATTTGACAGAAGATATGATGTATGGACATTTTGATTTTTTCCTTGTTTCTGTTCTTTGTTCTTGGCTTTCTGTACACTTCTACACTCTGTCAGTGACTCCTCTTTCTTGTGCCACCATCAGATCAGAATTTTCAATTTGTCAAATTTTTCTTTAATTCATGACCAAATACATACAAAACCGATGACGCTGTCTCAGCCTCAGCTTCGCTTTGTGCTAATCATCAAAGGTGGTGTGCTCGAATGCTAAAATCACTTTGATGGAGAACATGATGAACATTATACTTGCTAAATATCATCATGTCAGCATTGTCATGCTCATGTTAGCATTTAGCTCAAAGAACGGTCACAATAACAGCAAACACAGGCTCAAAATTACATTGTGTTTGCAAAACTGCTTACGTCATCAACAAAATCATTGTGTCCCAGTGTTTAAAAAGTGTAAACTGTATCAGTAACACAGGAGTTCACAGCTACATTCCTTTAAAAATACTGAAAGTAAAATTTACCAAATATATTAGTCAGTCTGCCACTACATTCATGCCACTGAATGACACCTTGATAAAAATCTGTCTGTAATTCAACCCTGGCATACTTCCATGATTTTAGTGAGTGTTACCCACAGTTTTGGGTTTGTAAAATTTTCCTCACCCACTCAAAGAAATGCTCACTTTAATGTGATTAAGGTTGAAAATGAAATACTGATATTCTCGGTTGAGATTCTCCTGAAGCTCTGCATCACAGATTTCCTCAGCTTGAAGATGCTCTCAACAGCTGGAGAGGGAGAGAGACTTCACATCTGGACCCATAACTAGTGTTGCTTTGCGCCACCATCTAGAGGTGACTGACGGTGCACTGCTCCCAGCTTGGTGTATTTCAGTGCTAAAAGTTTCACTTTCTGTTTGGTGGCTCTCTCTCTCCTCTCATCCTCCTCTCTTGAATTATTCATATTAGAATATTATAACAGATCTTACTGCAAATTTGAGATTCCAACACATTGGTCATAAAGTTGTTGAAAATAGGGTTGAGTGTAGTGTAGTGTAGTGTAGTGTGGTTTTTGTGTGTGTGTGTGTGTGTGTGTGTGTGTGCGTCTGTCTGTGTGTGAAAACAGAAAGTGAAAGTTTTCTTTGTATTCTACATCGTAATATTATAAAACTCAGCAGTGAGCCTTCACAAACACAGATAACATAAACCATACGGCTGCAATCTCACTGGCCCGGTGACACCGTGATGGATGATGATGGTTGCCATGTCTGATTTGATTACAATAGCTTGCAAGATTATATACTGTGAGCAGTGTTAATGAATAATAATAACTAAAAGAAATTAACCTGACTCACCACGGATGATGTTCAAAGAGAAAACAGAGCAGAAGTGAAAATCATGCGGCTGACCAGGGTCCTGTTCTCTCTCCTCTGACTCTGCTTTTATAACCCTTTCACTTTCACTTGCTGGTTGAAGGGGGATGTCCAGAAATAACACAAGTCTGCCATCAAGTGTCCAAACATGATGTTGACCATTTCAAGGCATTTTATTGAAGGATCCAGATGATGGCCCATGGCCATGGTGGTGAAACATATAGACTCAATTTTAAGGGAACTAATTGTGAACTTCAGGAAGGGTCTAAAGATTTTGCAATAACAAAGAAAGTATAAATGTCTTACCTGAAGGGTTGATTGATAGATTATATATATATATATATATATATATATATATATATATACATATATATATATATATATATATATTTCTTTTTCCTTTTTTTCCTAGCAGTCATTGTCACTAAAGACCCCCATCCCATCCAAATGAAGTACACTCACATGTCCCATGTTACACATCTATGTCAGTTTATTAATTTCACATCAGTGGTAATAATCCACAAGAAACTACATTTATTTTTGCAAAAACATCATGAGCCCAAGTTGATTACTATCATTCTTTTTAAATCAAATAACATTCATGAATACTAGTAATGAATGAATGAATTTTTTGGGTACTAGTCACAATTTACATTATATGTGTTCGACGACACAAATGAAGCAAGTGATTTTCTCTGAGTATAGCTTTTAACAGTGACAAATATTTTGCACACAGAGAAATGCAAGCAACAGTTTGAACACCAGCTACATTTAAAAAATCACTGACTGATGTGAAAATGATGTTGATGATGTCAGGACTTTTTGGGTTCATGAACTAGACAGCACATAAAAAAACTGATGCTCTGAGGTCAGTTTCTGGAACAGACAAGACAGAGACAAGAGAACCTTAAACCTTGCACATTGCTGGTTGAAACAAAAAATATTTTATGTCTTTCTTTTTTTGTTCTTTTTTCTTTTACGTATACAGTACCTATTTATGAATAAACATAATCACACCAAAATTTGCAACTCAATTTGGCTTTCCATCCTGTCCTGACTGTGACTATAATACTTTTTTCAAAAACCCAGTTGTATTATCATAGAAAGACATGGCGTCATCTTTGACAGCCCCTGCTGCCATCTTTACTGCTTCCCATGGTGTGTCTGCCTCCTCGGCTGCTCTGTATCCTCTAAAGCCACCAGCCACCGCTCCTACTGCAGCAACTACCCCTGTAGTTACCCTGAGAGCTGTTCCTGCTGTTCCTGCTCCTCCTGCTGCTGCTCCTCCTGCTGCTGCTTCTCCTGCTGCTCCTCCTGCTGCTCCTACTGTCATTTTTATGGCTTGTTTTAAATGTTCTGCTTCTGCAGATATCTTTAAAACTGTATAAACTAACCCAACCATCACTGCTACACCACAAAGAGCTCCTATTAATGCACCTGTTGTAACACCTGCTGCTCTGATCCAAAACTTCTCAAATGCACTGTGTTTAGCCCGCTTTCTGATCTCTTCCTCCGACATGTTTCCTGATGACTTTCTAATCATCTTCTCCTCACGTCTTATTTCTTCCTGCACTGCTTGCAGCATCTCATTGGTGTAGCAGCTTCCTTTGTTTGCCAGGATCATTTTGTCTATTGTTTTAAGTAGCTCCTCCACCTGGAACTGGTTGCTCCTGTATTTATCGTTTAGGTTTTCCTTCCAGTATCTATTATCAAAGACGTGGCACCGATTCCCACACTTCTTCACTAGATCTTTCATTGCCTTATTCTGGTTGACAAACTCCTCAATCTTCATTCCCTCAAGGAGCTGGTCACCATGAGTGAAGACAACTACAGCATATTTTAAAGCTTCATCAGAAAAATAGTGGCGTATTTTCTCAATCACAGCCTTCTCATGCTCTGTGAACTTCTCCACTTTAAGCACGATGAGAAAAGCATGAGGCCCAGGAGCGCACTCGGTGATGCACCTCAGTATCGCAGCCTTCATGTCCTCCTCCGGTCTGTCTGTGTCAAAGAAACCAGGAGTGTCGATCAAGTTGATTCTTCTTCCATTGACAGATCTGGTTTGTGCCTGACATTCTCTTGTCTCCGAGTTGAGAGTAAAATTGGTCTCGAACAGTTTCTCTCCAAATATGGTGTTGGCCAGGCTGCTCTTCCCAGCTCCAGTTTTTCCCAAGATGACAATTCTCCTTGTGTTTGACTCTGAAAGAGAAACACTTCCGTCAATAAGACTGTAATAAAAATCATACATTAGAAGACAAACATGAACTCGATGTAACAACAAAGGTCTTCAGTGGTCAGAAATTAGATTAGATAAAATGAGGCATTTAAGTGTGACACTGTCAGACATTTTGACCTGGCAAGGATAGGTCATGTGTGAATGAAGATGGAAAACTTTAACAGCTGAGCTGACGAAGACGAGACTGTCCTCCAGTAAAAAACAAGGTCGTTTGTGCAGCAGGTTATTATGACCCAGACACATTTTGTTGTCAGGCCTTCTCATTTCCTGGATGCTTTCAAGACATGATTTGACAAACTGGTTCAGTAATATTAAGACATTTTGATAAAGACTGTAAAGACAAAAGGAAAGTAAAAATCCATATAAAAACGGTCATATGTTGAGAAAAGTCTCTTGCAGAACTTACCGTATGAGAAACAATCTTTTTTTATTTGTTGGCTAATTACTTCATAATAAATCTTTCAGCAGACACTGCAGAACATTTGTATCAACCATGGGAAATCCAGAACCAATTGTTAACTTGGAGAGGATTTCAATATTTCAGCAATCATCCTACACATGGAAAATAACAAGCTTATGGTTTCGATGTTTGTTTCCCAAAGTGAAACATGTGACATGTAACAACTCATGGTTCTCTGCAAACAACAAAATGGAGCAGGATCCAAATGTTTCAGTAAACATAACTGGACACTCAGCTTGGTCTCAACAGACTCATTTATTTCCTTTTTCAAAGTAAAAGCAGAATATATAATACAGGTGTTGCGGCTGACTGCACAGAAAATGGCGATTTGCTAAACTACTGCACTGAAACATTCAGCGAAATCTCATTTTTCACACAATACAAACAAAGTAAGCAGCTCTGACAAAGTGAATACCTGCGTCTAAATATGTTTAAAGATGAGAAACTGCAGACTAGATCTAGACCTAGTTTAAAAAACGGGATCTGCATCAAATGTATACTGACATATGGCATGGATTTCCATTCTGTCGCATAAAAATCTGGTTTGGTTTTTAGATAGTTATAAGGAATTTAGCCTGTAATGCGGCACAAACCAGATACATCAAATCAGATTCACCGAGATTTTATTTTCCAGCTTTATCCTCATTAACGTGGATATCCTTTAAAATCTCAATTATTCTACAGGAAAGTGTGTGTTTCTGCTCCCTCTACTGCTGCTGCTTTGGTTTTCATCATTTTTGAGATGAACAACACACTTAAGGCCACAGCCACACCAACGACAGCTCTGACTGGTCTCCTTCTTGCACATTTCATCAAATACTTGAAGATGCTGAGTAAAGATGCTGATGATGGTTTCATGCGCTGCTCTTGTTGTGCCTGCCATTCCCTCAGCATCTTAGCGGTGTAGCAGCCTCCTTCGTTCTCCTTCATCATCTTCTCTACCGTATAAAGTAGCTCTGCTACGTGGAGCTGGTTGCTCCTGTATTCATCCCGCTGGTTGTTCTTCCAGTATTTATTATCAACAACGTGACACCGACCGCTGCACTTCTCCATCAGATCTCTCAGATCCTCGTTCTCACTGACAAACTCCTCAATCTTCACTCCTTCAGGGAGCTGGTCACCATGTGTGAAGACGACTGCAGCATATTTCAAAGCTTCCTCTGAGAAATACTGACATATTTTCTCAATGACATCCTTCTCGTGCTCTGTGAACTTCTCTACTTTAAGAACAATGAGAAAAGCATGAGGCCCAGGAGCGCACTCGGTGATGCACCCAAGTATATCAGGCTTCAGCTCCTCCTCAGACCTGTCTGGATCCATGAAACCAGGAGTGTCCATCAAAGTGATGCTTCTTCCATTGACAGATCCGGACCTGGCTTCACAAACACTTGCTGCTGAGTCAAAAGGATTTTTGACTTTGAATAAATCCTTTCCAAATATGGTGTTAGCCAGGCTGCTCCTCCCAGCTCCACTTTTCCCAAGCAGGACGATCCTCCATGCATTTGGCACTAGGGGAAGATAATCACTATCAGTACTGTCTCTTTCTTGTTTTTGTGTTTTTTTTTTGTTTTTTTTTTATGCAGGGTCTGTAAAAATGTCTTACCTATTAACTGTGATGTGCAGGAAATATAACAGAGTGTAAAAAAAAACCATAAGTAACTTCTTTGCCTTTAACAACATTAGCAGGTGTAGTTATGGAGGGAGGAGATTTGGAGTTTTTATTAAAAAAAAAAAAAAAATCCTAAATTACCACTACAGCAGGAATTTGTTAAATCAGCCCAGAGCCACAGCCAGAGCCAAAACAGAGACTCTGACTTTGAATGAGGAAGATTATGACTGCATGGAGCAGCCAGGTGATGGAGCACATCAGCAAAGAGCTCTTCCTCCTGTCTCAAAGGATAACAACTTGTCAGAGCAACGCACGGGGACAGGACACACTTGTACATTTGAGCAAAAGTATCCATTGGCTCAGTTGCTGTTGACGACCTTAAGTCATGGTTATTGACCAGTTCACCCCCATGAACACAGAAGAATGGCCTTCCCCTTTCTGTATCTGTGGTGTTACTGTTTTACTGATGTGGTTATATTCATCTAATCGGTCCACTTAAGTAGTAGTTTTATTGTGACTGTTTATGAGTTTACACACAGAAAGTGAGCACCACAGACTGTTAAAGTCTTTTATTATCTATTTAAACAAAGTAGTGTAAAAGTAATTATGAGTGACAATTCAGCAACTTAATCGGTTATTTAGTAGACTGAACTAGAGCTTTGATTATGATGATTTTATTTATTTCTTTTTTTAAAGCTGTTTGTTTCTGATCATTCTCATTCTGCAGCACTATTTAACCATGCGGAGGGAGAGAGAGAGAGGCCAGAGAGAGGTCGGGAAAAGTCCGCTGCAGCTGTCTGAACAGTTCTACACTGTAATGTAGTTACGTGTTTTCGTCTATCCTACGGTGCACACCTCCGACTTAAGTTCAGTGTTGTCAGAGAATAAGTTACTCACCGTCCATGCTGTGAGAAGAGAAATGCAGGCGGTGTGAAGTGTGCGTCCTCTCCTGCTGCCTCCCTCCTGTTTGGCCTGGAACACTTTCGGTTTCGGTGGAAGGGGCTTTCCGGTGACCTTCCAATCACCAGGGGAGACGGGGTTTGTTTTTACAGGCCACATGTCAGCTGATGGGTCTCAGAAAACATGTTTACACTCGCTGCAGAATCAACCCGGAATATCTCAGCGCCCCCCCTGAGCTGAAGTCAGTCGATGAGGTCTAGGATTATTTTGAGTTCACTGAGTGATTATTAACACAAACTCAACGATTTTTTGTTCATCTTAAAAAAAAAAAAAAAAAAAAAAGCAAACAGCTGGATTCAGTTTCAAACATTAAACAAATTGAAATACCCCTGCAGTAGGCTGTGGGCTACAATTCAGCCACAATATGCTTCCATTTGATGTATTATTTGTGATTTCGGAGGAGACACCAGTGATACTATCATATAAGCAAAAATGTGCTTTTCAGGAGATGAATGGTAAGTTATACTACACTGCATGTGATCATTGTCTCAGTGCATCCTGTGATTTAAATATACTGCACTATGCACAAGAACAATTTACATCCTGTGATTTAATAGAGTAACATCATGCAGGTGTTAAAGGTTTTACTTAAAAAAAGACAAAAAAAATTATGAGCAATCATATCCTTTAATAATTATATAAAACCAAGTGGCGTACATATTAACATCCCAAGATTGGATCCAAACTGATGCAGAGCAACATCATTCCTGGAGATTTTACTGAAGGATACAGATTGTGTCCTCAGTGATGGCCCATGGCTTAACACTTTTCGTTTTCACTCTACAGTAACATTTGGTGAATATCTTTAGCCTCCTCTGGTATAAAATGGTTTTTCACCATCATGATGTATCATAAAAAAACACATTTTTTCCAAGCAGTCATTGAAAGATGTAATTCAAGCTCAAATGTCACTAAAGACCCCCATCCCACCCACTGATGAAGTACACGCACGAGTCCCATCTTACACATCTATGCCAGTTTATTAATTTCACATCAGTGGTAATAATCCACAAGAAACTACATTTATTTTTGCAAAAACCTCATGAGCCCAAGTTGATTACTATCATTCTTTTCTAATTAAATAGCATTAATTAATACTGGTAGTTAATTCATTCATCTTTTTGTTCCAAGTCACAGTTTACATTATATCTGCTCAGCAACACAAACAAAGCTTTCTCTGATTATCTTTCACAACAGTGACTAATGTTTTGAACACAGAGACATGCAAGCAACAGTTTGAACGGTAGTTCCATTACAACGATTCAGATTATTGAATGACGTTATAAACTTTCACTGAAGATGTCAGAACTTTTTGGGTTGTCAACAGTTCATGCACTAGACAGCACATCAAACTCAAACTGTGACACTCTGTGGTTAGCTTTTTTTTGTTCTTTTTTTTTTTTTAGTACATAGTACATAGTACATATTTACGAATTAACATAATCACACCAAAATGTGCAATGTATTTTGGCTTTCAATCCTGTCCTGACTATGGATGTAATGATCTCTCATGAAGCCCCAAACATATAATTATAGAAAGACTTGGCGTCATCTTTGACAGCCCCTGCTGCCATCTTTGCTGCTTCCCATGGTGTGTCTGCCTCCTCGGCTGCTCTGTATCCTCTAATGCCACCAGCCACCGCTCCTACTGCAGCTACTACCCCTGTAGTTACCCCTAGGACTATCCCTCGTGTTCCTGCTGCTCCTCCCACTACTGCTGCTCCTGCTGCTTCTACTGCTGCTGCTGCTGTTCTTGCTGCTGTTTCTGCTCTTACCAGTGCTCCTAGTGTAAGATTTATAGCTTCTTTAAATTATGCTTCTGCAGATATCTTTAAAACTGCTACACCACAAAGAGCTCCTATTAATGCACCTGTTGTAACACCTGCTGCTCTGATCCAAAACTTCTCAAATGCACTGTGTTTAGCCTGCTCTCTGATCTCTTCCTCCGACATGTTTCCTGATGACTTTCTTTCCATAATTCCACTTGACGATATCAACAATCCCTCTGAATTAAAGATATCTATATTGTAGTTTTTAGATATCTTAAATTAAGTTTTAACTAGTGAAAACAATGTTATCGATATCTTGAACTGAATTGTAACTGGTCAAAATTGTGTTGTAGATATCTCAAACTGAAATTATTGGATTGGATAGTCATAATTTAATTGTAGGTATCTTTTATGAAGTTATAGATATCTTCAAATGAATTTAGATTGGAGATATTTCACAGATATCTATAATTCAGCTTTGACTAGTTCAAACTGAATTACAGCTATCATTTTGACTAGTCAAAATGTAATTAGCTCGGTGACAGCTGCTGCTCCCTCAACTCCATCCACTGCTTCCTCCACTGCAACTGCTCCTGTTGCTGCTTCTCCTGCTGCTCCTCCTTGTGTCATTGCTTATTTTGACTGTTTTTTGTCTGCAGACATCTTTAAAACTGTATAAACCACTGCAACCGTCACTGCTACACCACAAAGACCTCCCAGTAATGCACCTGCTGTAATGACTGCTGCTCTGATCCAAAACTTCTCAAATACACTGTGTTTAGCCCGCTTTCTGATCTCTTCCTCCGACATGTTTCCTGATGACTTTCTAATCTCCTCCTCCGCACGTCTTATTTCTTCCTGCACTGCTTGCAGCATCTCATTGGTGTAGCAGCTTTCTTTATTTGCCAGGGTCATCTTGTCTATTGTTTTAAGTAGCTCCTCCACCTGGAACTGGTTGCTCCTGTATTTATCGTTTAGGTTTTCCTTCCAGTATCTATTATCAAAGACGTGGCACCGATTCCCACACTCCTTCACTAGATCTTTCATTGCCTTATTCTGGTTGACAAACTCCTCAATCTTAATTCCTTCAGGGAGCTGGTCACCATGAGTGAAGACAAATACAGCATATTTTAAAGCTTCATCAGAAAAATATTGGCGTATTTTCTCAATCACAGCTTTCTCATGCTCTGTGAACTTCTCCACTTTCAGCACGATGAGAAAAGCATGAGGCCCAGGAGCGCACTCGGTGATGCACCTCAGTATCGCAGCCTTCATGTCCTCCTCCGATCTGTCTGTGTCAAAGAAACCAGGAGTGTCGATCAAGTTGATTCTTCTTCCATTGACAGATCTGGTTTGTGCCTGACATTCTCTTGTCTCCGAGTTGAGAGTAAAATTGGTCTCAAACTGTTTCTCTCCAAATATGGTGTTGGCCAGGCTGCTCTTCCCAGCTCCAGTTTTTCCCAAGATGACAATTCTCCTTGTGTTTGACTCTGAAAGAGAAACACTTCCGTCAATAAGACTGTAATAAAAATCATGCAGACACTGCAGAACATTTGTATCAACCATGGGAAATCCAGAACCAATTGTTAACTTGGAGAGGATTTCAATATTTCAGCAATCATCCTACACATGGAAAATAACAAGCTTATGGTTTCGATGCTTGTTTCCCAAACTGAAACATGTGACATGTAACAGCTTATGGTTCTCTGCAAACAACAAAATGGAGCAGGATCCAAATGTTTCAGTAAACATAACTGGACACTCAGCTTGGTCTCAACAGACTCATTTATTTCCTTTTTCAAAGTAAAAGCAGAATATATAATACAGGTGTTGCGGCTGACTGCACAGAAAATGGCGATTTGCTAAACTACTGCACTGAAACATTCAGCGAAATCTCATTTTTCACACAATACAAACAAAGTAAGCAGCTCTGACAAAGTGAATACCTGCGTCTAAATATGTTTAAAGATGAGAAACTGCAGACTAGATCTAGACCTAGTTTAAAAAACGGGATCTGCATCAAATGTATACTGACATATGGCATGGATTTCCATTCTGTCGCATAAAAATCTGGTTTGGTTTTTAGATAGTTATAAGGAATTTACCTGTAATGCGGCACAAACCAGATACATCAAATCAGATTCACCAAGATTTTATTTTCCAGCTTTATCCTCATTAACGTGGATATCCTTTAAAATCTCAATTATTCTACATGAAAGTGTGTGTTTCTGCTCCCTCTACTGCTGCTGCTTTGGTTTTCATCATTTTTGAGATGAACAACACACTTAAGGCCACAGCCACACCAACGACAGCTCTGACTGGTCTCCTTCTTGCACATTTCATCAAATACTTGAAGATGCTGAGTAAAGATGCTGATGATGGTTTCATGCGCTGCTCTTGTTGTGCCTGCCATTCCCTCAGCATCTTCACGGTGTAGCAGCCTCCTTCGTTCTCCTTCATCATCTTCTCTACCGTATAAAGTAGCTCTGCTACGTGGAGCTGGTTGCTCCTGTACTCATCCCGCTGGTTGTTCTTCCAGTATTTATTATCAACAACGTGACACCGACCGCTGCACTTCTCCATCAGATCTCTCAGATCCTCGTTCTCACTGACAAACTCCTCAATCTTCATTCCTTCAGGGAGCTGGTCACCATGTGTGAAGACGACTGCAGCATATTTCAAAGCTTCCTCTGAGAAATACTGACATATTTTCTCAATGACATCCTTCTCGTGCTCTGTGAACTTCTCTACTTTAAGAACAATGAGAAAAGCATGAGGCCCAGGAGCGCACTCGGTGATGCACCCAAGTATATCAGGCTTCAGCTCCTCCTCAGACCTGTCTGGATCCATGAAACCTGGAGTGTCCATCAAAGTGATGCTTCTTCCATTGACAGATCCAGACTTGGCTTCACAAACACTTGCTACTGAGTCAAAAGGATTTTTGACTTTGAATAAATCCATTCCAAATATGGTGTTAGCCAGGCTGCTCCTCCCAGCTCCACTTTTCCCAAGCAGGACGATCCTCCATGCATTTGGCACTAGGGGAAGATAATCACTATCAGTACTGTCTCTTTCTTGTTTTTGTGTTTTTTTTTTGTTTTTTTTTTTATGCAGGGTCTGTAAAAATGTCTTACCTATTAACTGTGATGTGCAGGAAATATAACAGAGTGTAAAAAAAAACCATAAGTAACTTCTTTGCCTTTAACAACATTAGCAGGTGTAGGGAGGAGGGAGGAGATTTGGAGTTTTTATTAAAAAAAAAAAAAAAAATCCTAAATTACCACTACAGCAGGAATTTGTTAAATCAGCCCAGAGCCACAGCCAGAGCCAAAACAGAGACTCTGACTTTGAATGAGGAAGATTATGACTGCATGGAGCAGCCAGGTGATAGAGCACATCAGCAAAGAGCTCTTCCTCCTGTCTCAAAGGATAACAACTTGTCCGAGCAACGCACGGGGACAGGACACACTTGTACATTTGAACATAAGTATCCATTGGCTCAGTTGCTGTTGACGACCTTAAGTCATGGTTATTGACCAGTTCACCCCCATGAACACAGAAGAATGGCCTTCCCCTTTCTGTATCTGTGGTTTTACTGTTTTACTGATGTGGTTATATTCATCTAATCGGTCCACTTAAGTAGTAGTTTTATTGTGACTGTTTATGAGTTTACACACAGAAAGTGAGCACCACAGACTGCTAGTTAAGTCTTTTATTATCTATTTAAACAAAGTAGTGTAAAAGTAATTATGAGTGACAATTCAGCAACTTAATCGGTTATTTAGTAGACTGAACTAGAGCTTTGATTATGATGATTTTATTTATTTCTTTTTTTAAAGCTGTTTGTTTCTGATCATTCTCATTCTGCAGCACTATTTAACCATGCGGAGGGAGAGAGAGAGAGGCCAGAGAGAGGTCGGGAAAAGTCCGCTGCAGCTGTCTGAACAGTTCTACACTGTAATGTAGTTACGTGTTTTCGTCTATCCTACGGTGCACACCTCCGACTTAAGTTCAGTGTTGTCAGAGAATAAGTTACTCACCGTCCATGCTGTGAGAAGAGAAATGCAGGCGGTGTGAAGTGTGCGTCCTCTCCTGCTGCCTCCCTCCTGTTTGGCCTGGAACACTTTCGGTTTCGGTGGAAGGGGCTTTCCGGTGACCTTCCAATCACCAGGGGAGACGGGGTTTGTTTTTACAGGCCACATGTCAGCTGTTGGGTCTCAGAAAATATTGTGTGGATATGTTTTAGACGAAAAAGAGAGAATCTAACGATGGCTACTTTATTGGAGCCTGGGAGACATGTTTACACTCGCTGCAGGATCAACCCGGAACATCTCAGCGCCCCCCCCTGCTGATAAGAGAGCACCACACGGTATTCTGTGAAATGAGCCATGAAAAGCTCAAGTGAAGTGAAACTGCAGACAGAGCACACACCTTAATCATTCTGGATTCAGAAACAGAGGAAACACAATAAAGTCAGAGATTATTCACAAGAGTATTTACAGGTATTACAAAGTAAATGTCTCTTCTGTTAAGAGCATTGTCTGTTACTGTGCATTGTCTTTGACTGAAGAGCTCCAACGTCTTCACTTTAAGACACAAAACTCAAAATATTTCACAGCTTGCACACTCACTGTAAATGCTTCCATTTGATGTATTATTTGTGATTTCGGAGGAGACACCAGTGATACTATCATATAAGCAAAAATGTGCTTTTCAGGAGATGAATGGTAAGTTATACTACACTGCATGTGATCATTGTCTCAGTGCATCCTGTGATTTAAATATACTGCACTATGCACAAGAACAATTTACATCCTGTGATTTAATAGAGTAACATCATTGCCAGCAGGTTTTATTTAAAAAAAGACAAAAAAAAAGATGTGAGCAATCATACCCTTTAATAATTATATAAAACCAAGTGGCGTAGACATTAATATCCCAAGATAGGATCCAAACTGATGCAGAGCAACATCATTCCTGGAGATTTTACTGAAGGATACAGATTGTGTCCTCAGTGATGGCCCATGGCTTAACACTTTTCGTTTTCACTCTACAGTAACATTTGGTGAATATCTTTAGCCTCCTCTGGTATAAAATGGTTTTTCACCATCATGATGTATCATAAAAAACCACATTTTTTCCAAGCAGTCATTGAAAGATGTAATTCAAGCTCAAATGTCACTAAAGACCCCCATCCCACCCACTGATGAAGTACACGCACGAGTCCCATCTTACACATCTATGCCAGTTTATTAATTTCACATCAGTGGTAATAATCCACAAGAAACTACATTTATTTTTGCAAAAACCTCATGAGCCCAAGTTGATTACTATCATTCTTTTCTAATTAAATAGCATTAATTAATACTGGTAGTTAATTCATTCATCTTTTTGTTCCAAGTCACAGTTTACATTATATCTGCTCAGCAACACAAACAAAGCTTTCTCTGATTATCTTTCACAACAGTGACTAATGTTTTGAACACAGAGACATGCAAGCAACAGTTTGAACGGTAGTTCCATTACAACGATTCAGATTATTGAATGACGTTATAAACTTTCACTGAAGATGTCAGAACTTTTTGGGTTGTCAACAGTTCATGCACTAGACAGCACATCAAACTCAAACTGTGACACTCTGTGGTTTGCTTCTCTTTTGTTCTTTTTTTTTTTTTTTTTTTTTTTAGTACATAGTACATATTTACGAATTAACATAATCACACCAAAATGTGCAATGTATTTTGGCTTTCCATCCTGTCCTGACTATGGATGTAATGATCTCTCATGAAGCCCCAAACATATAATTATAGAAAGACTTGGCGTCATCTTTGACAGCCCCTGCTGCCATCTTTGCTGCTTCCCATGGTGTGTCTGCCTCCTCGGCTGCTCTGTATCCTCTAATGCCACCAGCCACCGCTCCTATTTCAGCAACCCCCACTGTAATTACCCCTAGAGCTATCCCTCCTGTTCCTGCTGCTCCTCCCACTACTGTTGCTCCTGCTGCTTCTACTGCTACTGTTCCTGCTGCTGCTGCTTCTACTGCTACTGTTCCTGCTGCTGCTGCTTCTACTGCTGCTTCTACTGCTACTGTTCCTGCTGCTGCTGCTTCTACTGCTACTGTTCCTGCTGCTTCTACTGCTACTGTTCCTGCTGCTTCTACTGCTACTGTTCCTGCTGTTTCTCCCACTACTGTTGCTCCTGCTGCTTCTCCTACTGCTGCTTCTCCTACTGCTGCTTCTCCTACTGCTGCTTCTCCTGCTGCTGCTTCTCCTGCTGCTGCTCCTCCTGTTCCTGCTTCTACTGCTACTGCTGCTGGTCCTGCTGCTGCTTCTGCTCTTACCAGTGCTCCTAGTGTAAGATTTATAGCTTGTTTAAATTCTGCTTCTGCAGACATCTTTAAAACTGCATAAACTGCCCCAACCATCACTGCTACACCACAAAGAGCTCCTATTAATGCACCTGTTGTAACACCTGCTGCTCTGATCCAAAACTTCTCAAATGCACTGTGTTTAGCCCGCTTTCTGATCGCTTCCTCCGACATGTTTCCTGATGACTTTCTAATCTCCTCCTCCGCACGTGTTATTTCTTCCTGCACTGCTTGCAGCATCTCATTGGTGTAGCAGCTTCCTTTGTTTGCCAGGATCATCTTGTCTATTGTTTTAAGTAGCTCCTCCACCTGGAACTGGTTGCTCCTGTATTTATCGTTCAGGTTTTCCTTCCAGTATCTATTATCAAAGACGTGGCACCGATTCCCACACTTCTTCACTAGGTCTTTCATTGCCTTATTCTGGTTGACAAACTCCTCAATCTTCATTCCCTCAGGGAGCTGGTCACCATGAGTGAAGACAACTACAGCATATTTTAAAGCTTCATCAGAAAAATAGTGGCGTATTTTCTCAATCACAGCTTTCTCATGCTCTGTGAACTTCTCCACTTTCAGCACGATGAGAAAAGCATGAGGCCCAGGAGCGCACTCGGTGATGCACCTCAGTATCGCAGCCTTCATGTCCTCCTCCGATCTGTCTGTGTCAAAGAAACCAGGAGTGTCGATCAAGTTGATTCTTCTTCCATTGACAGATCTGGTTTGTGCCTGACATTCTCTTGTCTCCGAGTTGAGAGTAAAATTGGTCTCAAACTGTTTCTCTCCAAATATGGTGTTGGCCAGGCTGCTCTTCCCAGCTCCAGTTTTTCCCAAGATGACAATTCTCCTTGTGTTTGACTCTGAAAGAGAAACACTTCCATCAATAAGACTGTGAAAAAATTCATACATGTATTAGAAGACAAACATGAACGCAATGTAACAACAGCGGTCCTTATTGGTCAAAAATAAAAATAAATAAATAATAAAAATAAAATAGCTGGGAACAAAAAAGGTGAAGGACAGCATTGTACAGTAATTTACATTAGATAAAAGATTTCTTGACCTGGCAGGATAGGTCATGTGTGAATGGAGATGGAAAACATTAATGAACAGCTGAGCTGACGAAGACGAGACTGTCCTCCAGCAAAAAACAAGCCCATAGGTCTTTTGTGCTGCAGGTTATTATGACCCAGACATGTTTTGTTGTTAGGCCTTCTCATTTCCTGGATGCTTTCAAGACATGATTTGACAAGTTGCCGAATGTACTGAATGAAGATGTTTTGATAAAGACTGTACGACGATGGAGTAAAGGAAAGCAAAAATAGTTATATATTGAGAAAAGATTCTATCTAAAAAAAAATCACTTGAAAAACTTACCTCATGAGAAATTTGTTGATTTGTTGTATAATTACTTCGTAATAAATCTTTCAGCAGTCATTGCAGAAAATTTGTACTAAGCATGGGAAATCCAGTCACTGACCTTTCAATTTCAATATTTCAGTCATCAAAGTTGTTGTCTAAGAGTTTGTTTCCTAAAGTAAACAGCAAAAAAAAAAATAAAATAAAATAAAAAAATAAAAATGGTTTATTGGCTTCTTCGTCCCCCAATTTCAGTCTATGGTCAATGGTGCTCTGCAAACAGCAAAATCATCATGACAGAGAGGAGCTAAATATTTCCATAAACATAACTGGACACTCTGCTTGGGTCTCAACAGGCTCATTTATTTGCTTGTATCAAACTACAAGTAGCAGAATATATAATACAGGAGCTGCGGCTGACTGCACAGAAAATGGTGATTTGCTAAACTATTGCACTGAAACATTCAGTGAAATCTTGTTTTTCAGACAATACGTAAGCAGCTCAGACAAAGTGAATACCTGCGTCTAAAAATGTTTCAAAATGAGAAACTCCAGACTAGACCTAAGCTTAACATTACATTGTCTGAAACCCCATCTCACTGTGTCAAGACATGCTTTAAAAAAAACTGGATCTGCAGCCGCATCTGGATCTGCATCAAATGTATACTGACATATGACATACATTTCCATTCTGTCGTTTTTAGATAGTCATAAGGAATTTAGCTTGCAACGTGTTTGAGACAGATACACCAAATCAGATTCACCAAGATTTTATTTTCCAGCTTTATCCTCATTAACGTGGATATCCTTTAAAATCTCAATTATTCTACAGGAAAGTGTGTGTTTCTGCTCCCTCTACTGCTGCTGCTGGGTTTTCATCATTTTTGAGATGAACAACACACTTAAGGCCACAGCCACACCAACGACAGCTCTGACTGGTCTCCTTCTTGCACATTTCTTCAAATACTTGAAGATGCTGAGTAAAGATGCTGATGATGGGATCATGCGCTGCTCTTGTTGTGCCTGCCATTCCCTCAGCATCTTAGCGGTGTAGCAGCCTCCTTCGTTCTCCTTCATCATCTTCTCTACCGTATAAAGTAGCTCTGCTACGTGGAGCTGGTTGCTCCTGTACTCATCCCGCTGGTTGTTCTTCCAGTATTTATTATCAACAACGTGACACCGACCGCTGCACTTCTCCATCAGATCTCTCAGATCCTCGTTCTCACTGACAAACTCCTCAATCTTCATTCCTTCAGGGAGCTGGTCACCATGTGTGAAGACGACTGCAGCATATTTCAAAGCTTCCTCTGAGAAATACTGACATATTTTCTCAATGACATCCTTCTCGTGCTCTGTGAACTTCTCTACTTTAAGAACAATGAGAAAAGCATGAGGCCCAGGAGCGCACTCGGTGATGCACCCAAGTATATCAGGCTTCAGCTCCTCCTCAGACCTGTCTGGATCCATGATACCAGGAGTGTCCATCAAAGTGATGCTTCTTCCATTGACAGATCCAGACTTGGCTTCACAAACACTTGCTGCTGAGTCAAAAGGATTTTTGACTTTGAATAAATCCTTTCCAAATATGGTGTTAGCCAGGCTGCTCCTCCCAGCTCCACTTTTCCCAAGCAGGACGATCCTCCATGCATTTGACACTAGGGGAAGATAATCACTATCAGTACTGTCTCTTTCTTGTTTTTTTTGTTTTGTTTTTTTTTTTTGTTTTTTTGAATGCCATGTGGTCAAAAATGTCTTACCTATTAACTGTGATGTGCAGGAAATATTACAGAGTGTAAAAAAAACAATAAGGGGAATAGCAGTAACTTCTTTGCTTTACTGGCTCACCTTTAACAACATTAGCAAGTTATGGAGGGAGAAGATTTGGAGATTTAGTTGAAAAAATCTTTTTTACTCAACTACAACTACAGCATGAATGTCAAATTAAATCAAAACTGGAGCTGCATACGGAGAAGAAAAAGGAAGGGACTCAGACTTTACATGAGGAGAATGATGTCTGCATGGAGTGGTTAGCTAGTCGAGCGAACCCTCCGCACATATTTTACTGGCCTTATCTTCTCGGCAAAAATTTGTGCTTAATGACCAGGCAGTTGAGAGCCAGGGTCAATCAGTCGAGGACTGACAAGGGTCTGGACTTGGCAAGAAGCATACAAACAGGCACAACTGGGATATTCTGATGAGACTAAGTGTTGTCATGTCTGAATTTGTTTCTTCCTTAAAGACGTGAAAGCTGAATATAACCATCATCAGTTGTAAGCAGACTGAACTAGATCCTTGATTGTGACGATTTTAAACACAGTTTGTTTCTGATTCTCAAGCCCCTTTTTCCACTGGTCAAAAAAAACCCTCTTAAGACCCACTAACATTGGACTACTGGCAGCAATGGAATACCATTTTTCCAGCAAAATATGTGGGTATAAGCAGGACTTTTTTTAAACACAGGTAAACCTGCTAATAAAAGCCAATTGACCCCTTTTCCACTGCCAGTGGAGTTTGCCTTTCTGTTCAGACTGAAGGACAAACAACAGCAAGGAGTGATGTCATCACATGGTGTAAAGACAAAACCCCAGTAAAGTGTGTGGCCTGTAGACCAGGGGGCATGGTGTGAGCCTCCAGTTACACCCCCATACCCACACATCCGCCAGTGGGGGACCTTTACATCACATACCATTTTGGGTCAAAGTTCTTTAGAAAAGAGAACCCGCAAAAAAAATTAAAAAGACAAAAGAGAAGAAGAGCTATGGTGGAGGAAAATCACAGCTCAGTGCATGATTTGTGCGTGTGAGAGAGATGTACAACATATCATGATGATAAACATTATTTAGCACACGGTGTTTAAGTTCAGGATTGAAATTATTTACTATAGTAATTTATGTGACTGAAGCTAATGCTAGCCTAGTTAACAGCATTTTGTTGTCTGCTTGTGTGTATGATTGAGTAACCATGGCTGGATATTGTTATACGGTTTAATACGATCATTAGTTTCACATTTCAAAGGCTTTGCTTTTAGAAGAAAGTTCAGCCACAGAGAGAAGGACCTGCAGGACAACGCCCAAATAATGAAGCCTCCTTTAAGAGACTATGGATGGATAGAAATATAATAGATGAATACAAATACAATAGGGTAATATAATAGGGATAGAAAATACACTATTAAAGATGGATAAGAATATAATAATTTAATAAGCAATTAAACACTCTCTATATATGCATATGCAAATGAACAACAGAGAGTGTGATCAACATGGCCAGGTATCAGTTGCACCTGTTAAAAAACCCGCTTGTAACTAACTGTGGTGGGAAAAGGTGTCGTTCTCATTCTGCAGCGCAGTTTGACCAGGAACCCGCAGAGGGAGAGAGGCCGCATCCAGGCTGAGGACCCTGAGTGCGACTCCGACGGAGGCAGCCGTCTGCTGCCGCCCTCTCAACACTTTTGCACTGTCATGTAATTACGTTTTTTTCCCCCCTTTACCATTATTGTTGCAACAGAATGACTTAAAAACCAGTAAATGTCACTCACCATCCATGATGCGCTGGAAGAGATCGACGCTTGGTGACCGTCTCTGGGTGCGGTTCTCCTCCGCCGCTGACTCACTCCTGCTCGGCCCTTTCAGTTTCAGTTCGACTCGGCTGCTCAGCCTCCCATCACCACGAGTGTACCGGGGGAGGACCAAAAGTGAAGCAAGTACGTAAGTATAAATAAATAAACAAATGAGGAAATAAATGATGACATGTTTTTTAAAAATGCAAAATAAAATTGGCAATGAAAAAATTGTATTTATTTATTTATTTATTCATGTATTTATTTCTGTATTTCAACGTTTATTTATTTATTTATTTCTGTGTTCTATGTATTTATGCATTTCCACATGTATTTATTTCTGTATTGTCAATATGTTAATTAGGTGGGCGGTGTTACCTCAGCCTATAAAGCGGATTTATAGCAGTTGGACCACCACACCCCAGCTGGATGCCCCTACTGCCTGGCCTGGTACACAGCTTTCCCTTTCCAGTGTTGTCAACCAGTGACTTTGACACCGGAGTCAGCGACCTTTGAGCAACAACTCAAACCTCAACCATTTTCCACAAAGGAGAGTGGCAGTGCAAGCCCCGCCAGAAGCGCCTCTCTCTCTGCGTCTGCTGTGCTGAGTGGTGAGTCATGGTAAGTTACCCTATAGCTGCTGTGGAAGTGGTCATTGCACCAGTGCTCCGAGCATCCTGTCATTTAAATATGCTGCGCTGTACACAAGCACAGTTTGCATCTTGTGGTTTGATAGAGCAACATAAAAAAAAAGACCAGGAAATATGTGAGTAATCATGTCCTTTATTAATCCCACGGAACCAAACATGGATCACAGGAATAAGCACAGTGAGGAGATTAAAAAAACTCGCCCTCTTAATTCAACACTTAAAACTACATTTCCATATTCATGTTGAGGCCATAAAAGATAATATATTGTCCACGATTTGATCATATATTTAGTAATGTTAACATTTGTCAGTCAGATATGATGAATATTTATTAACATTTTTTTTCCTATGATATCACTAGAAACCTGTTTGTCATGCTAAATGTGTACTGCCTGATCACTGAAGACATGCTCAGAGACTGATTCATTTATAGAAACATAACACAATGAATTAGGTGGTTAATTAAAAGTTGACACAATAGAGATGTAATAAGTAAAACAAGGAGACAGTTAATTCCGTGTAATCAGTCTTTAAGTAATGAAATTGTCACATGTTGCTGATTCTCTTATGGTCGCAGTCTGGACACATATTGCGTTTGGTCATTTGCTCTACAACAACATATAAAAGCCGCTTCTGATGTGAGGCCTCATCAGCAGGTCAGCGTCATGTGTCTGCCAGCAGTCGCTTCATTCACTGCACGCAGCAGACCTCTGCTGCTGCCTCTGCTGCTGCTATTACTGTCGCCATTGTGTCACCTCCTTCTGCAAGCCCCTCCACCGCCGCTGCCACTCCCTCTGCTGCCACTCCTGCCACTCCCTCTGCTGCCGCAGCCGCCACCGCTCCATCCACAACTTCCTCCACCGCAAAGGCTGCCGCCGCTTCTGTGAGTGTTTCTCCTGCTGCCGACACTTCCTGTGCCGTTTCCACTGCCACTTGCTCCATCGCTCCCGCTGCTCCCAGCGCTGGTGCCAGCGTTTCGCCTTGTTGTGCTGCTGCCTCCTCCTCTGCAGTTCCTTCTGCCCCTGCATCTTTCCCTGAAAGTACTTTCACTAATGAGAGGTAACCGGATGCTGTTTTTGCCACTTCTGCTCCCTTTGCCACTGCACCCAGTATTCTTCTACCTGGGGTTACTGGTGCTTGTTCTTCTGCTGCACCTTTTCCCTCAGCTGCTCCTGCAGATGTTTCTTCTTCTGTCCCTGGACTCTCTTTTTTCTCTGCTTCTCTAATTGCGTTCACACCTTTTATGACACTGATTAAAACAGCAGCCTCTGATCCAAGCAAAGCTCCCACCATCAGCCCTTTACCTGCGAGATGTGCGAACTTGGAAATATTCTTCTTATACACAGCAGTTTTAGTTTTCTCCCTGGTTTCTTTCTGACATCCGTTTCCTTCCTGTCTAATTTGTTCTTCCTCTTCAAGGATTTCTGTCTCTACTGCTTGTAGTAACTCGTTTGTGTAGAAACCACCTTTGTTGTCTGTTACTATCTTCTCAATAGTTTTGAGTAGCTCTTCCACCTGGAACTGGTTGTTCCTGTATCCATCCTGTGCTTCTCTGTTCCAGTACTTGTTATCAATGACGTGGCAACGGCCGCCGCACTTTTTAACCAGATCAATCAGGCCTTCGCTCTGACTGACAAACTCTTGAATCTTCATTCCTTCAGGCAGCTGGTCACCATGAGTGAAGAGAATCACAGCGTGTCGTAAGGCCTCCTCTGAGAAGTACTGGCACATTTTTGAGATGGCATCCTTCTCGTCACCTGTGACTTTCTCCACTTTAAGCACGATGACAAACGCGTGAGGCCCGGGAGCGCTCTCCACGATGCACTGAAGGATTTCAGGCTTCATGTCCTCCTCTGATGTGCCCATGTCAAAGAATCCTGGCGTGTCAATCAAAGTTATGTTTCTTCCCTTGACAAGTTTTGCCTCTGCTTGACAAACACTTTTTTGTGAGACGAGCAGCTGGTTTATCTTGAACACAGTCTCTCCAAATATGGTGTTGCCAAGGCTGCTTTTCCCCACTCCACTTTTCCCAAGGAGGATAATCCTCCTGGTTGGTGGCACTAGAAAAGAATAACAGTTCAGATTAACTTTATTTCTGTACATTTAGGTTCCTGTTTCTTCTTGTCGCTTGTCTCCTATGTTCAGTGAGTTTTCTGCTTATTGACTTTTGTCGTCACAGCGAGAACAAAGTGTTGCACAGTGCATACACACCCAGACATACTTTGTAATCTCAGGCAAGACTGATGGTAGACTTTGGCCAAACAATAAAGTGGTGTCTCAGTTATTCAGCCTGCCCTCATTCATTTGACAAAATAATAGGAGCACTTTTCAGCATAGTAGAATACAGTTCAACGGCACCACAGAATACATCCTCCAAAATGACCATACAGTTAAATTAACACCTCTTTAACACTGTTTCAACCAAAACTAAACATTAACCATCATGGAGGAGGACTTATTGCAGAACTGTTGTATTAGAGTTTATTAAGTGTACCTAATAAACTGCCACCTGAGTGTAAACATATACAGTATTTCATCATGTATATTACTGTATATGTACACCTTAAAAGTGTGTTTGACCTTTTCAGAAAGACCATTGAGAAACACAGTGTTAAACGGAAATAAGTTATAAAAGCTTTAAAAGTCATTTCCTTTCTTAAGGGGTGTTCAGGTGGCTCAACGTTAAATCATAGCTTAGTTGAATTGTACTGAAACGGCTACTTAACTATGAATGATTTGCTTTGTAATGTATCTATGCTGTATTGATGTGGATTGATCATAGACCATGTATTGAGATGCATATCAGATCACATGAGAGGGTCACCTAACATTACACAGTGACTAAATAACAGGAAGTCACAAACAACAGAAACTAACGCCTCAGAGGATTAATGCTGTGGAAAAGAAAAGTTCAGCAGCTGCTTCTTAATTACTTTCATTTTCTTTATTGACTGACAATTGAAAATTTCAATATCTGTATGTTTTAATGCAAGTAAAATAAGTGTATTTGAACCAAGATAACATTTAGTTTCACTTAACAATGTATTATTTGAGCTGATGAATAATGCTCAGTGTGGATAAGTAACTGCGAGGAGCATGGAGATAAACAGCAATGAATGAGAGAATAGTAGAAAAAGTCTTCAGTCTTAACTCACCACCCATGTTGTCAAAAAGGAAAAAAAGAAAAATACAGCGAAGCACAGGTGCTCTGATCGAGGTGCAAACATACACATGTAAAACCAAAATGTCTTTGCTGTCAGACGAACTTGTTACACAAGACACCGTCTCTCATACAGTATCTAGCTTATCTGGTCAGATGCAATAAAATGTATAAACATTGACTTGGATTATTAAAAACCCAGATAAGAAGCCTGACATTATGTTACACTCAATTCCTCATCAACTCACTCTATTCACTTTCATTTTTCAGAGTTCATGAAAAAACTATGGTCGGTAGAATTTGTTAATTACAGTAAAAAAAAAAAAAAAAAAAAAAAAAAAAAGACAATGCCTCAAACATTAAACATAATTTAAAAAGAGGTGACAACAAAATAACGATGATTACTCAGATGCTTAATTTTACCCATACATGAAAAGTAAGCTTTTTTTGTCTGAGTCAGTGTGGTTGGGTTGCAGTTCTTTATTATGTCAGAGCGGTCTGGAGCAATGAAGGAAGTTTTATGGAAATTACCTTATGGAAATTCAATCAGTCATGCATCACCAGGCATCTGGAGGACAATGTAATATTATGATGTTATTTATTTCTGTCAATATTAGTTGGGATGTCTGTTGAACTGCCATTGCCGTTGCACAGAATAAACAGCTTTTACAGAAACTTCATGATTTTATGATAAAAAGAAAGGTTTTTTTTTAAATCCTGGAAAAGTCCTGAAAATCCAATCAACCTCTATCCAGCCCAATGAGTTAAGTTAAATTAGTTAAGTTTTCATTGTTCATTTATAATTTTTTGATTAAATAATTAAATACATAGATACAGCTTATATGAGCTTACATAAAATTTACTTGGTTGTAATGTTGCTATATCACTTTTTTCATTGAGAGAGGGAACAATAAAAGCATTCATAATCTTTACTGTAATGGACTTTGGAACATACAGGGAGATGGTATAGATTCCATAAAGCAATTCTTTAAATAGAAGTATCTGTCTTTTCATTGTTTAAAGTCCTGGCACAAATACATTCAGCACATAATTGGGCCACTTCACATCCTTGTATTTCCTCTGGCCCAATATATGTCTGGTTCTACGGCCCAAGTCTGGCCCACATGCAGAATGACTGTTGAATGCAGAATTACTATATATAAAACAAACAGCTGCTTGGATTAAGTCAATAGTAGCATGTTACAACTACACGTGTTCATTCCTGACTGATATAATAAGTGAATTAAATGAACTCACTGTCCACGGTGTCAATAAAGGAACAATTACAGACAACGTCAGACTGAAATGACTGCATGAGCATGTTGGTGTTTCCTCATTACTGGTGCTTGTTTCACTTATTGGAAGCAACCCGGAAGCAGGGTGACAGAAGCAGCCACAAAAGTACATTGTACGTGATTGCATGATGCATGAAGTCCACAGTTCAGAGTGTAACCACAATCACACGCAGATATGATCCGTCCTGTATCTGAAGAGGGCAGAGAGTTTCACTTTGTGGGAGAAACATCAACTTGTTATTTTAATGGTGTCTATATACAATGAACTTTACTACACATTACAAAGAAATAATGTCATTTCCCAATGTCAGGGTGACTGTAGAGAAATGTCTCAGTAATTTTTACACTTTACATGCCTAAAGGTTGCATTGTGTAATTTAGCTCATGGTTTTATGCGGAAAGACACAGATGAAAGACGTCTTAACTACAAGCACTTTTATTTTTGAATAAGAAGAAAAATCAATAATTCAGAGGTTTTATAATAAAATAACAACAATTATAAGAATCATGAAAAGAAGAATTTAATGCATTACTATAACATCAATCTCATATTTCTGGCAAAAAGAAGGAAAGCACAGTTAGGTAAAAAAACATTTTTTTTGCATTAAAATATAAAGGCACTTTAGGAAAAAAAAATTACAAACATTTCAGAAACTGTAAAGCTAAGGGTTTTTTTTTTCTTTAGTAGGATGTATAGGTTCAAATAGCACCAATCAGTGTCAGATATTCAGACATATCAATAACCCTTGGAAGAATCCTAATGAAGTCAAATGAATAACTGCAGCAGGATGTTGTCACATTGAGCAGCCTATTAAACTACTTGCATTTGTTTCTCCACCTCAGCTCATTGTTAATCCTACATACATATGTGACTGAAGCCCCTTTAGTAGGTGTTAAACTTCTACATGTCCTGTACAGTCTGCAGCCTCTGCTGAGTTGTTTTTTCAGTGGTGTAGCCTTAATAAAAGCTAAAATACAGCCCATTTGTTTCAACTGTGTTAAAGAAGAGGCGACTTCTCCTCACTTTGTTTTTGCTTTTTTTTATTTATCATGTTTTTAGCTTCGTCAATAACAGCCTTAGCTGCGTTCTTTGCTGCCTCCTTTACTGAGCCTTCTTCATCAACTGCATTATATCCTATATAACCTCCTCCTCCTGCTCCTGCTGCTACAGCAAATCCTGTACATACAGCTGATCCAACTCCTGCTGCTGCAGCTTGTCCTGCTGCTGCCAGTGCTTCTATTGTTACTAATGCTCTTATTGGTCTTTTTTTGATGGCTTTAACAACTAATACAATCATCACTGGCACACTAAGCAAAGCTCCCAACAGTGCTCCTATGGTAACACCGACTATTTTCTTGAGAAGATTTGAGACATTTCTCTTTTCCTTCTCTCTGATTTCTTCCTGTGACATGTCTGGTGATGAGTTTCTGATGCTCTCCTCCTCTTTATGTTTTTTTCCCTCCATTTCTTGTAGCATCTCATTGGTGTAGTAGCCTCCTTTGTTCACCATCACTTTTATTGTGTTGAGCAGCTCTGTCACCTGGAGCTTGTTCTTCCTGTATTTATTATCAAAGATGTGACATCGACCACCGCACTTCTCCACCAGCTCTCTCAGTTTCTCATTCTGACTGACAAACTCATCAATCTTCATTCCTTTAGGGAGCTGGTCTCCATGAGTGAAGACAACTACAGCATATTTGAAAGCTTCTTCAGTGAAATATTCACATATTTTGTCGATGACTTCCTGCTCTTGGTCTGTGAACTTCTCCACTTTAAGCAGAATGAGAAAAGCATGAGGCCCAGGAGAGCACTCTGTGATACACTTCACTATCTCAGACTTCAGCTCCTCCTCAGACCTGTTCGTGTCAAACAAACCAGGAGTGTCGATTAAAGTGATTTTTTTTCCATCAACAGATCTGGTTTCTTTCTGACATTTTCTTCTGTCAGTGTTTGCACCGTGGTTTTTCTTGAACAGTTTTTTTCCAAATATTGTGTTGCACAGGCTGCTTTTCCCAGCTCCAGTTTTTCCCAGTAGGACGATCCTCAGGTCTGAATCTAGAAAAGAATCATGATATATACATTATTATATAATATTTCTTTTGCCTGCTTTTGTGTTTTACTGCTCAGATTACACTGTGAATAATGTGTCAGTTATAGAAATATACTATATTAGTCAGAAGTCAGACATGACTATAAAGAGGGACAGTACCTTTAAGTTAGTTTGCCAAAGCTTGTGATTGATGCAACGTAAAATTATTGACTTTGACTTGGTTTTTTATTTTGTGCCTTGTGAAATAAAGTTTTGCTTGGTTTAACCAGACAATATAGGTAAAAAAGGGCAACAACTGAGAGACACTCTCAGAAGTGTAAAAGTGTCAGTAACAGAATATTTCACACAGACAAAACATCTGCTTCACTTCAAACTCAGACACAAAGACAAGTCAAGAACAGGAAAGAAAACTGTTCTTGTAAACTTTGATTCTGTAAACTTTGATCTATTTTGGTTGGAGCTTCTTGTCGATAGCTGTCCATAATCTTGACAATAAATATCTCACCAACTTAGACAGCAAGGCCTCATAAATAAATGAAGAGACAGGTTTGCTGGTGCTTTCTAGATGCCAATGATACATTTTACAAGAGACTTTTTAAGAATCTTGCAAAATACTATATGATTGTGTTTTATGTTTTCTAACTTCAAAAAGTACATTGCTTAAACAAGAGCGAGGACGTCCAAAGCTCCTGATCTAATCTAACAAAACTGATCATTCTTCATCAGTCAAATGTGATTGACTGAACAAAACTCTGAGGGGGATTTTGTAAACTGCTGTGAGGTTTAGGAGCAACATTGTTCACAGGTAAGTACATAAACTTATGGCAGCATCTCAAGTGTTTTAAATACATTAAGACTCAAAACCATTGATTAAAATAATACGTCCATGGTTCAGAATCGTTAAAGAAATGAACTTACCGCTCATGTTGTCAAAAAGGATGAGAGTGCAGAGTGACACAACAGCCTGTGAGATTGTCTTTCTTAAAGATTTTGTCCTCCTTTCATTATCGGTGTGTGTTTCACTTCTTCAACTACAGAGTGACCGGAAGAGCCACAAACCCACGACCACACGATGATTATGCTCCACCAAGCATGTTGACAAATTTTCACTTCCTGTGAAAACTTCAGCTGACCTTTTCAGAGAGTGATCTTCAAAGTGAAATTCACCCATTAACATGTTTGCATTCTTTGATTTAACTGGCTTAACAGACATTTAGTTTCTTGTCTTCAAATCCTCTTTTCTAATGTCAACACATTTGATTTGGGACTATACTGCAGGTTCATAGAGAAACTGTGTTGTATGTGATTAATGCACGTGCACTGCAGCAGACATGAGCTGCAACTGTACGTGTGCTGAGTGACCATCACTCTCAGGTGTGGTGCATTATATGACGTATGTGTGTTATTTTATTTGTTGCTGCTTTTGAGAATAGTTGAGAAAAGTCCACAGTTCAGAGTTTAACCACAATCAGACACAGATATGATCCGTCCTGTATCTGAAGAGGGCCGAGAGTTTCACTTTGTGGGAGAAACATCACCTTGTTATTTTAATGGTGTCTACTTACAGTGAACTTTACTACACATTACAAAGAAATAATGTCATTTCCCAATGTCAGGGTGACTGTAGAGAAATGTCTCAGTAATTTCATCATTCTCATGAGTGAGGAGAAAGCTACCTGAAACCTGTTGAAACAGTGCATAGTGCACGTTGCTTACAAACCATTTTTATCTCTTCTTCACTTAATATTTAAAAAGACTTAAACATTTCAAAGTCACCATACACATTCCACTTTACATGCCTGAAGGTTGCATTGTGTAATTTTGCTCATGGTTTTATGAGGAAAGACACAACTGAATGAAGTCTTTACTACAAGCACTTTAATTTTTGAAGAATTTCACAGTAACACTGTTAAGATTTTTCATTTAGAAAAAAAGAAAATTTGATAATTAAGAGGTTTTATAATGAAATAATAATGATTATAAGAATCATAAAAAGAAGAATTTAATGCATTACCTTCATATCAATCTCATATCATTGGCAAAAAGCAGGGTTAGGTTAAAATTATTTTTTGCATGAAAATCTTAAGGAACTTTAGAAAAAAAAAACATTACAAACATTTCAGAAACTGGAAAGCTGAGGGTTTTTTCTTTAGTTGGATATATAGGTTCATATAGTACCAATCAGTGTCAGATATTCAGACATATCAATAACCCTTGGAAGAATCCTAATGAAGTCAAATGAATAACTGCAGCAGGATGTTGTCACATTGAGCAGCCTATTAAACTACTTGCATTTGTTTCTCCACCTCAGCTCACTGTTGATCCTACATGCATATGTGACTGAAGCCCCTTTAGTAGGTGTTACACTTCTACATGTCCTGTACAGTCTGCAGCCTCTGCTGTATCTCTTTGCTGTGTAGTTTAGATTGATTTAGATGAGCACGCTCTTCTAAAAGTTCAAAAAGGGCTGCTAAACAAGACTTTCTCAAGTAGGAGGGCCCAAAAGTTTTTTATACAGGAGTTGTTTTTTCAATGGTGTAGCCTTAATAAAAACTAAAATACAGCCCATTTGTTTCAATTGTGTTAAAGAAGAGGTGATTTCTCCTCACTTTGCTTTTGCTTGTTGTTATTTATCATGTTTGTAGCTTCGTCATAAACAGCCTTAGCTGCGTTCTCTGCTGCCTCCATTACTGAGTCTGCTTCTTCAGCTTCAGTAGATCCTTTATAACCTCCTGCTACAGTGACTCCTGCACATACATCTAATCCAACTTCAGCTGCTGCATCTCCTGCTGCTGTTTCTGCCACTACTGCCACTACTGCTCCTACTACCTTGCCTTTGATAGCTGCAACAACTGATACAATTGTCACTGTCACACCAAGCAAAGCTCCCAGCAGTACTCCTGTGGTAACACTAACTATTTTCTTGAGAAGATTTGAGACATTTCTCTTTGCCCTCTCTCTGATTTCTTCCTCTGACATGTCTGGTGATGATTTTCTGATCCTCTCCTCCTCTTGTTGTATTTTTCTCTCCACTGCTTGTAGCATCTCATTGGTGTAGTAGCCTCCTGTGTCCACCATCACTTTTATTGTGTTGAGCAGCTCTGTCACCTGGAACTGGTTGTTCCTGTATTCATCCTGCTGGTTGTTCTTCCAGTATTTATTATCAAAGACATGACATCGACCGTCACACTTCCTCACCAGCTCACTCAGTTTCTCATTCTGACTGATAAACTCCTCAATCTTCTTTCCTTCAGGGAGCTGGTCCCCATGAGTGAAGACAACTACAGCATATTTGAAAGCTTCTTCAGAGAAACATTCACATATTTTGTCGATGACTTCCTGCTCATGCTTTGTGTATTTCTCCACTTTAAGCAGAATGAGAAAAGCATGAGGCCCAGGAGAGCACTCTGTGATACACTTCACTATCTCAGGCTTCAGCTCCTCCTCAGACCCGTTTGTGTCAAACAAACCAGGAGTGTCAATTAAAGTGATTTTTTTTCCATTAACAGATCCGGTTGCTGTCTGACATTTTGCTGTCTCAGTGTTTGCACAGTGGTTTATCTGGAACAGATCTTCTCCAAATATTGTGTTGCACAGGCTGCTTTTCCCAGCTCCAGTTTTTCCCAGTAGGACGATCCTCATGTCTGAATCTAGAAAAGAATCATGATATATACATTATTATATATTATTTCTCTTGCTTACTTTTGTATTTTGCTGCTTAGATTACACTGTGAATAATGTGTCAGTTATAGAAATATATTATATTAGTCAGAAGTCAGAAATGATGTCAACGTAAAATGTTTGACTTTGACTTGGTTTTTTATTTTGTGCCTTGTGAAATAAAGTTTTCCTTGGTTTAACCAGACAATGTAGGTAAATAAGGGCAACAACTGAGAGACACTCTTAGAAGTGTAAAAGTGTCAGTAACAGAATATTTCACACAGACAAAACATCTGCTTCACTTCAAACTCGGACACAAAGACAAGTCAAGAACAGGAAAGAAAACTGTTCTTGTAAACTTTGATTCTGTAAACTTAGATCTATCTTGGTGGAGCTTCTTGTCGATAGCTGTCCGTAATCTTGACAATAACATACATGTATATCAGTGTCAATAGAAAAATGTATTGCATGAGTTATCTTCTGGTTAATGTTTTTTGTCTTGTTCACAATTTCAACATTTCCTTTCATGTAACTTACAAATACTTTGGACGTTCTTGGTATTCTTGGTCATTTTGATGAACATGAGACCATGATATATTTGAAATGTTTTTGTCTCTGTCCTGCCACTCTTCATGGTTGGTAAGAGCTCATCTCTCCTGTGATCCGGTGTCATGGTTATTAGTTCTGAACTGAACTCAGGATGGTAAATATCTCACCAACTTAGACAGCAAGGCCTCATAAATAAATGCAGATACAGGTTTGCTGGTGCTTTCTAGATGCCAATGATACATTTTACAAGAGACTTTTTAAGAATCTTGCAAAATACTATATGATTGTGTTTTATCTTTTCTAACTTCAAAAAGTACATTGCTTAAACAAGAGCGAGGACGTCCAAAGCTCCTGATCTAATCTAACAAAACTGATCATTCTTCATCAGTCAAATGTGATTTACTGAACAAAACTCTGAGGGGGATTTTGTAAACTGCTGTGAGGTTTAGGAGCAACATTGTTCACAGGTAAGTACATAAACTTATGGCAGCATCTCAAGTGTTTTAAATATATTAAGTGTCAAAAACATTGATTAAAATAATATGTCCATGGTTTAGAATCGTTAAAGAAATGAACTTACCGTCCATGTTGTCAGAAAGGATGAGAGTGCAGAGTGACACAACAGCCTGTGAGATTGTCTTTCTTAAAGATCTTTTTCCTCCTTTCATTATCGGTGTGTGTTTCACTTCTTCAACTACGGAGTGACAGAAAGAGCCACAAACCCACGACCACACGAGGATTATGCTCCACTAGGCACGTTGACAGTTTCACTTCATGTGAAAACTTCAGCTGACCTTTTCAGAGAGTGATCTTCAAAGTGAAATTCACCCATTAACATGTTTGCATTCTTTGATTTAACTGGCACAAGAAACATTTAGTTTCTTGTCTTAAAAATCCTCTTTTCTAATGTCAACACATTTCATTTGTGACTATACTGCAGGTTCATAGAGAAACTGTGTTGTACGTGATTAATGCACGTGCACTGCAGCGGACATGAGCTGCAACTGTACGTGTGCTGAGTGACCATCACTCTCAGGTGTGGTGCATTATATGACGTATGTGTGTTATTGTATTTGTTGCTGCTTTTGAGAATAGTTGAGAAAAGTCCACAGTTCAGAGTTTAACCACAATCAGACGCAGATATGATCCGTCCTGTATCTGAAGAGGGCCGAGAGTTTCACTTTGTGGGAGAAACATCAACTTGTTATTTTAATGGTGTCTACTTACAGTGAACTTTACTACACATTACAAAGAAATAATGTCATTTCCCAATGTCAGGGTGACTGTAGTGAAATGTCTCAGTAATTTCATCATTCTCATGAGTGAGGAGAAACCTACCTGAAACCTGTTGAAACAGTGCACAGTGCACATTCCTTACAAACCACTTTTATCTCTTCTTCATTTATTATTTAAAAAGACTTAAACATCTCAAAGAACCATACACATTACACTTTACATGCCTGAAGGTTGCATTGTGTAATTTTGCTCATGGTTTTATGAGGAAAGACACAACTGAAAGACGTCTTCACTAAAAGTACTTTTATTTTTGAAGAATTTCACAGTAACGCTGTTAAGATTTTTCATTTAGAAAAAAAGAAAATTTGATAATTAAGAGGTTTTATAATGAAATAATAATGATTATAAGAATCATGAAAAGAAGAAATTAAGCATTACTGTCACATCAATCTCTGGCAAAATACAAGGAAAACACAGGTTTAAAAAAATCTTTTTTGCATGAAAATCTTCAGGCACTTTAGGAAAAAAAACATTACAAACATTTCAGAAACTGGAAAGCTGAGGGTTTTTTCTTTAGTTGGATGTATAGGTTCAAATAGTACCAATTAGTGTCAGATATTCAGACATATCAATAACCCTTGGAAGAATCCTAATGAAGTCAAATGAATAACTGCAGCAGGATGTTGTCACATTGAGCAGCCTATTAAACTACTTGCATTTGTTTCTCCACCTCAGCTCATTGTTGATCCTACATGCATATGTGACTGAAGCCCCTTTAGTAGGTGTTAAACTTCTACATGTCCTGTACAGTCTGCAGCCTCTGCTGTATCTCTTTGCTGTGCAGTTTAGATTGATTTAGATGAGCACTCTCTTCTAAAAGTTCAGAAAGGGCTGCTAAACAAGACTTTCTCAAGTAGGAGGGCCCAAAGGTTTTTTATACAGGAGTTGTTTTTTCAGTGGTGTAGCCTTAATAAAAGCCAAAATACAGCTCATTTGTTTCAACTGTGTTAAAGAAGATGTGATTTCTCCTCACTTTGCTTTTGCTTTTAGTCATTTATCATGTTTTTAGCTTCGTCATAAACAGCCTTAGCTGCGTTCTCTGCTGCCTCCATTACTGAGTCTGCTTCTTCAGCTTCAGTATATCCTATATAACCTCCTGCTACTGCTCCTGCTGCTGGAGCAACTGTACATACAGCTAATCCGACTCCTACATCTCCTCCTTCTCTTTCTTTGATGGCTTTAACAACTGATGCAATCATCACTGGCAAACCAAGCAAAGTTCCCAGCAGTACTCCTGTGGCAACACCAACTATTTTCTTGAGAAGATTTGAGACATTTCTCTTTGCCCTCTCTCTGATTTCTTCCTCTGACATGTCTGGTGATGATTTTCTGATCCTCTCCTCCTCTTGTTGTATTTTTCTCTCCACTGCTTGTAGCATCTCATTGGTGTAGTAGCGTCCTTTGTCCACCATCACTTTTATTGTGTTGAGCAGCTCTGTCAGCTGGAACTGGTTGCTCCTGTATTCATCCTGCTGGTTGTTCTTCCAGTATTTATTATCAAATACGTGACATCGACCGTCACACTTCCTCACCAGCTCACTCAGTTTCTCATTCTGACTGAAGAACTCCTCAATCTTCTTTCCTTCAGGGAGCTGGTCCCCATGAGTGAAGACAACTACAGCATATTTGAAAGCTTCTTCAGAGAAAGAGTCACATATTTTGTTGATGACTTCCTGCTCTTGCTTTGTGTATTTCTCCACTTTAAGCAGAATGAGAAAAGCATGAGGCCCAGGAGAGCACTCTGTGATACACTTCACTATCTCAGACTTCAGCTCCTCCTCAAACCTGTTTGTGTCAAACAAACCAGGAGTGTCGATTAAAGTGATTTTTTTCCAATTCACAGATGTGGTTGCTTTCTGACATTCTCTTGTCTCAGAGTTTGCACAGTGGTTTATCTTGAACAGATCTTCTCCATATATAGTGTTACACAGGCTGCTTTTCCCTGCTCCAGTTTTTCCCAGTAGGACGATCCTCAGGTCTGAATCTAAAAAAGAATCATGATATATACATTATTACATTTTATTTCTCTTGCTTGCTTTTGTGTTTTACTGCTCAAATTACACTGTGAATAATGTGTCAGTTATAGAAATATACTATATTAGTCAGAAGTCAGACATGACTATAAAGAGGGACAGTACCTTTAAGTTAGTTTGCCAAAGCTTGTGATTGAGGCAACGTAAAATTATTGACTTTGACTTGGTTTTTTATTTTGTGCCTTGTGAAATACGATTTTCCAGAATATTTCACACAGACAAAACATCTGCTTCACTTCAAACTCGGACACAAAGACAAGTCAAGAACAGGAAAGAAAACTGTTCTTGTAAACTTTGATTCTGTAAACTTTGATCTATTTTGGTGGAGCTTCTTGTCGATAGCTGTCCGTAACCTTGACAATAACATACATGTATATCAGTGTATGTCAGTAGAAAAATGTATTGCATGAGTTATCTTCTGGTTAATAGGCTGTTTTTAATTTTTTTTGTCTTGTTCACAATTTTAACTTTTCCTTGCATGTAACTTACAAATACTTTGGACATTCTTTGTATTCTTGGTCATTTTGATGAACATGAGACCATGATATATTTGAAATGTTATTGTCTCTGTCCTGCCACTCTTCATGGTTGGTAAGAGCTCATCTCTCCTGTGACCTGGTGTCATGGTTATTAGTTCTGAACTTAACTCAGGATGGTAAATATCTCACCAACTTAGACAGCAAGGCCTCATAAATAAATGCAGATACAGGTTTGCTGGTGCTTTCTAGATGCCAATGATACATTTTACAAGAGACTTTTTAAGAATCTTGCAAAATACTATGTGATTGTGTTTTATCTTTTCTAACTTCAAAAAGTACATTGCTTAAACAAGAGCGAGGACGTCCAAAGCTCCTGATCTAATCTAACAAAACTGATCATTCTTCATCAGTCAAATGTGATTGACTGAACAAAACTCTGAGGGGGATTTTGTAAACTGCTGTGAGGTTTAGGAGCAACATTGTTCACAGGTAAGTACATAAACTTATGGCAGCATCTCAAGTGTTTTAAATACATTAAGACTCAAAACCATTGATTAAAATAATACGTCCATGGTTTAGAATCGTTAAAGAAATGAACTTACCGTCCATGTTGTCAGAAAGGATGAGAGTGCAGAGTGACACAACAGCCTGTGAGATTGTCTTTCTTAAAGATTTTGTCCTCCTTTCATTATCGGTGTGTGTTTCACTTCTTCAACTACAGAGTGACCGGAAGAGCCACAAACCCACGACCACACGAAGATTATGCTCCACTAAGCACGTTGACAAATTTTCACTTCATGTGAAAACTTCAGCTGACCTTTTCAGAGAGTGATCTTCAAAGTGAAATTCACCCATTAACATGTTTGCATTCTTTGATTTAACTGGCACAAGAAACATTTAGTTTCTTGTCTTCAAATCCTCTTTTCTAATGTCAACACATTTCATTTGGGACTATACTGCAGGTTCATAGAGAAACTGTGTTGTATGTGATTAATGCACGTGCACTGCAGCAGACATGAGCTGCAACTGTACGTGTGCTGAGTGACCATCACTCTCAGGTGTGGTGCATTATATGACGTATGTGTGTTATTTTATTTGTTGCTGCTTTTGAGAATAGTTGAGAAAAGTCCACAGTTCAGAGTTTAACCACAGTCAGACACAGATATGATCCGTCCTGTATCTGAAGAGGGCCGAGAGTTTCACTTTGTGGGAGAAACATCAACTTGTTATTTTAATGGTGTCTACTTACAGTGAACTTTACTACACATTACAAAGAAATAATGTCATTTCCCAATGTCAGGGTGACTGTAGAGAAATTTCTCAGTAATTTCATCATTCTCATGAGTGAGGAGAAAGCTACCTGAAACCTGTTGAAGCAGTGCATAGTGCACATTCCTTACAAACCATTTTTATCTCTTCTTCACTTAATATTTAAAAAGACTTAAACATTTCAAAGAACCATACACATTACACTTCACATGACTAAATGTTGCATTCTGTAATTTGGCTCATGGTTTTATGAGGAAAGACACACCTGAAAGACGTCTTCACTACAAGCACTTTTATTTTTGGAGAATTTCACAGTAACGCTGTTAACATTTTTCATTTAGAAAAAAGAAAATTCAACAATTAAGAGGTTTTATAATGAAATAATAATGGTTATAAGAATCATGAGAATAAGAATTTAATGCATTACTATAACATCAATCTCATATCACTGGCAAAAAGAAGGAAAGCACAGTTAGGTTAAAAAATATTTTTGCATGAAAATCTTCAGGCACTTTATGAAAAAAATCATTACAAACATTTCAGAAACTGAAAAGCTGAGGGTTTTTTTCTTTAGTTGGATATATAGGTTCAAATAGCACCAATCAGTGTCAGATATTCAGACATATCAATAACCCTTGGAAGAATCCTAATGAAGTCAAATGAATAACTGCAGCAGGATGTTGTCACATTGAGCAGCATATTAAACTACTTGCATTTGTTTCTCCACCTCAGCTCATTGTTGATCCTACATGCATATGTGACTGAAGCCCCTTTAGTAGGTGTTAAACTTCTACATGTCCTGTACAGTCTGCAGCCTCTGCTGTATCTCTTTGCTGTGCAGTTTAGATTGATTTAGATGAGAACTCTCTTATCAAAGTTCAAAAAGGGCTGTGAAACAAGACTCTCTCAAGTAGGAGGGCCCAAAAGTTTTTTATACAGGAGTTGTTTTTTCAATGGTGCAGCCTTAATAAAAGCCAGAATACAGCCCATTAGTTTCAACTGTGTTAAAGAAGAGGTGATTTCTCCTCACTTTGCTTTTGCTTCGTATTATTTGTCGTGTTTTTAGCTTTGTCAAAAACAGCCTTAGCTGTTTTCTTTACTGCCTCCTTTACTGAGCCTGCTTGATCAGCTGCATTATATCCTAAAATACCTCCTACTACTGCTCCTGCTACTGCAGTGACTCCTGCACCTACAGCTAATCCAATTCCTGCTGTTGCCACTGCTGCTTCTGCTCCTACTGCTCCTACTGCTCCTACTGCTCCTACTGCTGCTACATCAAAGGCTGCAACAGCTGATGCAATCATCATTGGCAAACCAAGCAAAGCTCCCAACAACACTCCTGTGCTAACACAAGCTATTTTCTTGAGATGTTTTGTCACATTTCTCTTTGCCTCCTCTCTGATTTCTTCCTCTGACATGTCTGGTGATGATTTTCTGATGCTCTCCCCCACTTGTTGTATTTTTCTCTCCACTGCTTGGAGCATCTCATTGGTGTAGTAGCCTCTTGTGTCAACCATCACTTTTATTGTGTTGAGCAGCTCTGTCACCTGGAACTGGTTGCTCCTGTATTCATCCTGCTGGTTGTTCTTCCAGTATTTATTATCAATGACGTGGCATCGACCACCACATTTATTCAAGAGATCTTCCAGATGTTTATTCCCTTTGACAAACTCCTCAATCTTCTTTCCTTCAGGGAGCTGGTCCCCATGAGTGAAGACAACTACAGCATATTTGAAAGCTTCTTCAGAGAAATATTCACATATTTTGTTGATGACTTCCTGCTCTTGCTCTGTGTATTTCTCCACTTTAAGCAGAATGAGAAAAGCATGAGGCCCAGGAGAGCACTCTGTGATACACTTCACTATCTCAGACTTCAGCTCCTCCTCAGACCTGTCTGTGTCAAACAAACCAGGAGTGTCGATTAAAGTGATTTTTTTTCCATTAACAGATTTGTTGTTCTTCTGACAGTTTGATTTTTCAGCGTTTGCAGTGTGGTTTATCTTGAACACATCTTCTCCAAATATTGTGTTGCACAGGCTGCTTTTCCCAGCTCCAGTTTTTCCCACTAGGACGATCCTCAGGTCTGAATCTAGAAAAGAATAATGATACCTTATTATATATGATTTCTCTTCCCTGCTTTTGTGTTTTACTGCTCATATTACTCTGTGAATAATGTGTCAGTTATAGAAATATACTATATTAGTCAGAAGTCAGAAATGACTCTAAAGAGGGACAGTACCTTTAAGTTAGTTTGCCAAAGCTTGTGATTGAGGCAACGTAAAATTGTTGACTTTGGCTTGGTTTTTTATTTTGTGCTTTGTGAAATAAAATGTTGCTTGGTTTAACCAGACAATGTAGGTAAATGTGGGCAACAACTGAGAGACACTCTTAGAAGTGTAAAAGTGTCAGTAACAGAATATTTCACACAGACAAAACATCTGCTTCACTTCAAACTCAGACACAAAGACAAGTCAAGAACAGGAAAGAAAACTGTTCTTGTAAACTTTGATTCTGTAAACTTAGATCTATTCTGGTGGAGCTTCTTGTCGATAGCTGTCCATAATCTTATATACATACATGTATATCAGTGTATGTCAGTAGAAAAATGTATTGCATGAGTTATCTTCTGGTTAATAGGCTGTTTTTATTGTTTTTTGTCTTGTTCAAAATTTCAACATTTCCTTTCATGTAACTTACAAATACTTTGGACGTTCTTGGTATTCTTGGTCATTTTGATGAACATGAGACCATGATATATTTGAAATGTTATTGTCTCTGTCCTGCCACTCTTCATGGTTGGTAAGAGCTCATCTCCCCTGTGATCTGGTGTCATGGTTATTAGTTCTGAACTTAACTCAGGATGGTAAATATCTCACCACCTTAGACAGCAAGACCTCATAAATAAATGAAGATACAGGTTTGCTGGTGCTTTCTAGATGCCAATGATACATTTTACAAGAGACTTTTTAAGAATCTTGCAAAATACTATGTGATTGTGTTTTATGTTTTCTAACTTCAAAAAGTGCATTGCTTAAACAAGAGCGAGGACGTCCAAAGCTCCTGATCTAATCTAACAAAACTGATCATTCTTCATCAGTCAAATGTGATTCACTGAACAAAGCCTCCTGCTGCTGCTGCTCCTGTTTCTAATGTCTTAAAGACTGTGGGAACTGATACAATCATCAATGGCAAACCAAACAAAACTCCCAACAGTGTACCTGTGGCAACACCAACTAATTTCTTGTGATGTTTTGAGATATTTTCTATTTGCCTTCTTTCTGATTTATTCTGGTGACATGCCTGGTGATGATTTTCTGATCCTCTCCTCCTCGTGTTGTATTTTTCTCTCCACTGCTTGTAGCATCTCATTGGTGTAGTGGCCTCCTGTGTCCACCATCACTTTTATTGTGTTGAGCAGCTCTGTCACCTGCAACTGGTTGTTCCTGTATCTTTCAAACCAGTTGTTCTTCCAGTATTTATTATCAAAGACGTGGCATCGACCGCCGCACTTCCTCACCAGGTCACTCAGTTTCTCATTCTGACGGACAAACTGCCTAATTTTCATTCCGTCAGGGAGCTGGTCCCCATGAGTGAAGACAACTACAGCATATTTGAAAGCCTCTTCAGAGAAATATTGGCTTATTTTGTCGATGACAGCCTGCTCTTCCCCTGTGTATTTCTCAACTTTAAGCAGAATGAGAAAAGCATGAGGCCCAGGAAAGTACTCTGTGATACACTTCACTATCTCAGGCTTCAGCTCCTCCTCAGACATGTTTGTGTCAAACAAACCAGGAGTGTCGATTAAAGTGATTTTTTTTCCATTAACAGATCTGGTTTCTTTCTGACATTCTCTTGCTTCAGAGTTTGCACAGTGGTTTATTTTGAACACATCTTCTCCAAATATTGTGTTGCACAGGCTGCTTTTCCCAGCTCTAGTTTTGCCCAGTAGGACAATCCTCATGTCTGAATCTAGAAAAGAATCATGATATATACATTATTATATATGATTTCTCTTGCTTGCTTTTGTGTTTTGCTGCTCAGATTACTCTGTGAATAATGTGCCAGTTATAGAAATATACTATATTAGTCAGAAGTCAGAAATGACTATAAAGAGGGACAGTACCTTTAAGTTAGTTTGCCAAAGCTTGTGATTGAGGCAACATAAAATGTTTGACTTTGACTTGGTTTTTTTATTTTGTGCCTTGTGAAATAAAGTTTTGCTTGGTTTAACCAGACAATGTAGGTAAATAAGGGCAACAACTGAGAGACACTCTTAGAAGTATAAAAGTGTCAGTAACAGAATATTTCACACAGACAAAACATCTGCTTCACTTCAAACTCAGACACAAAGACAAGTCAAGAACAGGAAAGAAAACTGTTCTTGTAAACTTTGATTCTGTAAACTTTGATCTATTCTGGTGGAGCTTCTTGTCGATAGCTGTCCATAACCTTGACAATAACATACATGTATATCAGTGTATGTCAATAGAAAAATGTATTGCATGAGTTATCTTCTGGTTAATAGGCTGTTTTAATGTTTTTTGTCTTGTTCAAAATTTCAACATTTCCTTTCATGTAACTTACAAATACTTTGGACGTTCTTGGTATTCTTGGTCATTTTGATGAACATGAGACCATGATATATTTGAAATGTTATTGTCTCTGTCCTGCCACTCTTCATGGTTGGTAAGAGCTCATCTCTCCTGTGATCTGGTGTCATGGTTATTAGTTCTGAACTTAACTCAGGATGGTAAATATCTCACCAACTTAGACAGCAAGGCCTCATAAATAAATGCAGATACAGGTTTGCTGGTGCTTTCTAGATGCCAATGACAAATTTTACAAGAGACTTTTTAAGAATCTTGCAAAATACTATGTGATTGTGTTTTATCTTTTCTAACTTCAAAAAGTACATTGCTTAAACAAGAGCGAGGACGTCCAAAGCTCCTGATCTAATCTAACAAAACTGATCATTCTTCATCAGTCAAATGTGATTGACTGAACAAAACTCTGAGGGGGATTTTGTAAACTGCTGTGAGGTTTAGGAGCAACATTGTTCACAGGTAAGTACATCAACTTATGGCAGCATCTCAAGTGTTTTAAATACATTAAGCATCAAAACCATTGATTAAAATAATATGTCCATGGTTTAGAATCGTTAAAGAAATGAACTTACCGTCCATGTTGTCAGAAAGGATGAGAGTGCAGAGTGACACAACAGCCTGTGAGATTGTCTTTCTTAAAGATTTTTTTCTCCTTTCATTATCGGTGTGTGTTTCACTTCTTCAACAACAGAGTGACAGGAAGAGCCACAAACTGTCTGTGCTGTCACACGTGAGCCTCATTCCCAAATCTCAGCTCTGAAAACCCATGACCACACGAAGATTATGCTCCACTAAGCACGTTGACAAAGTTTCACTTCCTGTGAAAACTTCAGCTGACCTTTTCAGAGAGTGATCTTCAAAGTGAAATTCACCCATTAACATGTTTGCATTCTTTGATTTAACTGGCAAAAGAAACATTTAGTTTCTTGTCTTCAAAATCCTCTTTTCTAATGTCAACACATTTGATTTGGGACTATACTGCAGGTTCATAGAGAAACTGTGTTGTATGTGATTAATGCACGTGCACTGCAGCAGACATGAGCTGCAACTGTACGTGTGCTGAGTGACCATCACTCTCAGGTGTGGTGCATTATATGACGTATGTGTGTTATTTTATTTGTTGCTGCTTTTGAGAATAGTTGAGAAAAGTCCACAGTTCAGAGTTTAACCACAGTCAGACACAGATATGATCCGTCCTGTATCTGAAGAGGGCCGAGAGTTTCACTTTGTGGGAGAAACATCAACTTGTTATTTTAATGGTGTCTACTTACAGTGAACTTTACTACACATTACAAAGAAATAATGTCATTTCCCAATGTCAGGGTGACTGTAGAGAAATTTCTCAGTAATTTCATCATTCTCATGAGTGAGGAGAAAGCTACCTGAAACCTGTTGAAACAGTGCATAGTGCACATTCCTTACAAACCATTTTTATCTCTTCTTCATTTATTATTTAAAAAGACTTAAACATGTCAAAGTCACCATACACATTACACTTTACATGCCTAAAGGTTGCACTCTGTAATTTGGCTCATGGTTTTATGAGGAAAGACACACCTGAAAGACGTCTTCACCACAAGCACTTTTATTTTTGAAGAATTTCACAGTAACGCTGTTAAGATTTTTCATTTAGAAAAAAAGAAAATTTGATAATTAAGAGATTTTATAATGAAATAATAATAATTATAAGAATCATAAAAAGAAGAATTTAATGCATTACCTTCATATCAATCTCATATCATTGGCAAAAAGCAGGGTTAGGTTAAAATTATTTTTTGCATGAAAATCTTAAGGAACTTTAGAAAAAAAAAACATTACAAACAATTCAGAAACTGAAAAACTGAGGGTTTTTTCTTTAGTTGGATATATAGGTTCAAATAGCACCAATCAGTGTCAGATATTCAGACATATCAGTAACCCATGGAAGAATCCTAATGAAGTCAAATGAATAACTGCAGCAGGATGTTGTCACATTGAGCAGCCTATTAAACTACTTGCATTTGTTTCTCCACCTCAGCTCACTGTTGATCCTACATGCATATGTGACTGAAGCCCCTTTAGTAGGTGTTACACTTCTACATGTCCTGTACAGTCTGCAGCCTCTGCTGTATCTCTTTGCTGTGTAGTTTAGATTGATTTAGATGAGCACTCTCTTCTAAAAGTTCAGAAAGGGCTGCTAAACAAGACTTTCTCAAGTAGGAGGGCCCAAAGGTTTTTTATACAGGAGTTGTTTTTTCAATGGTGCAGCCTTAATAAAAGCCAAAATACAGCCCATTTGTTTCAACTGTGTTAAAGAAGATGCTATTTCTCCTCACTTTGCTTTTGCTTTTTGTTATTTGTCATGTTTGTAGCTTTGTCAAAAACAGCCTTAGCTGTGTTCTCTGCTGCCTCCTTTACTGAGTCTACTTGATCAGCTGTGATATATTCTATATAGCCTTCTGCTGAAGCTTCTCCTGCTGTTTCCGCTGCTGTTGCTCCTTTTCTGTATCTTATAAGAACTTTGGGAAATGATGGACTCATCATTGACAAACCAAAGAAACTTCCTGTCAGTTTTTCTGCGGCAACACCAACTGTTTTCTTGAAAAAATTTGAGACATTTCTCTTTGCCCTCTCTCTGATTTCTTCCTGTGACATGTCTGGTGATGAGTTTCTGATGTGCTTCCCCTCTTGTTGTATTCTTCTCTCCACTGCTTGTAGCATCTCATTGGTGTAGTAGCCTCCTGTGTCCACCATCTCTTTTATTGTGTTGAGCAGCTCTGTCACCTGGAACTGGTTGCTCCTGTATTCATCCTGCTGGTTGTTCTTCCAGTATTTATTATCAATGACATGACATCGACCGTCACACTTCCTCACCAGCTCACTCAGTTTCTTATTCTCACTGAAGAACTCCTCAATCTTCTTTCCTTCAGGGAGCTGGTCCCCATGAGTGAAGACAACTACAGCATATTTTAAAGCTTCTTCAGAGAAATATTGGTTTATTTTGTCGATGACTTCCTGCTCTTCCCCTGTGAATTCCTCCACTTTAAGCAGAATGAGAAAAGCATGAGGCCCAGGAGAGCACTCTGTGATACACTTCACTATCTCAGGCTTCAGCTCCTCCTCAGACCTGTCTGTGTCAAACAAACCAGGAGTGTCAATTACAGTGATTTTTGTTCCATTAACAGATCTGGTTGCTTTCTGACATTCTCCTGTTTCAGTGTTTGCAGTGTGGTTTATCTTGAACACATCTTCTCCAAATATTGTGTTGCACAGGCTGCTTTTCCCAGCTCCAGTTTTTCCCAGTAGGACGATCCTCAGGTCTGAATCTAGAAAAGAATCATGATATATACATTATTACATTTTATTTCTCTTGCTTGCTTTTGTGTTTTGCTGCTCAGATTACACTGTGAATAATGTGTCAGTTATAGAAATATACTATATTAGGCAGAAGTCAGACATGACTCTCAAGAGGGACAGTACCTTTAAGTTAGTTTGCCAAAGCTTGTGGTTAAGGCAACGTAAAATGTTTGACTTTGACTTGGTTTTTTATTTTGTGCCTTGTGAAATAAAATTTTGCTTGGTTTAACCAGACAATGTAGGTAAATAAGGGCAACAACTGAGAGACACTCTTAGAAGTGTAAAAGTGTCAGTAACAGAATATTTCACACAGACAAAACATCTGCTTCACTTCAAACTCAGACACAAAGACAAGTCAAGAACAGGAAAGAAAACTGTTCTTGTAAACTTTGATTCTGTAAACTTTGATCTATTTTGGTGGAGCTTCTTGTCGATAGCTGTCCATAACCTTGACAATAACATACATGTATATCAGTGTAAGTCAGTAGAAAAATGTATTGCATGAGTTATCTTCTGGTTAATAGGCTGTTTATAATGTTTTTTGTCTTGTTCAAAATTTCAACATTTCCTTTCATGTAACTTACAAATACTTTGGACGTTCTTTGTATTCTTGGTCATTCTGATGAACATGAGACCATGATATATTTGAAATGTTATTGTCTCTGTCCTGCCACTCTTCATGGTTGGTAAGAGCTCATCTCTCCTGTGATCTGGTGTCATGGTTATTAGTTCTGAACTGAACTCAGGATGGTAAATATCTCACCAACTTAGACAGCAAGGCCTCATAAATAAATGAAGAGACAGGTTTGCTGGTGCTTTCTAGATGCCAATGACACATTTTACAAGAGACTTTTTAAGAATCTTGCAAAATACTATGTGATTGTGTTTTATCTTTTCTAACTTCAAAAAGTACATTGCTTAAACAAGAGCGAGGACGTCCAAAGCTCCTGATCTAATCTAACAAAACTGATCATTCTTCATCAGTCAAATGTGATTGACTGAACAAAACTCTGAGGGGGATTTTGTAAACTGCTGTGAGGTTTAGGAGCAACATTGTTCACAGGTAAGTACATCAACTTATGGCAGCATCTCAAGTGTTTTAAATACATTAAGACTCAAAACCATTGATTAAAATAATACGTCCATGGTTCAGAATCGTTAATGAAATGAACTTACCGTCCATGTTGTCAGAAAGGATGAGAGTGCAGAGTGACACAACAGCCTGTGAGATTGTCTTTCTTAAAGATTTTTTTCCTCCTTTCATTATCGGTGTGTGTTTCACTTCTTCAACTACAGAGTGACCGGAAGAGCCACAAACCCACGACCACACGAGGATTATGCTCCACTAGGCACGTTGACAGTTTCACTTCATGTGAAAACTTCAGCTGACCTTTTCAGAGAGTGATCTTCAAAGTGAAATTCACTCATTAACATGTTTGCATTCTTTGATTTAACTGGCACAAGAAACATTTAGTCTTCAAATCCTCTTTTCTAATGTCAACACATTTGATTTGTGACTATACTGCAGGTTCATAGAGAAACTGTGTTGTATGTGATTAATGCACGTGCACTGCAGCGGACATGAGCTGCAACTGTACGTGTGCTGAGTGACCATCACTCTCAGGTGTGGTGCATTATATGACGTATGTGTGTTATTGTATTTGTTGCTGCTTTTGAGAATAGTTGAGAAAAGTCCACAGTTCAGAGTTTAACCACAATCAGACGCAGATATGATCCGTCCTGTATCTGAAGAGGGCCGAGAGTTTCACTTTGTGGGAGAAACATCAACTTGTTATTTTAATGGTGTCTACTTACAGTGAACTTTACTACACATTACAAAGAAATAATGTCATTTCCCAATGTCAGGGTGACTGTAGTGAAATGTCTCAGTAATTTCATCATTCTCATGAGTGAGGAGAAAGCTACCTGAAACCTGTTGAAACAGTGCACAGTGCACATTCCTTACAAACCACTTTTATCTCTTCTTCATTTATTATTTAAAAAGACTTAAACATCTCAGAGTCACCATACACATTACACTTTACATGCCTAAAGGTTGCACTCTGTAATTTGGCTCATGGTTTTATGAGGAAAGACACACCTGAAAGACGTCTTCACCACAAGCACTTTTATTTTTGAAGAATTTCACAGTAACACTGTTAACATTTTTCATTTAGAAAAAAGAAAATTCATTAATTAAGAGATTTGATAATGAAGAATAATGATTATAATAAACATGAAAATAAATTTAATGCATTACTGTAATATCAATGTCAAAAAGAAGGAAAGCACAGTTAGGTTAAAAGATATTTTTTTGGATGAAAATCTTAAGGCACTTTTGGAAAAAAACCATTACAAACATTTCAGAAACTGAAAAGCTGAGGTTTTTTTTCTTTAGTTGCCCCTTTAGTAGGTGTTACACTTCTACATGTCCTGTACAGTCTGCAGCCTCTGCTGTGTCTCTTTGCTGTGTAGTTTAGATTGATTTAGATGAGCACTCTCTTCTAAAAGTTCAGAAAGGGCTGCTAAACAAGACTCTCTTCTAAAAGTTCAGGAGGGCCCAAAAGTTTTTTATACAGAAGTTGTTTTTTCAGTGGTGCAGCCTCAATAAAAGCTAAAATACAGCCCATTTGTTTCAACTGTGTGAAAGAAGAGGCAATTTCTCCTCACTTTGCTTTTGCTTTTTGTTATTTATCATGTTTTTAGCTGTGTCAAAAGCAGCCTTAGCTGTGTTCTCTGCTGCCTCCTTTACTGAGCCTGCTCGATCAGCTTCAGTATATCCTATACAACCTCCTAATACTGCTCCTGCTACAGTGACTCCTGCACATACAGCTAATCCAACTTCAGCTACTGCAGCTCCTGCTGCTGCTACTGCTGCTTCTGCTCCTACTGCTCCTACTACTCTTACTGCTGCTTCTGCTCCTCCTGCTCTTCCTTTGATGACTTTAACAACTGATGCCATCAACACTGGCACACCAAGCAAAGCTCCTAACAACATTCCCGTGGTAACACCAACTATTTTCTTGAGAAGATCTGAGACATTTCTCTTTGCCTTCTCTCTGATTTCTTCCTCTGACATGTCTGGTGATGATTTTCTGATGTTGTCCTCCTCTTGTTGTATTTTTCTCTCCACTGCTTGGAGCATCTCATTGGTGTAGTAGCCTCCTGTGTCCACCATCACTTTTATTGTGTTGAGCAGCTCTGTCACCTGGAACTGGTTGTTCCTGTATTCATCCTGCTGGTTGTTCTTCCAGTATTTATTATCAATGACATGACATCGACCACCGCACTTCCTCACCAGCTCTCTCAGTTTCTTATTCTCACTGAAGAACTCCTCAATCTTCTTTCCTTCAGGGAGCTGGTCCCCATGAGTGAAGACAACTACAGCATATTTGAAAGCTTCTTCAGTGAAATATTGGCATATTTTGTCGATGACATCCTGCTCTTGCTCTGTGTATTTCTCCACTTTAAGCAGAATGAGAAAAGCATGAGGCCCAGGAGAGCACTCTGTGATACACTTCACTATCTCAGACTTCAGCTCCTCCTCAGACCTGTTTGTATCAAAGAAACCAGGAGTGTCAATTAAAGTGATTTTTTTTCCATTAACAGATTTGTTGTTCTTCTGACAGTTTGCTGTTTCAGCGTTTGCAGTGTGGTTTATCTTGAACACGTCTTCTCCAAATATTGTGTTGCACAGGCTGCTTTTCCCAGCTCCAGTTTTTCCCACTAGGACAATCCTCAGGTCTGAATCTAGAAAAGAATCATGATATATACATTATTATATATTATTTCTCTTGCCTGCTTTTGTGTTTTACTGCTCAGATTACACTGTGAATAACGTGTCAGTTATAGAAATATACTATATTAGCCAGACATTAGAAATGACCAACGTGATCTGGTGTCATGGTTATTAGTTCTGAACTTAACTCAGGATGGTAAATATCTCACCACCTTAGACAGCAAGGCCTCATAAATAAATGAAGAGACAGGTTTGCTGGTGCTTTCTAGATGCCAATGATACATTTTACAAGAGACTTTTTAAGAATCTTGCAAAATACTATGTGATTGTGTTTTATCTTTTTTTCTTCAAAAAGTACATTGCTTAAACAAGAGCGAGGACGTCCAAAGCTCCTGATCTAATCTAACAAAACTGATCATTCTTCATCAGTCAAATGTGATTCACTGAACAAAGCCTCCTGCTGCTGCTGCTGCTCCTGTTTCTAATGTCTTAAAGACTGTGGGAACTGATGCAGTCATCAATGGCAAACCAAGCAAAATTCCCAACAGTGTACCTGTGGCAACACCAACTAATTTCTTGTGATGTTTTGAGATATTTTCTATTTGCCTTCTCTCTGATTTATTCTGGTGACATGCCTGGTGATGATTTTCTGATCCTCTCCTCCTCGTGTTGTATTTTTCTCTCCACTGCTTGTAGCATCTCATTGGTGTAGTAGCCTCCTGTGTCCACCATCACTTTTATTGTGTTGAGCAACTCTGTCACCTGCAACTGGTTGTTCCTGTATCTTTCAAACCAGTTGTTCTTCCAGTATTTATTATCAAAGACGTGGCATTGACCGCCGCACTTCCTCACCAGCTCACTCAGTTTCTCATTCTGACTGACAAACTCCTCAATCTTCTTTCCTTCAGGGAGCTGGTCCCCATGAGTGAAGACAACTACAGCATATTTGAAAGCCTCTTCAGAGAAATATTGGCTTATTTTGTCGATGACAGCCTGCTCTTCCCCTGTGTATTTCTCAACTTTAAGCAGAATGAGAAAAGCATGAGGCCCAGGAAAGTACTCTGTGATACACTTCACTATCTCAGGCTTCAGCTCCTCCTCAGACATGTTTGTGTCAAACAAACCAGGAGTGTCGATTACAGTGATTTTTTTTCCATTAACAGATCTGGTTTCTTTCTGACATTCTCTTGCTTCAGAGTTTGCACAGTGGTTTATCTTGAACACATCTTCTCCAAATATTGTGTTGCACAGGCTGCTTTTCCCAGCTCCAGTTTTTCCCAGTAGGACGATCCTCATGTCTGAATCTAGAAAAGAATCATGATATATACATTATTATATATGATTTCTCTTGCCTGCTTTTGTGTTTTACTGCTCAGATTACACTGTGAATAATGTGTCAGTTATAGAAATATACTATATTAGTCAGACGTTAGAAATGACTATAAAGAGGGACAGTACCTTTAAGTTAGTTTGCCAAAGCTTGTGGTTAAGGCAACGTAAAATGTTTGACTTTGATTTGGTTTTTTTATTTTGTGCCTTGTGAAATAAAGTTTTGCTTGGTTTAACCAGACAATGTCGGTAAATGTGGGCAACAACTGAGAGACACTCTTAGAAGTGTAAAAGTGTCAGTAACAGAATATTTCACACAGACAAAACATCTGCTTCACTTCAAACTCAGACACAAAGACAAGTCAAGAACAGGAAAGAAAACTGTTCTTGTAAACTTTGATTCTGTAAACTTTGACCTATTTTGGTGGAGCTTCTTGTCGATAGCTGTCCGTAATCTTGACAATAACATACATGTATATCAGTGTATGTCAGTAGAAAAATGTATTGCATGAGTTATCTTCTGGTTAATAGGCTGTTTATAATGTTTTTTGTCTTGTTCAAAATTTCAACATTTCCTTTCATGTAACTTACAAATACTTTGGACGTTCTTTGTATTCTTGGTCATTTTGATGAACATGAGACCATGATATATTTGAAATGTTATTGTCTCTGTCCTGCCACTCTTCATGGTTGGTAAGAGCTCATCTCTCCTGTGATCTGGTGTCATGGTTATTAGTTCTGAACTGAACTCAGGATGGTAAATATCTCACCAACTTAGACAGCAAGGCCTCATAAATAAATGAAGAGACAGGTTTGCTGGTACTTTCTAGATGCCAATGATACATTTTACAAGAGACTTTTTAAGAATCTTGCAAAATACTATATGATTGTGTTTTATGTTTTCTAACTTCAAAAAGTACATTGCTTAAACAAGAGCGAGGACGTCCAAAGCTCCTGATCTAATCTAACAAAACTGATCATTCTTCATCAGTCAAATGTGATTGACTGAACAAAACTCTGAGGGGGATTTTGTAAACTGCTGTGAGGTTTAGGAGCAACATTGTTCACAGGTAAGTACATAAACTTATGGCAGCATCTCAAGTGTTTTAAATACATTAAGACTCAAAACCATTGATTAAAATAATACGTCCATGGTTTAGAATCGTTAAAGAAATGAACTTACCGCTCATGTTGTCAGAAAGGATGAGAGTGCAGAGTGACACAACAGCCTGTGAGATTGTCTTTCTTAAAGATCTTTTTCCTCCTTTCATTATCGGTGTGTGTTTCACTTCTTCAACTACAGAGTGACCGGAAGAGCCACAAACCCACGACCACACGAAGATTATGCTCCACTAGGCACGTTGACAAATTTTCACTTCATGTGAAAACTTCAGCTGACCTTTTCAAAGTGAAATTCACCCATTAACATGTTTACATTCTTTGATTTAACTGGCACAAGAAACATTTAGTTTCTTGTCATCAAATCCTCTTTTCTAATGTCAACACATTTCATTTGTGACTATACTGCAGGTTCATAGAGAAACTATGTTGTATGTGATTAATGCACGTGCACTGCAGCGGACATGAGCTGCAACTGTACGTGTGCTGAGTGACCATCACTCTCAGGTGTGGTGCATTACATGACGTATGTGTGATATTTTATTTGTTGCTGCTTTTGAGAATAGTTGAGAAAAGTTCACAGTTCAGAGTTTAACCACAATCAGACGCAGATATGATCCGTCCTGTATCTGAAGAGGGCCGAGAGTTTCACTTTGTGGGAGAAACATCACCTTGTTATTTTAATGGTGTCTACTTACACTGAACTTTACTACACATTACAAAGAAATAATGTCATTTCCCAATGTCAGGGTGACTGTAGTGAAATTTCTCAGTAATTTCATCATTCTCATGAGTGAGGAGAAACCTACCTGAAACCTGTTGAAACAGTGCATAGTGCACATTCCTTACAAACCATTTTTATCTCTTCTTCATTTATTATTTAAAAAGACTTAAACATCTCAAAGACACCATACACATTACACTTTACATGACTAAAGGTTGCATTGTGTAATCTGGCTCATGGTTTTATGAGGAAAGACACACCTGAAAGACGTCTTCACTACAAGCACTTTTATTTTTGGAGAATTTCACAGTAACGCTGTTAACATTTTTCATTTAGAAAAAAAGAACATTCAATCATTAAGAGGTTTTATAATGAAGAATAATGATTATAATAAACATGAAAATAAATTTAATGCATTACTGTAATATCAATGTCAAAAAGAAGGAAAGCACAGTTAGGTTAAAAGATATTTTTTGCATGAAAATCTTCAGGCACTTTAGGAAAAAAAACATTAAAAACATTTCAGAAACTGGAAAGCTGAGGGTTTTTTCTTTAGTTGGATATATAGGTTCAAATAGCATCAATCAGTGCCAGATATTCAGACATATCAATAACCCTTGGAAGAATCCTAATGAAGTCAAATGAATAACTGCAGCAGGATGTTGTCACATTGAGCAGCCTATTAAACTACTTGCATTTGTTTCTCCACCTCAGCTCACTGTTGATCCTACATGCATATGTGACTGAAGCCCCTTTAGTAGGTGTTACACTTCTACATGTCCTGTACAGTCTGCAGCCTCTGCTGTATCTCTTTGCTGTGCAGTTTAGATTGATTTAGATGAGCACTCTCTTCTAAAGGTTCAAAAAGGGCTGTGAAACAAGACTTTCTTCTAAAAGTTTAGGAGGGCCCAAAAGTTTTTCAAACAGGAGTTGTTTTTTCAATGGCGTAGCCTTAATAAAAACTAAAATACAGCCCATTTGTTTCAACTGTGTTAAAGAAGAGGTGATTTCTCCTCACTTTGTTTTTGCTTTTTTTTATTTATCATGTTTTTAGCTTCGTCAAAAACAGCCTTAGCTGCGTTCTCTGCTGCCTCCTTTACTGAGCCTGCTTGATCAGCTTCAGTATATCCTATACAACCTCCTGCTACTGCTCCTGCTGCTGGAGCAACTGTACATACAGCTAATCCAACTCCTGCTGCTCCTCCTGCTCTTTCTTTGATGGCTTTAACAACTGATGCAATCATCACTGGCAAACCAAGCAAAGTTCCCAGCAGTACTCCTGTGGTAACACCAACTATTGTCTTGAGAAGATCTGAGACATTTCTCTTTGTCCTCTCTCTGATTTCTTCCTCTGACATGTCTGGTGATGATTTTCTGATCCTCTCCTCCTCTTGTTGTATTTTTCTCTCCACTGCTTGGAGCATCTCATTGGTGTAGTAGCCTCCTGTGTCAACCATCACTTTTATTGTGTTGAGCAGCTCTGTCACCTGGAGCTGGTTGTTCCTGTATTCATCCTGCTGGTTGTTCTTCCAGTATTTATTATCAATGACATGGCATCGACCGTCACACTTCCTCACCAGCTCACTCAGTTTCTCATTCTCACTGAAGAACTCCTCAATCTTCTTTCCTTCAGGGAGCTGGTCCCCATGAGTGAAGACAACTACAGCATATTTGAAAGCTTCTTCAGAGAAATACTGACATATTTTAGTGATGACAACCTGCTCTTCCTCTGTGAATTCCTCCACTTTAAGCAGAATGAGAAAAGCATGAGGCCCAGGAGAGCACTCTGTGATACACTTCACTATCTCAGGCTTCAGCTCCTCCTCAGACCTGTCTGTGTCAAACAAACCAGGAGTGTCGATTACAGTGATTTTTTTTCCATTAACAGATCTGGTTTCTTTCTGACATTTTCTTGTTTCAGTGTTTGCACAGTGGTTTATCTTGAACACATCTTCTCCAAATATTGTGTTGCACAGGCTGCTTTTCCCAGCTCCAGTTTTTCCCAGTAGGACGATCCTCAGGTCTGAAACTAGAAAAGAATCATGATATATACATTATTACATTTTATTTCTCTTGCTTGCTTTTGTGTTTTACTGCTCATATTACTCTGTGAATAATGTGTCAGTTATAGAAATATACTATATTAGTCAGAAGTCAGACATGACTATAAAGATGGACCGTACCTTTAAGTTAGTTTGCCAAAGCTTGTGATTGAGGCAACATAAAATGTTTGACTTTGACTTGGTTTTTTTATTTTGTGCCTTGTCAAATAAAGTTTTGCTTGGTTTAACCAGACAATGTAGGTAAATAAGGGCAACAACTGAGAGACACTCTTAGAAGTATAAAAGTGTCAGTAACAGAATATTTCACACAGACAAAACATCTGCTTCACTTCAAACTCAGACACAAAGACAAGTCAAGAACAGGAAAGAAAACTGTTCTTGTAAACTTTGATTCTGTAAACTTTGATCTATTTTGGTGGAGCTTCTTGTCGATAGCTGTCCATAACCTTGACAATAACATACATGTATATCAGTGTAAGTCAGTAGAAAAATGTATTGCATGAGTTATCTTCTGGTTAATAGGCTGTTTTAATGTTTTTTGTCTTGTTCAAAATTTCAACATTTCCTTTCATGTCTCTTACAAATACTTTGGACGTTCTTGGTATTCTTGGTCATTTTGATGAACATGAGACCATGATATATTTGAAATGTTATTGTCTCTGTCCTGCCACTCTTCATGGTTGGTAAGAGCTCATCTCTCCTGTGATCTGGTGTCATGGTTATTAGTTCTGAACTGAACTCAGGATGGTAAATATCTCACCAACTTAGACAGCAAGGCCTCATAAATAAATGAAGAGACAGGTTTGCTGGTGCTTTCTAGATGCCAATGACACATTTTACAAGAGACTTTTTAAGAATCTTGCAAAATACTATGTGATTGTGTTTTATCTTTTCTAACTTCAAAAAGTACATTGCTTAAACAAGAGCGAGGACGTCCAAAGCTCCTGATCTAATCTAACAAAACTGATCATTCTTCATCAGTCAAATGTGATTGACTGAACAAAACTCTGAGGGGGATTTTGTAAACTGCTGTGAGGTTTAGGAGCAACATTGTTCACAGGTAAGTACATCAACTTATGGCAGCATCTCAAGTGTTTGAAATACATTAAGACTCAAAACCATTGATTAAAATAATACGTCCATGGTTTAGAATCGTTAAAGAAATGAACTTACCGTCCATGTTGTCAGAAAGGATGAGAGTGCAGAGTGACACAACAGCCTGTGAGATTGTCTTTCTTAAAGATTTTGTCCTCCTTTCATTATCGGTGTGTGTTTCACTTCTTCAACTACAGAGTGACAGAAAGAGCCACAAACTGTCCGTGCTGTCACACGTGAGCATCATTCCATTTCTCAGCTGTCTGAAAACCCACGACCACACGATGATTATGCTCCACTAAGCACGGTGACAAAGTTTCACTTCATGTGAAAACTTCAGCTGAGAATAGTTGAGAAAAGTCCACAGTTCAGAGTGTAACCACAATCAGACGCAGATATGATCCGTCCTGTATCTAAAGAGGGCCGAGAGTTTCACTTTGTGGGAGAAACATCAACTTGTTATTTTAAATGGGAAATGAAACGTGCATGTTTTGGCACTAGTGACAGAACATGATGGAAAAAAACCTTGGCAAAAAAAAAAAAATTCTAAAGTTGTTAAAACCACAGATATGTTAAATTTATTTGCATAATTTCTACCGAGCTATTTAGCCAACTAGTCACCATTTTGGAATGACGCGATTGCCTACGTCACGGGGTTGGTTGGTTCCGTTGGTCTGCTAAGACAGTAAAGCATAACTGAACCTGGTAAAAATAACGTCTGTGGATTATTTAACGTTTGGAAATCGTGAGGTCAAGGTAAGAAATATTTAGGATATTCATGAGATTTGCTTAAGCTGTGACCTCTGGCCAAGGAATCAGATGTTTGGTCTGGAGCGACATGAGTTTTAGGTGAATACGTGCAGCTCCGGGTGTTTTTAATAGTTGTGCCTCATTTTAAATTGTTGACAGATGCTGTGGAAATCTTTAGTCTAGAGACATAACTGTGTGAGGATGGAAGCGTGTGCAATAGATGTTGTTTGGAGTGAAAGCTGTGTTCAATGAGACACTCATGATGACCTTTTTTGAAGTCAGTGGTGTTGTTCATATCAAGCAGCTACGGTACGTTTATGAGACATGTTGGAGAATATTGATTGTTTTGATGTGGACATAGCCGATGTCTTTGGTGACTTCTGTGAGTTGCTACATGCCGTACCTGTCTCTTCCCTGCCTGGCCGGCGCGTTTTAGTGCCCTTTCCCTGCGGCGGACTGATGCCGCTTTGTCATTATTGGAATATGTTGGTCGCTCAGTAGAGCTGAATACAGACGGAGCTACTTCGGGTTTTAGTCTGTTGGTCCGGCGATCAACTAACCTCCCCGACTCAGAGGTTGTCTCCTCAGTTTCCTCCAAAAAATGTTCACTGCAAAGCCTGGAGTCAGAGCCCAGCGGAGGGCCCTTTCTCTTCAGCGCCGCCAGCCAGCGCAGCAGTACTGGTCTCCGTTTCGGCGCAGTTTATGAAAATGGACTGTTTTGTCCTTGGCTTTAGCCCTGTTAAAGTCGTTTTTACAGCCAGGAGCAATACAGTATTGGCCCCCCTTTGGTCTTCTGGTGTCTTGCGGCTCGTCAGTCTTCATCTTTAACTGTCACTGTCTGTCTCCTCACCTCTGTCTCTCACTGTCACCATCTTCCACGTCTGTAGCTTTCAATGTCTCTATCCTCCACGTCTCTGTCTTTCACAGTTTTTATCTTTCACTATCTATCTTTAACTGTGTCTGTCCTCTAACTCCATCTTTCACTGTTTTTATCTTTCACCGTCTAGCTTTTACTTTCTGCCTTTCAGTCTCTGTCTCTCACTGTCTCAACCAATGTATCTGTTCCAAAGAGCATAGAACCAATCCGGTGATGTCACAGGTTATAGTACAGCAAGATGGCGGCGCCCTTGAAACAAAACATAACACAGAGCTTCTTTTTTCTTTTAGATGTTTACATTTGTCATGCTTATTGTATAATTGTCGAGTAGAGTGGATATCCATTTAGTGAATAATGTTAATTTGATTGACTGTTTCATATCCACTTTAAAGATTTTGTTCTCCTTTCATTATAGGTGTGTGTTTCACTTCATCAACTACAGAGTGACAGAAAGTACCACAAACTGTCTGTGCTGTCACACGTGAGCATCAGTCCCATATCTCAGCTCTCTGAAAACCCACGACCACATGAAGATTACGGTGCATAGTGCACGTTGCTTACAAACCATTTTTATCTCTTCTTCATTTATTATTTAAAAGGCTTAAACATCTCAAAGAACCACACACATTGTACTTTACATGCCTAAAAGTTGCATTCTGTAATTTGGCTCATGGTTTTATGAGGAAAGACACAACTGAAAGACGTCTTCACTACAAGCACTTTTATTTTTGAAGAACTTCACAGTAACGCTGTTAACATTTTTCATTTAGAAAAAAAGAAAAGTCGATAATTAAGAGGTTTTATAATGAAGAATAATGATTATAAGAATCATGAAAAGAAGAATTTAATTCATTACTATCACACCAATCTCTGGCAAAAAAGAAGGAAAACACAGGTTAAAAAAAAATCTTTTTTGCATGAAAATCTTAAAGCACTTTAGAAAAAAAACATTTCAGAAACTGGAAAACTGAGGGTTTTTTCTTTAGTAGGATGTATAGGTTCAAATAGTACCAATCAGTGTCAGATATTCAGACATATCAATAACCCTTGGAAGAATCCTAATGAAGTCAAATGAATAACTGCAGCAGGATGTTGTCACATTGAGCAGCCTATTAAACTACTTGCATTTGTTTCTCCACCTCAGCTCACTGTTGATCCTACATGCATATGTGACTGAAGCCCCTTTAGTAGGTGTTACACTTCTACATGTCCTGTACAGTCTGCAGCCTCTGCTGTATCTCTTTGCTGTGCAGTTTAGATTGATTTAGATGAGCACTCTCTTCTAAAAGTTCAAAAAGGGCTGTGAAACAAGACTCTCTCAAGTAGGAGGGCCCAAAAGTTTTTTATACAGGAGTTGTTTTTTCAATGGTGTAGCCTTAATAAAAACTAAAATACAGCCCATTTGTTTCAACTGTGTTAAAGAAGATGCTATTTCTCCTCACTTTGCTTTTGCTTTTTGTTAATTATCATGTTTGTAGCTGTGTCAAAAACAGCCGTAGCTGCCTTCTTTGCTGCCCCCTTTACTGAGCCTGCTCGATCAGCTTCAGTATATCCTATATAACCTCCTGCTACTGCTCCTGCTGCTGGAGCAACTGTACATACAGCTAATACAACTCCTACTGCTCCTCCTGCTCTTTTTTTGATGGCTTTAACAACTGATGCAATCATCACTGGCAAACCAAGCAAAGTTCCCAACAGTACTCCTGTGGTAACACCAACTATTGTCTTGAGAAGATCTGAGACATTTCTCTTTGCCTTCTCTCTGATTTCTTCCTGTGACATGCCTGGTGATGATTTTCTGATCCTCTCCTCCTCTTGTTGTATTTTTCTCTCCACTGCTTGTAGCATCTCATTGGTGTAGTAGTGTCCTTTGTCCACCATCACTTTTATTGTGTTGAGCAGCTCTGTCACCTGGAACTGGTTGTTCCTGTATTCATCCTGCTGGTTGTTCTTCCAGTATTTATTATCAAAGACGTGGCATCGACCGCCACATTTATTCATGAGATTTTCCAGACGTTTATTCCCTTTGACAAAGTCCTCAATCTTCATTCCTTCAGGGAGCTGGTCCCCATGAGTGAAGACAACTACAGCATATTTTAAAGCTTCTTCAGAGAAAAATTCACATATTTTAGTGATGACAGCCTGCTCTTCCTCTGTGAATTCCTCAACTTTAAGCACAATGAGAAAAGCATGAGGCCCAGGAGAGCACTCTGTGATACACTTCACTATCTCAGGCTGTACCTCCTCCTCAGACATGTTTGTATCAAACAAACCAGGAGTGTCAGTTACAGTGATTTTTTTTCCTTTAACAAATCCGGTTGCTTTCTGACATTTTCTTGTTTCAGTAATTGCACAGTGGTTTATCTTGAACACATCTTCTCCAAATATTGTGTTGCACAGGCTGCTTTTCCCAGCTCCAGTTTTTCCCAGTAGGACGATCCTCATGTCTGAATCTAGAAAAGAATCATGATATATACATTATTGTATATTATTTCTCTTGCTTGCTTTTGTGTTTTGCTGTTCAGATTACACTGTGAATAATGTGTCAGTTATAGAAATATACTATATTAGTCAGAAGTCAGACATGACTATAAAGAGGGACAGTACCTTTAAGTTAGTTTGCCAAAGCTTGTGATTGAGGCAACGTAAAATGGTTGACTTTGACTTTGGTTTTTTATTTTGTAGGTAAATGTAGGTAAATAAGGGCAACAACTGAGAGACACTCTTAGAAATATAAAAGTGTCAGTAACAGAATATTTCAGACAGACAAAACATCTGCTTCACTTCAAACTCGGACACAAAGACAAGTCAAGAACAGGAAAGAAAACTGTTCTTGTAAACTTTGATTCTGTAAACTTTGATCTATTCTGGTGGAGCTTCTTGTCGATAGCTGTCCATAATCTTATATACATACATGTATATCAGTGTATGTCAGTAGAAAAATGTATTGCATGAGTTATCTTCTGGTTAATAGGCTGTTTATAATGTTTTTTGTCTTGTTCAAAATTTCAACATTTCCTTTCATGTAATACTTTGGACGTTCTTGGTATTCTTGGTCATTTTGATGAACATGAGACCATGATATATTTGAAATGTTATTGTCTCTGTCCTGCCACTCTTCATGGTTGGTAAGAGCTCATCTCTCCTGTGATCTGGTGTCATGGTTATTAGTTCTGAACTTAACTCAGGATGGTAAATATCTCACCAACTTAGACAGCAAGGCCTCATAAATAAATGAAGAGACAGGTTTGCTGGTACTTTCTAGATGCCAATGATACATTTTACAAGAGACTTTTTAAGAATCTTGCAAAATACTATGTGATTGTGTTTTATCTTTTCTAACTTCAAAAAGTACATTGCTTAAACAAGAGCGAGGACGTCCAAAGCTCCTGATCTAATCTAACAAAACTGATCATTCTTCATCAGTCAAATGTGATTGACTGAACAAAACTCTGAGGGGGATTTTGTAAACTGCTGTGAGGTTTAGGAGCAACATTGTTCACAGGTAAGTACATCAACTTATGGCAGCATCTCAAGTGTTTTAAATACATTAAGACTCAAAACCATTGATTAAAATAATACGTCCATGGTTTAGAATCGTTAAAGAAATGAACTTACCGTCCATGTTGTCAGAAAGGATGAGAGTGCAGAGTGACACAACAGCCTGTGAGATTGTCTTTCTTAAAGATTTTGTCCTCCTTTCATTATCGGTGTGTGTTTCACTTCTTCAACAACAGAGTCACAGGAAGAGCCACAAACTGTCTGTGCTGTCACACGTGAGCCTCATTCCCAAATCTCAGCTCTGAAAACCCACGACCACACGAAGATTATGCTCCACTAAGCACGTTGACAAAGTTTCACTTCATGTGAAAACTTCAGCTGACCTTTTCAGAGAGTGATCTTCAAAGTGAAATTCACCCATTAACATGTTTGCATTCTTTGATTTAACTGGCACAAGAAACATTTAGTTTCTTGTCTTCAAATCCTCTTTTCTAATGTCAACAATCACATTTCTTACCATTCACACTTAAAACAGGCCCAAGTTAAAATAAACACAAAGAACATTAAACGATTACAGGCCAAACTACTCAGAGGAAAAACAGCCAGAGGCAAAGCAGCAGCGTCCCTGCTGTGTGCGCCACGACAGCACCTGTCGCTCCAATAAGGCTGCGAACGCCAACAGCAGCCAGCTCCTACAGTGCATACAGATCAAATTAAACCAAAATAATAAATAAAATAGAAAACTGATGTCAGAGTAGGCTACATACCAATCGGGCAGTGTGAGCTCTCACCCGCAGGAAGACAAGGGAATCTGCAGGCGCTAGTCTGATCCAGCAGTCACTGCCTAAAGCACAACTGTTGGTAAAAATACCACCGGCAGGAAGTTCGCGGCACAATGAAACTGGGGAGGAACCTGCCAGCGGTGATCAGCAGAAAGGTCACTGCTCAGAACACGGGAAGCAGCAGCCAGGAGATGTATAAAGTCATTAGCAACCAATATAAGCAGCCTCGCAACAAGGACATGCCAAAGTGCAAACAATAACAGAGACTCTCTCCTACCTGCGGCAAAGTGGAAGCAAGGCGCACTGGAAATGAGGCGTGCACTCTCAGCAGGAACGGAGGAGCACACGAGAGTGACCCGCTTTTATAGTGTGTCCCCCTATGGTGATTGTCCAATGATTACCCAGTGGTCTAACAGAAAGATCCTCTACAACAAATCTTTATTCTGCTACAACTGGAAAATTTGTGTTTCTGTCATTTTCATGGATGTGACTGTGTCCAGTTAAAGACTGGAATCCATGTATGGAAACTGAAGTAAACAAGCTAATTACACTGATTTATTATCTCTGCATAAAATCTTCAGTAAGTTTGAGAAGTTTGGGACAGAATATTGTTAGAGGAGGAGAGCAGCTCCTTTCAGGAATAGATCACTACACAGGTTGTGTGGACAAGAGAGAGAGGGGGACAGGTAGAGAGAGGTTGCGGTGTTGCTAGCAACTGGAGCAGAGAGTTACCTGTTGAGCTCACGCACTCTCTTTTTTTTATGGACTTTAACATCATAGATTTCTGTTTTTAAACAAAGCAAATTTAAATGTAAGAATGTCTGTCTTCAGATATGTGGAAAAATTAAATTAATCAAGATTATTTTGCCCAAGACAGAGGATATTCATCTTCGGAGAGTGTGTGTTCTGAAGGCTCTCATCATCTTCCTGGGAGAAGAGGCAGATGACCTGATCAAGGACTATCTCGTAAGTTTCAACAGAACATCTTTGTCGAAAGAACACACAGAAAAATCCTAGATTTATAGTAATGCTGTAAAAGGAGATTTTCTTCATTGGATTGATTACATCTTGGACAAAATGTAATGTTTTAAGTAATTTTAATGTAATGTAAATGTAAATGTATTTTTTTAAGGGTTTATTATCACTAGTTGATTGTACAACTTTAAAGGAATAGTTTGACACTTCGGGAAATCTCTTTCTTGCTTTGAGTTAGATGGTCAGATTGATACCACTCTATTAGCTGGTTGTGGTGTGTGGTGGCATGCAGCCTAGAAATAGTCCAGCACAAAACACAAACACATACACAGGCACATCGACCCCTGAAACTGGCACATTGTGGCTAAATTACTTAAAAACAAACAGAAAATGAAGACACAAATTTTAAATTTTAAATTTTAAATTTTAAATTTTAAATTTTAAATTTTAAATTTTGAATTTTGAATTTTAAATTTTAAATTTTAAATTTTAAATTTTATTTTCACATTTAAATAAACATAAATATGTTTAAAACTTCCATTTAACCCATTTACAGCATCTTAATACCAGACTTAGTCAGTCATGAGGCGTGTGGCTGAACCTGCTAAATATGTCGTCAGTGAAGAGATACTTTGTTGTATTGCTCCTCTGGGCCAAGAAAACTGCCTAATGCCATGTTATGGAAGCACAATGATGTTTATGGACCATGTAAAAAGGCCTTTGTATGCTCCAAGAAACAAAAGCAACATAAACATGATGACTATTCCTCAAATCACAATGTTGAATGCTTTTGCACTGATTTTGCAACAGGTTTTTTGTATTGTTTACTCCCAATATGTGTCCCCCTATTTGTGGGGAAAGGTTACACTTCAGTTTTGTCATGTTCCAAAAAACACAATTACACAGCACACAGTGTCTGTAGAGCAGAAGTTGTTTTAGTGGTTAGAGCTCACAAGAGCTCCTCATTGCTGTGTTATGTGTTATGTCTGTTTATTAAAGTTTATTATGTACCTTAAACATCACTGCTGAGTTTTCAAGAGCATGCCATAGCATGTATATTATGCATATGTAATGTAGTTTCCTTCCTTCCATGAAGCCATTGGTTTCAGTGAATAGTAGTAATATAAATCATGCAGATGCTTAAGATTTACTTCAAATAGGGCTGTAACTATTTTTTTTCATTAATGATAAATCTGCTGATTATTTTCTCAGGTTAATCATTTAGTTTATTAAAAAAAAAAATCAAATATTGTGAAAATACTATTATTATATTTTTCCGGTATTCCAGTAATAAGCAGATTAATCGATGATAAAAAAAAAAACTGGTGTTGAGTTGCAGTACAAACATACAACTATAACAGCCATTTTTCATTCATAATTTACCAGTTATTTTCTCAATTAATAATTTGGTACACAGACCCATGTCCCACAGACATATTTAGTTTATTATCATAGAAGACTTACACAACTAGAAAGTATTCACATTTGAGAAGTTGGAAGCTGAGAATTTTTGGTTGTTTTGGTTACAAAAAAACTTGAACTATTTTTTTTTTTTTTTAATCAAAATAGGTGCTGATTCATTTTCTGTCAATCAACCAAATCAATAGTTGACTAATCATTTCTGCTCTAATAGCTCACTGCTAAATATGAAGCCAACTGTTGTTCAGTAAACAAACTCTGTTCAAGTAACTTCATTGTATTACTATGAATTGAAACTAGTGGTTGCCAGAAAGGTGTGAAAGGTTTTCTGATTTGTTTTAGTGTTACACTACAAAATAAGTGCCTTTACATTTTTTTCCTCACCAAAATTCATTGACATTCAATTGCATATATTTCACCAGCTTAAGGCGATGGGAAATATTTTCATACCGGTGTGACAAAGCTATGCACATTTAGATAATACTTTATTGCAGCTTGGTGCATAATACTTGATGACTTGGTAAATTCAAAGTTAAGAAAAATAACCTTTTCGGTCATACTACATTTATATAATAAAGTCTAAAAAAACATCCAATTGGAGAGCATGTTTCTTTTTTCAGCCAACTTAAAATTTTAATTGTTTGGATGGTATTTTAATTACATTTAACAAATTAAAACAACACTGTAAGGTTACTACAAAAACTACTTTTCCTGAAACAATATTATTAGGTTGTAAAGGAGCAGTTTTTCACATTTGGGTAAAGCAAATAATTGAGTTGGAAAAATTGGAAAATTTAAGTTGACTTGGCTTAAATTTAAATTGAATCAATGGAAACTGTTAATTTGAAAGGAATTAGATTAAGTTTATCTGACTTAAAGCAATTGTATTGATCTAACTTGTTTTCTTGATGTAAGAAAACTTAATTCATTTGTGTGTTACCAATTGAAGCACTTTAAGTTGGTTCAACAATTCTCTTTTTTCAGTGTGTGGTTAGTTTTTAATTTTTGACAGATGCCGTGGAAATCTTTAGGCCAGAGAATTAACTGTGTGAGGATGGGAGCGGGAGCAATAGATGTTGTTTGGAGTGAAAGCTGTGTTCAATGAGACACTCATGATGACCTTTATTGAAGTCAGTGGTGTTGTTCATATCAAGCAGCTACTGTACGTTTCTGAGACATGTTGGAGAATATTGATTGTTTTGATGTGGACATAGCTGATGTCTTTGGTGACTTCAGTCAGTTGCTAAATGCCGTACCTGTCTCTTCCCTGCCTGGCTGGTGCGTTTTAGCGCCCTTTCCCTGCGGCGGACTGATGCTGCTTTGTCACTACTGCAATATGTTGGTCGGTTAGTTGAGCTCACACTATAGGCAGTGAAATTGAATACAGATGGAGCAACTTGGGGTTTTAGTCTGTTAGTCTGGCGAACAACTAACCTCCCCAACTCAAAGGTTTTCTCCTCAATGTAATCTTCCTCCAGAAAATGTTCACTGCAAACCCTGGAGCCAGAGCCCGGCGGAGGGCCCTTTCTCTTCAGCGCCGCCAGCCAGCGCAGCAGTACTGGTCTCCGTTTCAGCAGCTGTTTATGAAAATGGACTGATTGGAAGTCATTTTTACAGCCCAGAGCAATTGTTATTAGCGCCATCTTTCTTTTACTTTCTGCCTTTCAATCTCTGTCTCTCACTGTCTCAACCAATGTATCTGTTCCATAGAGCATAGAACCAATCCGGTGATGTCACAGGTTATAGTACAGCAAGATGGCGGCGCCCTTGAACCAAAACATAACACGGAGCTTCTTTTTTCTTTTAGATGTTTACATTTGTCATGCTTATTATATAATTGTCGAGTAGAGTGGATATCCATTTAGTGAATAATGTTAATTTGATTGACTGTTTCATATCCACTTTAAAGATTTTGTTCTCCTTTCATTATAGGTGTGTGTTTCACTTCATCAACTACAGAGTGACAGAAAGTACCACAAACTGTCTGTGCTGTCACACGTGAGCATCAGTCCCATATCTCAGCTCTCTGAAAACCCACGACCACATGAAGATTACGGTGCATAGTGCACGTTGCTTACAAACCATTTTTATCTCTTCTTCATTTATTATTTAAAAGGCTTAAACATGTCAAAGAACCATACACATTACACTTTACATGCCTGAAGGTTGCATTGTGTAATTTGGCTCATGGTTTTATGAGGAAAGACACACCTGAAAGACGTCTTCACAACAAGCACTTTTATTTTTGATGAATTTCACAGTAACGCTGTTAACATTTTTCATTTAGAAAAAAAGAAAAGTCGATAATTAAGAGGTTTTATAATGAAGAATAATGATTATAAGAATCATGAGTATAAGAATTTAATGCATTAGTATCACATCAATCTCATATCATTGGCAAAAAGAAGGAAAACACAGTTAGGTTAAAAAAATCTTTGCTGTATCTCTTTGCTGTGCAGTTTAGATTGATTTAGATGAGCACTCTCTTCGAAAAGTTCAAAAAGGGCTGCTAAACAAGACTTTCTCAAGTAGGAGGGCCCAAAGGTTTTTTATACAGGAGCTGTGTTTTCAATGGTGCAGCCGTAAAAAGCCAGAATACAGCCCATTTGTTTCAACTGTGTTCAAGAAGAGGCAACTCCTCCTCACTTTGTTTTTGCTTTTTGTAATTTATCATGTTTGTAGCTTTGTCATAAAAAGGCTTAGCTGGGTTCTTTGCTGCCTCCATTACTGAGCCTGCTCGATCAGCTTCAGTATATCCTATAAAACCTCCTGATATGCTAACACAAACTTTTTTCTTGGGACGTTTTAAGACCTTTCTTTTTGCCCTCTCTCTGATTTCTTCCTGTGACATGCCTGGTGATGATTTTCTGATGCGCTTCTCTTGTTGTATTTTTCTCTCCACTGCTTGTAGCATCTTGATGGTGTAGTAGCCTCCTTTGTCCGCCATCTCTTTTATTGTGTTGAGCAGCTCTGTCACCTGGAATTGGTTGTTCCTGTATTCATCCTGCTGGTTGTTCTTCCAGTATTTATTATCAAAGATGTGGCATCGACCGTCACACTTCCTCACCAGCTCACTCAGTTTCTCATTCTGACTGATAAACTCCTCAATCTTCTTTCCTTCAGGGAGCTGGTCCCCATGAGTGAAGACAACTACAGCATATTTTAAAGCTTCTTCAGAGAAATATTCACATATTTTAGTGATGACATCCTGCTCTTGTCCTGTGTATTTCTCCACTTTAAGCAGAATGAGAAAAGCATGAGGCCCAGGAGAGCACTCTGTGATACACTTCACTATCTCAGGCTTCAGCTCCTCCTCAGACCTGTCTGTGTCAAAGAAACCAGGAGTGTCAGTTACAGTGATTTTTTTTCCATTAACAGATGCTGTCTGACAGTTTGATTTTTCAGCGTTTGCAGTGTGGTTTATCTTGAACACATCTTCTCCAAATATTGTGTTGCACAGGCTGCTTTTCCCAGCTCCAGTTTTTCCCAGTAGGACGATCCTCAGGTCTGAATCTAGAAAAGAATCATGATATATACATTATTATATATTATTTCTCTTGCTTGCTTTTGTGTTTTGCTGCTCAGATTACACTGTGAATAATGTGTCAGTTATAGAAATATACTATATTGGTCAGAAGTCAGACATGACTATAAAGAGGGACAGTACCTTTAAGTTAGTTTGCCAAAGCTTGTGATTGAGGCAACGTAAAATGTTTGACTTCGGCTTGGTTTTTTTATTTTGTGCCTTGTGAAATAGTGGAAAAGTTTTCCTTGGTTTAACCAGACAATGTAGGTAAATGTGGGCAACAACTGAGAGACACTCAGTGTAAAAGTGTCAGTAACAGAATATTTCACACAGACAAAACATCTGCTTCACTTCAAACTCAGACACAAAGACAAGTCAAGAACAGGAAAGAAAACTGTTCTTGTAAACTTTGATTCTGTAAACTTAGATCTATTTTGGTGGAGCTTCTTGTCGATAGCTGTCCATAACCTTGACAATAACATACATGTATATCAGTGTATGTCAGTAGAAAAATGTATTGCATGAGTTATCTTCTGGTTAATAGGCTGTTTTAATGTTTTTTGTCTTGTTTAAAACTTTAACATTTCCTTTCATGTAACTTACAAATATAATACATAATATACTTGAAATGTTATTGTCTCTGTCCTGCCACTCTTCACAGTTGGTAAGAGCTCATCTCCCCTGTGATCTGGTGTCATGGTTATTAGTTCTGAACTGAACTCAGGATGGTAAATATCTCACCAACTTTTTAAGAATGTTGCAAAATACTATGTGATTGTGTTTTATCTTTTCTAACTTCAAAAAGTACATTGCTTAAACAAGAGCAAGGACGTCCAAAGCTCCTGATCTAATCTAACAAAACTGATCATTCTTCATCAGTCAAATGTGATTTACTGAACAAAGCCTCCTGCTCCTGTTTCCAGTGTTTTAAAGACTGTGGGAACTGATACAATCATCAATGGCAAACAAGCAAATCTCCCAACAGTGTACCTGTGGTAACACCAACTATTTTCTTGTGATTTTTTGAGACATTTCTCTTTGCCGTCTCTCCGATTTCGTTCCTTGACATGTATTGTGATGATTTTCTGATGCTCTCCTCCTCTTGTTGTATTCTTCTCTCCGCTGCTTGTAGCATCTCATTGGTGTAGTAGCCTCCTTTGTTCTCCATCTCTTTTACTGTGTTGAGCAGCGCTTTCACCTGGAGCTTGTTCTTCCTGTATCTTTCAAACCAGTTGTTCTTCCAGTATTTATTATCAAAGACGTGACATCGACCACCACACTTCCTCACCAGCTCTCTCAGTTTCTCATTCTGACGGACAAACTCTTCAATCTTTATTCCTTTAGGGAGCTGTTCCCCATGAGTGAAAACAACTACAGCATATTTGAAAGCTTCTTCAGAGAAAGAGTCACATATTTTGTTGATGACTTCCTGCTCTTGGTCTGTGTATTTCTCCACTTTAAGCAGAATGAGAAAAGCATGAGGCCCAGGAGAGCACTCTGTGATACACTTCACTATCTCAGGCTTCAGCTCCTCCTCAGACCTGTTTGTGTCAAACAAACCAGGAGTGTCGATTACAGTGATTTTTTTTCCTTTAACAGATCCGGTTTCTTTCTGACATTTTCTTGTTTCAGTGTTTGCACAGTGGTTTTTCTTGAACTGTTTTTTTCCAAATATTGTGTTGCACAGGCTGCTTTTCCCAGCTCCAGTTTTTCCCAGTAGGACGATCCTCATGTCTGAATCTAGAAAAGAATCATGATATATACATTATTGTATATTATTTCTCTTGCTTGCTTTTGTGTTTTGCCACTCAGATTACACTGAGAATAATGTGACAGTTATAGAAATATATTATATTAGTCAGAAGTCAGACATGACTATAAAGAGGGACAGTACCTTTAAGTTAGTTTGCCAAAGCTTGTGGTTAAGGCAACGTAAAATGGTTGACTTTGACTTGGTTTTTTATTTTGTGCCTTGTGAAATAAAGTTTTCCTTGGTTTCACCAGACAATGTAGGTAAATAAGGGCAACAACTGAGAGACACTCTTAGAAGTGTAAAAGTGTCAGTAACAGAATATTTCACACAGACAAAACATCTGCTTCACTTCAAACTCGGACACAAAGACAAGTCAAGAACAGGAAAGAAAACTGTTCTTGTAAACTTTGATTCTGTAAACTTAGATCTATTTTGGTGGAGCTTCTTGTCGATAGCTGTCCATAACCTTGACAATAACATACATGTATATCAGTGTCAGTAGAAAAATGTATTGCATGAGTTATCTTCTGGTTAATAGGCTGTTTTTAATGTTTTTTGTCTTGTTCAAAATTTCAACATTTCCTTTCATGTAACTTACAAATACTTTGGACGTTCTTGGTATTCTTGGTCATTTTGATGAACATGAGACCGTGATATATTTGAAATGTTATTGTCTCTGTCCTGCCACTCTTCATGGTTGGTAAGAGCTCATCTCTCCTGTGATCTGGTGTCATGGTTATTAGTTCTGAACTGAACTCAGGATGGTAAATATCTCACCAACTTTTTAAGAATGTTGCAAAATACTATGTGATTGTGTTTTATCGTTTATAACTTCAAAAAGTACATTGCTTAAACAAGAGCAAGGACATCCAAAGCTCCTGATCTAATCTAACAAAACTGATCATTCTTCATCAGTCAAATGTGATTTACTGAACAAAGCCTCCTGCTGCTGCTGCTCCTGTTTCTAATTGCTTAAAGACTGTGGGAACTGATACAATCATCAATGGCAAACCAAGCAAATCTCCCAACAGTGTACCTGTGGCAACACCAACTATTTTCTTGTGATGTTCTGAGAAATTTCTCTTTGCCCCCTCTCCGATTTCGTTCCTTGACATGTATGGTGATGATTTTCTGATGCTCTCCTCCTCTTGTTGTATTCTTCTCTCCGCTGCTTGTAGCATCTCATTGGTGTAGTAGCCTCCTTTTTTCTCCATCTCTTTTACTGTGTTGAGCAGCGCTTTCACCTGGAGCTTGTTCTTCCTGTATCTTTCAAATAAGTTGTTCTTCCAGTATTTATTATCAAAGACGTGGCATCGACCACCACACTTCCTCACCAGCTCTCTCAGTTTCTCATTCTGACGGACAAACTCCCCAATCTTCATTCCTTTAGAAAGCTGTTCCCCATGATTGAAGACAACTACAGCATATTTGAAAGCTTCTTCAGAGAAATATTCACATATTTTAGTGATGACTTCCTGCTCTTGTCCTGTGTATTTCTCCACTTTAAGCACAATGAGAAAAGCATGAGGCCCAGGAGAGCACTCTGTGATACACTTCACTATCTCAGGCTTCAGCTCCTCCTCAGACCTGTTTGTGTCAAACAAACCAGGAGTGTTGATTACAGTGATTTTTTTTCCATTAACAGATCCGGTTGCTTTCTGACATTTTCTTGTTTCAGTGTTTGCACAGTGGTTTTTTTTGAACAGTTTTTTTCCAAATATTGTGTTGCACAGGCTGCTTTTCCCAGCTCCAGTTTTTCCCAGTAGGACGATCCTCATGCCTGAATCTAGAAAAGAATCATGATATATACATTATTATATATTATTTCTCTTGCTTGCTTTTGTGTTTTGCTGCTCAGATTACACTGTGAATAATGTGCCAGTTATAGAAATATACTATATTAGTCAGAAGTCAGACATGACTATAAAGAGGGACAGTACCTTTAAGTTAGTTTGCCAAAGCTTGTGATTGAGGCAATGTAAAATGGTTAACTTTGACTTTGGTTTTTTATTTTGTGCCTTGTGAAATCAAGTTTTGCTTTTTTAACCAGACAATGGAGGTAAATAAGGGCAACAACTGAGAGACACTCTTAGAAGTGTAAAAGTGTCAGTAACAGAATATTTCACACAGACAAAACATCTGCTTCACTTCAAACTCGGACACAAAGACAAGTCAAGAACAGGAAAGAAAACTGTTCTTGTAAACTTTGATTCTGTAAACTTAGATCTATTCTGGTGGAGCTTCTTGTCGATAGCTGTCCGTAACCTTGACAATAACATACATGTATATCAGTGTATGTCAATAGAAAAATGTATTGCATGAGTTATCTTCTGGTTAATAAGCTGTGTTTAATATTTGTCTTGTTCACAATTTTAACATTTCCTTTCATGTAACTTACAAATATAATACATAATATACTTGAAATGTTTTTGTCTCTGTCCTGCCACTCTTCATGGTTGGTAAGAGCTCATCTCTCCTGTGATCTGGTGTCATGGTTATTAGTTCTGAAATGAACTCAGGATGGTAAATATCTCACCAACTTTTTAAGAATCTTGCAAAATACTATGTGATTGTGTTTTATCGTTTCTAACTTCAAAAAGTACATTGCTTAAACAAGAGCGAGGACATCCAAAGCTCCTGATCTAATCTAACAAAACTGATCATTCTTCATCAGTCAAATGTGATTTACTGAACAAAACTCTGAGGGGGATTTTGTAAACTGCTGTGAGGTTTAGGAGCAACATTGTTCACAGGTAAGTACATCAACTTATGGCAGCATCTCAAGTGTTTTAAATTCATTTAGTTTCAAAACCATTGATTAAAATAATATGTCCATAGTTTAGAATCATTAAAGAAATGAACTTACCGTCCATGTTGTCAGAAAGGATGAGAGTGCAGAGTGACACAACAGCCTGTGAGATTGTCTTTCTTAAAGATTTTGTCCTTCTTTCATTATCGGTGTGTGTTTCACTTCTTCAACTATGGAGTGACAGGAAGAGCCACAAACTGTCCGTGCTGTCACACGTGAGCATCAATCCCATATCTCAGCTCTGAAAACCCATGACCACGCGAAGATTATGCTCCACTAAGCACGTTGACAATGTTTCACTTCATGTGAAAACTTCAGCTGACCTTTTCAGAGAGTGATCTTCAAAGTGAAATTCACCCATTAACATGTTTGCATTCTTTGATTTAACTGGCACAAGAAACATTTAGTTTCTTATCTTCAAATCCTCTTTTCTAATTCAACACATTTCATTTGGGACTATACTGCAGGTTCATAGAGAAACTGTGTTGTATGTGGTTAATGCATGTGCACTGCAGCGGGCATGAGCTGCAACTGTACGTGTGCTGAGTGACATCACTCTCAGGTGTGGTGCAGTATATGACGTGTGTGTGTGTTATTTTATTTGTTGCTGTTTTTGAGAGTACTCACACTCATACTGATGCTCTGTGCTTAGTTTTTCTAAAAGACCGGATGCAGAGGTGAAAGTTGAAAATGCAGATGACTGATGTGATGACTTATGAATGACTGATACAAAACAATAACACAAAGATAGTAAAGAGTCTCTGGTATAACAAACTGACAAGTGTGAAACACTGAGTGCTGACTGTACATGTGCATGCCATTGCTGCCAAGTGAAAACCATGCATCAAGAAAATGAGTTCTTCAGGTGAACTGAGGAATTAAATGTTCCTTGAACTGGTGAGAAAATTATGAGGAATTGACAAGTCTTTTTTTTTAGAAAGGGTAGGCTACTTAAACTTACATTAAGTGCGAATGGACTTCATGTTTAATTGTTTTTCTTTTAATTTAGTTTTGTCATCTATCCTAACTAGAGCATTTTCTAAGAAATGAGTATTTTGCAGGTTTGTTGTTTAAACGTGTGTCAAGCTTCTTAAGATGGTTTGATGGTGACATCTGAATCCTCAAAATGCTTAGAAGACAAAAAAAAATTATAAAATTTTCCTGATTAAAAACTAGATTAAAATGTATTTAGTTTATCTTATTTATTTAGAAAACACTGAGCGTCATAAAGTTTTGATTAATATTTTGGTCAGCATGTCATCATCATCATGGCTTATCGTTTTAGGTTTTTTAGATTTTGTTTTGTTTTTTTTTCTTTTCTTTTTTTTTGGTCGTCACAGCAGTTTAAACAAGCTTCAGTGGCTGTGATATTCTCTAGTCTAATAACTCAGTGGTTGTTCTTCCCCTGACGGCCTCGCACAATAGCCTTGAACTTATTTCTCTTTATTTCTGTCACAGTACAGCATTACTCTCATGACACATCACTGACGGATGTACAATTATCTTTTAATAATTGTTTTGGGGCACTAATATGACTACTGACTCTGCTACATTTGTTATGATTTTCTTTGCAGATGAGCATGTGTTATTCATTGGCCTGAAATAAGCAATTCAAGACAAGGTTGGGCAGTTAAGAGAGTTTGTTGAATCTGACTTATGTGTCACAGAAAAAGAGGATATTTTTAGACACGAAAATATTCTTGCTGGACCCCTAGTGTATGTATTTACTATACTTATTTTTTCTTTTTTGAAGTGCATAGCCCAGACACTGAAGCTCCTCTGCCAAAAAAAGAAAAACCAAAAAAAACATGCACATGCCTACAACATTCTACAATTTCTGTGTTCATACAGAAACATAATTTGTCCCTTTTAAGTGTAGGAGGTTTTTAGAGGCTGAAAAAATGTCAGTATGTTTGAAAGTCGTGTTTTTCTGTTGATGAATAGGAGGTAACCTTAATTCATTCAGTGATAAGTAATGAGACAGTTGTCTGAATCACATTTTAACACAAAATATTTATTGGTTTCACTAAAAGCTTCATTTGCTCAAATTACATTCTTGTTTCAATATTGATACTTATTGAGTATTTTTTTTCTCCAAAACCTTATAAACAAAAGATTCTAAGAATCATATTGAATAAATCTTAGGTTGTGTATTCCCCATCGAAAACCAAAGATTGCATTTGTGTCTCAGATAAATACGTTTCTATCTGATAAGAAATAGATCAAATATTAAAGATGACCAAAAAAAAAATCACTTTTAACTTTTGTTTTTTTCCTGTGTTCTCCAGTGTGTTTGACTTTATTGGATTTGAACAGATTCCCTCGTTTTAATTGTCACACCATCATGTAAAATCCAATATTTTGATCTTTCACCTTCTACTTAACAAAAGTCACATCGGAGGTTAATCACTGTCATTGTGGATATCTGGAAATATATAAACTTGTGCTGTGCATACATATAGCTTACAGCCACTAATGGTTTATTGGGCTTTCATTGTATCAACAGGACATTTAAATCCAGCATTTTACAGTTCGGCAGCAAAAGGTTAGAGCCATGTCTTTGTTGCCAGAAATTCAACATCAGCTACACTTCTTTGCAAAGCCACTCAAGCTCGTTTATTTATTCACTTCATCGCTCAGTGTGTCTCCCTCCTTCACTTCTTCTTCTCAGACACTGACGAACACTAGTCTGGCAGTGTAGGCTAGGTCAGCGAGGTACAGCAGGAAGTTGAGGGCAGTGAGCACGGCCACAGCAATCAGATCTGACCGCTGACTACTTCTACCATTGTACTGTTTGTCAAACTGGAACACGGGCCAGATGATGGTGGCGGTCAAGTACATGATAACGGCCAGGAGCCCATACGCTGACAGGAACTTGGAGAACGGGATGGGGAGACAGCCGGTGCACTCTCCGACACACAGCACCACCACAGCCATGGAGAGGATGAAGCAGATGCAGTACACGGCCATGCACCACTTGAGTGCTGCATGCCTGTTGTACGACTCAGAGTCGCTCACCAGGATGAAGATAACACAAGCCACGAAGGTCTGGCACACCTTCAACAAGCCCGGAGCTGTAGCCATGTAACCTGCCACCTCTCCTGGCCTCGCTTTAGACAGGCTCACCTCCCCCATGTAGGCCACCGCCGCCAGACAGGAGAAGACGGTGGATACGATGCGATGATCACGAATCTCATTGCTGTTGTTCTGGTTCTTGAGGAAAAAGACCGGGAAGATGATAGAGGCAGAGAGGCAAAGGAGGGCCGCGTAGCAGGCGACGGTGATGGGGAAGTTGGACCAGGACACTGGTGCTCGGGCCTGGAGGCCAAACTGCTCCACCAGCAGGACCAGCAGGGTGCAGGCGAAGCTGAACGCCCAGCAGAAGATGCACCAGTCCCCCATGCTTCCGTGAAGAAAGGCTCCGTGTGCCGCGACACTGAAAGCCACGCAAGTGAACACCAGGGCGGCTACACGCACCCATAGCAGCTGGGAGGTGGGAAACACAATCAGTGGCATGATGGGATATCACAGTCAGTCAGGAGTTGAAAGCAGCTTCTGTGGTCCAGCAAGGGTCAATATGAGCCTTTAAAACTCAATGTTAGATCCTGTGTTGGCAGCTTGTCACGTGCTGAAAAGATGAAAAACAAGAGAGTAATCAGGAGAAACAGATGCAGAGTTTGGTGAAATGAGAATGTGATTTAGGAATATTTAGATGCAAAATGCAAGAAAAGTAGTGCTATGGGTCTTTATTGCCTAATTTAATGATGCATCCTCTAGGTATCTGCAGCACATATTGTAGCTGTACAATGACAGGTCTATTAAAGACATGCCATAGTGTAGTTGCTAAATGTTATAAACAGGCTTTTTATAGGTATATAAAATGTCAAATTGTGAAAAACTTCAACATCATAGCCACTTATTTAAATATTTTTTAGGTTTTTCATCTCTGACTGACATGTCTAGGCTAAAACTAAAATTGTGTTAAGACCAAGGAATGAATCTCAACTGGCTGCTCAAGCTGTGACCTGTGCAGGGTTGGTACACAGGAAGTTGAAGCTTGCCTGTTGGAAAGTCCCCCAGTCTAAAGTGGAAGCAAGAGTGCACCGGAAAGTTTGATATTGGTTCCCTCTAGTGTCCAAACTGTGATGGTTTTCACTCAAGTCAAGTCAGTTTTCTTTATATACCCAAAAATAACAAATCACAAAGGAGCCTCAGAGAGCTTGACAATCTGCATAAGACATGATACCCTCTATACCCGTGAAACAGATTCATATATATGCCCATCAATAACCTTTATTTCATCATGTAATCTCATAGATAGTCAGGACTCTTTCGCAATAATGGCCTGGACACAACAGATAAAAAGAAAAAGAAACAAAGGAAAATTTGTTTCATATCAGCCAGTGGGATGAGACGTTCAAGTTTTTAAATCCTTTGTAATTTATTCTATGAAACTTAAAGTAGTGGAAGGGGGTTCCTCCCACATTCAGTATTTACCTGAGGGGTAACAGGCCTGTGATCTGGTTTCTTAAACGGTGGTTTTGAATTTGATGATATGCTGAGGCAGCTTTTGCAGGAGACCTTTATAAATAAAATTGGCACAATGTACTCTTCTTCTCTAATCTTCTTTTTCTGCGTTGACTGGAGCACTTTTTCATAAAGTGTACAATGACACGTAAAGAGTGCAAAAGAGCAAAACGATAAACTGCATCCGGCTGTTTTAAGGTAGAGGAAGCGGAATGAGCCACAGAGTGAGCTCACAGAGGCCAGGAAATGCAGCTTCTGTCGACACAACCATAAACTGCATTGACAAATTAAACTGATAACGCTCTGTTGCACTGTAGCAGCAGATGCTATGATTACAGGTCAGAGGGCCGTGGCTGCTGCTCTGCTGGACCAGGGATGGTGCATCTTTCATGGAAGCGCCACTCCTCACCCGAAAACTTTCATTAGCCTATAATCACACACTTCCTATTCTGTGTAACGAGAACACAGGAAGCAGCTAATGGCACGTCCTCAGGAAGCTGGACGGGCAACACAAACCAAATGAGCACTTAGTCATGACATGATAGGAACGAGGCCTTTAGTTGGAAGTCCAGCTCTTTCCAGGCTGAGATATCAGTTGATTATGGAAACAAGCTTTAATCCATTAGGCTTTGAGTGTCTGCTGAAACCTGTGAGTTTCCACATGCTGCTCATGCTTGGCCACCCAGATTCAAAACTGAGAGAAGTGTCAGTTTATAGTCTGAGCTATAAACCAGGAACAGAAACCTCCTGTGGGACTCGGAGAGAGAGATGTGGTTGTGTGGTGCATGTGGCCTCATGCCCTCGCTGCTGACAAAAAACCAAACTGTTTGATAGTGGCTTACACATACCGTGCATACCTAGGCTTTTAAAATAAACAGACCTGAGTCCTGCTGCATGTCACTGTATAGAGCTTCAGTGCTACAGCTGGTTATTTACACTGGTATGAAATGAGGGTACATCGACACTGAAATCTTTATATATCCTGTTGTTTCACAAAATCAAGGCTGTGAAGCAGACACACCAGCATTATAATGAATCCGGAGCAGGTAAATTTACTTTTCTGTAAAAAAAAAAAAAAAACACACACACATGAAAACTGGCATAATAAGTGAGCGATGAAGAGGTTTTCCGTCCCCAAATAGCGAGCATGCCGCGCCCAGCTCCAAGCCCAGAAATAGTCTATGATTCCCACAAGCTGCACTTCCACATACACTCTCCGAGAGAGAGAAAAAAAGAAGTTTGCAGATCGATCTTACCGATTTCTTGGCTCGGTGTTATCTTTCATATTTCTTCTCGGCGAGCTTAAAGTTCCTGCAGCGGAGTGCGTACTTGGCGGCGCATCCCCCTCCTCTCATCCTCTCAGCCTCCCACGCCCCGCACTGGCCATATTTGGTAAAGAGTTGAATCCCTCTCCAAGCCTCGGTGAGGTCATGGCAAGTCATCTTCTCAAGTGCTTCTCATATTGAGTAAGGTATAAAAAAAAAAAAAAAAAAAAAAAAAAAAACACAGTGAGTGAGTGTGTGCTCAATGCAAAACCGCAGTGATCTATTTTGGTCAAGATTTGTGGTTTACTTTTTTGGATGATTTGTGTTTTAGGTGTAGGCCTACTTTTGAATTTTTTTTCTTAAAGCAAATATCAGCTGTAGGCCTAATAAAACTTACCTAAACTTATAATACAATGCTGTAGCTATTAAGAATTGTCCAACAAATATTAATCATTACACCAAAATATGTATTTGGATTTGTATTTGGAGTCAAAGCACTTTTTCTTCCAAAGTGTCAAATAAAAGTATGGCAAAGATCTGATTGCACTGAAAATAAACTTTGTAATCAGGACACTCATTCATGAATTATCTCTCTTACTTGGGATTTAAAAACAAATACTGAAAGAATGCTGAACATTTTCTTTTTCTAAATATCATTTCATGATGTTATAGTTCAAATCGTGTTGTTGTATTTTGTATATTGTGCGTCCTTTCTGGGTAAATCATTTCCCACGCCTGCGTGGATCCACGGAGGTCAGCGCCATCGAAACCGCGGCGCCTGCAGTGCCGCGGTCCAGCCAGACGGGGGCGGCGCTGCGCCTTGTTTGTCCCTGTGGTGATGGATCAGCAGCCAAGCCAAGACAGCAGGAATAACAACACAGCAGAGATCACAGTTGTAAGAACCGAGGCTTTAAAAGGCAGTCGATATATGCAGCGGAGACTGTGATTACATTTCGAGTCTTCTGGCGGACCACAAGAGAGAGAAGCAAATCCAAATTCTGTGACTTGTTTTGGAAAGAGGACCCTGAGGTGGAGCTCTCCTGGAGTCGTATTGCCTTCTGGCTAGCTGGCTAGCATGCAGCTGTAGTGTCTGGATTTGCAGGAAAACCGGGATATATCGAGCTGGGATTTGCACGGACTCCCATCATCTCAACCACTTCGATATCCATCTATTCGCATGCAGATAAGGTTATACAGGCCTTTTTATCTTGCACACCTAGCTGGTTAGCTAGCTGTCTGCAAAGGACCGACTCGTTGGCGCAGCTGAGAACCGAACACACAGCGCATTCGGTCGGCGTGAGCACCAACGCCATGCCGCGGATTGAAATCGGCCTTTCCGTTGAGCTAACTTTAGTAAGCTAACGCTAGCTGGATACAGCAGGCCGCTTCAGATGGTCGTTATCACTCCCCAGTCATTTTATTAGATAAGTCACAACTCAAAATAGGGAAGCAGCATTAGCATTGACCCGACACGGTGCTTGCAGTTTTATAAGCTCAGCAGCAGAAAGAGCTAGCTAATGCCGGTTGACCTGCTAATTAGCTAGCTAGTTCGTTAGGGAGCAATGCAAAACCAACGTTAGCGTCTGGTTTGGTTTTTGTTTACAGTGTGCTAGCATGTAAATTTTTGCTAGTTACAGTAAGCTTGGGAGCGTGTTGGAGTGGTGTGGACAGTCACTGTATTTTAACTTATCAAGCAGAGGTACGGCTTATTTGTGTGTGGGCTGATTTGCATTGGCTAGCCGCATCAAAACAGATAACGTCGCTATCAGAATGACTTTGAACGTTAATGTTAGGGTTTAAAATAATCTATGCAAGCATAGGACCGAGAAACCTGCGACACTGAGGTAGCTCTTAGCTTGTGTGGGGTTATTTGGGTCGCCGTCGAAGCCACGCATGTAAACAAGTTAGTATTTCATTGCAAGTTATCACAAAATATCATATCATTCAGTTACTTTGAGCTTATCTTCAGTGAATTAGCTTTACACAGACACGCAGGCATGGCTGTTGTTGTGCTCCTGGAGCACAGCGAGACATATCAGTCATTCATTCATGATTGATGACCTGTGAGGAAGCAGGCCATCCTTTATCCTTTACCCACTACAGCTGAACTACTGCATCAAGCCACTAAATATCTTTGTGATAGTATTTATTTTGAACCACTAATGCAACCTGGGTACTGAGTTTTGAATGTTAGTTTTAGCAGCACTTTCTTTTTTACAATCACACTGACACCTAACTGGAACCACATGGGTGGATGGGAACATGAGGAGCGCTCTGTCTGATCTGAAGCAGCTTCCAAGTAGCTTGAAGATCTGATCTAAAGCACAACAGTGAGCCCCATTGTGTGGACTTAGAACTGAGGAGGAACGAGATGACGATGATGATGATGGGGATGATGATAAAAGAGGCCCAGTGACAGCGTTGATCCCGCACCAGGAAGCAGAGGAGTTGTCACAAGGCTGCAGACATGAGTCTCCGCCAACCCACCTCTACGCTGGACAGGTAGGAGGCTCACTTCCGCTACACACAGACAGCCTCTGTTTCTGTGGTGCATCTCAAAGGCCTGCGCAAAAATGTAGGGCTTCCAGATCAGCCAATTGATATGTCTTTATCACACTTCCCAGCCTGGCCAGTTAAAACGAGTCAGACAGGCTGCGTACTGGGGGGTGATAGAGCTGCCCGCTGGTGCAAGGAGAGTGAGGACAAAATACTGTATGGAGGAGAATTCCTACTCAAAGCCAGCTTTATGCAAAAGATTTCGCCATCACGTTTAGATTATTTGCAGTGAGTTTCAGTGTTTGTCTGTTGCTTGATTGTCATGTTGTGACTCTTCACCTGCTGTGTCTAGCTTTGCCTCTGCTAAAACACTCGATGTACTGTAGTTCATCCTGTCTGTTGCTGTTGTTCATCACCACATTGACTACGTAGTCCTACACTGTGCTCCCGTGATCATTTGTCTGATGCCTCTTTGTCTCGATAGTGTGTCTTTCCTGTTTCTCCTGCTGTCAACCTTTTTTTTTTTTTCTGTGTGTGTTCTTGTTGTGCACGTGCCCACTATTGTCTTTGTGTGTCATGTGACAGCAGGGCAGCCAATAAGAAAAACGCCCACCTGTTCAGGTAGGACAGCTGTCCAGTAAGCGCTCATGTCAGGGTTTGTGGAGGGGGGTGGGGTGGGGTTATGACACCTACAGATTGTACAGCTGTGGCAGGAAATTTCTCAGTGGCTGCTCTTGTTATTTCAGGGCATTTTAATTTGATGTGCAGGTGGAGTGAACCACATGCACCCAGCGCTAGCGTGAGAAAAAAAATTGTACACATATAAAATGCATTTCATGTGCTCAAAATGTGTTGTGGTGCATTCAGATGTACCAATTCATATCCATCCATACAAGTCATATCAAAGCACTGAATTCCATAAGGAAATTTTTAATATGGATCAGTTGTATTATGGTTGTTACCTTATCCACTTAAACATGTAAATATTTATGATGATACAGATGGATTGGATTGGATGGGATTGGTGCATTCCTAGATTCTTATATTATGTAAAGTGTTGAATGCACCTACCTGGACAAGCTCAGGTGAACAAGCAAAAAAAAAAAAAAAAAACACAGTTAAACCATGTTTATCACTCACTCAGAGTATATATGTCCATTTAGATACTTTTGGTTTGCTAAATTATGATTTGGATAGATAGTTATAGTCATTTAATCTCTCCAATAATTAGTTTCCCAGACTCTAAGGTGAATTCTTCAAATTGCTTGTTTTTGCTGATCAAAAAGTTAAAAAAAACCCCAAAAGTACTGAAGACGAGGAGCAAATCCTCACAGTCATGAAGCTTGAACCATCAAAAGTTTCACATTTTCACCTAGCAGTTGGCTTAGGAAATTACTCAAACAGCTATTTTGCTGTCAGTTTTCTTTCCGTATACTTAGTTGAAAAATAATTTTAACAGAAATTTGCAGGAGCTAAATATCTCTGGATTTTAGTAAATCACCACAAGTCCATCTGGATGGATTAACTGCACTCTGAGTCAGATTTAAAAGAAGTTTCACTGTGTTTTTGAGTTAATTTTTCCTTTAAGATCAAGTCACTGGACCTCTGGAATATTACAAAATCACTCAAGTGTTTACACTGTGAATTCTTGAGACGTTCACTCTTAAATAAATATATTCTCAGAAGGCTGCTCTCAGTGTTTACAATCTGTAAGAGTATAAAGGGCATTGGGATTGTTTGAACTTTAGTCTATTTTCTTTTGTTCAGTTTCTTTGTGCCCTTTGTGCATCAAGGTTGGTCTTCATTCTGAATTTCCTCTCCCTGTTTTTTCTCTGTCCCTTTTCCTCTCTATCTGTTTTTCCTTCTCTCCTGTCATGCTTCGCTTTCAGCCCTTTCGCTGCTTGGTGAGTTTTCCTGACGACTGCTTTCTTGTTGCTTCTCACGTTTATCAGATACTCATCTTCTTGCTCTTTCTAACCCACTTCTGACCATCTGTTTCCCTTGAATCCTCTCCTCCTGAGCCCCCTCTCTCCTCTATCATTGGTTTGGGTCCCATTGTAAGCTTCCCTTCTTTCTCCCTCACCTGCTCCATCACTTTCTATCTCCCTCCTTCAGTGACCCTCCCTCTGTTCATTCAGTCCCCTCAGATGTTAGGTATTGTTTCATGCTAAGTGTCTCTCTCTCATCCCTCAAACCCAGGCTCAGCAGTCTGACCATCGGGGACTCGGATCGCAAATCCTCTGCTGCCCAGCAGAGGGAGCCATCGGTCGACATCCCTGTTGAGAGCACAGGTAATTGCTGCTGGTTCAGGATTTATTTAGGATTGCGCTACAATGAATATTCCCCCGAACACTCTTCATATGCTTCTGTTATACTCTCATCCTCTCCCAGGTCCTGGTCTTGTCCAGAGATGTGTGGTCGTGCAGAAGGACCAGCTCGGTTTCGGCTTCACAGTGTGTGGAGAGAGAGTCAAGCTAGTGCAGAATGTCCGACCAGGTGAGACATAGGCACAGATTTTGAATTATTATTAAGTTTTGGGTTTTTTTTTTACACAGATGCTCCAGCAAACTGCAGTGGAAAGTAGTTTTTCATGCTATTGTCATGAGACCATACATTTAAATTGTGTTTTGATACAGTGTCCACATATTTAGAAAGTTCCCATTGGGAAAAAATCAAACACAAACCTCAACAAAACTGTAAAAAATATGAATTATCTGATTTTGGACATTATTTTTCAAATATAACATGACCCCTATATCACAGATAGTCATAAATAAGTTGTTTATACTAACACACGTAACATAACTTATGACTTTCAATATCTTTGTCTACACCAGTTTCACTCTCTCTGCCTATATTCATGGTTACAGGTGGTGCAGCAGTCAAGGCCGGGGTCCAAGAGGGGGACCGGATTATAAAGGTTTTTACTACTTCCTGCTGAAGACACAGAATTTGAGAGCTGTTGGTTTCTTCCTGTTTTAACTGTTGCTGATTTTCTTCTTTTCCATCTGTCTCCCTCTCTCAGGTGAACGGCTCGCTGGTGTCCTCCATGTCCCATCAGGAGGTGGTAAAGCTCATCAAATGTGAGTTTTAAACAGTGTGATTGCTGGATTGAAGATTATTTAATGCGCTGTCTATGTTATTTTTCCCTTTTAACTTGATACCATGTCTGTTTGTTTACCTGTAGCTGGAACATATGTAGCTCTGACCCTACAAGGACCTCCCCCATCAGCTGCTTCCTTGCCCTTAGAGCCCCTCCCCACTGACCTCACACCCAATCAAAGAACATCTCTGGGTGGGGAGGCGCCTCCCCCTCCACCTCCACCCTTGCCCTCTGGACTGAGCAGCAACCCTTCCCAAAGAATCACTGGACCCAAACCACTACAGGTTAGTGAAAGTCATATATATATATATATATATATATATATATATATGCATGCTTGTTTTGGTGTACACCATCAGAATGATTTACAGTTTCTGTTAATGTATCTTTTAGGACCCAGAAGTACAAAAACATGCCACCCAGATACTCAGGAAAATGCTGGAGCAGGAAGAAGCTGAACTGCAGGTGACACACCCACACTTGACTTCAGAGCTGATACCAGACTGCTTCTTGATCTTTCCGTAGATGCAAATATTGTAAACACTGTGGTGTTCTACCCGACAGCTTGTTGTGTTGTGCTATCTGCGTAATTAGTCATAATAACCTGACCAATTTACAGGACTTGATGGAGGAGCGGTTGAGGAACCCATCACCATCCCTGGAGGAGCGGATTGAAAGTGCCAAGAGGAGAGCTCACCAAGTCAGGGTCAAGATTCAGCAAGATCTGGTGAGGAAGATTGAAATTCTTTGCTCATTCACGGGTCATTTCAGGTTTTCTCCACTCACTGAAACCTATTGTTTCACTGACACGGAGTGTGGTAAATGGAACAAAAAAACACCTGTTCAAATTCACTGGTCAAATCATGTGACCAGATGAATTCAGTTATTAGACTCAAGGTGAAGTGGTCTGAAAAAATCAAAAAATGACCTGAGATCCTGTTTTTCATCAGAATATTCATCCACACACCTTTAGCCCATCTCTTCTTGCATTAGGCAGACAAAATAACATGATGCATTTTAATATGTTTGCCTGTGCGACCACTCACACTGTCAGATCTTTAGTTGTGACAGTATGAAAGGGTTTTAAATTTTAAAAAATTGTTCTACTATTTTAAAATTAAAGCCGTTGCTGGAAATGAACTGGTGCTTTATTCTGCTTCTCCAGGAGGGAACACGATCAGAATCTATCACGAGCTACGTCATAGCCGGAGAAGGTTTGTATCACCTTTTTTTTTTTTTTCTATTTAATTGAGGCGTAGTCTTAATTACTGAGCAGAGGTTTCTAGCATAAAGGGAGCTATATTATATATTATATATTACATATTACCACTCACCACCCTCACACTATAAACTTAGAAGCTGGCCCAAAATAATGTACCCCTTTATGCTGTAATCTGTCCATGGTCAGGGGTTACTCTGTCTTTTACCATTTGTCATGGTATGAGTGGTTTAAAACTGCCCTGTGTGTTTGCAGGTCGACTATCAGTGGACTCCAGTGAAGGAGACGTGGAGGTAGGCCCGCAAAATCTTGTCTTTTCATAAACCGGTGAGATTGTGCATGTTGTGTGTTCGTGTATGCGATGGTCCCACTCATCCCGTCCCCCTCGTTCCCCTTCCTCCTCCTGCTCCTCCTCTTCCTCCTCCTCCCCAGGCCTTTGAGAGTCCCCACTCCTCCCCCTCATCCTCGTTCAGGACCCCCCTACACCGACGGCAGAACTCCGATACACACACCCTCTCCGATTCGGTGAGATGGACACACGCACTTGCATTCACGTTAAGATAGATGTTCACTGAAGCACACATCCACTGTAAAAATGCACATGGTCGCCGCCCCCTGCTGTTGAGGCTATACTGGACATAAAGAAACTTAGCTGACTGACAGTTAAAGGAGTTTGACAGTGTCTTCTTGTCTCTTCGGTCAGAGTGACAAAAACTGTTTCCTGAAATAAAACAGGTCATGAGTCTTTGCATCTATTCACACTGGTATGAATACATATACAGTATGTACAGTGTAATTCTGAGAAGGAGGGAGAGAGAGAGACAAACACAGAAAGAGATTATTGTAGAATGTGAACGTGACCAAATCTAATTGAATAAAAAACCTTAAGTTAAGTTAAAACACAGGGAAAGTACTTGTCTGTTTTTAACTGTTCAGATTTTTTATGCTACAGACTCAGTAACTGCAGATGTTATGTTGACTAAATCTTAAGTGTATTTTTAGCTTATGCAAAAACAAGGCCTGCAGCGCCAGCTACATATTTGTGGAGTATCTCTGTTTAGAGATATAGCTGTCCTCTTCATCTGCTCCTCTCCATTTCTGTCCTGCACCTTAACCAAAGCTGTTTAAAAGCGTATGAGACAAGCGTTGAGAGTGAGAAGATCATTTATCACCACAACGTTCAGTTCATTTTTTTTGACATCATCCAGTTGCACTGATCACTGCATGTACAGCATATGAATGGGAATAGGAGATGTGCTTGGACCTGCTGTCAGTGTGACCACGTGCTTTCCATTTCTTCAAATCTGTGTGTGCATCTGTGTTTAAAGGGCGGAAAGGCCCAGATCATTGGCCCTGAGGAAGAGGATGAAGAGGATGGCGGTTATGCATTTAATGAGGTGAGACAGACACTTGGTTCATATCAAAACTGCGATTCTCAGCTGTTCTCAGCTTCTTTCCTCTTTCTGCATTTTGCCGTTTCCTCCATCTACACAAGTATTCAGCTCTTTTTCTCTGCTGCACTCTCAGATGGACGGTCCATTCCAGGACATCGAGTTGTTGAAATCACGACCAGCGCACATGACAGTGTTCATGAGATATGTCTTCACTCAGCTCCTGGACCCCAACCCTCTGGTCAGTCCAGGTTATAGTGTGTGCTACATTCAAACAAATGTAAACAAAGATTTTTCGATAACATTGTCATCCACAGCAAGGGCAGATACTCCAAAATCTTATCTACATCTTTATCTTGCTGTAGTGTCATTAAGGCTTTGTTAAACACAAACACTGAGTTTAAATATTGCCATGTGTTTATCTTGGTTTGCTTGCTTACATTCATGGTTGTGTGTGTCTGTAACAGCTGTTTTACCTGTCAGTGGAGGCCTACCTGGGCTCCAGTACTAAAGATGCCCGCGCACTTGCACCTCAGATCTGCTCCCATTACCTGGACCCAGATGCTGTATGTTCCAACACAACTTAATGATTTTATTTTTGCATTATTCTAAAGCTTATATTCCATAATTGGCTCTGGATTTGTTACATTGCTGTAGACACATTGGTACTTTCAAAATTTGGCATCACAGAACCTAAAGGATAAACCTTCTTCAAATCCTTAATTAAAAAGTAGTATGACTCATTTCACATACAGCGTGTAACCACTATTACCATATATCATGTAGTGTCGTGTAGTAACAAATGACACATTTCTTTCTTTTTTTCCTACAGCCTTTGAAAATCAAAGTACGAGAGGAGTATCTCACAGATATTGGTAAGTTCGTTATTTCATATTATATTATATCATAAAATCATAAAATCCACCTGGAGGATTTTCTTTCATGTAAAACTGAAAATCTGTCTACTGGTATTTTGAGTTGCGATAAGATGCGTGTGATGATTTTATTCTAACATGTGGCCAGGTGGCTGCAGTGTTGATGTTATGTTGGCTTGAGAGGACACAGCATGTATCCACAGACTAAATGTTGTGTGTCCATGGTTCCATCAGAGAGTCGATTGCACGCCCAGGAGGACATCAGAGGCCCTCTGTCGGAGCTGCAGCAGCAGGTGCTGCCAGACATTCAGGACCAGATACAGGACTACAGGTGCACACATTCAGATGGATTTCTTTGATAATCATTAACACTGGGAGTTATGCAGTGAAAGTATTTTATTGCATCAAAAGTTAAGGTTTCCACTTGGTTTTCCAATCTGATCTCAACTTAGAAAAAATAGTGACCATTAAAGTCAGTTTTGACAGAAGTAGCTCATGTTAACCTGTTGAGTGGGTTTTTCTGCGTTTCATAGGAACAAGCAGATGATGGGTCTGGGTTCTCTGTTTGGAGAAGGAGACCTGCAGCACCTTGACGGAGACCCCGTGAAAGAGAGACAGGTGGTGGACAGACAGGTCACCGCCCTGTGGGAGATACTGTGAGTCACACACTGCTGTCTCCTCACGTTTTTCAGAAATTCAGTTCAGGGGTTCATTTTCAGGCTAAGGTGGTCCACCTTTATCTTAATGATGCCCAGGTCGTTCCCCTTGAGTTTATTAACATGTTCACACTGACGCCAAAAGATGATGATAATAATAATACTTATAATAAACTTTATTTATATAGCACTTTTATTACCAGTATTTGATCTAAAGAATCCAAATCCAAAGCTTTTACTTGAAACAGTTTGAATCCACCTGTTAACAGATTATACATGGGTTAAGTTCAGCATTTGGCTCTAATCATACAGTGAATAAAATATAATACACACACACTCACACAAAAACACACACAGAGACACACACAAAGACTATTGACCCAAGTTTGCTGAGCAACAGGATCCATTGTCAGGGGCCCAATAAAGTTGTTATTACAAAGTGACAGACGGAGCTCATCATAACAAAGGTCATCACCAAAGCCACAAACCCTGGAAACCACATGACATTCACTCCCTTGACTTTATACACACACAGACTGTTTCCCGTCACATGATAGTGGCACTACGTTCTGTTTCTCCCACCGGCGTTTGCACCTGAACTGGATCTAAGTCAGAGGAGTCTGTCGGATTTGTCTTTGAAAGCCGTTTGTTTTCTGTGGAGGGAGTTAACAGCCTTTTTATGTCTCTCTCTCTGTCCCTGCTGCAGATCAAAGCACGAAGAGGACAGAAGGTAAAAATGAAAATCTCTCTCTTGTCTTCTGGAGTACAATGTAATTAAACAGTAACAGCCGTCTAAGAGATTTGCTCACTTATTCCTCACGTCTTTTCTCTGTTGGCTTCCTGTCTTTCCCTTGATTCTCCTCTCGTCTCCTCCTCTCTGTCTCCACCCCTTTGCTTGTCTCCCACAGTTCTCCTCTGGCATCGGCGGTCCTCCTATACCTGCGTCATTCTGGTATCAAGCTAAGAGACTCCAAGGTCTTCCCTGGTCTGAGTACAGAGAAGGAGAAGTGGCTCGCTTTCTTAAAGACGAAAAAGGTAAGAGTGGAAACTGCCCTGTCGCAGTCCAAAAAAAAAACAAGCTCTTGAAGAGCAGTTTTTTCCTGTAGGAGCAATCTGACAAGTCATTATCTAAATAATGAGGTCTGCTATTATTTTGAAACTGCACTTAAATTAATCAAGTTGAATTGTTGGTGTTGGTGCAGCTAATAAAAGATGAAAAGACATGAAGATTAAATAAGAATAAGCTATATGCATTGACTGTATAACATGACTTTATGGTTCCTCTCTCCACAGCTGAGTGGCACCAAGAAAGAGAAAGATGGAGAAGATAAAAAGAGAAATCCCATCCTGAAGTACATCGGCAAACCCCGGACCACATCCCAGTCCAGTAAATACAAACACACACACTTATATTCATGGATAATACTGGGGAAGGAAATGAGAAAATTAATAGTAAATGATGACTCATGCCACTGATTTAATTTAGGGGTATTTTTAACCTCCTTGTAAATAATAATCGTGGTCACAACGCTAAAAAGCTCATGCACAGATACATAAATGTGAGATTTTTAAAAACATTAATTCTTCAAATCATCATGTTGGTCTCATGAGTTCATTATTAGTTCTCAAAGGTCGTTATCAGCTGACAGTATTGGTCCACTGGCACACCACATCAGAAACACACACACGCACACTCGATGCTCTCACTGATTATATTTGTGTGACACCATTGATTTCTTTTTGTCCTTTGTTTGCCCTTTTATTGTTGCTCCAGGTTTGTTTATTGATTTATGGAATTTTTTATTGTGTTGTTATTATTATTATCGTCATCCTGATTTCATTGTTTCTTTTTGGTTCGTTTTGGTTTTGTAGCATTCCATGTCCCGTTGTCACCCAATGAAGGTACATCGCTCTTTTGTTTTTACTCTTCAGTTGAATCAAACATACCTGAGTTATTCTTCATGTGATGTCGTAGTTTAAAGACTGCTTGTGTTCCACCTCATTTTACACACATCACCCACTTCTGCTGAAAGTGTTTGCACACTGTTAAGTGATAATCTTTGTGTGTGTGTGCAGTCCGTCCTGGCAGCGTGAGGAACATCATCCAGCAGTTTGAGAATCACACAGAGACGGCAGGAGAGGAGGGAGGAGACGCTGCCGACGCCCAGAGGCTCTCCTCCAGCAGCCTGGGAGAAGACAGCATGGACAGGTAGCTCTGCAGTGCTGCTCTCTAAACTACATTATCACCTGTAGTGTATACTCAGTATCAGTTAATATGCTTTCTTTTTGCAGCCCGACGGTCTCGGTGCGTCTGGCACGCAGCGAGTCGTTGAAGGCTCAGGGAGAAGGGCGTCGGCGGGGTGTTGCCTCAGGGACGGAGTCTGTCCCCCGCTCCCGCAGTGATGTGGACATGGAGGACTGTGGGGAGGAGAGGGAGGGGCCTGGCCTCAGGCCGCTTCAGCACAGCGCCTCGTCATCAGCGTCCAGCAGCTCTGCACGGTAACGAGAACCACACACAAGGTTTTATTGACTCCTGATAGTGTTGCTAACATTTGCACACACACTGTCAGAGGTGATGGTCAGATACCATAAGGATGCTAAAAATGCATCCCCTTAATAACAGATTTACCCCTTCAGTGAAGGATTTGCTTCCCAGACAACATGAACACCCCTGCGTTACCCTTGGAAGTGTAGCTTTTCACCTCATGCCATCTCTCTCCACTCTCTCTCAACCTCAGGTCTCTAGAGAACCCTACACCCCCATACACCCCTCGGTCTAGACGCAGGTGAGTTTCCATGTTGCCCCATAGATGAATGATGCTCAGCGATTTAAGTAATTGTCTGAAAGGAAAATAGAAAATAAATAGTTGACCTCGTTCCCACATGCAAAACTCTTGAAGTTGAAATTTACAATTTAGAAATGTCACATTTAAAACCAAATCTGAAAATGCACATAGATATATAACTATCCCTGGACATGTTTTTCTGTTTGTCACTTCATCCATATGCACACATCTCTCCGGGTCCATCCCCTCTACTTGTGTTAATGCATGTGTGTGATTGTGTAGGAGTGTGGACTCACCACTGGCCCTGCTGCCAGACGCTGCGGCGCTGGAGGAGGAGGTGTGTGACGGTCAGAACTGGCAGGACACGGTGCCTCCTCAGCTCCTCGCCACGCTCAGCCCGAGGGAGGTGGACAGACAGGCTGTTATATATGGTACGAGTTAGATTCACACACATGAAAGCAAAGATTTCAATATGATTATGATTAACATTTACCTGAAAGAAGTAACAGTTTTGATAAAGAAAATTCTATTTAGAAATTTTGGTGTTGATGACATTCCTCACGTTCTTCCCTGTGTGTCCTCCTCTGCAGAGCTCTTCACCACAGAGGCGTCCCACCTGCGGACCTTGCGGGTCCTGGACCAGGTCTTTTTCCAGAAGATGAGGTCTGTGCTGAACTCTGATGAGCTGGCCTGCATCTTCCCAAACCTGCCCCAGGTCTACGAGCTCCACGGTCAGTCTGTGTAGGGTGTAGGGTGTCATGTGTGTGTCAGGGTGGTTTTAGATGCAGATCTGGAAAGTCTGATATTCTGTGCAGTATAGAAATGAATCAAAGTGGCACATTTGCACAATAAAGTGAGTTGTTCCTTTAGTGGGCATGTCCTCAGTCCTCTATATGTTGCTAGGTAAATAATAATAACTGAAGCAAATACTAAGCAAAGGTCGTAACTGTTATGTGTAATCTCAGCCTGCAGGTTCACTGTGTCAATATGTGTTCTGGGCCTTATCGATTATCCTACTGGTGACATATGAAACATCTAATTAATCTAATCTTAGCAGGGTACATATTTACTTGGATTTGAGTTTTAGTGCCGCCTTAACGTTGCTTCTGTATCACATCTTTGCAGCAAGTCTGTGCGAGGCGATGAAGAAGCGAAGAGAAACTCCCATTGTTCAGGACATAGGGGACGTGATGCTGGCCAGGGTGAGATTAATAGTCGATTCCATCAGTAGCCATCTGCCATCGTTTTGTCTCCATTTCCATCCCCTCACTTCTACAGTGATGCTGTGTTTAGTCTGTTAACAGTGGTGTGTGCTTGTAGTTCGAAGGTGCAGCTGGAGATGAGTTTCAGGAGCAGGCGTCCCAGCTGTGCAGTCAGCAGTCTCAGGCTCTCGAGCTCATCAAGAACAAACAACGTAAAGATCCTCGCTTCGCTCACATCATCCAGGTAAACAAGCACACACACACACACACACACAGAAACATACACAACCCCTACCAGCAAAACATATTTAACTTTCATATAACCTACGCTTGCACGCTCTTTACAGCAACCACATCACTAAAGACTGCATGTTCTTTTTGTTTTTGTCACCATCTATTCAGGAGTCGATGATTCACCATAAAAACAGTGAAGGAAAATACAAACCGTGCGTTTGCTGTGTGTTTGTCTTTTCCCTGATATTCCCACACTCGTGTTTTTCACATGTTGACCTGCTTGACTTTTTCTTCAGGAGTGCGAGGCGAGTCCTCACTGTCGGAGGCTGCAGCTTAAGGACCTGCTGGTGTCGGAGATGCAGAGACTCACCAAGTACCCTCTGCTGCTGGACAACATAATTAAACACACAGAGGGTGAGGAGAGTTTACTTGATGTTGGACGGCCGTGTTTTTTTTAAGTTTCTCCAATGCACTTTTCAGGATGTATTCTTGTTTTCCCTTGTAGCTGCTTCGTCAGACCTCCCCTCACTCCAGCGGGCCCAGGCTTGTTGCCGAGGGATACTGCAGGCTGTCAACGAGGTCGTCAGGGAAACAGAGCACCGGCAACGTCTCAGTCAATACCAACGCAGGCTGGATGCTGCCCCTCAATTCAAGGTGATAGAATAGTTTAGTTTAATTGTTTGTTTTTTTCCGTCCCAACTTTCTTGGTCACATCGTTCACATTGTAATAAAAGGCTGCCAATCATCGCTTTTAATCTAAATTTGTTTTATTTTACTTTTCTTTCTCACAGAATCTGGACCTGACCACAAAGAGAATGATTCATGAAGGTCCTCTGACCTGGAAAGTGAGCAAAGACAAACAGATAGGTGAGTTTCTGTGGCTGTCTGGCATGTACTAGCTCGCCAGTTTGGTTTCATACCATCTAACCACATGTCTCTGTATCGCTGCATCAGAGATCCAAGCACTGCTGCTGTCAGATTGCCTGGTCCTCCTTCAGAGGGGCCCAGACGACCGGCTGCAGCTGCGATATCCATCCCGCTGGCTGGGTGGAGGCGGAGGAGGCAGCGGGGACAGCAAGACCTCCTTCAGCCCTCTGGTGAAGCTGGACTCCCTGCTGGTCCGCTCAGTAGCTACAGGTACATCTACAGTGTCTGTTAGAGAGGCAAAATTCAAATTTGGGGTTTTTAATCATCCCAAATTTCATTGTATTTTTATTTTTTTTTTTTCCATTGTTCCATTGTTTTTATCAAATTACATATCATGGCATCAACCACTTATCAAACGTTCATCTTGTGGTTTCCCTCCAGACAACAAAGCCCTCTACGTTATCAGCACCACAGAGAGGCAGATCTACGAACTGGTGGCTGGGACATCATCGGAGAAAAACAAGTGAGCTCTTTTCTATAGTCAGTATTTACCACAGCATCATAATGGTCACATTGCTTTACATTTGCAAGATGTGTTGACTGGACTTTGGTCTTACAGCTGGAAAGATTTACTTGAAAAGACCGTCTCATCAGCTGACGGCTCATCACCCCTGATCAATCATGGATCCATGCCTATGCCGTGAGTAAATGTGCTGTCCATGAGTAATGAATAAAGGAATGTGTCCTTTGTTAGAAATGTTGTGCATTACTCCATTAGATGTATCTTATTTTTATACATTTATTTTCAGCCTCACAGAAATTGAAAGGATCTGATAAAGTCATAAACTGGATGAGGTCTTGCTTAGGGTGTGTTCTGTTTGTGTGCATTTTCTGTAGTTCCCCCAGTATTCGCAGCGCGTCCCCAGTCTCAATGGGCAGCAATGTCGATGCAGGTAAGAACCACATTATAATCATTTAGCTTGAATATGTAAATTGTCTGCAAACGTTAGTCACCTAACGACACGTTCGAAGAATCTCCAACTGTTTTAAATCTTCCAGACAACTCAATGATGGAGCAGTCAGATTCCATGGAGACTCAATCCTCCAACGACATAGTGCTCTCCGACAGCACGCCTGTGGACCAATCAGGAGCTTTCATCTGTGGTGAAAGACAAGCAGTTGGTGTGGCAGAGGCCGCTTTACAAGACGGTGAGAGGGAAGCAGAAACTGCGGCATCACTTCTACGAACTTCTGGATGTTTGAGCAGATTTCACCTTCGTATTTCATAGTCAAAGTATAATTGAACTGTGTGTAATCCAGTTTAAGTTAGTATATTTATCTTCATTTAGTGTAAGTTTCTAATTATTATTACCTTAAAATGAATGTTTAGGAATCAGCTGTTAATCACTGCAAAATTTTGAATCATCAGTTTCTGTTTGTGCCGCCTCTACAGTCGAAACACTACGGCGCCTCATATCACGAGACCTGGAAGAGGACGGATGGAGCCACGACTCAGATGACACACCCACCAATGAGACAGCCAATGAGGGGAGCTCGTTCTCTGAACGGCAGCGGCCGGAGTCTTTGGAGACCGTCCTCAACTTCAGCACCAACGACTGGGAGGCCGAACCTGAAGAGGCTCCACCCTCAGACACTGAACAACCCAGCGTCCAGGTCGTAAGGAAAGGTAACGCATCAGATTGAGAAAGGTTTCCAAAATGTTACCTTCCTCATGTTGGCCGATCACTCTGAGTTCATTCAATTCTCGGATCATTTTAAATTTTGAACCATAATTTTGAAGGTAACTGGCGTTGGTTGAACTGGAGGTGAATTCAGCTGACTGTGCTTTCTGTCTGTTTTTGGATAAATCTGGGTTCTTTGATGACTGCGTTCCTTTGCATGTTTCTCTGCACCCTGTGATTCATTTATTTTGTTTCTCACACACTTTATCTTCTCTTTTTCTTTTGTGTGCTTGCCCTGCACAACACAACA